>NC_142127.1:95297291-95922291 GCF_024610735.1 Ursus americanus
TGCAAATTAAGAATCCAATACCATAACCACTGATCATCTTGCACACTTTCTTGCCTGGGGACTGGCTGTTATTTAGGTGTGCCCCTAGAATATTCTCCTTTGGCCATTGGGCAGATACCTACTTACCCTTCAGCATCCATCAGGTGTCATGTCCGAGCTCATGAAGGATATGATTTTTTTTTCCTTTCACCATAACTTACACCTATTTCTATTAAAAAGTCTCCTCCCACATGCTTGCATCGGGATACTTTATACATTAGTCACCTATACAACGTAGTGAGTCAATGGAGGACTGAAATCTTATCTTTTTTTTTTTATAGATTTTATTTATATAGTTGAGAGAGAGAAAGTACCAGCAGAGGGGGTAGGGGCAGACGGAGAAGAAGAAGCAGATTCCCCGCTGAGCAGGGAGTCCAAAGCAGGACTCAGTCTCATGACCTTGAGATCATGACCTGAGCCTAAGGCAGGCAATTAACCAACTGAGCCACCCAGGTGCCCTCTGATATCTTATCTTATTCATCTGTATTTACTGAACGAATACCAGTTTCTACAAAATAAAATATGCCCCAGAGGCACCTGGGTGGCTCAACTAGTTAAACATCTGCCTTCAGCTCAGGTCATGGAATCAAGTCCTGGATTAGTCTCTTTGCTCAGCGCGGAGTCTGCTTCTCCCTCTCTCTCTACCTGTACCCCCGCTCATGCTTTCACTCTCTCTCGCTCTCTCTCTCAAATAAATAAATAAAATCTTAACAAAAATAAAATAAAAAATAAAATATGCTCTCTCTCTATATATATAATGAATGAATAAATAAAAGAATTAAAGTACAAGGGGGATAGATGTTATATATATGGAGTATGTTGTTATGTGACTGGACGAATCTGTAGAGATTAGAACTATTTATGCACCATAATATCTTTGTGAAGAAACTTCCTAGCAAATATCTTAAATATAGATAATCTTGACATTTGACAAGAGATAAACAACTTCAATAACACTGGTGTTTTGAAGTCTCTGAAAAATCAAATTTCTGTATTTTCATCACCAAAGATGATGTATATTTGTGGGCTGCAGTTTTTTTCTTGGGTTATGCCATCCATCCAAGCCTTTCTACAATCTAATAAATAAAACCATAGTAATACTCTTTAATGTTAATTTTAATTGTCTTAATTTTCTTTAATTTTAACCTTTATTGAACTTTCCTCAAATATTTTCAAGGGGTTTCTAGGTTAGTATAAAATCCAAAATTCTCACCAGCTATACACAATCTGGCCACTCGTTTCTCTGATTCCAATTCCTTCCAATCTCTTCCTGCTCATAGCTCAGCCATATAAGCTCCTTGCTCTTCACTGAACATGCCAATCTCTTTCTAATCTCAGGGTCTTGATGTCCTCTCTGCCTAAAACAATGTCTGCAGATAGCCTCCTGACTAATGCTCTTACTTACGTCAGGTCCTGGGACCCCATCAGAAGCTTCTCCTGATCACAGTGGATAAAGCTCTGCTCCCCATTCATCATCATTAAAGGTCCCTTGCCCTGTTGTCACCATCTGACACATCACCTGCAGATTGAATTTCTTATTTTACGTACCTCTCCCACTAGAATGGAAGCCCCATGAGAATGGAAACTGCTTTATTCACTGGTGAATTTCCATCACTTAAAGTAGTACTGGCAGATGAGGCAATTAATAATATTTGTTGAATTAATGAATAAATACTTTTATAAAGTTTAAGTCATGAAAATATTTTACAACTACTTAAACTTCTCATTTTAAAATTATAATATACAAAAGTTGCAAAGACAGTACAGAGAGATCCCACGTACTCTCACCCATTCACTCCCTATCAAATATTGCATCTTAAATAATTATACTACAAGATCAAAAAGAGGGTATTGACATTGATATAATACATGTGCATAGTTCTGTATCATTTCATCAGATGTATCTACACTGAAATCATCCCAATCAACAGATGGGATTATTTCATCACCACAAAGACCTTCCTAATGTTTCCCCTTAATAGTTACACACATCCCTCCACCTCTCTTTTTCCTAATCCCTAGCAAACACTAATCTGCTTTGCATCTCCATAGTTTTTATAATTTAGAGGATATTATGGAAATAAAATCAAGGATCATGTGACTCTTTCAGATTGGCCTTTTTCACTGAGCATAATGTTCATGAAATCCATCCAAGTTGTTGTGCGTATCAATAGTTCATTTCTTTTTTATTGCTAAGTAATAGTTGATGATATGGATACACCATAGTTTAACCATTCACCTACTGGGGGACATTTTGGCTGTTTCTGGTTTTGGCTATTAGCAAAGAAAGGTCATTTTTAAAAAAGAGAGTACAGATTTTTGTGTGGGCATCAGCTCTTGGTTTTTTGGATAAAAGTCTGGGAGTGCAATCACTGAGTTTATTTTATTTTCATTCTTACCAGCAGCGGATGAATATAGATTCAGTTTTTTAGTATTGTCATCAGCATTTGTCTGGTGAAAAGAGTGTATTGTCACCAGAATCTGAATATCTGTTTTAATAGTTGGGTGATACTATCTCTTTAACCGAATGATTAGTGATGTTAAACCTATTTTCATATATTTGTCATTTTGTTAATTATCTATTTTCTAATTGGATGGTTTTGTTCTAACTGTTGGATTTGGGGAGTTCTTTGTATAATTTGGATATGAGTCCTTTCTCATCTATGTGGTTGACAACTATTTTCTTCCCAGTTTGTCTTTTAATTCACATTACAGGATTTTTCAGTTATGATAAAGTCTAATTAAATGTTTTTTTTTCTTTTATGTATTGAGTTTTTGGTGACAGGTCTAAGAACCTTTTTATCATGCCTTAAGGCCTGAAAATTTCCTTCTATTTAACTTCTTAACATTTTATAATTTTATTGCTACATTTAAGTCTATAATACATTTGAAATTAATTTTGTATAAGATGTGAAGTTGGACATTATATAAGGTGAGAAGTCACTTTTTTGTTTGTTTGTTTATAGAAGCTCAGTTTTCCAGCACCAATTTTTGGAAAGGCTATCCATCTTTTCTGATGAATTACCTTTGCTCATCATAAAAATCTTATTGGCCATATTTGTATGAATCTGTGTCTGGATTATCTCTTATGTTCTATTGATCTTTATGTCCTTCCCTTCAAAAATGGCACATAGTTTGGTAATTATAGCTATACAGTAAGTCTTGAATTCAAGTAGATTCTTCTTTTTCAGAATTATTTTAGCTGTTCTAGTTATTTGTCTTTCCATACAATTTTAAAATAATCTCCTTTATATTTGCAAAAACTCTTATAGAGATTAATAGGCATTGCACCAAACATACATATCAATTTGGGGAGAATTGGCTATGTTCAGCCTTCAAAACCATGGAAATGATATGTCCCTCATTTATCTGGATTTTATTTGATTTTTTCCATCAGTATGTTGTGGTCTGCAGCATAAAAATCCTGTACATGTTTTATTAGATTTACACCTAAGGATTTCAGTTTTTGAACTATTTTAAATGGTAGTATGTTTTTTAATTTGGGTTTCTATATATTTGTTGCTATGATACAGAAATGTAGCTGATTTTTCTGTTCATATTGTTTCTTATGAACTTTCTGAACTCACTCAGTCCTGGAATTATTTATCGGTTCCTTAGGATGTTCTATGCAAACTATGAAATTATCTGCATACACAGAGAGAAAGTTTTATTTGTTTGTTTGTTTGTTTGTTTATTTATTTATTTATTTATTTATTTATTTATTTATTTATTTATTTCCTAACTGCATGTTTTGCATGCTCTGTTGTTTTTGTTGTTTTAGGCTTTTAATTTGCTGGGTAGAACTTCTAGTACAATAGTGAATGGCAGTGGTGAGACCAGATATACTTGTCCTGTTCCTGATTTTATGGGGAGAGTATTCAGTAATTGGAAATTACGGTATACCCTGTAGGGTTTTTTTTTTTTTTTGAGAAGTTTTTTTCAAGTTGAGGAAATATTCTATTCAATATCATACTGGAAGCCATGGGCTAAAAATCTATACTGATTTGAAAGGAAAACAAACAGGTTTGAAGGGAAGAAATAAAACAGTTTTTATTCACCAAGGGAAAAAAATGTGTATATAGAAAACTCCCATGAATTCGTGTAAAAACTGCTTGAATCAATCACTGGGTATAACACAGTTGCAGGATAAAGGGCACTATACAAAAGTCCATTGCTTTTGAGCAAATTAAATTTGAAATTAAAAAAAAAATTAGTATAATGCCAAAATTGAAATACTTAGGTATAAATATATCAAAATTTATATGATTTATTTACATAAAACTATAAAACACTGATGAAAGCCATCATAGATGATATCTATAAATGGAGAAATATTCCATTTTCATAGATTGGAGGAGTTAATATTGATAAAATATCAAGTCTTCCCACCTTGGTCCATAGAATAAGTGAAGTCTCAAAGAAAATCCCTGCAAGCTATTTTGTATGTATAACCAAACTGATTCTAAAACTTATATGGAAAGGCAAAGAACTTGGAATAGCAAGCATAATGCTGGAAAAGAAGAACAAAGTTGGAGGACTTACAGTAATCAATTTCAAGACATAATATAAAACTACATTAATCAAGACAGACTGGTACTGTTGAAATAATACACACTTAAATTAATGGAATCCAACAAATAGACCCAAACAAATATATGCAAATGATTTTTGACAAAGGTAGCAAAGGCAATTCAATGGAGAAAAGATGGTCATTTTCAAATGGTGCTGGAACTACCAGAGGTCCACACGCAAGAAGAAGAAGAAGGAGAAGGAGAAGAAGAAAGAGGAGGAGGAGGAGGAGGAGGAGGAGGAGGAGGAGGAGGAGGAGGAAGAGAAGGAGAAGGAGAAGGAGAAGGAGGAGAACTTAGATACAGCTTTTGCACATTCTACAAAAATTAACTGAAAATGGATTACAGATGTAAAAACTAAATTTTTCAGAAAAAACAAGACAAAATCTAGATGACTTTGGATGTGGTAGTGAGTTGTTAGATACAATAAAAAATCACTTTTCATTAAATAAAGAATTGCTCACAGAATTTATTAGATTTAAAAATTCATATCCATGCAAGACCCTGTTATGAGAATAAGAAGATAAGTCACAGCCTAGGAGAAAATATTAGCAAAATAAACACCTGGAACAGTAACTGAAATATGACCTCTTAAACCCAACAATAAGCAAACACATAATCCATTTTAATAAATGGGCAAAATATCTGAGACAGACACTTCACCAAAGATGATTTACCGATGCCAGGCATATGAAAACAAGGCTCAGTATCATTTGTCATTAGGGAAAAACACATTGAAAGAACAATGAGATACCATAATATGCCTATTGGAATGGCTTAAATCCCACACTTGACAATAATAATTTCTGGCAAAGATCTAGAACAACGAGAACTCTCATTCCTGATGGAACTCTCATTTCTGGTAAAATGCAAAATGGGACAACCACTTTGGAAAACAGTTTGGCAGTTTCTTACATAATGAAACATAGTTATGATCCAGCAATTGTTCTCTTAGGTTTCTACCTAATTGGTCTGAAAACTTGTGCTCATACAAAATCCTATACACAAATGTTTATGGCAGTTTTATTCAAAATGGTTTTCAGAAAGCAAAACAAAACAAAAACCAAAATGGTTTTCAGTAAGTGAATGGATAAACAAACTGGGACACATCCAGGCAATAGAATACATTTTAGTAATAAAAAGAAATGAGCTGCCAAGCCATTCAAAAACATGGATGAAACCTAAAAGCATATTGCTAATCTAAAGAAATCAGAAAGAAAAGATTTACAATACATATCGTATATAATATAGTGTATACAGTATGTAATACATAGTGTATACTATATGATTTCATTTATGTAACATTCTCAGAGAGATAAAACTATAGAAACAATAAACATTATCAGTGGTTGCCAGGACTTTGGGGAGGAGGGAGAGTCGAAGAGATGAGACATAGGAGACTTTTTAAGGCAGTGGAACTATTTTGTATGGTAACATTCCACTGGACACAAGAAACTAAGCATTTGTCAAAACCTACAGAACTTCACAGCAAAAATAATGAATCTTAATATATGCATAGTTAAAATGCCACTTAGCAGGTCAGGATATTCCAGGATGAATGACTGTGACAAAAATGTGATTATATTACAAATGCATCAAATAACTTCTCTGAAGAGGTTAGAGGAAAAATACTAAGTCATTTTGAAATGAATGGAGACTAAAACAAAGACTAAAGAAAATGTGTATATAGCACTGAACCTCATTTGGTAAAGTTGTTTCCCATGGGGGTATCAGTTAACATTTTTGAAAACATTATGCGTATATACTGGAAATGAAAACCTAACTTAATGGAAGTTGAATGGTGGGAGTCAATTTTCTCTTGCTAGAGTGGAAGTTACAGATGAGCAAGGGCAGGAAGCTCGAATGAGCCATGTGATCACGAGTTAGAGTTGAGGATATCAGCATTAATATGTTTAGCTTAATTTAAATAAAAATATACACATACAGAAATATTTACTGATTTGCAAAGTACATGAAATATAATAACACATATATTTCCTTGCTCTTCTAGCTAAAAGGGCCTAACAGCAATTATATCCCGGAAGCAATGAACATACCCGGTGCCCGCATCTTTGTTTCTAATGCCATTCTTAACAGAAGAACCTGGGAATTTTGAGAAATAGCTGATTCTAAGGCTAAATCAAAGAATCTACAAGATGAGCTAGATCATATTGCAGTGCCCCCAAGTGAGCTGCTTAAAAAATAATTGAATGGGGATATGTCTAAGGGACGTAGGAGCTAATGGAAAGAGCTTCCAATGGCCAAAGCTGGAACAATTTTAGCAACAAAATAAATAAATTAGTGCTGGATTATAGCCAATGTAAAAAACAAAACAAAACAAAACAAAAAAAACAGCCACGAGTCTAGACCAATCATTTAATTATATCGGAAAAATAAATAAATGGGAGGAAATAAATCTCCAATGCAGAAGAATTCTAAATAATTTATGTAGATACTCTGCCCTCAAGGAGACCTCTTCACTTACTCCCTACCCCTTAAATGTAGGCTTCACATAGTGACTTTTTTCTAAAGAGTAGAGTTTAGAAAGGGGTAAAAGAGTAACTTTACTACAGAGAGATCTGACATACTGTACCTCGGTCAGGAGATCAAATTAACTCAACAAGGAGAAGTCAAGTTGATAGTACATACTCTTGATGTGTCATGATGAGAATGGCACTTTATCTTTGTGGTGTTATTCCCCCAAATACTGCAGCCTAATCATGAGAACAACAACAGACAAATCCCAATCGAAGGATATTCTACAAAATATCTGACCAGTATTTCTTAAAACTGTCAAGGTCATCAAAAATAAGGAAAATCCTAGTGTTGTATGATGACAGATGGTAGCTACTCCTGTGGTGAGCATAGCATGACATAGAGAGAAGTTCAATCACTATTTGTGCAGCTGAAACTATTGTAACATTGTGTGTCAACTATACTCAAAGTTAAAAATATTAAAAATAGAGTAAGTTAAATATAAAAAACAAGGAAAGTCCTGAAAATTCTCACAATGAAGGAAAGCATAAGGAGGCATAATCATGATGAGCAAACACAATGTGGTATCCTGGATGAACATTAAGTAACAGAAGAAGACATAAAGTGAAATACTAGGGAGATCTGAATAAAGTATAGACTTTAGTGAATAACAATGCATCAACATTGGTTCATAGTTTATGACCAACGTCTAATAGTAACGTAATGTGTTAATAGAAAACTAGGTGTGAAGTATGTGGAAACACTGTACTTTCCTTGCAAATTTTACAGTAATCTAAAACCATTCTTCAAAAATTGTATTAAAAAACTAACATTGTCTTCCAAAAACCTTAAATATATGAGGCTAAAAAAGTACTTATGTGTCTGGTAGGCAGCACAATAACTAAGAAAAGCACTTTTTATCTTTGAATTGTATATTTATATTTTTCTATCAACATGTGACTTAGAACTTCCTGTTCATTCAACCAACTCAATTGCTTATGCAAACTGTATTGTCACCTTCAACTTGTAGTTGTAACTAATGGAAAAGTAAACTGAAATACCTGAGCCAAAAATTTCTAGGAGGAAAAGAAAGAGAAATGGAAAAAAAATCTATAAATGTTAGGATACCAAACTGTAATCAATTTCTTTAGATGGTAATTGATTTCCAAGGTAGTAATATTTCCCAGGTGGTAAAATTTGGAAATAAAATCTGCAACAGTAAAATTTTACTGATTAATGCTAAAAATATTATTAGAAAAAACATAGTTTAAAAATACTGATGTTATCAACCATGTTAGATTAGTACAATGAAAGCTGTCTTCAACTCTGTTCTCACTATCCATGCTGTGAGATCACCATATTTAGGAAGTCATTGTTAGTAAGAATAACCCTTATGTGATATTTCAGAAGACTGTTTTATGCTGTCAGTAATTGAAGATGGATTCACTGCAACAAAGTGCATTGTGCACCATAGTTAGATCCAATTTCTAAGCTTTAATGATGAATTCGTAGATCAGAAGCTGTATGATAAGTCTCTAAAGATGATGGCCAGTCTGTTGGTTTTAGTCTTCTTAACGCAGTGAAGGTCAAAGTCAAGAAAACATAGCTCTCAGTTTGAAACCAGTAAAAATAAATAGCAAATGGTTAGGATTTACCATCTGCAGGAAGAGTTCTCCTTAAGTAGTGATGTGTATATCTGTTGCTAAGGAGATGAGGGACAACCAAGTCCAATCTTCATGATGACAGCCTCTCATGCAAAGTAAAATGAAACTAAAGGAAGGTTACAACTTAATCCATTCACCTGTCACAGCACAGTTTGGAGTTAGGAGGTATGAATTTTTTTGGACCATGTGGCATTGATGATATTTGAAAATTTTTTATGAAAAAAGGGGAAAATTGGGGTAGTTCAACCTAATGTATTCAAACTTCAAGAGTGGTGGGGGACCAAAGAGTAAGAACATTATAACTAATTTTCTTAAGAAAATAGATACTCTGGTTTTTGCTGACTATAGCAGTTATTTCTGTAGCAATATTCCTGAATGGGAGAAGACTGTGCATTAGAACACCACACAACTTCTTGGCACTGTTCAAGAAAATTCCATCTCCTTTGTAATTTGGTGCTCAGTGGTAATATTTGGATCTATAATTTGGCCTCCTTAGGAAACTTGCCCTTAAAAAATGGCTTGAGAAATTTCCACCTCTGGTTTTTAAACCAGATGTGACTGTTATGCTGAAATGTTAACTTAGGAACCTGGATTATTAACAAGTTTCTTGAGAATTTGTTTACATGGCTCTAAAACTAATCAATTATGTGCATATTGAACTGCCCTGTTTTCAAGAAACTGTGTTGGGCATGAAGAATAAAAAAATATGGATTCATAAAACCCAAAGGGCTCATGATAAAGAGAGGGAGATGAATACGTAAGCAATCAAGTTTAATACAAATTCAAGAGTTATGGGAGTCTAGAAGAGAAGGTGATTAATTCTGAATGTTGGAACTGGAGACAATTTCCAGAAGATGTGAGAGTTGAGCTGGGCTTTAAGCTCATAGAGATTTAACACGTACAGAATGGCTAATGGAATTGGTAAATTAGAGAATGGGCACAGCAGTAGCACATAACAAAAAAGTACATGATGTGTTTGGGGAGAGCATGTCTTTGGTGTAAGGATCTATTAAGACCTATGATCAGAGGATAGGAAGGTGATTTAGATAGAGGAAGCAGTGTCTTAAACAGCTTGCTTACTATTTCTGTAGATCTACTGATCTACCACTTTTTTTCCTCCAAACAAGACCCATGAGTAACATTCTCTCATCAGTCTTATCTGCTTCTTATAATTGCCAGTGATCTTCATTGTGGGAAACAGAAGTTACTGGGATGGGGGAGGGTGGTTATAACCTGCAATTGCGAAGTGTGTCTCATCACGGTTCAATGAACAAAGTCCCCTAGGAACACTCCTAGAGCCCAACAAGGTCAGATTTATTGATTATGCTGCAGCAGCAGGGAGCACGTCCCAGAGCAAACTTGGGGGTGACCATGAAGGGGGTTAAGGATGGGCTTTTTATGCGACTTGGACTTGTGTCCCATGAGTTTAGGGAGGAATTAGGGTAACCAGAATCAGTTCTGAACAGGACGCTGTAAGTAGGAAGGGCTAGTTTGTGACTCGGTATCCCTGAGGTGGGAAGATGGAAACTGGGTTAGAGTTGTCATGGAAAAGAAGCAGTAATCACTACCACTGGTCAGAGGAGGAAAATGTTTAGTCACGTTTGTGGTGCTGGCATGGTCTTGTCTGTGCCCTTGTTTGAGTATTGTTTGTGCTCTCTTGGGAATGGTCCTCATGAGGCCTATCCTTATTCTCGCTGATTATCAGCAGGGCTGGTTTTCACTTTCAGTTCATTGTGTCCCCAGCCACTCATGTTCTCCATTCTTGGTTGACTGTCTGCTGAGGGCACAGCAAAGTTGTCTGTTGATCTTGTTTGCTGTTGTTGAGCAAGAACGTGATATGTCCAGATCATTAAAAATACCTGCAGTTACCTTGCAAGGGATGTGTTGGAAAGGCAATGCTCTCAAGGCATAGAAACTTGTTAGGAGGCTCTTTCAAAAATGTAGGTAAAAATTATTAGAGTCTTGGCTTAGACAATGAAATTAGAAAAATAAGAACCATGAAATACACAGTGGAATCTATGACTCACCAGCTAATTGATGTGGGCCATGCAAGGTAGGTCTGAAAGGATTTTGTAGGAAGTGTATTGAATACACATATATAATTAGTTCCTAATTTCAAAATACTCATGATGTTACATGCTTCTGTATATGCATTGTGGCTGTTATACAGTGATTGAAGATGAGTAAAATATAGTCTTTGCCCTTGTGCAATTCACTATCAAGAGTGGTGTGCAGATACCTACAATAGACAATGAAAATAAATGATGTAGAGAAGGATTATGCAAACCTAGAAACAGTGGGGAATTAGGAATTACTCCAAGGAAGTACCTGGCATTTGGGACCTGAAATATAGAGAGGAGGGGATAGAAGATGAGACAATATTGTGAAGTAGTTGGGGGGCACAGTTGGTTAAGCATCAGACTCTTGGTTTTGGCTCAGGTCATGATCTCAGGGTCCTGAGATCCAGCCACACACTGGGTACCCCACTCAGCGGGAAATCTGCTTTTCTCCGTCTCCATCTGTCCCTCCCCTGCTCACTCTGCCACCCTCCCTCTCTCATTTAAATAAATAAATAAATAAATAAATAAATAAATAAATAAATAAATAAATCTTTTAAAAAATACCGTGAAGGAGTAAGTGAATAGCTAATGCCACCAAGACCCACATATGAATATACAAATATGAGGAACTAATGGTAGGTAACTAGGAACTCTAGTATAGAGTGACTAGGTGTAGCCAGGCCTGGGGAAAAATGGGTTAGAATGTGAGTCCATGCTGAGGAAACGTAACAGTAAATTGTAAGCAACTGGGAGCCATAAGCAAGATCAATGCAATGAGCAAAAGTAGCCCATCATATACATTAATTTGTGTTTTTATATTATCAGTAATTAAATATAAATTGGCCACAGGAAAAACCTACAATAGTCAACTAACTTATAGTTCATCTTATGCAGAACCACACCTTGAGTCTCCTAGATATATTAAACTCTGTTCTGTTTTTGTTTATAATGACCTCTGCTGGAACAGATTATACCATATCATTTAAAATCAGGTTCCAGGGTTAACAACCTTCATTGCCAGCATCCCTTTTTTTTCTTCCCCTCCTAGAAAGGTAGTGCTTTCTTCTCAGGCTTGCTGGTTCCTGCATCATGCTAACCGTGGCGCCCTGATCATTGTTTCCCGAAGCCACAATCACCACCACAATCTCAGGCTCACTGGAGGCAGTCAGTTTCATTTTCTTTAAACAAACCAGGCAGCTACACTCTGGGATTGCATTCCCTGCCGCCACAATACTGTGTGCCTTCCATTTTGGTTTTTCTGAAAAGCTTCATGTCAGATTCTCAGTGAATAGACAGATGATAAATAAGCTCCCTACATCTTGTGCTACATGTAGAGCTACATGTACATGTATTTTAGAATCCCAGCGAAAGGCTAACAAGTCACAAAGACCAGGTAGGACTCACTGCCCCAGAATGGTGACAGATAAAGGCATGTTGATGATCAAATCCAGATGCGGTGCTCAGCTGGAAGAAATGCCACTGGCACTTGACATTCACTTAGAAAGGTCATCATGTTCAGAATAATCCAGCAAACACAGCTCAAGCAGGCTTCCATGATTTCACTCTGTGGTCAAAACCATCTAGAGGCTGCATGGAGTCCGTTTCAGTGACTTGTTTTGTGGCATTTTAACATCTCTGTGTTCTTTCTTTCCCCTTTCCTCCCCACAGCCCTCCCTCTGTACCCACCTTGAGCACCTCTTCTACCCTGCTGATTCCTGAAACTACACTCTTTCAGAGGTAATCTAGTTAGAAATCCTCTGCTCCCATTCTCTTAGTCTCTCTCATCCATAACTATGGAGCTTCCTTTATTTCAGACTGCTGATGTTGCAAAAAGAATCTTTTCTAGTTTTTGTCTAGTTTTCTTTTTTTCTTTTAATTTTTTTTTATTATATTATGTTAGTCACCATACAGTACATCCCTGGTTTCTGATGTAAAGTTCGATGATTCATTAGTTGCGTATAACACCCAGTGCACCATGCAATATGTGCCCTCCTTACTACCCATCACCAGCCTATCCCATTCCCCCACCCCCCTCTCCTCTGAAGCCCTCAGTTTGTTTCTCAGAGTTCATAGTCTCTCATGCTTCATTCCCCCTTCTGATTACCCCCCCTTTCTTTATCCCTTTCTTCCCCTACCGATCTTCCTAGTTCTTATGTTCCATAGATGAGAGAAATCATATGATAATTGTCTTTCTCTGCGTGACTTATTTCACTTAGCATTATCTCCTCCAGTGCTGTCCATGTTGCAGCAAATGTTGAGAACTCGTTCTGATAGCTGAGTAATATTCCATTGTATATGTGGACCACAGCTTCTTAATCCAGTCATCTGTTGAAGGGCATCTCGGTTCCTTCCACGATTTAGCTATTGTGGGCAATGCTGCTATGAACATTGGGGTGCATATGGCCCTTCTCTTCTATGTAATCACTTTTATTATTTGTCTAATTACTTGTTCTAGAGTCACCTGACTTTCCTACCAAATCTCATTTTAATCTCACAATGTCTTTAGTTTCTACCTTATCTTGCAGTCATTTTATGAATGCACGCATATTAATATCTATGTATAGTATAAATATGTATTCATGTAAATCTACAGTTATACATATAAAGTAGCTTTCCTTATTCAGTGATTCCTCCCTCAAACATTTTAGCATCATGGATTTCAAAGTAAAGCACATCTGAATTTGCAACTATACTCTGCATCTGTATGCTGCTCATGTGCCTTTCTGACTCGGGATATTCATCTGTAACATTGTGATAATCTAATAATTACTCTAATTCATGAAAAATACCTAGTATAGTGTTTTGCATGCAGAAGTCCTCAGTAAACATGTGTCCCCTTCCTGTCATCTTAAACACACACACACACACACACACACACACACACACACACACACACACACCAGAAAGAGAAGTAGGAAGTGGGGGAGGGAGGAAGAAGAAAAGAATGATCTTACAAGTTAAATATGTTTTTGGAACAAAACTGCAAAAGTGGAAGTAAATCACCATATCCTCAAGAAACAGTTGTAGAAGAAATTTAGACAAGCATTGATGGCACTACTAAAAAGAAAATATCTAAATTAACTTGTACTGCTGTTGCCCTCCATCAAAACAGTTCATTAGGAATTAAGTACACAGTCTCAACACACATCACCTCCATCACCCCTTTCTGGTCCTTGGAATCTTCCTTTGCTCCCTTGCTCTAGCCACACTCTGGGTCTTCCTTGCAGCCCCTCACACTTTCCAGGCAGATTCTTGCTTGAGGAATTGGCACTGTTTTCTTCTTTCTAAGTGAATTCCCCTCCTCATATAGTAGACTAATATAATCCCTCACCTGCTTCAGATCTTTGCTCAAATGTTCTCTTCCTAGCTAGGCTCTTCTTGAACACACGAAAATTACAAGGCACCTTCCAACCATTATCACTCTTAGAAACACTCATCATGGGAAATAGTTTCCCATAATTCTTACTGCAATCTGACACTACTTATCTATATGCCTATTCCATCCTCTCAACCCAACTAGAATACCATCCCCATGGGTTCAGTAGATGATCCACAAAATATCAATGGAATAAACAAGTGAATGGTTTTTCACATATATGAGACTACTAAATGATTTAAGAGTAAAATCTTGAGGGGGCGCCTGGGTGGCACAGCGGTTAAATGCCTTCGGCTCAGGGCGTGATCCCAGCGTTATGGGATCGAGCCCCACATCGGGCTCCTCTGCTGGGAGCCTGCTTCTTCCTCTCCCACTCCCCCTGCTGTGTTCCCTCTCTTGCTGGCTGTCTCTCTCTCTGTTGAATAAATAAATAAAATCTTAAAAAAAAAAGAGTAAAATCTTGAGAAGTTATAGGCTTGGAAGATGTTTATCAATTTAACTCAGGAAATCACCCAACTGCCCATTCTTTCCCCTAAAGGGAGATAGATTCTGGAGATTATTCCCTCTACCAAAATGGATAGACTCAGTGTGAAGCCTGATATAATCTTCCTTCACTTTCCTTCTTATGGTGACCAACTCATCCCAGTTTGGCAGGGACTTTCTTGGTTTTAGCACCAAAAGCACTTCATCTAATCTAGCATCAACAAACTCCATCAGTTCCAGGCAAACTGGGATGGTTGGTAATCAGACAACCAACTCAGCATCAATTGTATCAATACTGCCCAGTAAATGCCCCTTGAGCCTATACCCCTTTGTCCATCTCTTTGCTTCTATATTAGTTCTACCTATGTTCTGCTATGTCTCACTTAGTCTCCAAACTGTTCTAAGTACAACCGCCCTGAATGCCCTTTGTTTTTCCACTGCCCAGTGCAGAACTATTTCCAGTAATACTGCTTCTCCTGCTTATAACTCTTCAATGTTTCCTAATGCTCCAAGCATGATAGTGGAATATACTATGCATTGCATGATCCAGTCCCTAACTTCTCTGCCAGTCTCATCCAACACGGATCTTTCAACTCCACTAAACAGGGGTTTTCTCAGGCCCTAATCTTTGTCATTCTCCCTTCCACCATAGAGCCTTAGTACATGCAATGCCCTCTGTGTGGACTGTTCTTTTCCCTCTGCTTAACCTCATCCCTCCTCCTCATCTTCCAAACCTACTTCAAGCATCCCTAACTCAGGGAAATGTGGCAGACTTGCATGAGTTGGCCAGATCATTCACATATGAAACAATGTTCTTTTCTTCTTTCTGGTAGCCATTGTCACAGACACAATTTATTTATTTGCGTGTGATTATTTGACTAATATCCATCTCCCCTACTGGTCTGTATGCACCACTGTTGAATCTGTATACTTCATCTATCTCCTCCCTTGACACATAGTAGGCTCGTGGAATATGGGGCACCTGGCTGGTTCAGTCAGTGGAGTATTTGACCCTCCATCTCAGGGTCATGAGTTCAAGCCCCATGTTGGACATAGAGGTAACTTAAAAAAAAAAAAAAGAGAGAGAAATATTCTTGAATAAATAAATGAATTAAGAAATCCAGAATATCAAGGCAATTTGGACAAAATGCAAAGCCCCATAATCATGTAAATAGACAAAATATCTCTGGACATAACAAAGTGGTCCCAGGTATTTAGCAGAAGGTATATCGGCAAAAGTAACATATCTCAACAATAAAATTGATACAGACTTTATGGTAGTGAATAATGAATGAGAATGAGAATGATCTACAATTAATAAGATTGTGTAAGGGAAAATCTGCTGCTTGGAATTTACAAACTAAGATAAATAATACCTAGACAGTGGGAAAAAAAATACAGAGACAGAAAAAGAGAGAGACTTTGGCTTTCTGGATAATAAATTACAAACCATTTTCTTAGGCATATCTTATTAACAAATTCACCAATTCATATGTGAGATGAGAGTAATTTAAAATTATGACACACACTCTTGTTTATTCCCTCTCCTTGAGTGTGGACTTGTAACTTGCTTCTAAACAACATAACACAGCAAAAGTGAAGAGATTTTGCAGAGTGAATTAAGGTCCCTAGTTAGTTAACTTTTAATCTATCAAAAGGAAGATTACCTTAGGTAGGCCTGACCTAATCAGGCAATTCCTTTAAAAAAAGGATTTTGAGCTTGGATCTGGAAGAAGTCAGAGATCCTCCTGCTAGTTCTACAGAAACAAAACTACCACACAAACTACCTATGAGAGATCATGTGGTGGGTAACTTCAGCTGTCCCCTTGCTGCTGCGAGTCTCAGTCCTATAACCCCCCATAATCCACATAAGGATTCACTGAACTCTATGAAATGGCCATTATTTTGTGTGTCAAAAATGGTCAAACCCCAGAAATTTCACATGGTTCAACCTATATACGCAATGTATTTTAAATAATAAGGTTGGTGGTTTGTATTAGCTATTTATTGCTGCATAACAAAAGACAACCAAGCTAGTGGCTTAGGCACCCATTTACGATCTCAGGATTTCTGTAGGTCAGAGGTCAAGGAACAACCCAGAAGGGTTCTCTGCTCAGAGTCTCACAGGCTGAAGTCCATATATTAAGGGGCCTGAGTTCCTGATCTGGAGCTCAAGGCTCTCTTCTATCTCCCCTGAATCTATACATGATTACTATCCCAGAGATTTCTAGCATTTTACTTTCTTCATTATGAATTACCTTAAGGAACCAGTTTAGAGAGATGCATGAGTGGGGAGGACTTTATCTGATTATAATAGATGATATATTATTTAGCCTACATAGGGAAGGTAAATAGCATCCATTAATGAAGACATACTCCCGTAAAATGAATTATTTGTTATTTACAGACATTAGGTATTCAATAAAGATATTGAGACAACGAACTGGATCATTTCATAAAGTATCTGAATTTCTCTTGGTAAAAGAACTGGCTAAATATATTTAGTATTATCTGGAAGACATTCTGATACATAAATCTTAATAATTTAACTTGTCTCTAAATAAAAATTCAAGTTAACATAGTTTACAGATAGCTAAGAAACTAAATTGAAGGCTACCTGCCAAATGTCATGCATCCTTGATCCTTTATACAGAAGCAATGTGTTTTTATATAAATTTATATGCCATGAACACAACTAACCTGAAATATATGAGAATAAGGGAATCCATAAGAAAAGGACATCTTAGCACCTGCTTACACATCTGGCAGAAAAATACCAATGATTATAGTGTTCCAAGTTAATTTACTTTTGGAAATTTTCTTTAGCATTATATATGAAATACATAAAAAGAAACCGATTGCTTAGTAAGGGTAGGTATACCTCAAATAAAGAAGTAATTTAGTTTTGATTTCTTTTTAGGTAAGTATTCAGAAAGATATTCAAATGTAAAGCAAGTTTAATTGTAAAAAAAAAAAAAGCATGGGAAAATACTATAGAAATATAGGGATCATTTTATGTGGAAGCACGAAATTTTCTCTTGTTCAGAGAGACACGTAAAAATAAGAGTTACCATATTCTTTCATTTTGTTTCATTTCATTTTCCTTCCTCCGTCCCTCTCTCTCTTTCTTCCTTCCAAGTACTTATAGAGCCTCTACTCTGTGCTGGTGTGCTGGGGACATAGTGAACAAAACAGACATAATCCCAGCCCTTCTGTACTGTGTATTCGACAGGAGAAAGACAATTGAAAATAATAAATATATAATATAAAGTAGGAAATAACTAATGCGAACTTAAACAGTTAAGAGGTTTGGGATGGTGGGGGTTGCTATTTTAGACACTGAAAGCATTACTTGTTGGAACATTTGGGGGATGAAGTGAAGGGCACTTTGTTTTTGTTTTCTTTTGTTGTCTAGTATACTGAGCTAGGAAAGGTGAAGCCCCTCTCTGGGCTACACCAAGGGTGTTGTCTTCTCTCTTCCTAGCTCTTCAGGTTGTCGTTTGTACCTTCTCTTGTAGGTAAGGGGTCTTGAAGCTCCAGAGATCCAACAGCAGTGCGGTACCATGTGCCAACATAGCTCTTCCAGTCCCTCCAGGACTGGAAGGGCTGGAGCAGAGCAAAACATTAGCAAGTTTCTTCATGGAATGAGGGCAAGAAAGGTGAAAGGACCCCAAAGACTAACTTTTCCTACTTTGCACTCGAGCCCACTAGTGATGACAGTCTTTTCAATATCTGAAAGTTATCACAGGCGTCTGGATTCACTACACATGCAGCCTTAAGGTGGTGCATCCGTGCATTCATATGAATGGCAGGTATGTCATTTCCAGGTGCCCACACTCGCCATATTTTGAAAACCTGATTAGCATGGAAAGAACACTAGGTTTTAAGATTTTTCTTTATTCATTTGAGAGAGAGAGAATGAGAAGAAGTGGGGGAGAGGGAGAAGCAGGCTCCCCACTGAGCAGGGAGCCTGACATGGAGATCAATCCCAGGGCCCTGGGATCACGACCTGAGCCGAAGGCAGACGCCCAACAGACTGAACCAAGCAGGCGCCCCAAGAACACTAGGTTTTAATGACAGGAAATGTGATTTGATTTCTTGTCCCATAATTTATACACGCTGTGATCTAGAACAAGTCACATAAACCTCTCATTTTGATTTTATATTACCAGCATATAAATGGTCAGGGCTATGTGCTTTTTGTAACAGCAAACACTTTTGGTGATTGAACATTTTCTCTGTCCAATTTCTCTCATGGTCCTTTTATTTTTTTCCCCATCTTTTCTGTGTCTGTTTTGTCTTATTTACTTCATTATTGTTTTTATTTGGGGGTCACTTGGGGCTAGCCGTATTTCTTATAAATAGTAATCGAGGGTTTTGCTTTATGATTGAATTTGTGCATTCTAAACTTTCATCAAGAAGTTTAAGCCAAATAGTTACCATATTTTAAAATCACTGATATGTTTAATCATCTTTTTATCTCATTCAATTTTTCTTTTGTTTTCTTGTAATTTACTTATTGTCCTTTCCTCTATTTCTGTTTCCGTATCACTCAATTTCTAACTTTTACTCATTACCATGTTGGCTCAAATGTAATCTATCTTTTTATCCTTATGTAATGAAGATAGTATGATTTTTATATGAAATACATTATTTTTCAGTTTCATTCTTGTAGAAGATTTACTTCATACTAAAAAAAAAAAAAGATACGTTTAGACGTTGTTTTATTCTCAGAAAACCAAAGTATACTATTGGAAATTTGGAACTTTAATCTTTAAAGATGAATGAGATATATTATACATTTGGTTATTTTTAAGATGCCATGTGTGGCAATCTTTGATTTAAATATGAAAATGAGTATAATAATACAAATTCCCATTTGCCACCTTCTTCTAGAACTTCTCATACACTGTCTCCTTTATAATGCACAAATATTTTTCTCAACTTATTACAATTTTTCATTGTCCTGGGAATTATTGGATGAGGTGTCTGTCTTTTTACGCTTCAAATATGCTTTATTTTTCATGCACATCCCCACAAATATGTTTTATTCTTCGTATGCTTCTCAGACCTGTATTTTTAATTTATATGACCTTCTGGTAATTGTGAAAAGGCAACACAAGACAAGCATTAACCAGACGATGAATTAGGTGTAGGTTAGTGTGGGTATGTTCTTTGCCTTTTAACAGCTCAAAGGCATGAAGACAATTTTCTGAGGCTAAAAAAATGGGTCCATTTAAAACTAGGGTTGTGTTCGTCATGGGTGTCACAGTTGGAAATGAAGTGTGACAGGAGGCTGTTAACTCTGGCAACTTGTCATGTACCAGCTGTTTTGTCACAACTCAAAGGGCCCACAGGCAAATTCTGAGCTGAAACAATTAAATGATAAAGAAATAGAATCACATAAAAATAACACCAAATATCAAAAGACCTTCAACTTTCAGCAATCAATAAACAAGGTGAGTCCCCATGGGGAAGTGTCCATCAAAGGAGAAATGGAGATTTATTTACCTTTAGTATCTTCAAAGAACAAAATCAAATGCTATGATTCTTCATGACAGCCTCTAGATTTTATTTTGACAAAATCCTTAGGCTAAAAAATCAATTTTTCTCTTAAAATTCCAATCAGAGTGCTATAGTACAAGATTATTGGAAGGATATTTCTTAAAATAAAATTTCCCAAAGAAATACCTCAATTACAGCCACAATGTGTAATCTCTATTCTTTAAGGATTTTATTGTTAGCACATCAAAACCCTCGGCAGAACTTCAACACATCACACTTTCAATGGAATTCATGTTCTAACAAGAGTCCTATCACCTCAGAGAATATGGCGACTTTTTTTCTAGCTCCTCCCTTTAAGTGTCAAAACTAATGGAGTCAGCATCATTCGGTGGGATGTTCACCACTAGTTGACTCTTAATCCACCTGGTTTTGAGTGAAAGATATGCTTAGCAGCTATAGGTAAGAGGGTCAAAGAGGGTCAAAGAGCACCTGTCATGCAGGGAATAAATGTTTTACCCTCAAAGGGCTTCCGGGAGCCCTGGGACCATCCTTTGGCTCTGTGACCAGATCACAGTCTCTGTAACACCTTAGTCCTTGTTGGGTCACCACCACTTCAGCATTGTTGGCATAATACAGCTCTGTTGTACTGTTGGAGTGGTCGCTTAGAGCAGAGTAAGCCAGGCTGGGTTCCTTCCTTTGGCGATCCTAAATGCGGAACAGGGTGAGTGTGGAACACACAGACAAGGAAGAAGCATCAGACCAAGACACGGAGACAAGACACGGGTGAACGCTCAAGTTCTGGAGTAAGATAAACCTGGGTTTGAATCCTGTCTCCTCCACTACCAGCTATGTGGCCATAAACACATCTTTGAAGCTGCAGCTGTGTTTGTCCCTCAACTGAGGAGACGATACCTTCTCTTAATGTAACTGAGATTTAAATCACATGATCTTTACAAGATTGTTAATAGAATCTGTAATGCCTTAATAAACATTTCTTATCGTTCGGGCTGTTTCTGCTTTTGTTCTTTCTATTTACCACCATCATCATCATTATCATTTTTAATTCTATGGCTTCAAACTTCACAAAATCTGCTTCAGTTTTTATTTCCTCCAGGAAGCATTTTTTCTCATCTTTTCCCTTTATCATGTGAGAACTATTCTACCCTAAAGCCCTTCCATAGGGACATGTTTGCCTTATCTGAGACAGCGCCAACTCATGGAGGATAAAGATTTGATTTCATCTGTTTGCACGTCCCTATCATATTGAGCATGGTGCTATATATGTATTAAGAGCTCAGTATTGTTTGTGGATTTGAATCGGTACCAGATTTGTGCATAATCTGTTTTGGAACTTTAGTGTTTCCTCATGTAGTTGCAAAACCACTACTTGAAATTTGAAGTCTTTCATTACAACTTTATAACATTGTTTATGGACCCATTGATGTATCATTATGACTTAGAATTGGTTTTGGAATCAAGATGACCAAGCTTCCCCCCCTATGGAATCTCAGAATCCCTAAATCTAATCTTTCCCCTAGAAAACTAAAAACTTTCCTCTGTGAATTGCAAATTGTGTTATTATGAAGTTGAAAATAAGTTCTTGGTAAAATATGCTTGGAGAGACATCACAAGGTAATTTTTTTAGGCATTCTATAAGCAAACATAAATGCTTTTATTGGGCCAATCTCTGATAACACAAAAATCTATTTGATACTTAGAATGGCTAAGGCTCTAGGAGCTTTGTTTCTGTGTTCATGATCCTGTTTTCAAGGATTTGGAGGGTCTTGACATGACTTCACAAAGAATAAAGCAACTCTCAAGGTTCGAACATGACCTGTGGGACCCATCTGGACCAATTCTGATTTCCAATTTGGAGTGGAAAATTGGTAAGTGATTCTTTATTTTTACCACATGTTCTCAGGTTTTCCAAAAATAGTCCAAACAGTCGAAAAAATGAATTTTATGGAAAATAAAGGACTCTAGTAGATCACTCCTCAGGTACCTAAAGCAAAATAACAATCTTGAGAATATCAGAAAGAGTTTTGAACATTTGCTGCTTGAAACCACAAAGTGAGAAACTAGAGAATAACTCAAGCACAGCAGAAACACTGTTGACAGAGGACAGAGAACCACATGGACCTGGGGGAAGAGGCAACCTTTGAAGGGCCTGGATCCTAGGGCCTTTTAAAATAATGCTTCAAAGACTGGAACTATACAAATAGACTTATTCTGTGAGTCCTAACGGGTTATCTGTAGAGTGTCTATGCCATTGGATAAAGTTGCAATGCCATGAAATGAGAGCAGTTCTGATTAAAACACTAAGACAAATGCTGAATGTGTAAATCCAATTAGATACAAACATTATTTCTCTTGCACTAGGGACTCAATCATGGGACCCAGAGTCTTAGATTATCAATTATAGAATGTGAATCTGGATACCATCTAATCCAACTAGTTCCTTTCTTTTAAGAGGAGGAAACATTGATTCAGACAGAGTAAGTTGCTTGAAGTATTTATTACATATTTCCAAGTATTGAAAGCCCAAGATAAATTAGTTATAACAACAATTAAAATTATCTCAATAACAGAAAATGATCTCAATAACTGAAGGCCATCTTCATGAACATCTTTTTCAGGAGCTCAAACATTGTCACAAGGGATTTGACCATCTAGACTATCTCAGATCATTTGCCTCCTCCCCAAGTTGGGCTTTACTCCAAGCGTTAAGTATGAACAAGGTGACGTGACAGGTTCTGCTTCACTCCTTTGAGGTCTGAGTCTAGCAAGAAATAAACTTTTCTTCTATATGACCATCCACCTGTGACCTCCACAGAAGCATGGTGCTTTGCTTTAATTAGACCAACTAGAGAATTAGTCCCTACTTGTAACCTAATCATTGTGCCTGGGAAGATATAGAGCAGTAATTGGCTTAGATCTGACGTGGAGTGGGCATTTCATGCAAACTGATACAGCTAGCTATTCTGGAAAACTGTATGGAGGTTCCTCAAAAAGTTAAAAATAGAACTACCCTATGACCCAGCAATTGCATTACTAGGTATCTATCCAAAGGATACAAACATAGTGATTCAAAGGAGCATATGCACTCAAATGTTTATAGCAACACTGTCTACAATAACCAAAATATGGAAAGAGCCCAGATATCCATCTGTGGAAGAATGGATAAAGAAGATGTGGGATGTGTGTGTGTATATTTATATTTATATAAGTAATACATATATAATGGAATATTACTCAGCCATCAAAAAGAATGAAATCTAGTCATTTGCCATGACATGGATGGAACAAGAAGGTATTACGCTAAGCAAAATAGGCCAGTCAGAGAAAGAAATACCATATGATTTCCCTCATATGTGGGATTTAAGAAACAAAACAGATGAACATAGGGGAAGGGAAGGAAAAATAAAATAAGATGAAAACAGAGAGGGAGGTAAACCATAAAAGACTCTTAAATCTAGGAAACAAACAGAGGCTTGTTGGAGCAGAGGGGGTGGAAGGGTGGGGTAACTGGTTGATGGGCATTAAGGAGGGCATGTGATATAATGAGCACCGGGTGTTATATGCAATGGATGAATCACTAAATTCTACCTCTGAAACCAATTATACACTATATGGTAGCTAAACTGAATTTAAATAAAAAATAAATATAAAAAAAAAGATGAAGGTGGGACTCAGATGCCATGGGCTGAGAGTAGAGGAGGAGGGTACCCAATTTAAAAAGAAGATATTTCCAGGAGAAAGTAGATACAAGCTGAGGAGGTAAGCAATGGTTAAATCAAGAATTAATCCAGATAAATTGCCAGGATTGTCACTAAAACACTGCATCTCTTAGAGACTTCATATGAAAAGCATATATAATCCATATATGAGGTATGTTGCATTTTTTATTCACCTGCATTTGGTGCTCCTCCTGGTGGGAGGACTGCACTCTGATGAAACGTGGACTCTGCTTATGAGCAGAGACAACATGCAACACTTCTGAGTGGGAGCTTCAAGAGCCAGCACGTGGTTCAACAAATTTGCTCTTCCTTCTGCCATCACGATCAATTAGAAGTCTTCTCCATGGGGAACCTGGGTGGCTCAGTCGGTTAAGTGTCTGCCTTCGACTCAGGTCATGATCTCAGGGTCCTGGGATGGAGCCCCACATGGGGCTCCCTGCTCAGCGGGGAGTCTGCTTCTCCCTCTACCTCTCCACCCCCTGCTCATTCTCTCTCTGTCTCTCTCTTTCTCTGTGTCTCTCTCAAATGAATAAATGAAATCTTAAAAAAAAAATGTCTTCTCCATTAACCTCATTCCCAAAAGCGAAGGTGAATTGAAGCAGAGCCACAGGCAACACATAAATTTCACAGAACATGAGAAAGAAATAGATCTTTCTCGTTGTAATTTACTAAAACTTAAGATTGTCTCCACCATTTACCTTAGCCTGACTGATACAACAGGGTAAAAACAGTCACCAACTTCACTTCTCCTTTGGCATTTGTAAACCAAAAAGAACTTCTCTACTGCTTTTTCTAATCTCATCGCTCCCCACCAAAGCCAGGGAAATCATTTTAATTTGCTGTCACGTTATTTTGGTTTGGTAAAATTAACAAATGTCCTGCGTGTCTAATCTGAAATATGCCACATACTAGTTATATGACCTTGGACAAACTTCTTTATCTATTAGACATTATATTCTTTAACTCTGAAATACTGTGTTTGATCACTAGATGATGTCCAAACCCACCTCCATCAATGGGTCCCTATGATGCCGTGAGTTCATTCATACTTTTCATTCCTTTATAGCATGTACTATAACTTGTAATTATTATGCATCCTTTTGCAGTTGGCTTTTAAAATCTTGATTTCTCCCCGGTAGACCATAAGCCCCATGAGGTCAGGGACTATTTCTGCCCATCTTACCACAGCACACACAGTGCCTAGTAGAGTTCCTCATACATAGAATGAATTGTGTAGTTATTTGTTTTCTTATAAATGTTATATGGGCCTTTTGGCTTCAATAAAACATTATTTAAGTTAATAGTTTTGAGCAGCTATTATCTTATATTTGTCTATGCTAAATGTCACCAATGTCCCATGGCCAGACATAATACATAGCATGTCTTCTATAAACATGTATCTTCATAAAATCAGAAATATCCATCTCCTTTCGTGTTGACAGTAAAAAACAAAACAAAACAAAACAAAAAATACAACTGTACAAATCATGGCAAATCAAAGAAAACTGTTAACCTCACGGGTCTAGCTTGCTGTAAATTAAAGCATGTGAGTGTTTATGAGTTAATATTCAGTGGTAGGTACACAGACTGCTAGGTTTCTTTCTTTCTTTCTTTCTTTCTTTTTAACTCAACCATTTTTTTTAAAACTCAATGTTGATTTGAAGCAAAACGCGAGTAACGGTTGAATTCTTAAGCAATTCCCCCTCTTGCCTCTAGATGTCTCACCTGGAATTCTCATGGTAGAGCTTCTGATGCAATATCCCACTATAGGCTTGGCCGAAATGTCATCTTGGGAACGAAAACAGTAAACCATGTGAATTTAACTGCAGTTGGGTCAAAACATTCCATCAGTACTTTTTTTTTTTTTTTTTTAACTTTCTGGAAAAATGCAAATAACAGATGGTGGGAGAACAGGCAGATTTATGAGAAAAATGACTTTGTATTAGTCATTCTGATGAGCCACATCCCAAGGAGGCCTTGCCTTTTTGGCTATGATGAAGTTTCCAGGTGTAACCCCTGATGTTAGGAAAGTGATGTTTAAGACAATGGTCATCAGCCCATCTTAGCAGCTTTTTGTCTACTTCAAAAATAATTCATACCACCTACATCCCAGTAGTGAGGTATGAAATTCAACATACTAATATATCCCTTTAGGACATGACTTATAGAAAAATAATGATGATTTTAGCTTGGGAAAACTGATTCTACAAGTTCAACCAGAAGTAAAAGTAACAGTTTAATTTCTTGAAAGGATAAGAAACATTTTTGCAATAGGCCAAAAGAGTTTATTTAGTAGGATTTTTAAACATAAGTAATCAGAAATATGTCTCCTGCAAGTATTCCTGTTAGTAAAAATGCTTTCCCAGTACCATATGTTATATAGATTCATATATGCTAAATTTACAAATCCAATGATAATATTTAGTATATAAGGGAAATGTGAAAAAGACAGATGACCTAAAATGGTTTAGAAATAATATTCCATTTCAGATGATATTCAAACTATTTCAAAGTAGTTTAGCAAAGTAGTAGATAGATAGATAGATAGATAGATAGATAGAACATAGTCCCTTGGGTATATTTATATAGACTGAGCCTCGGCCACAAAAGTTGGATTTCTCTAACATGAGGGAAGTGTATAGTCTTCCTGTTCCTGAAATAGGCCAGCATAAAGCAATCAATATTTGTTTATTGAAAAAAAAAGTAGTTTATGAAAGGTGAGCATAATCTGATTATTTTCTTAACTATTTACCAAAGAAATGTTTTCTTTCTTTGTGTATTTTCATGGTACTAGGCTTAAATTTCTAGGTCTTAAATTTGTTTTGTTTGTTTAATTTTGGGCCTTACAGATCTAAAGAACAGTTTAGAATGACTTTCGCCCATCATCTTGATTTAGGTTCAAATCAGACACCAATAAAGCTAGCAAAATGTGTGGTTCTCAAAATATTTGGCATAACTACTCATTTAGGCAGAACCAAAAATAATAATAATGCCAGCGTGCCCCATGTTCCATATGCTTCTGTTTCATTTTGATAAATGAACCTTTTTTTCCAGTTGATTCAGCTCAGTTTGGATCATTTAAGTTATATCTACAATATGTCACTTCCATATTTAAAAGTATTTTCAAAGAATCATTACAAACTACATGATTATCTATAAATTTTTGCAGGGCTCTCCCCAGGCTAGCCCCATCCTCCTTTTCCAGACTTTTCTTACTCTAATAATTACAAATCAATCTAAGATCTCTTCCTGTCTTTACCTATTATGGTGAATTGGTATTTAACTCAAATATTGCCTACTTCCTGATGCCAGTTCTGGTTTGCTCAGGTAGACGTGATCAAATCCATCCCCACTTATGGAAACTGAAGAACAATCATTTGCTTACTTGTCTCAAGCAGTTGGCTCATCTCCTCAAGAGTCCCCAATGAAATCTGAAACTGGCCCCTGGACGGTGAGGGCAGGGAGAGACAGAAGAAATAGCCAGACCACTCCAGGCTGGTAGATAGCAGTTTCAATAGATGATGGAATTGACACCTGAGGCTTGCCTTGGGCAGCTGTAAGACAAGGAAATCTCTGTATCTGCCCATCAGAATCTGAAAAGTTTATACAGAAGCCTTAATGGAGTTCAGCATGTATACCGTCCAGATGGCCCTAACAGCACTTCTCTCTCTCAAGACTACATCCTTGAAATGGCTCCTAATGTGGTAATAGACGGTGATAAGTTCATTTCAAAGACAGGGAAGATGGTGAAGAGCCTTCCATTGCCTGAGTCTACCTCTCAAATCAACTGGCACTTTCTGCTGATGACCTCCTCCGACACAAGACTTTGTCCAGATTTTAAGGTCATTGATGTCAATAACTGTAACTTATTCCTGAGAAAATTGCTTGATCTTCAACAAAAGTTGGTTGAAAAAGTTGAGTTATATTTGTTAATTTACCAGCTAAAGAAATTAATGCAGTCAACATTATTGATGGGAGGAAGAATGGTATAGCTCTAGTTAAGTTGCTAGTGGAAGGTAAGACACCAGTAAGAAGAAGGAAAGAGAGGAACTAAGAGAAATTAGTAAAAAGACAGCGATTGGGGAATATGAATAGAAAGGAGGAACAAGAAGAGGTCACATAGAATGAGTAACAAGAAAGGAAGCCTTTCTTTTACCCCTGAATGATATTATTTCTGGGATCTTCCATCTTAGCTGCATCTTATCTTGAAACCCCAACTTACTTGATAGCAGTTCACTTAGATTTGACCAGCCTTTAAAGTTGGAGAATCCAGCTAGGGATGAGCCAACAATCAGCCAGTGCTGTGAAGGTCCTGAGAAGTGAGGATGTCAAGCCAGCTTCCTACTCCCTAGTGCCTGTCTCTGCAGAGGATGATAGGCTATGAGCTTCCGTTAATTTTGACCCAAGTGGAACCTACTTTTCAGCCCATATTCTGAGTGCATCGTCTGTGGGGCAGCTGGAATTTTCTGGGAGATCTCTTTTGAAATCCAGGATCTTGTGTTCGCTTATAAAACTGGGGAGTATTTAAATTTCAAAACATTTGTGTGTCAGTTGTGGATGAGTCATTCCGATTACCTGGTCTCAATTTTCAAATTCTTAAGGTTGCGTATTAGGATAGAATTCTCACAGAATTCTTGTAAGCTTCTATATCCTATTCTGGAAATTAAAGTAGGGGTATGAACTCTAATCCCCTAATCATAACAGCTCAACTAAATTTTTTCTCGGTTACTAATGTAATAATAATTATAGATACATATTTATATCTCAGATATAATTTAATTTTAAAAGAAATATGAAAGAATTTGAAGTAGTTATCAGACTTCAAACTTTTAGCTGCTTCTTTCAATATCAGAAAATGAAATAAGCTGGGGCGCCTGGGTAGCGCAGTGGTTAAAGCATCTGCCTTCAGCTCAGGGCGTGATCCAGGCGTTCTGGCAAGCCCCACATCAGGCTCCTCCACTGTGAGCCTGCTTCTTCCTCTCTCACTCCCCCTGCTTGTGTTCCCTCTCTCACTGGCTGTCTCTCTCTGTCAAGTAAATAAATAAAATCTTAAAAAAAAAAAAAAAAGAAAATGAAATAAGCTTTGATTTCTTCATAAATTCAACACATAAAAATTTATTGAAAATCTACTGTGAGCCAACCCCTGCTAGGTGCTTAGAATATAGTGATGAAGGAAACATTCTTTGCCCAACACTCAAGCAGATGCTTGGACTGACTTAAAGGCTAGCAGGTCTAATTTGATCATGTATTTTGGAAATAGTTGGACACCAGTGCTTTTATAACTCTAATCCACAGCCATTTAGCTTTTTTCCTTTCATCGAAGCTGTAAAACCAGCTTCTTAAAACCATTATAAGGATGCTAACAATAGCAAATAAATTTTCATTAGAACATTAAATGGTTCACTTATAAACACAGCTAAGGTTTCAGAAATACAGGTAGCTTGTTGAGAATACAGAAAAAGCAAATTGGAGCTGATGTAATGTTATGACTTATTTTAGAACTGTGTAAGAAAGCTGCTTGGACTTAATTCTAATAGGCCATACACATGCCATGTTAGCATTTTGACAGAAACAGATGGTCCTTTCAAATGATGTAATTGGAGAGTTTTTAATAAATATCTTCCTTTCTTTACAAGTAGTGTGGACAAAGAAAGGATGGATCATCACCCAGAGGATGAATGGCTCTGGAGCTGTTACAACTTCTTCACCTGAGAAGAGAGATGGGTTCCTTGAACACGGAGAATGTGTATGGACAGGACTGCCTGGGAACACTATGGCCTTCAGCAGAGTGAGGCAGCCAACCTGTGGCCACAGGCAGCTGAGAAAAGATACCCTGGCCACATTCTCCTCCTCCAACTCAGTCTACTACCAGTGCTCAACCCACAGAGAGCCATAGAGCAAGGCAGCTCAATGATGCGCACCATAGAGGCCCAGCTTCTGTAGCACAAGGCAGTATGGAGAAGGCTGGTGCAGGGGTCTGGACAAGAATATGGAGGACATCCAGAGCAATATGGTAATTACAAGTTATTAAAATTACGTCTCGATGATCTTTTCAGTTTAACATTGAAAAATGACTTCCATAACACAAGTTAATGAATTTCTATTTTATTTTGAAAGCGATCTTCGAAATTCAAATTGTTATTGTAATCACTCATTTCAGTAGACTGTGAAAATATCTGAACCCATCTTTCCAGATGTTATTTATGTATCACAGGGAAGATAGTGTTTTTTCAAATATTAATGAAGAACTTCAGCTTTATAGTTATTTAATAATAATGGAAGTGTTTCTCGGTCTTGGGATTGCAGCACGGCATACAGAATAGAAACCATGAAAGGAGCAAAAATGTATATTCACATACTACGGTCGTCAAAAGTTTTCTGATGTGGTTCATTTTAAGTCATAGAAATAAACAGATAGTTTGCTTTCTATAACATTAAAAGTAGTACACAATAATAATAAAGTAATACCAAAAAGACCAGAGCAAACCAAACCAATACTACACGTGATATTACTAGGTGGCCTCAGTAGTACTAACATCTCATGAATATTAGCAGAATAAATGGCCTGAATTTCTTTTCAAAAACAGGTCATTATGATCTTGTTTATTTTACTTACTTTGCTCTTCTTTGTACCTTGTTTATCCCCAAATTAAAATGAAAACCAATTCTGTAATTTTTAAAAAGCAATACACTTGCTGACAGCACAAATAACTGCTCGTTTTTATTGAATAAATCTCTTTGTTTTGCTTTGCTTCTGTTAATGTTTCTTAATCAACACACACACTTTATACACGACGTGGTTTGCATTAAACTGCCGGCTCTATCAAGGGCAATGGATTTGGCAAAGCAATTCCTTGCAGTTCTACATAACATATATTAAATATGTCTCAAATATTTTGATACGACTTGGCCAGTTCGGCACCACTAGCAAACCCTTCATAAGAAAGGCCGCAAGGTCACGTTGGCATGAAAATAGAATCTGGGCTGAGATGTGGAGAGAAAAATACAGTTCTCTTAAGGTCAAGGGCAACAGCTGAGCAGCTCTGGGGCTACCTGCTTCAAAGGAGACAGTGTCTTGTGTTTATAGATTAAATGTTGGTTTCTATGGGGGGAGGGTGGTCATAGGAGCAAATATCCCTGACACCCAAACAAAATAATCCCAAATAAAATGGATGATGTAGCCCATAGTAAAAAGGGAGTTAACTATTCATGGGAAAAAATGCATGACCTCACCCTTTCAGAATACACTGTGATTCATCAGCATTTGCCAGCTTTCTTGCCTGCTTGCTGTGAATTTCACAGCTCCGCCCCTTTCCCTTTTGCCCCCAAGGTTAGATAACTTCATTGAAGGTGCTGGGGGTTTGAGAAGGAGGGTTAAATTTACAGAAAGCCCTTGGTTTGTGGAAATAGATTTCTTGTCAATAATTTAGAGGTACCGCCTTTGCTGAGCACAGACTTTTCTCAAGAGCTAAATGTTACACTTTGTTTCTTTTTTTGTTTTTTGTTTTTTTGGTCTCAGAAGAGCTGTGTATTGTCTTGGGTGAAAAAGCAGCCTCTGTGTTCACGAGGGAAACGTAACGGGAATAATATATAGAAATGTGTTTAAAAGCAGAAGGAATCAGCTAAAAATATCATTACAAGCAGGCTAAGTTATAATTTTAAATTGTCACACTTGCAAAAACCTTGAAGGGCTATCAGTCCATCTCCTTCTTATGAAAAGCCACCATAGTTTAATCAAGTAAGTATGAAACCACTGCCTGAAAATTGCAACCAAATTGTTTGTGCAGTGTTATGTATCTAAGGAAACAAATGAGGACTTCTAGAATTACATTATTAGTTTCCTTTGAGCCCTGTGCACTTCAAAGATTTTTCAGAAACTAGTAATGCTATGTTACAGTCTGCGGGTGGAAGCTTCAGGATCATTGCTAGTCCTCTTCTCATCTGTGTACCTTCTGGGCGGTTCATGAGTTCTGGATTCTGCAGTGGGGGGGTGGGGGAAGAGCAAATCTCTGGTTTGCTCCACCAGACATCTACAGCTTTACACAGAGGGTGATAAAACCCTACTGGTGAAATGAAGGTTTCTGACCAATCTGCTGCTTTCAACCACACGCTACCCGTGGCCGGCAGCATAAAGAGCACCGTGGTGCCTGAGGTCCAGCAGTGGTAGGCCTGAGATCTGTATTTTTTTTTTTTTTAATTGGGAACCCATAGGCCTTGAGGGCTACACTTTGAGAAACACGGCACTCCATGTTTTTGTGTTGGTAGACTGACTTTTCCAAATCGAATCATGCCAATAGATTTTCATCTATGCTAACGGAATCCTTTCTCCAAGAGTCATTTCGCTGCTGCTCAGAAGCGAGTGATTCAGTGCCATCCAAGCAGCAAGGATAGCCCCGGCCCTCAAAAACTCCAAGCGATCTCTCTAAAAGCCCATTAACAAGTACCGATCTGAAGAGGGTGGTTAGGGATAGCTAACAAACTCCGTATTAGCATTGTCTCCTCATTCAGCTGGCTAAATGGCCCCACTGTAGGTGAAATCCTCATTAGGAGTACCCCCACCCCGACCCTGTGACCTGGGTGACTCATAGACCTCATGCAATGATTTCATGCCTTTGGAACAACAGTACGTACGTGGAGGGGTGAAAGTTGGGGCAGGATTTCCCATGGCCTCTCTCTTATTTCAGAGGTGTCTGTGCATGCCTGTATGGTCTGTGGGTCTCCCATGACCTGCGCGCACCCACATTTCTGCTTGGCTCTTGGCCTTGGTGTTGCTGGCTGGGCAGATAAAACATTTGTTTTCCCTCTGAGAGCTTTCCTTTCTGCTTTATATGCACTTCTATCCTTCTGTACCCTGGTGATAAACCCCATCTGATTCAGACTGACGGCTTACACTCTACGTTGTCAGCACTATATTCATTGATACAAGTGGGCTGAGTATAAATATTCCTAGGTCTTTTCCCAAAGTTGTTTGACCAACCAAATTACACGTTATTTCCAGAAGTGTGTTATTTTCTTAGGGAACTCAAACCTGGTATCACTCCAATAAGCTTATCAGCATAAGTCATCAATTCATTACTCAGGAGTTAATGGCAATGATGCTTACTTTTTGTAATCAACAGTATTTGAGGTATAATTTATATACAAAGAAATTCCTACGTAAAATGTACAAGTTGGTGACTTTTGAAACTTTTTTATTTTGAAATAATTATAGATACACAGGAAGTCGCAAAGATAGCACAGAGTCCCTCAGTAGTTACATCTTACAGAATTACAGCATAATTCTAAAACCAAGAAGGTGATGTTAGCATAAAGTGTGTGTAGAATTCGTGTTGCCACTACCGCAGTCATGATACAAAACTATCCAATCACCACAAAGATTTTGCTCATGCTATCCCTTTATAGTTACAATCATTACTTTCCTTTAACCACCCTAATCCCTGATAACCACAAATCTGTTGTTCGTCTCTGTAGTTTTGTCATTTCCAGAATGTTCTATAAATGGAACCATACAGAATGTGACCTTTCGAGACTGGCTTCTATGACTCAACATAATGCCCTTCAGATTCATCTACACTGTTGTGTGTTTATTCTTTTCTATTGCTGAGTAGTGTTCTAAGCCAGGCTTATTTACATATCGAACTTAGCTATATACCTAATGACTTTGCGGTGGCTTGTATTGAGTTATATATCAAAGCTAAGGAAACACAAATACAAAATTGTGAGTATTGAAAATAAAAAGGCCTACTAAGCTAACCTCAGTGAATGATAACATTGTCACTATGGTTAAGTTCAGAATGAGCTTGGAAATTCCTGGCATCCAGGTTAAAAAAACCCAAAAAACAAAAAACAAAAAAAACAACATCATAAGTGGCATAGCTCTCATTATTAGAAACAAAGAAGCCTGCCAGTTCTTCAATGGAGAGAACTTTTTTAAATCTGAAAGAAATAACTGAGGAGAAGTTTTACATCGACCATATTGATGTAATGGATGACATTCTCAGCAACATTTCTACAGTAAATGCAAACATGAATTTTGCTCAGCTGGCTACTTTTCACTGTGACTTGGTCACAAGGCCAAAAGCAAAGCATTCAGGGGTGTTTCCATAAAGCCAACCCACAAGACATATTACATGGCTAGCGCTTCAATACAGCCTCAAGAAGGCTAGAGGGGAGCTTCGATGGTCCCATATTAGGAAGTACAGCATATTGGACAGACACTCAGTGCCAGTGTCTCATCTACTTTGCCAGGAAATGTAGCATGAGGACTACTTGAGACAGAAATATGTAACTTCAGGTGGAGGGCCAAGTGTTCCAGATGTGAAGATAGTCCTGAGTAGCCAACCGAGCCTGATGCTATCAAGTCTTGCCCTCTTTTGTCCTCATTCTAAGCTTATCGAGGCACCTTTGCAAATCAACTAGCTGTGTAGATATGCTTACGGGAGGAGACGGTTGCTGGCCATGGCAACAGCTATATCCCGGAGCTCTTGACATGATATTTCTCGTTGTAAAACTTGCATTCTTCTGTAAATATATTTCCAGAGAGTTTGATTACGGGTATATCCTCCCTGGATCCTTCCTAGAGAAGCATTCCCTCTTCACCTGCTGAACAAATTAAGCTTAAAGATGAAAGAGTTTCAGGCCCTGATCCTTCAGAAATCATCAAAGCTAATGTCACTTTGTTTTTCTGATGACACCTTTGATCCCACAGCATGTCTTTTTTCAGACATTTACAGTTACATGTGATTAGCATTAATATTTTACTCACAGTTCTCGATTTGAGGTCGTGATTAAAGTTAGCTGACTCCTAGAGCATCCCTGTCTAAGACAGTGTAGCTGGCCCCTCACCTCTCTCTGTACTGGCCCCATATCAACCGTGGGAGCAAATTCAGTCCTCTTCCCTGTCACCATGAACCGTCCCTTCCAGAAAACTCAGCTCCAAGCAATATAGATTTTAGCAAAGATCCTGTGGGGAAAAGCTGGAGAGTCTATGGGCAAACCATACAGAAATAACACTTCCTTTTGATTCGTTGATTTACACCCCTCAAATGCCCACTTCAATGACTCCCACATTCCTGGGAAGGTGAGTCCAGTCTTCTGTTCACCCTGTGTTCCCCCTCAGACCCAGCAGGTCAGTGTTCCCTAGACTAAATATCCTCGTGGTGAATAAAACCCTCTCTCTCTTGTGTTGCGATCCATTCTCTCTCTCACTGCCTGGTTTTGCTTGTATGACTATGGGTACTTCCAATTTATAATCTACCTCCTATACAACTCTTGCCAAGAAAGGCATTTTAATCATTTTCTATTACTGCATGATAAATGGCCATGTATCTGGCACGGTAAAATAACACACATTTATTCTCTCAGTGTTTCTGTAAATTTGAGCATGGCATGCCCGGATTCTCCACTCAGAGTCTGACTGGGATGAAATTAAGGTGTTACTTGAGGCTGCAGTCTCATCTGGGTTCATGGTCTTATTCCAGGATCACTGACGTTGATCAAAGTCGAATTTACTTCACTGAAGTGGCAGGTTGGAGATTCCATTTTCCTTCCAGCTGATGGCCAGGGATAGTTCTCAGCCACTGAAGGCTGCCTGAAGTTCCTTGCCACGTGACTCCCATAGGTAATTTACAACCTATGTCACTTTCTTCCAGGCTAGCTAGTGCATGTCTCTCTGACTTTATCTTCTACAACCTGCCAGAGAAAACTCTCTGTTTTTGAAGGACCCATGTAATGAGGTCAGACCCACCCAGATAACCCCCCTGTCTCAAGCTCTACTGATCTAAGATTTTAACTCCATCTGTAAGATCCCTTCACTGTACTGCCTGGATTAGTGTACTAATTAATTGTGAGAAGGTGTGTACATGGAGCGTCTGCGACTATTCGAGGGACCATCTCAGAATTCTGCCTACCAGTCAGGTTTACAGTGAAATGAATAATGAGTAAATTTGAGGGCCCCTCATTTGCAAAGTTTTTTCCAAGGCTCTAGGGGAGGTCCTAGCTGGGCATTCACATGGTCATATGTTTGTTTGTTTGTTTATTTTCAAAAGTAATATGTTTTGCCCACATTTAATTAATGCAACGCTAATCCACTCTAAAGTCCCTCTGTTTTTAGTTTGGTCATGGTATTTTGGGGATCTAGCTAAGGAGAATTTGAGTTAGGGATACTTTCAATTTCTGTGTAGTTGGGTATTTTTATACGGTACCCAGTCACTTCTGTGTGCTAGCTGGAAACATCTTCCAGGAATGTTCCTGCCTTTCAAAATGTTCACCCACAACATTTGACCTAACACAAAGGTATGTATATATCCAAGACTGCATGGCAATATGATTGAAACTCATGGGAGACAGTACAGGAAATATGTGAAATGAGAAGGAGGAAAAATAGCTTTAGAATGTATGGAGCTGGAAGCTAGACCGCAGAAAATATTTCACAAAATCAGAAATGTAAAATTACAAGTGGAGATTTTGTTTCTCATCAAAGCCTAGATGAGAGCAAAGTTTTCTACTTTCAGGAGTATTGTTAGCAAGGAAGCATATTCAATTACAAATCCATAATATATTTTGGAAATGTAACATTTAATAAAGATTGAATATACCATTTTATTTATAACTTGGAAAGATGTTTAAGAGAATTTTATGGAGCAATTACAGACAGATGGCTTGGATATGTGCGATGTGTATCTTCTTTGTCAAATTTAAATGTATTGATTAAAGAGTTGAAAAAATTCTGATAGAAATTAAGGAAATATGAAATAAAAGTGATAGAGAGCGGTAAAATAGAAATGATTCCCAAATTGAGAACCAAATTATAGCCAAAACATATACAGATTCTACGAAAAGTAATAATTCACTAAAAGGAAGAGAGAAATTTTAATGGAATTAGTTTACAGTTTCTTGGAAGTTTTGATAACCTAACTAATGGAGAGAAGTGAATCTTACACAAATACTGAAAGAAGACTTAAACTTCTTGTCGGTTTTACACAAACTGCGTCCATGGATGAACGATAACGTAACAAGCACAAGAGTAGTGAACTTTGGGCACTTGCATAGGGAAACTTGAAAATCCATGAAATTGTACAGTTATGACAGGAACTTGAAAGAGGGCACTTAAATATGATAACAAATTTAAAACTTGCATGACTTAGGGCACCTGGGTGGCTCAGTCAGTTAAGTGTCTGCCTTCAGCTCAGGTCATGATCCCAGTGTCCTGGGATCGAGCCCCACATTGGGGGTCCCTCCTCAGCAGGGAACGTGCTTCTCCCTCTCCCTCTGCTGCTCCCCCGTTTGTACTCTCTCTCTGTCTGTCTCTGTCAAATAAATTAATTTCAAAAAAAAAATCTTTACAAAAAATTCTTGCATGACCTTAATAATTAAATATTAAAAATATGTTGGCCATCCATAAGAATTACTGCATTTTTTTCTCTTTTTTTTTAATATAAAATGTTATTTCAAATCTGTTGCATGAAGAGATGCTCAAAGAATATGTAGCCAAATCAACAAAACACTGAACAACAACTCCATTGGGCATTTTGATTTACCTCTGTCCCTCTGACAACTGGAGCTCTTCTCTTTGGAGCCCTTTGGCTAGCTTTGTAGTTCTGTGCTCATGTTCTGTTGCCCACTCACATCTGTACTTGCAATGGGCAATCCTCATCCGTTTGCATCATCTCTTGGAAAAAGTGGTCATTTGGACTCTTTGATCTGCCTTCTTCTCCCCTTCGGGAACAGTGCCAACCGGCTCTTTCCCCAGCCTTTCTAGAATTTCCAGTAAATTGCATATTTTCTCTATTGTTAAATATGTATCTGGAGAAAATGTCAGTTTAGTCACTGCTCCAAAGGCATCAAAGTCCTAGTGCAATTAATTTCATCTTATGATCCCCACAAGAAAGGACGAAAAGAAAAAAAAAAATTGAAGCAGAAAAAGAGAGAATGATCCAAAATTATTATACCTTTACTAATTCTTTCTAGGGGCCACAACTTGTTCTCTTCTGTGTTATCCTAGATAAAATTCAATGTCTGTATATCTTAGAAAGCTTTGTTATGTCATTGAATTTTAATCAGGCTATTCTTGACCTACTTACCTAATAATCATGGGCTCAGATATTATATTCAGCTTTGTATGGGAACTTCCTTATACAAAAATGTAATAGTTTTCACCAGTAGATCAATGCATCTGGAGGTATATATCTATACTTTTTAGTTTTCTAGAGAACCAAAGTATTAAAGAATGATTTTTCATATCAACTGACATGTAATCAAGATATGTCTTGCGTGTCTTCAAGGTAAGCACTGAAAGAGTCCTAGAGAATAAGAATGGTGAGGGAAAAAAATAATTAATTATATCTGGCATTTAAGATTCTTTATCTATTTATTTATTTGTAACTAAAATTTACCTTCCCCCTTTTTTGTTTTGAAATGGCATTGCTACTTGTGATAGTTTGCCATGATCAAGAATCAGAACATTGTTTGGCTAACCTGTCAATACTTGTCTTCGTTTGCCACCACCCAGAATCAGAACACCGCTAAAGTGTGTAAACTTCCCACTGTTTGCTGAAACAACTTTCTTGTTAACCATGGCAAAATGTCCAGCTCTGAAAATACTCTTCTGAGAACCCCCATGAACTCACCGCGACTCCAGCATAATGCACACTTAGAAGGATTTCTGTGGGTCTTTGAAAATTTGTGGTTTATCACAAATTGCCAAAAACTTGCCTGCAGTGCTGTTTATCAGCACTAAATTATTTCAAGCGCTCTTCCTGTTAAAGCTTTTAATGTTCAGTGTGACTCTTTATGCTAATGTTATATTTATCACTGGTATTTCTGCTCCCACAAAACAAAGCACATTCATAAGACCTGGATTTCGCACAAAGGTCGCTTTTTCTTAACCATTGCATTTAAATTGATTCATTCTAAGTATTTCCTCTGTATTCCTATAAATCTGATACGGAGACTCTGAATGGATCAGTCACTGAAATGAATCAGATAATGCGTTACACATTAAGCAAAGTAAATTTAACCTCCCGCTAGTAAAAATGGATTTGGATGTGTGTGGTTTTTGCATAACATGCAATCTGTTGTGTTTGATCTCCTCTTTGGGGGTGGGGGTAGCAGAGGTAGTCCACACACAAATACACCAAGCGAATGTATGTTTACGCAGGCAAATAAATGATCCTTTTCTCTTCCAGCAGGCTCCTAACCCCACCCCTGATTCCAAGCAAGGCCACAATCTCTGGGTGGAGTTCACCTACATGACTAGGCACAACTTTTCTACATATAATTCTGAAAAAGGTATTTACTGTATAATTTTATTTGGAAAAAAACAAGTTGATGTCTATTCTTACTAAGGTCCATCATGTATGGAGATTGTGTATTCAAATAAATGATTTTGGATACTTTCAAACCCAAAAGGCATAGTTCTTCCAAATTTTAAGTTATACCCTCCCTAAGAGCTATATTATCATGGATGGAAGTCTTGTTAAACACAGAATTGCAGAATTGTGTCTAGGTTAACACGCCTATATGGCTTGACCCGTTGGACTGATTGAAGCGGTTTGTTCAGTTCAATAGTTGAACTAGTCAAAGCAAAATTCCAGGGGAAGGAATTGTTGACAGTGAAGTGAGTCAAAGTAGTTGAATTGTTTATATATGGGAACATGGGAACTATTCATGAAGCAAAACCCAAAATGACCTTGAAATTAAATCTCAGCATCTTGACTGTACAGATACTGGCACTTTTAATTACATACTCAATCAAATTCATTCATAAAACTCTTCTATAAACTGTCATTTGTAAATCTCACAGGAAAGTATTATCCGCTGTCTTTGCCATTTGATGCTGCAGCCTGTGAGGACAAAGCAAAGAAATCCAGCACCAAGGATCTGTATTATCCTTGCCATTCTGAGAATGTTCTCACTGGAAAGCTGATGGCCTCATTTAAAAAATAAACACTCTTATTATGTAATTTGTTAAGGACTGGAGAAGGTCTCCTGTATAACATGGAGTTGCTGCTAACATTTGTGCTAGTCATAAATACAATAACCTACAAGGTCATGCGAATAAAGTTCCTATTAATTGTATGGGTGAAGAAAATACATTAAAAATTCAATTCAATTCAATTCAATCTACAAATGCATGCTGAATATTTATTTTTATCAAAAAACATTTGGAAAGATTTCATAACAAAACTAGGATCCTGCCTGTCTTTCTAAGGTCATTGCAATCTAATGATAATGTCTTACGAAGGCAACTCTTCCAGTTTAGGCCCAATAGACCAAACAAAGGATTTGCTTTTGGAGGCTTTGAATGTGAAAAAAAGGCATTTCTTCTTCTCAGTAGCTATAAAAGCTTACCTATTTCTTTTTTCTTTTAAGATGTTGTTTATTTATTTTATTTGAGACACAGAGAAAGGGAGAGAGAAGGAGAGAGAGGGAGAGGAGGGGCAGAGGGAGAGGAAGAGAGAGAATCTCAAGCAGACCCCAGGCTAAGCTCGAAGCTCGATGCAGGGCTTTATTCCACGACCCTGAGATCATGACCTGAGTCAAAACCAAGTGTTGGGTGCTCAATTGACTGAGCCACTCAGACACCCCAAAACTTACCTATTTCTAACAACAAAATACTAATATTGTTTATTTAATTAAAGAACTACATTTTATGTGTGAAATTAATACCCACAATAGTTTTTTCTTACCCAACATGATCTACTTTATTTTCCAAGTGCAGGAACTTACCTGTATTGTAGGAATTGAACATTGTTTCACACCAATTTCACAGTTGTTTGATAATGCAAAATAGAAAAATTGGCAAAGAAGTGATGCATTTTAGTGTCAAAAAAGTGGAATTTAGGGGCGCCTGGGTGGCACAGCGGTTAAGCGTCTGCCTTCGGCTCAGGGCTTGATCCCAGCGTTATGGGATCGAGCCCCACATCAGGCTCCTCTGCTGTGAGCCTGCTTCTTCCTCTCCCACTCCCCCTGCTTGTGTTCCCTCTCTCGCTGGCTATCTCTATCTCTGTCAAATAAATAAATAAAATCTTTAAAAAGAAAAAAAAAAGTGGAATTTAATATGTTATTTGTATATTTTATTTACATTAATTATTTTAATTATATTCTATTATTTTATTCTTTTTTAAAGATTTTATTTATTTTAGAGAGAGAGAGGGTGGGGGAGGAGCGGAGGGAGAGGGAGAGAATCTCAAGCAGACACTGTGCAGAGGTCCACGCAGGGAATGATCCCATGACCCTGAGATCGTGACCTGAGCCGAAATCCAGAGTCAGACACTCAACTGACTGAGACACCTAGGCACCCCATATTTTATTCTTAAGTTATATTTTCTTATTTGGGTTTTCTTACTTCTGATTATGGTAAAATTTGAGCAGTTCAATTCTATACGAATAATTTTCTGCCTGGTAGAAAGCCCTATTCAATGGTATTAAATTTCTGGAAACAACACTGTAATCCTCATAAACTGCCATACTCTCTGTAAGCATGTTATAGGGCTATCAAGTATTTTTTCCACATTTTTTAGAAGTAAGTTGTCTTTTACTTGATACAAGAGATGTTTGCTGTAAGAGATATTACATGGTCCAGAATTAAGTGTACATCTGTAAAAAATGGGTACTTTACTATAGAATGTGGGGTTTTATCTCAGAAATAGAGATTTTAGATGCAATAAATCATTCGCAAACCCTGATTTCAGTACATTAGTATAAGCTCATTTCATCTTTACTTTTTTGATTTTTGTTTTGTATTGTTTTGGTTGTGTGTGTGTGTGTGTGTGCGCGCGCGCATTTGACTTATCTAGTTAGTTGCATTTTTTTAAGAAAAAAACTAACATGTCCAAGGCAACTTGCTTTTACATTCCTCCAATATTATGTCTCTTTGGATAAAAGATGCTTTCCCCCTTGCTCTTGTTTTTATAGATGTTTTTATCAAGCTATCGTTATTAAATGCATAGTCAGAAAAATCTTTGGCCATTGAAACCTGTGAAAGACAGCCTAAAAAATTATGTGGCCAGAGTCCGGAAAGCTAGCAAACTGAACGATGTCCAATACAGTCAGCTGTGAGGTTGAACCCATCACTCTGATCATATTAGTTTGGTATCACCGTACTTGTTTTCTCCCAGATATGAGCTAAACACCAGAAAATGGTCTACAATTTCTGAATTCATGGACAAAAAATAGGTTAAGTAATACATGGTTAATATCTTAAAAATCATTACCAAAGTTAGACTTTCTCTATCCACTATCCCAACCTCCAAAGGACTATATTTCATACTGAAGACTTATTGATAACAGTTTCAAATGGCATACAATTATTTTTTTCAGCAACTATTGCAAAATACTGAAAATGCAGCAGGGAATGAGAGAAAATATAATGCCTTCCATCATGAAGCTCTGAGTTTAAAGGAAGACAGTGTGAAACCAATTTATGGAAAAAAAAAGGCAAGAGGAGAGTAGTGGTCCACACTTGTAGTGTTGTGAATGCCCTCAGAATTGTTCTCATGGCTCCATATAAACCGGCTCATCTCACTAAATTTAGCCTGAGGTACAACCTATGTGTGTGTAGCCAGGGAAGAGTAGAGTAACATGGGAAAATACAAATTAGTGGAAATGGTTTGTTTTGTGTTGGACAAGATATTATTAAAGTTTCCACTATTAGTGCAATATGAATGTTTAAAGATACATATTTTTGTACAACCAAGATACAGCACTGCGAGCCAACTACTAAATCTCTTCTCATCTAATATACCCACCTATTCTACTCCTGGATGAAAGGAAAGGAAAGGAAAGGAAAGGAAAGGAAAGGAAAGGAAAGGAAAGGAAAGGAAAGGAAAGGAAAGGAAAGGAAAGGAAAGGAAAGGAAGAAAGAAAGAAAGAAAGAAAGAAAGAAAGAAAGAAAGAAAGAAAGAAGAAGGAAAGAAAGAAAGAAAGAAAGAAAGAAAGAAAGAAAGAAAGAAAGAAAGAAAGAAAGAAAGAAAGAAAAGAAAGAGGGACACCTGGGCAGCTCAGTCGGTTAAGCATCTGCCTTAAGCTCTGGTCATGATCTCAGCGTCCTGGGATCGAGCCCCATATTGGGCTCCCTGCTCAGCAGAGAGTCTGCTTCTCCCTCTGCCTCTACCAGCCCCTGCCCCCTGCTCCTGTGCTCTCTCTTCTCTCTCTCTCTTTCAAATAAAATAAATTTTTAAAAATAAAATAAAATTAAAAAAAAATGAGCTACAAACTTCTAAAGACTTATGAGAATCTGAAAGAAAGAATAGTCCTGAATAATTTTCAATAGTGATTTGACCACACTGGTGTTTGCCTTATACTCTGTCTTTAAAATCTAACTTTGGGTTACATGAGACTCCACTGCATTTCTTCCTGGGGTCTGACACGAAGAATATTTCTAACTTTTTAGAAAATTTATTTTAATGAACTAATTATATTTACATTAACCTTAAAAAACAGAGAGAAAGAGATAAAGCACTATTTCTTGGCTACAAAAAGGGAAAATATTAAGTATTCTCAGTATTACACAGAAAGCCATTATTAGAGTAAAAATATGACCCAGATCTGCTTATTGAATTTTTAATCTTTTTTTTTTTTTAAAAAGGCTGCTTCTAGCAATAGGACTGGTAATTAAAACAAAAGGAAACAAAACAAAAAACAAAAACAAAACAAAAGCCTTAATAGAATGTACACATCAAAAAGAACTATATTTGTTGTAAGCAATCTTGCTTATCTGTGTATCCAAGTCTGCTGCTAATGTGAAAAACCTTTTGGAACATATTTTTGGGAAGGTGTCCAGAATCTAAAACATGCTCTTTTAAGGAGCCTTGATGATGGCAAATGAAAGCAGCCGCCTGCGTTGTGAGACACGCAGAGCACTGATTTGGTAAACTAAAGGTGAACCCTGGCAGTTACCACACGGGCAAGAGAGTATTGAGTGCCCGTTGTGCGTCCGTCTCTCTCCATAGACTTTGGCTCACGAAGTGAAGCTGCCATATTTTATTAATTTCAGTGTTCCTGGCAGAGTTCTTGGTACATAGCAGGCATACCATGAATGATTGTTCAATTCAATGTTATTAATTAGAGTCATGGTTAATGGTCCTAATGATTTGAAATGACCCGAAATGTTTCTCTGGCCATTTGCAAATAAGAGGTGACTATTTTCTTCTCATGCATGCATGCCATTTCCATATGTAATATATATGCATAATGTACTATAAATTTTGACAGGATACTATCCTCTGACCCCATCCTCTCTGTGCAGTGCAATAGTTTTATGGGGATTATTCATGACTGATAGTCGGATTCATTTTCCAACTAGATACCTGGGTCCAAATGAATGCTTTAATATTTCAACCCCTTAAAAATGTAATGAAAAACCTGTCATGGCTAATAAGTTGCAATGAAGTGTCTGAGCACCTTAAGTGACAGGTTCTCTGTGATTTCAGACTCTAGTTGTCCTGCAGTTGAGTTACATAGCTAACTAAGCTAGGGGTGGTGCGTGTTAAGGAAAATGAAATAATTTTAATGAAGATCGCAATCAGCCTCAACAACTAACATCATCACTGTGTTTTCTGTTAAAATCTGAAAATAATTATTTTTTCAAGACTATCACATCGGAAGCCATGAGTCCTCCAGCAGACTTCCCACTTTCTTTAGTCAGCTTCTTTGCTTTTCATCTACTTTTTTACCTGTTACCCCAAATGAATATAATACTTTGGACAAATCTGGATTCCTAGGAGAAAGTAACTCAACAAGTTTTATTATCAATTTTTTATTATTTTCTTGGTGATTTAAAGAATGGAAAATTAACAATCCTAAATGTTGTTTGCCTTTCTTTAACATGTTCAAGATGTGTATTTAAATCAGGATGCTTTCCTAGATGTACCCCAGAATCAAAAGTTCTATTACACTGATAAATTTGATTTTCCACTTCAGGAAAGTTCCTTTCTCCAGTCTGTGTTTTATGTGGCTGTTTGTTACTGAGACAAACAGAATGGCTAAATCAATACAAATGGCCCTTGAGGCCTAGTGAGACCACAAGAAAGTGTAGCATCATTAAACTAAATTACAGACAAGCACTTAAGGAGACGAATAAGTATTTTATTACCATAAGTCCTCTCTCTCTCTCTCTTTTTTTTTTTTTTATGGTGAGAATGATTGAAAATGTTTACAGCACATATGTGGTACCATGAGCAAGGCTTTGGCGGGGGCGGGGTGGTTAACTAGATAGGAGAGTATTACCAAGGTAGGGGCAGAACTCATAGTGTTTTTCTAAGCCCCAGTCTCTATCTGGTATTAGGAAAAAATGTGATACAATAGAACTCAGGAGAGCTGATAATCAGTGAGATGAGACAAGTAGCGAAGACCAGCTAAAGAGTGTAAGTATAATCCTATTAGTCAACAGACATGGAGCCTGGGGTGAGCTAGGAGAGACACAGGAGGGAGAGGCACGGAAACAGTTCTAAAACAGCAATTGAGGTTTCCCTTCCTGTTTTCTAGGAAGATGCTCCCTGATGCCCATTAGCTCCCCTCCAGTTGATGAAAACAGAGACAGAGGGATTAAGGTCAATATTCTAGAAACTGAAGGAATAATGACCCAGGAAATAAGCTTCAAATAAAATGTTTTGGGGAAAACATCTCAGGAGAAAGAAGAAGAAATTGCCTAGAATATTTTAAACTCAGAACTCAGGGCATAAATGACCTGTGAACCTGAGCAATACCTCCTTCAGGACATGCCCTCTGTGAATGGCAGTTTAGAGCAGCAGTCACTAAGCAGTGGATTGCAAACTGTCCCTTGACAACAAAACCAAGGGATACCTGGGTGGCTCCGTCGTTAAGCGGCTGCTTTTGGCTCAGGTCGTGATCCCAGGGTCCTGGGATCCAGCCCTGCATCAGCCTCCTTGCTTTGCGGGGAGCCTGCTTCTCCCTCTGCCTGCTCTGCCTGCCGCTCCCCCTGCTTGTGCTCTCTCTCTCTCTGACAAATAAATAAACAAAATTAAAAAAAAAAAAAGCAAAACCAAATAAATTAATCTTGTATGAGGTATTCAAGTTTAAGGGTAGAATATGATTTACTCGCATTATAAGATACGATGGTGTTTGAGGTCCTCCACCCAGTTTATTTTTCTTTCTAGGAGAAATTTTAAACCTAAACATAAGAGATGTTCGTACAAAATGTTTCATGCAAATTACTTTCATGACACATACATAGGTTTGGATTCTAACATGAACCTTCTCTGCGAAGTTCAAATTCTTTATAGTCCTTATCGAAATTACTACTCAGCAAAAGGTTAGGTTTGTTTGCCGACACTGGCTACTGGAGTCATGAATTTAGAGGATTCATTTTATATATATCCTTATCACTGCCAGTTGTTATTTTGACAGATTAAATGGGAATTGAATAGACAATTTTTGTCTCACTAAATCAAAAGCATTTTTTATTGGTTATAAATGACATTGAGCTACACTTCTGCAAAGCGTAAGAGTGGTTTACAACTTTTTCAGGAAAAAATATTATATTCAATGGGCTTGCTGAAAATCTGTCTTCAACATAGCAATTCTATTATATGTGAAAAAAGATAAAATTTAAAGAAACTAAAACAGGGATAAATTATTTTTATTTGTCCTCTGACAGCTGCAGTAGAGATGTCTAGGGCTCGCACGTACGCATTTCTCTCCTTTTCAGGTCTCTGGAAGCATTTGTGTTTGTTGTCTTTGCACTAGGCTTCACTGTGCAACTGGTTCTAGCCAGACAGGTGTGAGCAGAAGTAACCTGGTTCACTCCCACACTAAAACCTTTAATTACTGGTATGAATTCCCCAGCACACCATCCCTCTCCTATGACGATCATGGAGGAAGATTCATACTCTAATGGTAGAGCCATGGTTTGAAGAATGGTGGAACAATACATTTCTAGTTGGAGGATAATTACTTAAGAGAGTTATCCAGATGCACGGGGGTACAAACTGTAGCAAATACAGCCTTACACAGCACTTTTTGCTTCTTGCTATTTCTCTGGGGAGCCTAACGTAAAAGTATGTGTTGTGATATGGTTTCAAATTTAATTCACCAAAGCTTATTAGACGTTGAAACGAAACTAAATACTAAAGGTGAACAACCTGACCAAGTTAGTCAAATATAGGCATCTCATCTCAATGCCATAATTTAGAATGTAAAATGATGGTGTCAGGGAGCTAATGCATCAAATATTGCGTTGGCAGCTATCTTCCTCTCAGAAAATAATCTCTTACCCATATAAACAGATCTCTTGTGAGCATTACACTTTCCTATGTCAGTGTTCTACAGCAGCCAGCATCTTCTGATTTACAGGGCACTGCAGTTGGCACAGGGCTAGGAAGAGAAGCCCGAGGGTAATGCTTGGGTGTCTTATTTCTGGAAGGCAGGAAGTGACAAAAATACAGCCAAGGGAAACCCACCCCATGCCAGCGATCCTTGGGTACTTCAGTGAAATTTATTTCTTTTTAAGTTAATGTTACTTTTTTCGTGCATTTAAAATAGCAAATTTTGAAAAATATTTTTTTTCTGTCCTGAGAATGATATTTTTTCATTTCATTTTTCATTCATTTTTTTTCATTTTCATTTCATAAGAGTTTGTGTGGTTTTTCTTCATTTGGGATCATTTACACTTAGGAGAACTATAGGAAGCTTTGGAAGTTACGAAAGCCATGAGAGATATAAATTTGAATTTGCTTATTACTTTGGATTATTTTGCCTGAAGGAGGAAACATATGTGGTTGGTTCTCGTAGTATCTTATGAAAACTTATTTCTTGGAAAGTTTTGAGATGACGACATAATTGAGAACCTCTGTATAGCGTCACATCTGTATTCTCACTGCCTTCTCTTCTTGGTCTTATGTCCCTCACCTTCATCAACTCTTGTTAAAGTGGGGACATTGACATCCTGAAATCGACTAAAGAAAAGCAGGGGGATATCTGGGACTTTGTTTTATCTTTTTTTTCTTACAGTCACAGTTGTGTGTGTGTGCTTATGTGTAGAATTTCAAGGATAAAAAAGAGTGTTGGGGGAGGTCATTGAGAGGATGTGACCATTGGGTCATCCATGAGCTGGATCCCAGCAATTAGAGGCTCCTCACCACCCTCCCCTGATCTTGAAATATGTTTTCTACTTGCATTCCTAGCTCCCAGAGGCTGCTGCAAGGACATAGCCTTGAGATGGTGATATGGTATTGAGACCATCTGGATGGTATGTGTGTCCAGTTAGGGCGTTTATGTAAACTTTTAAGGTTCTGGGGATGGGTACAGAGATCTTGGCCACCTAAGACTAGCCTTGTATATAAGTTTCCTTGATCATGCCACCTACTGACTTGGAGTAGTCTTCCTCTTTCTTCAGTCTTTCCCCGCCCTTTGAGTATGGGGGCCAGTTTCAGATTATACCAGGGAAGTTCCAAAGGAGGCTGCAAATCAACAAAGAGGAACAAACATTTTCAAAGTCATTTGTTGTGGTAGGCAGAATATTGCTCCTCTCAAAGAGGTCCACATCCTGAACCTTAGAAACTGAATACATTATGCTACATGGCAAAGAGGAATGAAAGTTGTCCATGGATTTGAGGCTGTTAATCATGTGACCTTAAAAAAGGGCAAGATCATCCTGGATTTTCCAGATGGTGCTAAGACATTCACAAAGGTCCTTAAGTGTGGAGAAGGGGTCCAGGAGACAGTGCCAGAGTGCTACAACATGAGAAAGACTGGATCGTGATGACTTTGAAGATAGAAGAAGAGGGCCATAAGCCAAGGAACGTGAATGGTATTTAGAATCTGAAGAAGGCAAGGAAATGGACTCACTGTTACCTGCAGTTCTGCTGCCACTAAGATTTTAATAGAGTGACACTCAAATCACTTCTCACTTACAGACTCTAAAATAATAAATCTGTGTTTTAAGCTAGTATGTTTGTTGTCATGTGTTACAGCCACAATAGAAAACTAATTAATATGTCTGTAATGATGTATTAGAATTAAAAACTCTGAAAACCACTGTTTTTTAAATCTTTGAGAAAGCACTACAAGAAGCACCAAAATCAACTGTTCTTAATTTCAACCACCAATCAAAGACAAACAAAAGCTATAAACAAATCTGGATAAAAGCACATGGGAATTTCATTGAAAATGCTCCTCTTTCTCTAGAACGTAAGGGTTTGGGAAACAGGATTTAATTGCTAAAGGAAGAATAGGCTCGATGTCCTCTGTTCCTGGGCTTGCTCAGATGCAGTTTTCCAGGGAAACTGAGAAACGAACTGGATTCTCTTGTGAAGCCCTTCTATGCCTACAAGTCTATGATTCAAGAATAAATCAGAACAAGCCAGGATCTTGAAAGGTCAAGCTAAAGTTTGCCACTGGGTTGGACTGGGTCACAAGCTAAGAATGTTATTTAATACTGAGGCAGATTGTAAGCTTTCCAATCCAATCAGATGTTACTTCAGTGTTATGCTTCTTGCCTTGTAGTCTCTGTTTTATGGCAGTTTATGTTCATTTTCACATGTATTTTCCTTTCTTCCTACTTATAAAATTCTTGAAATCGGTTCTTCCGCATCATGCTTAAGCAAGGTATTAATTCTAGCCAATCTGTAAGCTTCCACCATCCCTTGGTTCCAATTTCAACCCCATTATTGTATACAATTTCATGTTTACAACATTCTAACTCTGTGTTAAGAATAACAGCCTCAGTCACCAAGGCTTATGGGGCCTTCAACATTTCCAAGAATGACAAGCAGTCATGCAAAAGAAGTGCCCATTTAAAAATTTAGTTTGTGGAGTTCTAGCAATTGTCTGAATGAAGATGGGGACTTTTTATTCAGCACAAATGCCATTGCAGTGATTCTAAATGCTTGCGATGGGCAATGAAAACAGACTCTTTCCAAGTCACTTCAAAGACTGGTGGGAAAAAAATACATAAACAAGGCAAAATATCCACTGCTTTAGTCTCAGAATCTTATCAGAAAAAAGACCGTTGAAGAAGTTTAGGAAAAGTACTAATACAATGGAAAGTGTTAATAAGGACACATATGATTTCCTACAAAATGTTAATTAACTACTCTTTTGAGATTATATTCATTGTTAACTAATTGGAATAGATAGTAAGAGGTTATTCAACACTTAATTTTGATTTTCTTCAGTGTGTAATATATTAACTAACATTTGAAAATATCTGGATATTTGGTATAGCAGAGAGAAAAGATCAAAATGGTCTCAGAATTTTTACGTAATTAAAATAAAAATTTTAATGTTGAAGAAGGAACTAGATACTTGGATTTTTTTTTTTTTAATCTTAACCCAGGGTGTCAGGATGGCTCAGTTGGTTAAGTTTCTGCCTTTGGCTCAGATCATGATCCCAGGGTCCTGGGATCGAGTCCTGCATTGGGCTCCCTGCTCAATGGGGAGTCTACTTCTCCCTCTACCCCTCCCCTCTGGTTGTGACCTCTCTCTCTAATAAATAAATAAAATCTTTTAAAAAATAAATTAAATTAAATTAAATTAAATTAAATTAAATTAAATTAAATATTAACCCATGTGAAGAGAGGCAGCTATGAAAGGAGTACTGGGTTGAGAATCAAAATACATAAAACATCATTACTACTTTGTAACTAAGGAGTGTTACCTTACCTTAGGTTAATTACCTCCTGGGCCTCAGTTTCCATAAATATATGATAAAATATTGGACTACATGCATCCAGTCATAAAAGAAAAATAATTTGAAAGCCTTCTATAGCTTTTTGTGTAGGAAACTGGGATACATGCATAAACAGCGTAAATGCACGGAATTTATAATCTGATTTCCCTTCCTGCATTAATAGCTTTAATCTATCAGCTATAAATCATTACAGCAGAATGTTAAGGCATTTTAATATTGGCAATTACAGGTTTTGTTTCTACAAGTATAGGGTTTTTAGGATTTCAAAGTTAAAGTTCCCATGATAAAAAAAAAAAAAATCAGAACTTACCTTTAAAACAATATACAGCTAATTAAAATTTCTAAGAAGCAATTTTAATGTGAAAATATCAAAATACTGTTTAGTAGATCAACACCTGAAACTAATGAAACATTGTGTGTGAACTATGCTCAAATTTTAAAAATTTAAAAATAAATAAAAATAAATCATTAAACATCCAGGATAGAAAAAAATTATGTAAAATTGATTTATTTAATTAATGCCAAACCACTATTTGTAGTGGACTCTGGATATTTGCATGGAACTTCTAGTTTATGAGACAAAGTTTAAAGCAAAAGGAAACTCATTTTAAAAAGTGTTGATTGATCCGAAATGTTCTGTTGTTTTCTTTTTTCTAACTGCTGGTATAGAGCAAGCCATAATTACACCTAAATGACAGCTAAGAAGAGAGAATTGTTTTACAAGTTCCACAAATGTTCAGAGTGCAAACAATTGTTAAAAATGTGTAAATTTGACTTTGTCAGAACAACTTTTTGTTTTATTCTCATTCTCTTTCTCTCTTCTCTCCTCACCCCATCACTTCTCTTCTTTTAGTTGTTTCATTACTCTTTTATCTATACGTATTATTATTATTTTTTTCTATCCCACATTCTCCATTCAAATCCTGTTTCTTTTTGTATGCCTCCTTCTTTCACTCATTCTCTGTCCCATCACCCTATACTCCCATATTCCGTTTAGTTATTATTCAGATTTCTGGTCTGAGACCTCACAAACACCCAACTACAGAAGAGAATGTCCTATTCTGCTCCTTGGTAAAGTTTGGAAGAGTCTTGATGAGATGTTCATAGGTCCTCCCACTCTCATCTTGACAATTCGGTTGTAAGTCACCTTCCATTCACCTTCCAATTGTCACTATTGCTTTTCTTGCTTTAGAGCCATCATCAGACCTTGATTGCTTACACTTGAATGGAATAATCCATCAGTCTCATGTCACATCCCCAAAGAGTCTTGCCCCAACTCCTCAGAATCTGCTGGGTCTTGCTCGTTAACCTCTTTAGAGGTGACCTGAGTATAGTTTTAACTATTTCTCAACAACTCATAAACACAGACACTGGTTGAGAAATACACTTTTACTCTTTGGTTCTTTCTTTAAGTAACAACTGATATATTCTTCTCCAGCTTTGGAAATTATCGCCAATGAATTCTTCAGTTTGTTTTCTGTTGTCCTGTTTTAGTCAAGACTTTTTACATTAAAAGTGAAATATCAAAATCTCGGTCAAGTTAAACCATAAGAAAGGAAAATTGTTGCCTCAAATAACCAACAGGTCAAAGATCATCTTCAGGTTCAGGGTGAACTAAAGCATCAATGATGCAATCATGTTGCCTACTCTCACTTTATCTCCTTCATAATTTCTCAGTTCTGCATCCTTTATGTGTTGGCCCAATTATCTGATCCTCTGCCACATAGAATGGATTTCTGCACAGTAATAATTCTAAGACAATATTCTATAAACTTAAACTCCAGAAGTTGGTCTTTTCCAGCTCAAACAGAAATTGGACAGAAAGCCTCCCTTGTGCTTATGCCAATCTCTTAAAAAATCCAGCAAGCAATGGTACTCTGTGTGGCCCAGTTCAAATAATATAAACATCCCTTTAGTGGTAGAAGTGACCGGGGGTGGGGGTGTGGAAGATTATGCTATAGTGTCTTGATTAAAATCACTACCAAAACTATATGAAAGTGGAGGAAGCATTCCCAAAGGAAGATGGGAAATAATTTTAAATAGACAAAATATATTTAGTGCAGTCCAATCTACATGGACTCTTCCAAAAATAATATAGCTCTGGGGAATAACCTTATAAACTCCAGAACAAGTAAGTTATGTAGGTATCAGAAGATTACAGAAAACTAGTTAAATTTCAAAAAATAGCAAAGGTAGGTATAGATTGCATAACTCATTTAATCCATCAGGATGTGTGAGCTACTTGACAAGAAAGATTGATTTGTTCATTGCTATATTTCAGCACCCAGGACAGTACCTGACACATTGTTGGTGTACAATAAATATTTGCTAAATAAATTCCTGAAGGGAGAAAGAATGAATAAATAGTCCCATCAGCCAGATACAAATGTAGGTTCATGACCCAGGTTTATCTGATCAGAATATTATATCTCCTGGCTAGAGTGATTCTTCAAGAATGGCCATGAGACCTATATCGAATGGATGATATGTTTCAGAGTAAATCTGTGACACTACAGGAAAAATAATACAAATCAAAACAATTAGATCCATGAAGAGGTCAGCTTGAGCAGTTATCCAACATAGATATGATGAGCAGCATGATGACTCTAGCAACATTTCCTCTCTTTTCCTTATGCTGGTTGAAGCTGGTTTTCTTTTTTTCTAAAATTGAAAGGATTCTGAAGTCCCTGCTATTTCTTTCCAACAGAGCTAGTGCCTGCACTGCAACCAGAAATTGATAAGTATGTTGATTTTTTGATACTATAATTTGTTATAAATTTTATATTTTGCTAATTTAGAAAATGATACCATATTACTGTTTTTAGTGTATGTGAATTCTAGTTATTTTGCATGACTTACTTTTTTAAAAATTTATTTAATTTAGGGGGAGAGAGAGAGAAGGTGGGAGAGGGACGGAGGGAGAAGGAGAGAGAGAATCTCAAGCAGACTCCCTGTTGAGTGTGGAGCCTGAGGTGAGGCTTGATCTCACAATCCTGAGATCATGACCTGAGCTGAAATCAAGAATCAGAGGCTTAACTGACTGAGCCATCCAGCCACCCCTTGTGTGACTTACATGTTTATATCATTTAGTGATGGATCAACTGAGTCATTAGTAATGTCTTGAAAATTTGAGGTGACATCACAACATGGCCAAATAAGATGTTCTTGCTCATATCCCCCTCTCAACAACAACAATTTGGGATCCATCCATAGACAAATATGCCTTTGTGGTAGTTATAGGATCCAGCACTATATGCCTACAGATTTGGGAGGAGTTTCTTCTACTCATGAATCAGGTAATATGCATACAGACCTCAATCCTGACTATGGCTGCAGTGGCCTATGAATCAGCTCCATCCCCTCCTGACCACAATATGAGAGCCCTTGGAAAACACTATCTTAGACAATCAGCCACAGATGAGAAAGCCTTTGTCATAATCCAAACTGCTAGTAGAGAGGTTCTGACACAATGTTGGAGGGGAAAAGATGAATTTGGATGCACTGAAGAGGGTAAGAACAGTTTGACTTTACTCATATCACCCTTCCCATGAGCTCAGGGTCATGAAAAATTCTCAGTCCATGATTTCTCCCCAGGGGGCAAGTGAGAGTGTGTGAGTGAGTGCCTGGCTTCCCCAGCTGTGTGGGATATTGTCAGTGAGGTCCATTTATATCTCACCCTCTCCAGACTACCTAGTCATGAGCTGTGTGAATGAGGGGCAGAAGAAAGAGGCTGGATGAGTGGCAGATAGGATTCATGGAGGGTGAAAGAGACAAGGATCGTACTAGCTGTGTTGCAGACACAATCAAGAGGTCTGTCCATGAAATAAGTCAGACAGAGAAAAACAAATACCAAATGATTTCACTTAGATGTGGAATCTAATAAACAAAGCAAATAAACAAAACCAGAAACAGAAACATAAAAACAGATAACAAACTGATGATTGTCAGAGGGGAAGAGAATAGAGGGCTGGGCAAAAGGGTGAAAGGCAGTGGGAGATAGAGGCTTCTAGTTACTAAGTAAATAAGTCATGGAGATAAAAATATAGTCAATGCTACTGTAATAAGATTATATGGTGACCGATGATAGCTACACTTTTGGTGAGCATAGCATAACAAATAGACTTATCCAACTACTGTATTGTAGACCTAAAATTAATGTAACATTTTATGTCACCTATACTTCAATAATTAAAAAAAAGCCCACTCAGGAACCACTGGGAATGCATTGCATACAGATTCACCAACTGGTCCACAGGCACTCCCAGTGTTCTGCACAATTACCCATACACCCTGTCTATACTGTGGTTGGCTCTCTGTGTGCCTTCCCAATGGTGGTTAGGGTGAGCTTGTGCAGACAACTAGTAAGAATACATGGAAAGCTAGCCTGAATCTGTGGGTCAGTGAAAGACCACACTTGAGCATTACCCCACCTTTTCTTTTCTTTTCTTTTTTTTTTTAAGATTTATTTATTCATTTGAGAGGAAGAGTGAGCGTGAGAGTGGGGGGAGAGACAAAGGGAGACGGAGAGAGAATCTCAAGCACTCTTCCTGCTGAGCATGGAGCCCAATACAGAGCTTGATTTTAATACTCTGACATCATGACCTGAACTGAAATCAAGAGAGTCACCCAGCCACCCAGGGACCCCTACTCCACCTTTGGAAAAAAACAAAAAGGAGGCTGTCAGCAACCTCACTGATATATTTGCAGGATCAAGAAAAGGCATAGAAGCTTAGGAATTTGTCCACAAGAGGGAGCAAGCAGCATGGAGCAGGCATAACCATAGGCGGTCTGAGAAAGCCTCAGAATCCCTAGCAGGGCTGATGGAAGGTATATCTCTCCCAAAGTCAGGAAAGACTGGAATAGGTAACTGCTACTTTAAAGTGAAGACAGAAATGTAAGACTTGAAGGAACATGAAAAATCTAGAAAAAACAAACCACTATGGGATAACAATAATCATCCAGTAATCAACCCCAAAGACATGGAGATCTGTGATTTATCCAATAAAAATTCAAAATAGTTATTTTAAGGAACTTCTATGAGCTACAAGAAAACACAGAAAGACAATTCAGTGAAACCAGGAAAACAATACATACACACAAAAAAAATGAGTTTAAAAGGAGATAGAAATCATAAAAGAGAATCAAATGCTAATTATGGAGCTGAAGAATACAATAAATGAAATGAAAAATTCATTAGACACCATCAACAAGAGAATGGATCAGACAGAAGAAAGAATCTGTGAATCAGAAGACAGGATCTTTGAAATTACCCACTCAGGTAGATGAAGAAGAAGAAGAAGAAGAAGAAGAAGAAGAAGAAGAAGAAGAAGAAGAAGAAGAAGAGATGAAAAACAGCAAAAAACCACTACGTGATCTATGGGATACCATCAAAAGAAACAACTTGTAAATCATTGAGGTCCCAGAAGAAAAGAGGGAAAAGGAAGCAGAAATCTTATATAAAAAATTAATGACCAGGGGCACCTGGATGGCTCAGTTGGTTAAGCATTTGCCTTCAGCCCAGGTCATGATCCCAGGGTCCTAGGATCAAGCTCCCTGCTCAGTGGAGAACCTGCTTCTCCCTCTCCCTCCACCCCTCTCCCCTGCTCATGCTCGCTCTCTCTCTTTCACTCATTCTCTATCTCAAATAAATAAAAATATCTTAAAAAATAATGACCAGGAAGTTCCTAAATCTGGGGAGGAATTTAGATATTCAAATTCATGAAGCTTAGTCACCAAAAAAACTCAGCTTAAAGAGATCCTCTCTGAGACACATTATAATAAAATTGTCACCAATCAAGACAAAGAGGGAATCTTAGAAGCAACAGGAGAAAATAAGTCCATAACTTACAAGGAGCCCCCATAGGAGTCTAAACAGATTCCTCAGCAGAAACCTGACAATACAGGAGAGAGTGAAGTGATATATTCTAAGTGCTGGAAGGAAAGCAAAGCAAAACAAAACAAAACAAAACAAAACAAAACAAAACAAAACAAAACAAAACAAAACAAAACACCTGCCAAACAAGAATACTCTATCCGGAAAAGCTGTCCTTTAGAAATGAAGTAGAGATAAAGACTTCCTTAGACAAAGAAAACCTGAGGGAATTCATCATTCCCAGTTCGGTGAAATGAATTCTTCAAGGTGAAAGGAAAGAACACTGATTAGCAACATTAAAATATACAGCACACTGGTGAACATAAGTATAAAGTCACATTCAGAATACTCTAATATTGTACTATGGTGGGATACGAACCACTTAACTCTAGCATAAAGATTAAAAATCAAAATTATTAAAAATAACTGTAACAACAAAAATTTGTTAACAGATACCCAAAATTAAAATAGGTATATTGTGACATCAAACATTTAAAAGGAGGGGAAATGAAAGAGTAGTTTTTGTATGTGATCAAAAGTAGTTTGTTATTAGCATAAAATAGATTGTAATATCTGTAAGATGTTTGATGTAAGCCTCATAGTAACTATAAAGCAAAAATCTATAGTAGATATACAAAAAACCAGAAGGGAATCAAAGCATAGCCTAATGGAAAACCATTATTTTACATAGGAATTCAACAAGAAAGGAAGGAAGAAAAAGGGAACTACAAAACAACCAGAAAGCTTTTAATAAGATGGCATTGGTAAGTTCCTATCTATCAATAATTATTCTGAACATAAGTGAATTGAATTCTCCAATCAAAAGACGAAGAATGGCCAAATGGATAAAGAAAAACAAGACTCAACTATATGCTGCCCATAGAGATTCATTAATGTAAAGGGGTGGGAAAAAAAATAAGTATAAACCAAAAGAAAGCAGGAGTAGCTGTACTTTTTTCAAACAAAATGTACTTTAACTCAAAAATGACCTTGTCAGAGGTCACTATATGATGATAAAGGGGCTAATTCATGAGCAACAAAAACAGTAGTAAATATATATACACCCAACATTGGTGCACCGAAACGTATGAAGCAAATACTAACAAATCTAAAGTGAGAAATAGACAGAAATACAAATAGGGGACTTCAATACCCTACTTACAATATAAGACATATCATCCAAACAGAAAATCAAGGAAAAAGTATTGGAATTTTAATAACTTTAGACCAAATGGATCTAACTGACACATACAGAACATTTCAACCATCAGCAGCAGAACACACATTCTTCTCAAGCCTACATGGAATATTCTCCAGAATAGATCATATGTTAAGTCATAAAACAAATTTTAGCAAATTTAAGAAGATTGAGATCACAGTATCTTTTCCAACCACAATGGTATGAAACTAGAAATTAATAACAGGAGGAATACTGGAGAAGTGACAATTTCATGGAAATTAAACAACACACACTTGAACAACAAGTGGGTCAAGAAGAAACCAAAAATATTAAAAATAACATCATGAAACAAATGAAAATGGGAACAGAACATATCAAAACTTACGGGATGCAGCAAAAGCAGATGTAAGAGGGAAATTTATAATGATAAATAGAATAAGAAAAAAAGAAAGATCTGAAATAAACAACCTAACTCTACACCTCTAGTAACTAGAAAAAGAACAAACTCAGCCCTAATTTAACAGAAGGCAGGCAAAACGAATGAACAAAGTAGAAATAAATGAAATGGAGACTGGGGAAAAAAATACAGAACAAGTCAACAAAACTAAGAGCTGTTTTTTTTAAAAGATAAACAAAATTGACAAACCTTTAATTAGACTAAGAATAAAAAAGATGATTCAATTAAATAAAATCAGAATTGAAAAAGGAAATACTACAACTGATACCACAGAAATACAAAGGATCATAAGAGTCTGTTATGAACAGTTATGCACAAACAAATGGAGAAACCTAGAATAAATGGATAAATTCCTGTAAAACACAATCCACTAAGACTGAGTTATGAAGAATTAGAAAATATAGGCAGACCAATAACAGGTAAGAAAATGCATTAGTAATCAAAACCTTCTAACATAGAAAAGCCAGATGGTTTCACTGGTGAATTCTACCAAACTTTTAAAGAAGAACTAATACTCTTTCTTGAACTTTTCCAAAAAAATTGAGGAGGGGGAAACATTTCTTAACTCATTTTACAAGGCCAACATTACCCTGATACTAAAGCCAGATAATGACACTATAAGCAAAAGAAACTATAGGCCAATATTCCTGATAAATAGAAGTGCAAAAATTAATAAACCAAATATATTAGCAAGCTAAGTTTAACAGCACACTTAAAGAATCATATAGCAGATCAAGTGAGATTTATTCTCAGGCTGCAAGAATGGTTTAACATATATGAATAAATATTATACACCACATTAATAGAATGAAAGATAAAAATTGTATGATCATCTCAACAGGTGCAGAAAAAGCATTTGACAAAATAAAGTACATCTTTATCTCTCATCTATCTATCATCTATCTATCTATCATCTATCTATCTATCTATTCATGATAAAAAAGACAAGAGCTAAAAACTGGCATAGATGTGGAGAAATGGTAAGTCTTCTACACTGTTGATAGGAATGTAAGTTGGTGCGGTCACTGTGGGAAACAGTATGGAGGTTTCTCAAAAAAATTTAAAAATCTAAAATAGAACTACCCTATGATCAGCAATCCCACTTCTGGGTATATACGCAAAGGAAATGAAATCAGGATCTCAAAGAGATGCCTGCTTTCCCATGTTCATTGCAGCATTATTCATAATAGCCAAGATATGGAAAGAACCTTAGTGTCAGTTTATAGGTGAATGGATAAAGAAGATGTGGTATATACAGACAATGGAATATTATTATTCAGCCATGAGAAAGAAGAAATCCTGTCTTTTACAACAACATGAATGAAACTTGAGGGCATTCTGCTAAATGAAATAAGTCAATGGAGAAAAGCAGACACTGTATGATAGAATTTATATACAGGATATAGAAAAGTAGAATTCATAGAAATGGGATAGAATGGTGAGGCACTGGAGGTGTGGGAAAATGTGGAGATGTTAGTCAAGGGTACAAAGTTCCAGTCATGAGATGAGTAAGTTCTGGAATTCTAACGTACAGCATGATGATTACAGTTAACAATACTCTTAGTACTTAAAAGTTGTTAAGAAATTGTTTCACCACAAAAGGAAATGGCAATTACGTGAGGTGATGAAGGTGTTAACTAAGGCTATTGTGGTAATAATTTTGCAGTATATAAATGTATCCAATTTCTTAAAAAAAGAACATTGAATGTACTCTTTATATAATATTACTGTCACCAATCTGTAATTTATGCTTGGAGCTAACGCCTTCCCCATCTCTTAATAGATCAGAGAATTTCAGATGGGAAAGATCTAAGAGTCAAGTTATATCCAATCATTTTACAGATTAGAACACTAAGATCAGGGAAATCTAATAATCCAGGTAGTAGATTAAAAGTCCTACATGGCTTATTTTATGTAAGCCTTGTCAAGAACCAAGCTAAATTTTAGTATTTACATACTCACAAATAGAAATTTAGCTGTGAAATTGAAACCAAATTAGCAGTCAGAGATGACTAAATATTTCATAGCAGGTGCAGCCCTTAAATTTATCTTGTCTCACATTCCAAATGATGCAACAAGTGCAATATCTCCAACTATATTCAATCAACATAACCGAAAACAAGTGAATGCAAATACCCAGTGTTAAAAGGTCAAGATTAATACCAGGAAATCAGTGGTATGACTACTGTTAAGACATTGACCCAAGTGACAATAATAGCATCCAATCATAATAGAGATAAGGCTTGACTTACTCATCTTGGTTAATTTGGTTCAAAGTTTAAAATGTGACCTAGCTTCTCCCCTTAGTGTCTATTTATGTGATCCTTCAGCTGCATGATTATATCACAGGCCCAAAACAGTACTTAGAAACACAGACTGTAAATTACTAACCCAGCATATTTAAGGTTAGAGCACAAATTAGCATCTCAGCTAATTCATTTAAAAATAAAGAGTTAGAAAGACACCAAAGAATGAGAGTGAGAGTTCCATGTATTATATTAATTCATTCATGGTTATAGCATCTTTATAGGTTCTAAGATCACCCTTAGGAAGGTAACGTAATATCTTATTATTAGAACTTAAATATATTGCTAGTTAACTCACAACAGCCCTATGAGGCAGATACAATAATTACCTCTGATTTACAGTTATGGAAACGGAGGTGAAGAAAAATATTTCAAGGTCATTGTTCACTGAGCTCCTCAGAATTATTATAGATTTACTAAGTTTTAGTATGATTAGAATTTACTATTGGCACTTAAAATTATTGTTTATTCATTTGCCAAATATATGTTAACCCTCTGCTCTTCCAGAGACTATTGTGGAACCTATATGCAGCTATAAACAACAACAAAATCCACAGATATGATTCAGACCCTCACAGTCTTACTACCAAGGGCAGGGAGACAATTAACATTTTTTATTTTTGTTTTTAGTCTTGAAGTTCTTTTTTAAAATTATTTTTTAATTTTTAAGTTTTTATTTTAATTCCAGTTAATTAACATACGGTGTTATATTAGTTTCAAGTGTACAATATGGTAATTCAGCAGTTCCATACATCACCCTGTGCTCATCAGACAAGTGATCTCCTTTATCCCCATCACATATTTAACCCATCCTTCTCACCCCCTCCCATTCGGTAACCATCAGTTTGTTATCTATAGTTAAGAGTCTGCTTCTTGATTTCTCTCTCGCTCCCTCTTCCTCTCTCTCTCTCATATTTTTTCCCTTTGCTTGTATGTTTTGCTTCTGAAATTTCGCATATGACTGAAATTATATGGCATTTGTCTTTCTTTCACTTATTTCACTGAGCATTTTACTCTCAAGATCTACCCATGTCATTGCAAATGGCAAGATTTTTATATATATCTTCTTTATCCGTCCATCAATCAGTGGACACTTGGGCTGCTTCTGTATCTTGCTATTGTAGATAATGCTGCTATAAACCTATGGGTGCATGTGTCCCTTTGAATTAGTGTTCCTGTATTCTTTGGGTAAATACCCAGTAGTGAGATTGCTGGATCATAAGGTAGTTCTATTTTTAACTTTTTGAGGAACCTCCATACTATTTTCCAGAGTGATTACAACATTTTGCATTCCCACTAATAGTGCACAAGTGTTCCTTTTTCTCCACATCCTTGCCAACACCTGTTGTTTCCTCTGTTGTTGACTTTAGCCGTTCTGATAGGTGTAAGATGATATCTCATTGTAGTTTTTTGATTTGCATTTCTCTGATGATAAGTGATGTTGAGCATCTTTTCATGTGTCTGTGGACCAACTGTATGTCTTCTTTGGAGAAATGTCTGTTCATGTCTTCTGCTCATTTTTTTTTTTTATCAGATTATCTGTTTTTGGGTTTTGAGTTGTATAAGTTCTCTATATATTTTGGATACTAACCCTTTATTGGCTATGTCATTTGCAAATATCTTCTCCCATTGTATAGGTTGCCTTTTATTTTTGATTATTTCCTTTGCTGTGCAGAAGCTTTTTGTTTTGATGTAGTCCCAATAGTTTATTTTTGCTTTTGTTTCCCTTGCCTCAAGAGACATATCTAGAAAGAAGTTGCTACAGCCGATGTCAGAGAGGTTACTGCCTGTGTTCTCCCCTAAAATTTGGATGAAACGTTTACTGTCTCACATTTAGGACTTTCATCCAATTTTAACATTTTTGTGTATGATGTAAGAAAGTGGTCCAGTTTTATTCTTTTGCATATTGCTGTCCAGTTTTCCCAATACCATTTGTTGAAGAGACTGTCTTTTTACCATTGGTGTTCTTTCTTGCTTTGTGGAAGATTAATTGGCTACAGAATTTTGGGTTAATTTCAGGATTTTCTATGCTGTTCTATTGATCTGTGTGTCTATTTTTGTGCCAGTATGATACTTTTTTGATTATTACAACTTTGTAATATAATTTGAAGTCCAGAATTGTGATGCTGCCAGCTTTGCTTTTTTTTTTTTTTTTTTTCCCAATATTGCTTTGACTATTCAGGGTCTTCTAAGGTCCCATGCAAGTTTTAGGATTGTTTATTCTAGTTCTGTGAAAAATATTTTTGATATTTTGATAGGGATTGCATTAAATGCATAGCTTGTTTTAGGCAGTATAGACACTTCAACAATATTTGTTCTTCCAGTCCATGAGCATAGAATGTCTTTCCATTTCTTTGTGTCCTCTTCAATTTCTTCCATCAGTGTTTTATACTTTTCAGAGTACAGGTCTTTCGCCTCTTTGGTTTGGTTTATTCCTTATTGTTTTGGGTGCAATTATAAACGGGATTGTTTTTTTTAATTTCTCTCTCTGGTGCTTCATTATTGGTATATAGAAATGCAACAAGGGTGCCTTGGTGGTTCACTCAGTTATGCATCTGCCTTTGGCTCAAGTCATGATCTCAGTGTCCTGGGATTGAGCCCCACATCGTGCTCATTGCTCAGCAAGGAGTCTGCTTTTCTCTCTCGCTCTGCCCCTCCTCCCTCTACCCCTCCTCCCCTTGCTCATGCTCTTTATCTCAAATAAATAAATAAAATCTTTTTTTTAAAAAAAGAAAGAAATGCAACAGATTTCTCTACATTAGTTTTATATCCTGTGACTTTACTGAATTTGTTTATCAGTTCTAGAAACTTTTTGGTGGTGTCTTTGGATTTTCTATATATAGTATCATGTCATCTGCAAATTGTGAAAGTTTTACTTCTTCCTTACCAATTTGGATGAATTTTCTTTCTTTTATTGTCTAATTGCTAAGGCTAAGACTTCCAGTACTATGTTGAATAAAAGCAACAAGAGTGGACATCCTTGTCTTGTTCCCGACTTTAGGTGAAAAGCTCTCAGTTTTTCTCCATTAAGTATGATGTTAGCTGTGGATTTTTCATATATGCCCTTTATTATGTTGAGGTATATTGGTCTAAATCTACTTTGTTGAGAGTTTTTATCATGAATGGATGTACTTTGTTCAGGTGCTTTTTCTGCATCTATTGAAATGGTTATATGGTTCTTATCCTTTCTTTTATTGATGTGATGCATCATACTGGTTGATTTGTGAACATTCAACTACCCTGGCAACTCAGGAGTAAATCCTACTTGATTGTGGTGAATGCATTTTTTAATGTATTTTGAATTCAGCTTGCTAGAATTTTGTTGAGAATTTTTGCATCTATGTTCATCAGGGATATTGGCCCATAGTTCTCTTTTTTAGCAGACTCTTTACCTGGTTTTGGCATGAGGGTAAGTCTGGCCTCATAAAATGAATTTAGAAATTTTCCTTCCTTTTCTGTTTTTTGGAATAGTTTAAGAAAAGAAGTAAAATTCTTCAAATGTGTGGTAGAATTTACCTGTAAAGCCATCTGGTCTTGGACTTTTGATTTTTGGGAGTTTTTTGATAACTGACTCAATTTCTTTGCTGGTTATCGGTCTGTTCAAATTTTCTATTTCTTCCTGTTTCAGTTTATATGTTTCTAGCTATTTATCCATTTATTCTAGGTTGTCTGAATTGTTGGCATACAGTTTTTCATAGCATTCCCTTAAAATTGTATTTCTGTGGTGTTGGTTGTTATTTCTTCCATCTCATCTGTGATTTTATTTATTTAACTCCTTTCACTTTTTTCCTTGCTAAGTCTGGCTAGAAGTTTATCAATTTTATTGATTTTTTCAAAGAACCAGCTCCTGGTTTGAAGAAGTTCTTGAAGAACTAAATTGATTAAAGTAATGGAACAAAGAGTGATGGGTAGCAAATGGAATGATAATGTACTTTAGATAAGGTGGTCCAAAAAGCTTCTCTAATGAAGCAACATTTTAGTTGATACTTCAAGGTGGTAAACACCCAGTCATACCAAAATACAAGGGAGGAACATTTTAAACAGAGAGTATGGCAAGTGAAAATTTTATTTGGACATGAGTTTGGCATGATTAAAGTATAAAATGAAGCCAAAGATCTTGAAATGGACAAAAGAGGGGATGAAATTGGAGAACTACATAGGGGCCTCAGAGGCCAAGGTAAAGATTTCTAACTACAGTAGACAAGTGCTAGAGAATTTTAAACATTTGCATGGTATTTGCATAATCTTATTTAATTCTAAAAGATGATTTGGCTTGCATTGTAGAGAATGAAATCTAGGTGAAATGGACAGAAGTAAAAACAAGATGACTGGTGGAGAGATGTTGTAGTAGTCCAGATAAAAGATGGTAGACTTAAGATTTGTCAGTAGTGAAAACCTTCAAACTGCTTAGTTACTGTTAGCTCTCCTTCCTCCCTGCAAGGCAGATTCCAGCCTCCTGTTTCTTTTCTTTTCTTTTCTTTTTAAGATTCATTTATTTATTTGAGAGAAAAAGAGAGCATTGACAGTGACCACACGAGTGGGGGGAGGGGCAGAGGGAAAGAAATTCAAGAAGACTACCAGCTGAGTGTGGAGTGTGACATGCAGCTCAGTCCCATGACCCATGAGATCATGACTTGAGCTGAAACCAAGAGCTGAATGCTTAACCAACGGAGCCACCCAGGTCCCCCAGCCTTCTGTTTCTATCAGCCAATGTTTGGGATTCTCATCTAAATTTTAAGATCCATCAGAACCCAACATATTGGCCTAGATTTAAGGATGGAAATTGTTATGACTCTACTACCCTATTACACCACCAACATCAACTGGAAATATGCCATATAGATTCTTGTGTACTGGACAACATAGAATAGTATTTATGGTCACATCTTATTCTGAAAAATCTTCAGTTGAGTCAGTTCACCAATATGTAACCAATAATCCCAGATTCCTCTGCATTCTTACTGCCCCAAAAGCAGAATTCCTGGCATGTCACATCTATTTTTGTGATGTTCTTCCATAAAAATGAGAAGTAGAGTACCCAGACTAACAGAGGTGATAATTCTGTTATATTCTTCATCTGTCTCACATCTTATCGTATATTCCATTCCTGATACTATAGAATTTGTTCTTATTGGGATGCAGACACATGAGAGAACATTCAGAAAAGAGCAGGTAGAATGCCATGGAAGCTTAAATCCACCCACAGAGGATCCATTAAAGGAAATTTAACTCTTCAGCCAGGAGAATAGGAGGCATGAACAAGAATTAAATAGTTTTTAAATATTGGTGAGATCTCCAGAACTTTGTATGGGTTTCAGAGTTTATAAGTGTACATGGGAGACAGATTTTATTTCAAATTGAGGAATTGCTTTTTTGGCCAAAGACTGTAATCATTCCTCAATGGACATTTATTTTTTGCATGCCCAGAAAAATTCCCTTCCAACTTTAATAATGACACCTTGTTGGTATTTAGGAAAAAATAACAAAACAAAACAAAACAAAACATCCTAAATATATCTGATTTAAGTGCAAAACACAATTCATTTTCATCTCATGGCCTCAGAGATGGATATATGATCAATCAGATTAGCCTGCCCTCCAAATGACAGTGATTGTTTCAGAGTGGGCATAGTACCCAAGCCATGCAAAAATGACTCAATTCCAGGATAGTTATTTGAACTGAGCTCTCTTTCCTCTAGAGTTGCTGAATGAGGAAAACAGAAGCTTAGAAATTCCAAAGGCCCCAATGTGGAGAGAGATTGTGTCTAAGAATAAAGCATACATTGAAGAAAAGAGTATGCTATATGAGTCATTAAATTCCCTTGTTACTTAAGCCATTTTGAATTTGATTTTTGTTACTGGCAAACAAAAATGACTTGATTACTTCAGGACAGTGCCTATATGCAACAGATATAGAATAATATATGCAATTTGTTTCTTTCCAAAAGATTGCAGTACATTCAAGAAAACATAACTAGTTTGCATGAAAAATAAACAATATGATGGTGCAGTCTATAATTAATGACTGAACTGATGGCTTATAACATGTGTTCTGTGACTATTAATACATGTAATAGTCCATTAGAAGCAAGCTCTTACATGTTCTTATAAGTAGTGGCTTTGATATGTTGCATAATCTTCTATTTTTCCATTTTCCCATCAATGAAATGAGAAATAAGATAGCATCTATCTTATAAAATTGTTCAAAGGTTAACTGAATAATATATAAAGCATATGACACCATGCTGGCAAATAATTAGTGCTCAATAAGGATAAAACTACAATTGTAATTGTTGTTGCAGCTGTTTTGTCATTAGTATCATTATCCCTGTGGTAGGCAGCTTGTGACATGGCTTTTAATGATTCCCACATCTTGGTATTCATGTCTTTGTATAATTTCCTCCTCTTGAGTATTGACTGTATCTAGTGGCTTGCTTCTAATGAATAGAAAACAGAAAAAGTGATGGAATATGTTGGGATACACAAGGCCATGACTTCTATCTTGCTGGCATTCTCAGTCTTGCTGCTACTTTCTTCCCTCCCACTTGCTTGCTCTGAAGAAAACAGTTACCATGCTTTAAGATGCTCCTTAGAGAGACCCAGATGGCAAGGTGACCAACAGCCATGAGGAAGCAAATTCTATTGATAACTATGACAGTGAGCTTGGAAGCAGATCCTCCTCAGTCAAGCCTTTAGAAGAGAATGCAAGCTTAGCTGATACTTTGATTGCAAACTGTGCCTGCATTTCTGATTCACAGAAATTGTGATATAATAATTCTTTTGTTTTAAGTCATTAGGTTTTCATGTATTTTCGTGTGCAGAAGGGGATAACTTATATAGTCACCACTATAAACAAGAAATACTCACTAGTGATCCCACATTCCTGGAATGTCTTCTTAAGAGTAGGGACTTTGAAAAACAGGTAAGAGTGGGATAGACCTAAGAGGTGATCACAGAGTGTGAGGTTATTTAAGGTGACAGAATAACATGGGCTAAAGTATCAACAATAGAATACTGAGTATCTAAGAATCATGGAGATAAACCCAAATAGGACTGAAATAGGTTTGGAGTAAGTTCAATTAGATGAATGGAGAAAAAATATCAAGGTCACTAAAATTCAGACTTTTCCACTAGGCTTATTAGATATTTGATAGCAGCATAAGATTTTGCCTTAATAATCTCTTTCTAAAGTGCCTGAAATCGTGCCTGTCAGAAAATATTCAATAAAAAATATTTGCATGAGAAATAAATGGGAATAGAGTGACTTACGTGGGATCAGGAATCTCCAGAGGATTTTAAACTCAGAAGTGGCAGGGTGAAAACAGTGTTTACAGCAAGCTATTTGAGTGGACATCTGTGCCATGGAATCTAGAAAGAAAAACTGCTGTCATTGAGATCAGTGCTAATCCACCTGTGAAGACATGTGAACACAGACTAGAAAGAGGGAGAGGGGTAGGGATAGAAGATACCCACAAACAAGAATAGGTCCCCCAGAAAGTCTCAGGTAACCAAGCTGTATTCAGAATGCCAAATCCTTAGGGCTATCAGTACAAGTAATTGATTGATTGATCTATCATGTCTTCTACTTCACTAGGAATGAACCAAACTAGGAATTCTTTACCCATTATACATCATATCTTTACACTTGTGTCCCATTATGTATAGTAGTATTTTCCACTACTATTCGTCTATCCATCTGTGCAACTATTGTCCATCTGTAACTGAAAGATCTAGAAATCTATAGGGATTTCTATAGAAATCCAAGGTGCCTTTTAGAGGTATATAAGGTCGCATGCCAAGAGCAGTATTTGCAGAGAGAAGGACAATCATGAAAATGAATTCCCAGATGCTCATGTCTCCTATTGTTCCATCTACTGACGTCTTATTCGATTGCTGAAGTATATAAAATTAAGCCTCATAAATCTAGTGAAGAAGTGAAGTAAATCAAAATTACGGAATCTAAGAATCAGCCCACTATTTTTTGTCGTTGAGTAACATAGTGTTAAGTTCTGAGTAAATTAAAAATAAATTAAACATGCATTTACACACAGTATCTCTACCCAAATGAACTTTACAATCTAACTGAGTTTAAAAAACAAAAAGGCATAATTAGTCATATAAAGAAGTGAAGAGCCATTATATGATGGAGACACTCTTAATGCGTAGCATAAAATAATGAGAGTTATTTTACTGTGTCAATATTTAATGGAATATTGATTTATATGTAAAAACCCTACCTATTCACATATTAAAATAAAATTAAAATATTTGAAAGACTTTTTCTAAGACAACCATTTTTCTTTCTCACCTGTTTCTTGTTTGCAGTTTTAATGTTTGTCATGTCTTTTCCTCTGTTTTGTTACTAGAAACTATCAGACAGTCTGTTAAAAAATGAATAAATTACTGGCACATGGAAAAATAATTAATAGCAATGTGACAATGAAATAGAAATCACCTGATCTACAAGAAAGTAAACTGTCTATATGATATTCTTGAGAAAACTGAATCAAGTAACATTTGGGATTTATGCCCTTGGGGGGGTCATCTTTAGGTGAGAGAACAATCAAGCCATTTCAGGTTGTACCTTTTTTTTTTTTTTCAGGTACATGTCTCGTTCAAATACAGCATGTTTGCAGAAAAGTACATGCATCGTAAGTGTAGAGTTCAATAATTTTTTATAAATTGAACCCAACTGTGCAGTCAAAACCCAGATCAAAAAGCAGAATATTGCTAGCACCCCATAAAGCCCCTAATAGTCTCCAAGGCACTTCTGCTCTTCCGAAGCATAAACACTCTATTCATTTCTGAAATCATTAACAACATATGCCTATTTTGTAAGTGGTAATTAAATGTTTGTTGAAATAATTTTTATTTTTATCTGTGTCGTATGAAGTTGTAGTCATTTGTTTATTTAAGTAATGATATTACAATAAATGAATGTGTTACTATAATAAAATGTGTTTATTCATTTGACTCCAGAGGCAGTTGGGTTGGTTTCCCATTTTGGACTATCACGAACGATGTCGCTATAAGCCAATTGCTATCAAATGAAATTTGAATGTATATGTATATGAAATTTGGATATATATATACATGGGGGGGAGAGAATTAGACAAGCACTGTGCACTGTGAGGAATTCTTCGGATGAATGATTTCATGTCATATTCAGTAAGACAGGTTGTGATAGTTACTATTATTATACTCATTCTCGATCTATAGGAATTGAGGTTTGGGAAATTTCAGTAACTTGCCCAAGAAGACAGCTGGGAAGTAGGAGAGGTAGGATTTATGATTCAACAAATAAAATCTCGACCATGTGCCAAAATTTCTTGTAGAAGCAACAGAAAGAGCAATTAAAAAAAACAGATCATAAGTCCTGTCCCCCATTTTAGTTGGTTTGGGGGGAGCAGATAATAAGATACATCAGATGTTAGCTGGTGAGATGATAAGTGTAAAGAGGAAGATAAAGTAGTAAGGAAAATAAGGAGTGGGAAGGCTTTCTAATTGCAGAGCCCATGCTGTTTATGCCATATTAAACCAATAAATATACATTTATAATATTCTAATAATGATTTCCTAAAAACACTGTGAATCACTTTTTTTCTTCCTTCCTTCCTTCCTTCCTTCCTTCCTTCCTTCCTTCCTTCCTTCCTTCCTTTTTTTTTTTTTTTTTTTGTAAACAATCTACTGGCCAATATTAGTGAATAGATCATTAAACAAAATGAAATGAAAGCAAGCAAACAAACAAAAGCTTATAGTACTGGATATAATTGCAAGATCTTCAAAGACTGATTATGAGTAACTAGCAAAACCATTTGCACTGCTTTCTTATAAACAGTGGTTGAAAAATCATACCTAGATAAACACTGTTAGTTAATGACAAAATTAGAAATAACACACTAGAAAGGATTCAATTATTAGCACCTGCCAATTTTATTTAATCTTTATTCTAAGGAATACTTTATTCATAGATTCAAACATTAAATGATATAAACTGATTTTAAAATATTTTATATACTATATTGAGGTTAATGGGTCATATGGGCATCATTGCTATTTGTTTTTCTTTACCTTAAGAGAGCTGGATAAAATAGTCTGACAAGAGATTTTTGCCTCTCATCTGACACATAGCTCTTGCAAGATCCTACCATGACACATATAATGACTATAAATTTTAAAAAATTATAAACAAACATAGAAATATAACAACAGCAACTACTTTTCTTTAACATGTAATTAACTTGGTTGGATTCAGACTGTAAATTATCTTTCTTGGCTGACAACTCAGCCTCAGAGTTTTTGCATATTTTAGAATATGTTCCATATTTGAGGGTTTAGAGGTCAGCCTGAAATTGGGAAGAGTTTATATACAACATTTGAAGTTCTTCTTTGCTTCAGTCCTTTCTGGGACTCTTCCCAACAACTTACCCATACCTATAGTTTTCCAAATCTTTTTCCTACAGTTCTTCAGGACAGAAAGTCTTGATTTTCTATCAGGATTTTAGATTACCCATGTATAGATTTTACCTGCCCCTGGGTTAAAAGTCATAAAAACTAGTAACTCAGATATGCCTCTTGCTTCTTCTGAACTTCAAGTTTCATCTAGAAATGGTGTGCTTTGTTTCACTCTCCAATGCCTTTGGATTTGTTGTTGTTGTTATAAAGACAAAATATTTGGTAAGAATTGACATCTGTACAATGGTGAGTCTTCCAATATGTGGACACAATATGACTTTCCACTAATTGATATCTTTTTTGATATTGTCATCAGTGTTTTGCAGTTATATAGATTTACATTATCACATTTTTATGCAATTGTAAATGATATGGCATTTTTAATTTTGGTATCAATGTGTTCTTTGCTATAGAAATACAATTGATGTGTTTCTTTCGTATCCTGTAATGTTGCTGATGTCACTTATTCTAGGAGTACTTTTTATTTGCTTGTTTGTTTTGCAAATTGTTAGGATTTTCTGCAGACGATTATGTCAATTAAAAACATGGAAAGTTTTATTTCTTCTTTTATGTTCTGTGTGCTTTTTATTTCCTTTTCTTGCCTTAATGTGTTGATAGAACTTTTAGCACTATGTCAATTAAGAGTAACAAAAGTGAACATCCTTGCCTTTTTCACAGTCTGAACAAGAAAACATTCAGTCTTCCACCGTTAATTATGTTGATAGCTATAGATTTTATGGGTGCTCTTTATCAATTTGAGGAAGTTTCTCTCTATTCCTATCTAAGTGTTTTTAATCATTTATGGGTTTTTTAAATTTGTCAAATGCTTTTTTATGCATCAACTGATACGATCATGGAATTTGTCTTCTTGCTTGTTAATCTGATGGTTTGTATTGGTTGCTTTATGAATATTGAACAAGATTTGGAATAAACTATCTATTGAAATGTATCATTTTAAAAAAGTGTTCTGCTATTGTAATGGATTATAAATTCACTATGGTCGTAATATACTGTACCTTTTTTCTATATTGCTGAATTTATTTTGATAATATTGTATTATAGAATATTATATCTATGTTTTTGAGAGATTGTCCTGTAAATTTTTGCTTTGAAAATTCTTTGGGTCAGATACTGTTGTCAAGGTTGTACTGACCTTATAAAATAAGTTGGAAACTATTCCATCTGTTCTATCTTTTGGAAGAATTTGTATGTGTTCATTGTTATTTCTTTCTGATGTGTTTGGCAGAATACCCTGGTGAATTCTTTTCTATGCTGGTAATTTGTGTTTTTCTAGGAACTTGCCATTTTGTCTTGATTTTCATTTTTACTGCTTTAAAGTTGATCACAATAACTTTGTGTATCTTTTAAATGCCTGTGGTATTAGTAGTGATGTTACTCTTTTCAGTCCTGGCTACTTGATGTCTCTCTCTCTCCGATAATTGATATTAGAAGTATCATATCAATTATATTAGTCTTTTTGAAGTGCTAAACCTTTGGTTTTGTTGGTTCACTATATTGTACTTATTCTCTATTTCATTATTTTCCACACTGTCTTACTTTTCTTTCTACTTTATTTGGACTTAATTTAATGTTAATATTATAATTTCTTAAAAAGAATTATTAAATAATTGTTTTTTTCCTTCCTTTGTATCTAGTAAGCTAATTTAAGGCAAAAATTTCTCTATAAACACAACTATGCTGCATCTCACATGTTGACATATATAATAGTTTCATTCATATTAAGTTCAATATATTTTCTAATTTCAGTGCAACTGATTTTATGAAGTATTACTTCTTTATTTAGAAAAGTATTCCTTAATTTGCAAAGATATGGAGACTTTAAGGTATTTTTTGTTTTGATTTCCAGATTAATTCTGCTCTGACATAGGAATTAACTATGCATTATTTGAATCTTATGACATGTTGAGACTAGCTTTATTGCTAGTAAGTGATCAATTTTGTTAAATATTTCATGGTCACCTCTTTTAAAAAGTTATTCTGTAAGTATTAGGTTTAGTATTTTTTTAAAAATATTTTATTTATTTATCTGAGAGAGAGAGAAGAAGAGAAAGAGAGAGCACAAGCAGAGGGAGTAGCAGAGGGAGAAGGAGAAGAAGACTCCCCGCTGAGCAGGGAACAGAACATGGGGCTCAATCCCAGGTCCCTGGGATCATGACCTGAGCTGAAGGCAGACACTTAACCCATTGAGCCACCCAGGTGCCTAAGGTTCAGTATTTTTATATGTTAATTAAGCCAAGTCTGGAACTCTGTTGTTCAGATCACCTACATGCTTCCTACCTTTTTAATCTGCTTGTTCTATCAATTACTAAAAGATTATTAAAATCTCACGTTTTTAAAAATTTGATGATTCTTTTCTTTTAGCTTTGTCAACTTTTTCTTTAATTGGATTTAAGTTATATATGTATATGCATTTAATTGTTAAGTGTTTTGCTGGGTGACCATTTACTATTATAAAATATGTCTCTTGTTTCTATTAATTACTCTTGCCTTAAAGTATTTGTTTGACATTCATTTGGCAGTTTCTTCTTGTATTGTTTATATGGCATAGATTCATGGTGTTCACCCCTTTAATTTCACCATTTTGATTTCTATATAACTATAAAAATGGAATGTGATATTGAAAATATAGATACAAAGTGGGTGGTCAATTCTTCCTACTAATACACTCAATCTTTCTGCTGTAATAGTGTTGCCTGATTATAATCAATTAATCCATGAATCTCTGGGTACTTGTGTAGAGGAGAAGTGCTTTGTTGGCAAATGCCCAACTTATACAAGCCGAATCAGTGATCCAAATGTTTTGTGAATAAATCTTTATTGCCAAAGCCCCCCACACACACACACAGTGTAACCTGATTAAAGGAATTGGATATCTAAATTTTGAAGAATATAACAAAATTTACATTAAATGAGATAAATGTTAAATGTTACACTTTATGTACAAGGAACCTCAGCTTGTCTCTTTTCTAAATGAAAAGGATGCAGAGAGGGAAATTTAAAAAGTTGAGACATTCACCAAAGAAAAACTATGAAGAAAAAAACAAACAAAGGTACATAAAATGAGCATAAGAAGCAGTAAGTAAAATAAAACAATGCAGTCAGTGAACTGAGGAAAAAGAGGAAGACTTCAGTATTTCTCTACTTTCAAGAGAAAAGAAAGAGGAAATAAAAATAATGAACAAAAAGATAACAATAGAAAATAGAGAACAGAATTTAAGTTTTATAGTTCATTGCTCTTCATAGAGAAGAAACCAGAAGTAAGAATATAGGGGCATCAACCAAATATATAATAGAAAAATACTTTTCTTGAATGAACAAAAATATTTTCTGAATATTTGAAGACTTCCTTGAAGATCCAGCAAAATTAATGAAAAATATGCCAATATGTGGCAAATTTTAGAGATTTTTTTAGTTCATAGGACAAAGAAAGAAGGTTATACATATTCATTTAAAAGAAAAAAACATTAGAAGTAGTTATTGACAAGGAGCAAAGTTTAGATCTTTAGATTATTAAACACCTGGTAGTGGTAACAGTGATGGGGGAGGGAGGGATTCCCTCTGAATTCTTTGTGTCCAAGATGTTCTTTAAATGTGAAAGCAATAGGAAGATATTCAAAAGGATAGGGGTACACAGAGCTTACCTTTACCCACACATATTTCCTGGAAAAAAAAAAAAGAACTGAATATATATTCAGCAAGCTGAGGGATGTATCAAATTAATATTCATATCAAATAAACCTCCAGAGTGATTAAATTGTGCTATAAAAAGAATGGAAGTAAGCAATTGAAAAAATGACACCCAGAATGAATTGCTTTTTTGTTGTTGTTGTTTTTTCAAGTTTTTATTTAAATCTCATTTAGTTGGGGTGCCTGGGTGGCACAATGGTTAAGCGTTTGCCTTCAGCTCAGGGCGTGATCCCGGTGTTATGGGATCGAGCCCCACATCAGGCTCTTCCACGATGAGCCTGCTTCTTCCTCTCCCACTCCCCCTGCTTGTGTTCCCTCTCTCGCTGGCTATCTCTATCTCTGTCGAATAAATAAATAAAATCTTTTAAAAAAAATCTCATTTAGTTAACATATAGTGTAATATTAGTTTCAGGAGTAGAATTTAATGATTCATCACTTATGTATAACAGCCAGTGCTCATCACATACAACACCTAGTGCCCTCCTTAACACCCATCCCCCTTCCCACCTCCCCTCCAGAAACCCTCAGTTTGTTCACTATAATTAAGAGTCTGTTTCATGGTTTCTCTCTCACTCTTTTCCCCCCATGTTCATCTATTTTGTTTCAGAAATTCCACGAGTGAAATCATATGATATTTGTCCTTCTCTGACTGACTTATTTCACTTAGCATAATACACTCCATCCATGTCATTACAAATGGCAAGATTTCATTCTTTTCGTGGTTGAGTAATATTCTATTGCATATATACACCATGACTTCTTTATCCATTCATCAGTCGATGGACATCTGGACTCTTTCTATAATTTGACTATTGTTGATAATGCTGCTATAAATATCAGGGTGCATGTGTCCCTTCAAATCAGTATTTTTGTATAATCTGGGTAAATACCAAGTAGTGAAATTGCTGGATCCTAGGTTAATTCTATTTTTAACTTTTTGGGGAATCTCCATACTGTTTTCCAGAGTGGCTGCACCAGTTTACAACCCACCAACAGTACAAGACACCCAGAACGAGTATTAAGTGACAGCAGCAAATGTTCACAATGCTATATATAAATGTCAAGTTGACTTCATGTTTAAAAAGATGAAATTGTTAAAGACATTACTATTATAGTTAATAATAGCACTATATATTTCAAGCCTGAAAATGTGGAGGAAACAAGATGTCAATTTTCTGGATATATATAGAGGCATTACATTCACTTGTGACATTTAAATCAACATAAGATCAACTATTGACTTTACTATCTTAGAGATAGGTATTAGTAAGTATAAAAACAAGTTCTCAAATGATGAGAGTAGGCTGACCATCCAGAGGGGATACGTACAGTGAAATGTGAAGAGGTTTGGAAAAAGAGCTGTGGAACCAATTACCCATGATGTTCAGGCACGTAGGAAAAGCATGAGGGTTCTGAGACACAGGCAATGAGCAGAGACTACGGAATTAGATATTCTAAGGAGTTTGCAGAAGGTAATTGGTGGGAATAGGGAAATGCAGCAATAGTAAAGTAGAAGATTGTTATCATAGCTTAGAAACTTGGATTTTGGATTTTGACCCCATGACCAGGACCAAGGTTTACATTAAGAAGTGCCTTTCTCAAGTGTTGTAGAAGTAAAGATCACTGGACTAAATACAGACTTCAAAGAACTCTGGATATGAAAGGAATGAGGGTAATGTATTAGCATGGGAAAAAGGATTCTTACTTGACTTTAATATTATAGTAATCTTGTCTTTGTTTCTTCAACTCAAAATGGGTAAAATTAATGTTCTCATACATTCTTGTGAGAATTAGATGGTCTGTTACAAGTATGTAACAAGTATTTAATAAATGCTGGGATTTTTTTACTATTATTTGCTGAATAGTATAGCTGACAGATGCTTGTTTTTCTTCTGATGCCCTTGCATAATGGATTTCCTCTCTTTTGCAGCTCTAGAGTATGAGTTTTTAACCAGGCAGAGCCAGGAATAAAGAAGCTGAGTGGTCATGTACTATGATACAAGTTACAGTGGAGGAACAAAAAGGACCATTATAAGGGCAAAAATTTGAACATACTGCACTTCCATTGGTTTTTGTTGTCTCTCTCCTCTTCCACTTACTGAAACACCTTTTCCCTATGTTTTTCAGAAATTAGGAATCTCCCAGTCTCCAGCATTATTTTTTGTTATCATCCAATAGCCTCTTTTTGGGCGACCTCGTTCATTTGCATGGCTTAATTATCATCTATGTGTTGACTCAAAATATGTATTCTAGCCCAGCTTCTCTCCAGTGCCTGAAACCTCATAATCTCCAGGCCAGCTTGATATCTCCACCTCCATACCCCACAAAATTCTCTCCATCTCCAATTTTGCTTCTCTCCTGTTTCCAAGTCAGAAGTCTGGGAGTAATCCAAAAATCATCTCCACCCATAATTACCTATAAGTACCAAAAAAAAATCCTTTTTTAGATTAAAAAAATTATTATGAATGCAAGCATATAATTAAAATTCAAACCGTAGTAGGACATAAAATAACAAGAGACATTACATTTATCCCGGTTCTTCTAGAGTGTTGAGGAGGGGACTCTGGAAAACCTTTCAATGGTTATTATCATTTCTTTCTTTTCTATAGCTATGAATAACAAAATTGTAGCTCCATTTCTTTTATGTTAAAATGAGTACATATTCTAGTGCTTTCTAATATGAAAGATTAGGATTTAGCAATTTACACTACTAGCCTCTCTTTCCTTTCTAATATAGGTATAAACATTATTGTCAGTTTTTCCACTTATCATTTCTGTTACTAAAGAGTAAAATTAATTCTCCTTTTCTTATTCAATCAGCCTTTTTCAGTTTTTCTTTTCTAAGAAGATGAATGCTTTAACATACTTTTCACCTCTTCTCATCTTCCAATCTCAAATGCTACATCTCCATCTTTACTTTTACATAATAAGGCTGATAAGATTTGCATTATTAATATGTTATTAATTTTATTGATAATGTAATAATTACATTTTTAATATGCTATTGATAATATTTACATTCTGTTCAGTACATATAATTAGGCTTTATGAGATTTATCTACAAGTTGATTCTAAAAGTTGAGAACCAGTCCATAATTATTATGATTATTCATAAGTGTTTATTGTAGAGACAAGCAGATCCAAGGTCACAACCTTGTGCCACTCAAAACAGTATATTACTGGAGTCAACAGAATGGATTCAAAATTTTTATACGTCATCAATTATTCTGATAATCCTCTCAGGTTTCTTTTAAGGGCTTCATAATTCATCTGCCATCAACTTCCCTTATTTTCCCAAATTCTCCCTCCTAGAATTCTCTAGTTTCACACTCCCATGTTGATTTGTTGCTTTCCAAATTTACTATTCTATTTTCATACTGAGGGCAGTTCACTATTCTCCTAAAGGTCTATTTCATGGATCCCATGTCTTTTTTCTTAATATTCTCTTGCTTTTAGAGTAGATCCTTAATTAGTTTCCTAAAGAAGGCAGCAAGAAAGATAAAATTTTTGAGATTTTGTATTTCTTAGAAGCATATATTCTAACCTTTTATTTTTTTGTTCTGTAGTCTGGGAGATATTTTTGACATTATTTTCTGCTTCTTTGATTTTTTTATGAAAATCGTAGTTCAACTTCAAAGAACTTGTTTTTATTCTTTACTTATTTTTCATAATTTGTCCCTCTATATTATCAATACAACATCTCTTGAATCTGACAACACAAGTGAGAAATTTTTATAATTTATTTTCTATTTCTTGGTGTATCACTATTTACTTTGCCATTTATTTTGCTCTTCTTTTTCATATTGTTTGTATTCTTTAAAAGTCTGGTAGTCATTGGTTGTCTTCTCCTATGTAAGAATATGGACATAAAAATATTATTTAAGACAAGTATAGGTATGGGATTGCTGTCTGGCATGCCCTACTTTACAATAACTGGGCAATAAGCTAAACTATACATTAAGTGACACCTAAATTCAAGCATGCCAAAATTTAACCTGTGGATATCTCTGGTTGCAATAGAGGCTCAGGAACTAAAAAATAGAGCTTCCCAGACTCTTTAGCAAAAAAATAGTGGGGAAATGAACAGTTGGCAATGGCCTATTAGCCAGTCACTTTTGTCTGTTACAGCTACTTCTCTCCTCAAATTTATTCAATAACTTCCATCACCTAAAGTCCTTGATTTTTATTTTCCAAACCTCTGTTACAATCAATTTTTTCCAGTGAATGAAAAACAATAAAAATGACAACAAACATTCCTTGAGTGTTGTCCTATGTACTTTTGGTGCATTGATTAATTTCATCTTAACAAAAACCTATGGGAAAGGTAGTGAGACACAAAGAGTTGAAAAGTGGAGCTTGGATACGAACCTAGGCAGGCTTGCACCAGACCCAAAGCTTAGTTCTACATGGCGAATTAATGAATAAAGTGGTGTCTTGAAAATTTCTCTTCTTTTGGCTTCTATAATATTATTCTCCTTTGAGGTTTTCTTCAGCTCATGTCATGGCCTTCCCTTTTACCTAATTTCTAAATGTTTAAGTGCCTCAGGTCTTGCAAATGAGCCTTCTTCTCTTCTCACTTTAAACTCTCTCCATTCCCATAGTTTTTAATAACAACCATATTCTGATGACTCCCAAATGTAATCCTCCTTTCTCTTCTTTTCCAAATTTGAATGTTCCACATTTCCTGTCCACCTCACACTTAACGTATTCTAAAATGAACAATTGCTCTATTTCTCAATTTTTGTTCCTTGCCTGTCCATCCTCATTTCAATTATGTATTTTTCTCCTCCCAGGTGTTCAAGCTTAAGATCCAGGAGTCAATTTTAAAACATCCACTCTCTTACCTATCATATCCATTCACTGATTGACAGGTCTAGCTTACCCTAACTATGAAGCCTATCCCGTATATGTCCACCTTACCCCAAGTCCATTGCCCATCCTAGTCTGTACATTTATCTATCAATACTAGGACTTCTGCCCAAGCCTCCTAACAGGTCTTCTTGGCTGTGAGGCATATAACCCTGATATCTTTTCACATCCTGATGATGGTTTTAAAGTGAAAATTAGACTATTACATCCTTGCTTGCAACCTTCAACTGCCACTTTGAGTAAAGGATCTGGAATAAGGCTACCATGGTTCTAGAGTCCTGTATGATTGTGCTGAACCTGTACAACTTTTCCTACTCCTTTTGTGAGCCAAACGACACTCACACTGACGTCCTTGCACTTTCATGTAACTCATTTACCTCCTTCCAAGCCTGCTCTATAGGCTGTTTCTCCAACCTGCAATTTATTTTCCAGACCCTACTCCCTTACTTCTGCTTTATCTGTCTGGTTTCATCTTATGCTTCTGGAATCAGCTTAAACGTATTCTCCTTAGAAAGCCCTTCTTCTACTACAGTCTTATATAAGTATCTAGAGTACTTTCTTTTATCAAATTCTGTTTCTTTCATAGCATTTATGAAAATTGGCTTAGAGTCAGCAACAAGAGATAAATAATGGTTTATTTCTATTTTATAGGAACTTAATGTTGAACTGAGGAAATAGACAGATGCACCAGAATACAATATAGACAGTGTTATAAAAGGGGTATCTACAGAGTTCCGTGACAAGACAGGGAGTAGATATATTAATTTAGCTTTTAGTGGGATGGGAAGGAAAAGCCTCACAATGTAACAGACAGTGTAGTTGCAGAGTGACTGAATATATCTGAGAAATATGTTTTGATATTTGAAAGAATTGTCATTTGAAAATTGCAAGCCTCTACTTACCTCTTGAACAGAGACATTGTTTTCCTTCATCATAAGATAAAGGGTACATAATTTTTCAAAGGGATATTTAGACAGAGAAGAAACGTACCTAGTGTGTTGCCCAAAGACCATGAGGTGGAATAGAATCCTAGGACAATGGAGTTGAAAGAAAGCTTATGGTATGTTATAGCCCCTCTTTGTAGGCCTGTTCATTCCCATTCGTGTCCACATATCTAAATATTGCTCTCCATTAGCAGTTCAGCTCATATTTTATCTCACTCAGAGCAAGCAATCTGTTTTGTGGTTAGCCATTTAGAATACTCTTCTCCAGAGAAAATTAAAAGCTGCTGAGGGATACAATTTACTACTAAAATAACAAAATTAAAAGATTAAGTGGAGATAAGTAACATAGTTGCATATAATTTTAGGCTTAAGTTCTTTTCCTCCTTATTCCACAGTTATTTCTAAACTTATTTTGTCCCTACATAAAGTATTAGTAGTAGTTTCTATTCTACTGTGAAGCTTTTTTGACAATGTGAGTTTGGTTTAAAGGAAAAGTGCTTAATTGTGATTAAAATCCTGGATCTTTTCAATCATTGCCATAGCATTAGCTTTGAGGTCTAAATTACTTGTAGCTAAAGCCTTCCTATAGTAATGTCCTTTGGATATTTTCAAAATATTTTCAAATATATACGCCTAATTTACATCATAGCTTGTAAAGTAGTAAGCAGTGCTAGACAATTTTCAATATTTAGGTCAAAAAAATTGGTTGCATATAAACACTGAAGTTAAGCACTAGAAACTGATATACACCTAACTTTTGATTAAATACAGTAATTTGGTAGAGCTATATAATGTAACAGCTATAATGTAAACGCCCATTTTTTTTAACATTGATGATCCCTGAAATTATTAGTGGTTACAGTCAATTTAATATGATTATGTGCCATAAAACATACAATGTCATCAGATGTTAGTGGAAATGGGAGAGTAAGGACTTCCAAAAGTACATCCCTCCATAAGAGCAAAAAAACTGGCAAATTTTGCCAGATTCTTTTTTTTCCCCCCAGAACGTGGAATTAACCAAAGTCTCGTAGCAACCAGGGACGCATTTAGTCAAGAAACTGCTGAATCTGAGTCAGAACAGCAAACTGTGGTATTTTAATTTACCTTAGTTTCATCCTCCTCTCTCCAGTTCAGCGGTAGCCTTGAAAGATAACATCCCATATTCCTGGTATTGAAGAAAGAATGGACCTCATCCCTAAGCAATTGTCATTACTGGACCTGCCTAGTGGTTCCCTGGAAACCCTCACTCAAAAGGCTTGTCTTAATTCAAAGTCACTTGATCTCACCCAGCTCTAAGTGTCTTGAATGCGATGAAGCATTTGTCTAATGCTTTAACAGCAAAGCTGTCTGAGACAATGCATAAAAGTTGGGGCAAAGAATAGATTAGCCAAAAAGCTTAAAATGAATAGCTACAGAATGAGATGCCCATAGGGGATTTGAAAAACTCAACTTGTTTCTGGAAACCTAGAAAGCAGCCCACTTGTGCAGCCTGCGTGCCCTTGTGTGTGTGCTCACAAAAGACACGAGAGGCCCCAAGCTCTCACCTCTGACTGACCTTCAGGCTCAAATAGAAGGATACTAGACAGTAACACAAACCCACAAAAAGAAACAAAAAGTACCGGTAAATACAGTATATAGGTAAATATAAAAGGGAGTACAAATGTAACTGTATCTCCTTTTTTCTCACCTAACTGATTTAAATGATAATTGCATAATGCAATCATTGTAAATCTAAGTTACTGGGGACACAACATGTAGGGATGTAGTTGTGATAATACCAGCATAAAGGTGGGGAGATGGAGTTATACAGGACTAAAATTTTTGTATATTGTTAGAAATAAGTTGGTATTAATCTAGATGTTAATGATAATCCCTAGGACAACCACTAATAACTCAAAAATATAGAGCAAAAAAAACCTACAAGAGAATTAAAATGACACACAAGAAAATATCTACTTAACACAAAATAAGGTAGTAATGGAGGAATTAAGACCTGAAACATATGAAAAATAACAAAATGTCTGATACAAATTATCATTTATCAACAATTACATTAATTGTAAATGGATTAAACACTTCAACTAAAAGGTAGAGGTTATTAAATTATTAATTATTAAATTAAATGACAGAATAGATAAAAATTTTCAATTATGTGCTATATACAAGAGACACAATTTAGATTCAAATACACAAATAGTTGGGGGGGGTGCCTGGGTGGCTCAGTTGGTTAAGTATCTGTCTTCAGCTCAGGTCATGATCCCAGAGTCCTGGGATCAAGTCCCACAGTGGGCTTTCTGGTCAGCAGGGAGTCTGCTTCTCCCTCTCCCTCTGCCTTCCACTCCCCCTGCTTGTGCTCTCTCTCTCTCTCTCCATCAAATAAATAAATAAAATCTTCAAATACACAAATACGTGGAATGTAAAAAGATAAAAACATATACCATATAAATAATAACCAAGAGTTGGAATGGATATAGCAGTATTATATAAAATAGACTTTAAGACACAAATTGTTACCAGAGACAAAGAAGGATATTTTATAAAGATAAAAGGACAAGAAGTTATATCTTCTACCAGGAAGATATAACTATTATAAATATATATGCATATGACAACAAAGCCCAAAAATACTTGAAGCAAAAAGTGAATGAATTAAAAAAAATAGACAATTCAACATTAACAGTTGACTTTAATACTCAACTTTCAATAATGGATAGAACAACCAGACAGAAGACCAAAAAAGGAGTAGAAAAATTGGACAATACTGTAATAAGTAGATTTAACAGTTATCTACAGAACACTTTATCCAATATCAACATAATTTTTACACATTGTTGTCAAATACACATGGAAGTTTCTCTGGGATAAATCTTCTGTTAGGCTCTAAAGTAAGTTAGACAAATTTAAAAGCATTTAAATCATATGGAGCATGTTCTCAAGCCATAATGAAATGAAATTAGAAATCAATATCAGAAGGATATTTAGGAAATTGGAAAAATGTCAAAATTAAATAACACATTGCTAAATAACCAATCAATCAAAGAAGAAAACACAAGAGAAATGAGAAAGTACTTTGTGATAAGTAAAACTGAAAATAAAAGACACCAAAAGTAATGGGATGCAATCAAATGGTGCTCAAAGACAAATTTATAGTTCCAAATGTATACATTAAAAAGGCAGAAAATCTCAAATAAATAACTTAAACTTCTACCTTAAAAAAACTAAAAAAAGAAGAAAAGAAGCCCAAAACAAGCAGAAGGAAGAAAATAACAGAGATGCCAGTGGAAATAAAGAATTTGGGAATAGAAAAATAATAAAGAGAATAAAAAACCCAAAAGTTGTTTCTGTGAAAAGATTGACAAAGTTGGCAATTCTTTACTGAGACTGACCAGGGGAAAAAAATAAGGAAGAAGACTCAAATTATTAAAATCAGAAATGTTATAGGAGAAACTGACTTTACATAAATAAGAAAAGGATTTAAGGGAAAATTATGAACAATAATATGCTGACAAACTAGATAACCTAGATGAATTGAACAAATTCTTAGGAGACTCTAATGACCAAAACTGATTTGTAAAATAATAAATAAATAAATAAAAATCCTGAATAAGCTTATCACAAGTAAAAAGATTGAAATAATAATAATAATAATAATAATAATAATGATAATTAATCATGAACTTCCTGCAAAGAAACACTCACACCCAGATTGGATTTACTGGTGTATTATATCAAATGTTTAAAGGAGAATTATTGTGAATTCTTCACAAAGAATTCTTAAAATTTTGTAAAAATTCTTTTAAAAAATGGAAAAGAAGGAAAATTTCTTAACTCATTTTATGAGGTCAGTATTACCTTGATACCAAAACCAAACACATCACAAGAGAAAAAAACTGTTGACCAACATCTTTGAATATAAATTAAAAAAACCTCAACAAAATATCAGCAAATTAATCCAGCAAGATGTAAAAAGGATTATACACCATGACCAAATGGCATTTATCCCAGGTATGCAGGGCTGGTTTAACATTTGAAAATCAATATATGTAATAATATTGGAATATACATATATACCCTAAAGAATCCACACACTCAAAAATGTTAGAACTAGAAAACGAGTTCAGCAATGTTGCAGAATACATGATCAGGGTCCACATCAGTGGTATTTCTACACATTACCATTTGAACAATCTAAAAATAAAATCAAAGTAATTCCATTTATAACAATAGGAAGCAAAAATAAAGTACTTAGGAGCAAATTCAACCAAGAAGTATAAGACTTCTACACTAAAAACTACAAAATATTGTTGAAAGTAATTGAAGGAGGGGCACCTGGGTGGCACAGCGGTTAAGCGTCTGCCTTCGGCTCAGGGCGTGATTCCGGCGTTCCGGGATCGAGCCCCACATCAGGCTCCTCCGCTATGAGCCTGCTTCTTCCTCTCCCACTCCCCGTGCTTGTGTTCCCTCTCTCGCTGGCTGTCTCTATCCCTGTCAAATAAATAAATGAAATCTTTAAAAAAAAAAAAAAAAGAAAAAAGAAAGTAATTGAAGGAGATCTAAATAAAAGGAAATTAGAGCAAGGACATTGATTATCATGGATTGGAAGGCATAATCGTTGGAATGGCAATACGCTTCAAATTGATCAGCAGATTCAACGAAATCTCCATTAAAATACTGTCTTAAAAAATAAAATAAAATAGAATTCTCACTGCCTTTTTAAAAGAAATAGCAACAGATGAAGAACAACCAAAAAAATCCTGAAAAAGGTGAACGAATTTAGAGAACATGTGTTTCCTGATTTCAAAACCTATTACACAGCTACAGTAACCAAAACAATGTAATACTAACATAAGGATAGACATATAAATCAATATAATAGAATTGAAACTTCAGAAATGAATCTCTACATTTACAGTTAATTGATTTATAGTAAGGGTGCTATATCAGCTTCCTGGGGTTGCCATTACAAAGTACCACAAACCAGGTGGCTTAAAACAATTAAAGCTACTATCTCACAGTTCTAGGGGAACATCACCACATAGCATTTTCCCTGCGTGTCTCTATCTTTACATGGCTGGCCATCTTCTTATAAGGATACAACTGCAACCTTATATTCAAGTAAGGTCACATTCTAGGGTATGGGGTATTGGAATTTCAATATATCCTTTATAAGGGAGGCAAAAGTCAACCTATAACAGATACCAAGACAAGTCAATGGAAAAAGAATATTGTTTTTAAACAAATAATGCTAGGTCAGCTAGATATCTACAAGCTTAAGAATGAATTTAGATCTACCACTTCACCCATATACAAAATTAACTCAAAGTTGATCAAATACTTAAGTGTAAGATCTAAAACTCTAAATTTCTCAGAAGGAAACATAGGTATACATCTTCATGACATTGATTAGACAGCAATTTCTTAAATATGACACCAAAAGCACACAGCCAAAGGAAAAATAAGTTGAACTTCACCTTAGTAAAGCCCTTTGTGCAGCAGAGGACATTATCACATAATTAAAGAGATAAATCATGGAAGGGGAAAAAATATTAAGCCACATATCTTATAATGGTCTAGTATCCAGAATATATAAAGAACTTTTAAAACCCAACAATAAAAGACAAATGACCCAAATAAAAAAAAAGAATAGGTAAAAAACATGAATAGACCTGTCTCTTAAAAGGATATAAAAATGACCCTGTTGTCATGGAACTCACATTCTAGTTGGGGGAGAACAGAAAGGAAACAGATATATTAAATAAACAGGACACATATCAAGTGATGAGTGCTATGCAGAGAAATAGAATATGGTAGTGTAAGAGTGAGTAAATGAGTGGCTACATTACATGAAGAGTTGTATTAGTTAGTTAGGGGTGTGCTAATGACTGTGACAAATAGACACAAATTCAGTGGCTTTACATTTATATAACAACCAGTGGGGTTACAGTATAGATAAAGGTCCCCATGAGGTCATTCAGAGACATAAGCTGATGCCAATTCTGGCGTATCCAATACTTGGCTTCAAGCTTGCTCTGGATGATCACATGGAAGGAAAAGAACATGGAAAATGGCATGTTGGATCTTTTGCATTTCTAGCCTGGGATTCACATGCATCACTTCTTCTGATGTTCTATTGGCTCATACTCAGTCACATGGTTACCCTCAGCTTCCACAACTATGAGACAGATGAGGAAATACAGCCTATCAATGCACCAGGAAGAATGGAAAACCAAATTTTTTATGGAGATCTACAGTCCTCCTACAAATTATCAGATCTTGTAGACTATGATGAGAAACCAGCAGAAAGTCTTGAGAATAGAATTGCCATTCCATTGTATTTCATTGGCTTGTTTCAAAGAGCCCCCTGACTATGAATATTGGATCAGAGAAGGTCAAGAATGGGAGCATGGTGGCCACTTACAAAGTTCTTATAGTGAGATGATGCTGACTTCATGATGACCCGAAACTAGAACACGATTCTAGTGGAGATGGAGAGATACAGGAATACATTCAGGATGAGCTCAAAGCTCTTCAAAAGAGACATACAAATTAGGCACAATTCATGAATATAGGTCTTCTCCACATGTCTTCTTAGATGTTTCTTCCTCTTAGCTTATTTCTTATTGGAGATGTGTACTTTCACTTTAAAAATGTTTAATTAATTCTGTACCTAAACTCAATGGCCGGCTTTAGCTTTATTCTACAATGTTAAATAAGCATGGCTTTTTCCTTAGTTGCCATTACTGGATGCTTGGATGATATGACCCCTTCTCCGAACAGAAACGACCCAAGGATTTCAAAGAAGAGCTCATATAAGTTAAATCCTCTCTCCGGTTCTGCAATAAGGTTGGAGCTAAATCCAGGGGTGAGAATCTCCAGCAGCTGGGGGAGGGGAGAGGGAAATGAAGCCTATTTCCAAGCACATGTGACAGTCATGATTCATAATGGGAAACTGGGTCAGAATTTGCAGCTGGGGAAGCACCAGGAAAAGATTACTTTTATTATAAAAGCATGTACTTAATTACAGCTCAAAGCTGGAATGGGGGGTGAATTGCACAGCTGGAAGGAAAAAGCAAATTAATTTGTTGACTTTTAAAGCCCTCTTATAGTGAAATATGCCCCCTCCTGTTTTAGCATCGGGTTATAACTGAAAAATTTTTAGAGTAGCCTCAAAGCAAAGAGTAGGCATGATGCAATGTAACAGATAATTTACATTAGGTATTTCCTAAGCCTGGTGAACTGTAAAAGCTGTGGACTATGGTTACTTTTTATAAAATAAACAAAGCCTGGCCTGCAGTCATATTGTTTTTCTTAACAGGCAAAATCACCTCCACGAAGACAATGTTCTTGTAAACAATATCTTTGATTTTATGCTACAGAGTCAATATTGATCACTGGACCCCCTAGCGAAACCCAATTGACAGAAGCTGGCATCCTAGTAGCAGGAAATAAAGACTTCCATATATACATCAGGTTGATATGTTAAAATGGGACTTGAAGTTTTCAAGCAGTAACTTGTTAGTTATAAAATAACCCTAGGGACATAAAAATCTTTGCAAATTCCACGGTAACTGGTCTGTATCTCTTTTGGCCATGCATTGAACAAGGCAATGAAGTGCAAAATAAAAGCCCAGCATTCTAGGTGGAGTTAAAAGATATGGATACATTAACCAATAATTAGTAATCAAGGTCACTTCTGGAAATGAGTCAGAGAAAGTAAGAGTTGATAAGCATCTCAGGAGGAATAGTATCAGATAAGCAGAGGCTAAGAGTTTGCAGTCATAAACAAGACATTCATTGAAAGCAATAGCACAAAAGTGGTGGACATAGGCTGTCAATAATCAGTTTTTTTTAAATAGCAAGTTTCAGAGTCTTTGACACTTTTTAAAAATTATGAATCAGAATACAGTAATTAAATTTATCTGGAGATTCAGAAAATATTTCAAGGAAAAATAAAATACCTAATTAGTGTATTTAAAGCTAGAATAAATGCCATGTTATGCTCTCTGAAATACATTTTGAATACCTCTTTAAAATTTTGAACAATTATAATAAAGAGAGAAGATTAACACAATAAACAATCTGTATGCTGTTGAGTTGTACTAATTATCTTATTTTATATTAGGACACTAAGATAATGTTCAAATTTTAATTATTCCCTTATAAAAATTTATTGAGAGCTTGGTATACAAAATACAGTATGCTTACTACTGTCACTGAATTCATATATACTAGTGATTTTATGTAAGTATATATATAGCCAATTTGATGGCATAACATCTTGGTATAAATCCTAAGTAATTTCCAGCTACTTATATTTGGATTATCTGATGATTGATTCTGATATCATAGATTTCTTAAATTTCTAATACATTTTAATTAATGCCAATTATGTACAAATATTTACAACATTGAGATTCTCTTTCGTGTTAATTTGAAGCATGGAGTAATGGAAACAATAGTAATCAGGCAGCCAGCCAACTCCACTCTGGACCTGGTTCTCCCACTAAACCGACTGCATAAACTTTCACAAATAACTGGGATTCTGGGCCTTTCTAGTCTAGAGAATGGATCAGTGGACTAGATAATATTTATTCTTCCTTCTATCTCTAAAAAACTTTATGTGTTTCAAAATGGTAGCCACGTAAAATGTGTATTTCTGTTTTCATCACATATGTAAGCCATTTTAGCCTGTACACGGATTCTTCCTGCAAATAAAGCATCATATCCTGACTTGTAGATGTGAACAATGATGACATGGAGCTGTCATACTGTCTTTGAGGCAGGCCTAGCTTTCACTTTTAACAGGCACCCAAGGACAGACTTCTACCAAACAATGAAGAAAGCAATAAATCCACCAGTAATTCTAACGTTGCCACATATGACCATCATCATCCTAAACCAAAGCATAGGGCTTGAGAAAAGAGTACAAACACTAAGGCCCTCCACACACTAGATAAGATTAATTTCCAATGTGGGTACCTTTAACTAGACTAGAATAAGCAAAACCAGTTAGCAAAATAAGTATCCACTTTATCCAGGATTCAAATCTAATTTTGAAATCTAATACTTAAGTTTCATCAAGAAGGTGTGTTTTAAAACATTGGGATGAGGAAATAGCCTAAAAGCACCATAGACCTCAAAGACCATAATAAATAAATGACAATAATAATTAGAACTAACAGTACATAGCCCTTACTGTTCATAGCCCTTGTTCTAAGCACTTTAAATAGTTTAACTCATTTAATTTATTTAATCCTCACAAAAAACTTTGAGCAACGTACTATTGTTTTCCATATTTTATAGATGATAAAATGGAGTAAGAGAGGTTCAGTAACTTTCTCATGATCATATAGTTGATAAGAAGCAAACATAGTTTTCAAATAAAGAGTATGGCTCTGAAATTCAGACTCTTAATCATCGACTACACTGCTCTTGCATTACCGTGCAGAGGAAAGAAAACAACCAGGGTGGCTGGGTGGCTCAGTTGCCTTCGGCCCGGGTCATGATCCCAGAGTCCTGGGATCAAGCCCCACGTCAGGTTCCCTGCTTGGCAGAGAGCCTGCTTCTCCCGCTCCCTCTGCCTGCTTCTCTGCCTACTTGTGCTCTCTCTCTCTCTGTCAAATAAATAAATAAAATCTTAAAAAAAAAAAGAAAGAGAAGGAAACAACCAACCAACCAACCAACCAACAACTTGGCCGACAGCTTCAAAGGTATGCTGCTGTAGTCAGGGTAACATTCTTGCCCAGATCACTTCCAGGTCCCAACCCTTACTTGACAAAGAATTCCAAAGGAGCATAAAATGGGATCCCTGCCATCAAAGAGATTGCAGTCAAGTGCTGATGATAGCATAGACATACGGAGGAAACCTCTTGACCCAGCATAGCGGGCATGAGCCTGAGCTGAACAGGAAAGAATTAATGCAGGGCAGAAAGGAGGGCATGAGCTCAACTGTCTTCATGGTTGCCCCTGAGATGCTGCTTACAAAGCTCAAACTCTTCATGTCTTTGACTAGAGACACTGCATGAAAATGCAAATGTTATAAAAGGATGATATCACATTAAATTATTGTTAGGAATTAATCCGCTCATTTTGGACAATCATTTTCCTTACCTGTATTACCAGACCTGGTGTTTCCATGGAGAACCCTACCAACACAGGTGAGCCTTCTTGGACAGAGGCCCATGTAAGAGCACAAGTACCCAGCAATAATGCTGAGCACAGCCAAGGAACAGAGACAAAGATGGCTACAAATGCTGATGGGTTTTATGATTCTACGTAGCACTCTTTTGATAAATAATCAGGGAAAGAATATTTGGGAACAAAATGATTGAATAGTGTTACATTTAGATTTGCTGATTGAAAAACAAACACATGAAACTCTTACTTTATTTCTCTTTACTGATCCCTAGATGGAAAATAAAATTTCCCATTGCAGATAAGAGCAAAAAACTTTGCCATTTCTTTTTGTCTCGTCTTCCAGTAAAATACATTCTGGATATCTAAGACCCCTTATGAAATATTCCAAACAGCATCACTGATCTTGTCTGCACTGTCACCACAATTTCTGGGACTTAATGCCTTTTAAAGACTGTTTGGATGCCTAGTGAACTGTGTTTGAATCTGTTCTATGTTGTGTTCCATTTCTGGTTTCTTCTGTTGTGTCCGAAGTTACTCTAAGCAGTTTGACTACCAGAAACCAAATGGATGAAGTCTCAGAGAACAAAGGCTCTTTGGCTGAGTGAATAACTTAGAGGCCTGTTGTGTTTTGCATCAACACTTTGCCCACAAACTACTTTTGTGGGATCATTTCTACATTTCCCATATGAGTTAATAAATGGTGAATTTTAGGAAGAGCAGGAACTGAAATTTTGCCTATGGAAATAATCATTTGGGAAAAAATTGGTTTCTAGGTTTCAAATGAAACTCCTTTGCTTAGAATTGCAGCTTTAACAAAATTAAAAAGTATGTATACATATATTATATTGGCTTTTATATTATTTGTTACATTGCATTGTATTTGTCCCTTAATTTTACTTAAGATAAATGTTATTATAAATATAATTGCTGTTTTATCTTATTTTAATCTTGACAAATAGATGTTTTGGTCAAAATCAGGGATAGAGTTTTAGTATCTTTCTCCTTACCTAAAGGCCAGACAAAAGAATGTTAAAATGCTTGCAAAATTTGCACAGCACACAATTTCAGGATAGGTACTTCAGAAAATGTGGTAGAATCTATGAGTTACCAGAAGGACTCTTGAGTAAAATATCTATAGAGAAGTAATGGTAAGCTTTTTTTAAAAAAAATATTTTCTTGGATACAGAATAAAATGGACATGGGAGTCAATATTGAAATTCTATATTTTCATTCTTTTTAGTTCATAGGTGAAATACTCCCTCTCAGAAACCTTCAAATTAATGGACATATCTGTTGTCATTTGATATAATGGATCATTAGCCATCTGTGGAAGTAATTCAAGGAGCTGCTTGCAAATGTGTGACTTAAAAATAAGTTACGGGTAAGGGTATACCATCACATGGTTCTACTGAGATTTGTGATAACAACCATATGTCTGTTCTCCATATCAGAGCACTAAGCTGTGGAAGGGAGTTTCAGAGAGCTAAGGGCCAGCTTACAGAGTGGATCAGACAACTATCCATATAAGCCTAAATTACGCGTCTCATTTATAAAGCCTGACGTGAGAACATGTCTTAGAGTAGATCTCTCTTTCCAAAACTTTGGCTAAAACTATGAGAAGAGTCGGTTCTGAAAAATAGATTTTCCTCACTTTCCAGCCAGTATTTTGGATAATCACAGACCTGCCTCATACCTCAATCAGAAACAGGCCAATATGACGAAAATCAATTCAAAAATTATTTTTTCAAATGAGTAATTCACCCAAACACATATGGGCAATATTTTGTTTGCTCGTTTTATCATGGTCTTGTTATAGCCAATCAATAATATGCCCTTTACAGGGCAAACTCTTGCTTCTACCTGCCCCTCCCCCCCCCCCCCGCAAACACGGCTATATTATGCTTGACAAAAAATCCCAAAAAATGTATTGTTAGAGAAGGATAGTGTGTGGTTTTCCCCAAAATTATTTTACAGAAACTCTGGACACTGGTCTTTTGGGAGGATTATGCTTTTTAAGTCATTCAGTTATCTCCTATGAATCTGACTCTCTGCTTACAGAGGAACAATTATCTGATTAAAGTTTGGCTTCCCATGCAGATTTGCCTACAAAGAGGGAATGTGCTGGATGGGCCAACAATGCCACTACAGCCCTAAGCTTTGACTTCACTGGAACTTCCAGTTCTTCCAATCCCTCAGTCTTTTCCTTTGTTGCTTTGCTCCTCATCCAACTTGGAATTCATGAATTATTCCAAAATTTTGGCTTGCCACTTGCCAATGTTCTAAAGTCCCTTGTTTCTCTGTCTTTTCTTCTTCTTCACATGATGAAATCACAACTCTAGATGAATTTTAACTACATTTCTACATTTGTACCCATGCTGCTGATTTCTGGTGGACAATGTCTTCCAATATTTGCTGAATTTATTATTACTGACCTCAAGGAGGCCCTCAATGCTGCTTAAAAAACATATATTATGTATTCCCATTCCATCCAATTTCCAAAACCCCACAGTGACTTTTTCTAGTTTTCTCTACTGCTGTCAGATCTCCAACTCTCCATCTCCTGCTTTCTCTCTGTAGAGAACATGAAAGACATCCAGAGGGAATGTCTCCATCTTTCCACCAGAATGCATACAATTTTATTTATATTTATATGAATCTTTTCTTTCTTCCCTAATGTTACAGTGAAGAATGGAACCACCTTCCTATTAAGGCCAATCTAATAACCATGCTACCACACTTGCTACCCTCACTTTTTCAGACAATTATCATTGCCTCCCTTCCATGGGCATAAACATCAATAACACACAAACATATACACAAACACACATGCAGTACCCCCACTTTGGAGACCTCCACCTGCCTCATAGCTATGAGTCTATACCTTCCTTCTTCAAAACATTTTTTAAAATGTTTCTATATTCAGTGTGTCCTTCTTTTTTCTTTCATTGTATCCTGTGCCTCTTTGATGAGGGTTGACTTAAACTAGCTTTTTAAATTTCTTCTTTTCTGTTTAAGTGTCTTTTTTATTCAATTTTTTAAAAAATTTTATTTATTTATTTGACAGAGAGAGAGACAGCGAGAGAGGGAACACAAGCAGGGGGAGTGGGAGAGGGAGAAGCAGGCTTCTTGCTGAGCAGGGAGACCGATGCGGGGCTGGATCCCAGGACCCTGAGACCATGACCTGAGCCAAAGGCAGACGCTTCACCAACTGAGCCACCCAGGTGCCCCAGTCAGATTTTTTTAAAACTATGTCATTTAGGCTTTCTATTTTGAAGTAAAATATATGTGCAGAAAAGTGTACCGAATCCCATGTAACTACCACTGGATCAGGAACTAGGATGTTGCCAACACCTCCAGATCCCCCTCTCTCGTCCCTTAGGTCACTCACTCCCTGTCCTTTCTCCCCTACACAAGACCTCTTTTCCTGACACTAACACTGTACAATAGTTCTGCTTTATCAGGCAGACTTTTTAAAAATATAGAATTTTGGTGTTTTAAATATCAATTTTAGTTTAGTGACAAACATATAATTCTTAATAAACAGAGACCTAATAGATGTCTTTTATTTTTGTAGATTTATTGATTTGTTACATTTAACTTCTTTTTTTTTTCAATTTTGATCATTTATATTTACCTAAAATTTTCCATTTATCCTTAGATGTCCAAATGGATCTATATAACATTGTAGAATTGATCTCTTGTAATTTTTATGTATCTTCTCCATAGCTTTAGTTAAGACTCTTTTTTCACTCATAATGTAATTTTTTCCCATGATTGTTTGATCAGACACTTTAAAGATGTATCTAATTCATTGAAATTTTAAAGAACTACTTTTGGATTCATTAATAAATTCTCACGTTCATATTTGTAATGATTAATTTCTGCTTTCATCTTTATTAATTCTACCAACTAGAAGTTCACTTTGTTGCTTATTCTTTGGCTTCATTGTTTCATTTTATACTTTTTAAAGCAATTGTATTTAATGCTATCAATGTTCCACTTAACAAAATCCAGTCCACATTCCATTGGTTTCATAACATTACATTCTCATTGTCATTTATTTATAAATAATCTCTAATTTTGGTTTTAACTTTTGCTTTAACCCAAAAGTTGTGTAAGAGTATATTTTTAACTCTCCATATAGTGTACCCTATTTGATGTGTAATTTAGGGAATTGCTTAAAATTTTCTCTGTAGGCTAGGACCTCGGCCAATTTTTATAATAATCTGCAAAAATATCTCTCTCTTAGGAACAAATCTCTTTTTGGGACAAAGATCTATATTTCTACAAAATTATAATTTTTTTCTTCTATAAAACATCTTATTTTAACATAGGGTTGTACGTATCTGTGTTTTTGTTGGTGCACCATTTTCTAAAAGTTCATACCTAAAAGTGTTCACTAAAGCCAGTTAAGCCAAAGTTTCAATACAGGTACGTTATTTATGAGGACATATGGGGATACCTCCTCACGTGAGTTTTTCTCATAATTTTGTCCACAATATTTTAAATGGAGCTGTTTCATTCATTTCAAACTCTCTATCTAGATGTGATTTTTTTTTTAATTTACTAAGTCAGTATTTTTTTTTAGCAAATTAAATAGTGCACAGATACAAGGAAGAAAGAAAGAAAGAAAGAAAGAAAGAAAGAAAGAAAGAAAGAAAGAAAGAAAGAAAGAAAGGAGAGGAAAAGAAGAATGCTCTGGACTGAATGTTTTTTACTCCCTCCCTTTCCCTCCCATTTCATATATATTGAAGCCCTAATCCCCAGTGTGGTAGTATTTGGAGGTGAGGCATGTAGGAGGTGTTTAGATCATGAGAATGAAGCTCTCATGAATGTGGTTAGTGTCCATATGAAAGACACTAGAGAGATAATCTCTTGCATAGCCATGTGAGGATAGCCAAGGAGGTAGCCATCTACAAACCAGGAAACAAGCTTTCATCAGACTTTGAATCTGTTGATCCCTTGATCTTGTACTTCCTAGCCTCTAGAACTATGGGAAATAAATGTTTATTGTTTAAGCCACCATTCTATGGTATTTTTGTTATAGCAGCCCAAACTGGCTAACACAGTGTGCCAACTGGTAACAAGCATTATGTATCAATTTTATCAATCATATATACTATTATACATATAAACTTATCAATCATATATACTATTATACATATAAATTTATCAATTTATCTATTACATAGCTTCAGTAATCAAAACAGTATAGTACTGGCAAAAGAATGGATTAATAGATCAATGAAACAGAATAGAAAACCCAGAAGCAGACCACATAAATATAGTCAACTGATAATTGACAAAGAACAAGGATGATATAATGGAGCAAAGATAGCCTCTTTTACGAGTGGTGCTAGAACAACTGGACATCCACATGCAAAAAATGAATCTATATATCTTATGCCCTTCACAAAATCAACTCGTAGATCTAAATGCAAAACAGAAAACTACAAAATGCCTAAAAAAAACCATAAAACAAAACCTAGGTGACCTTGGATACGACAATGACTTTTAGATATAATACCATAGGCAAGATCCATGATAGAAAGAACAGTAAGCTGGACTTAACTAAAATTAAAAAAAAAAAAAAAATCTGTTCTGAGAAAAACTGAGAAAACCAATATCAAGAGAATGAGAAGACAAGCCACATATTGGGAGAAAGTGTTTGCAAAAAACACATCAGGTAAAGGCTTAGTATCCAAATATAAAAGGAATTCGTAAAACTCAACAGTAGGGAAACAAACAACCCAATTAAAAAATAGGCCAAGGGGCACCTGGGTGGCACAGCGGTTAAGCTTCTGCCTTTGGCTCAGGGCGTGATCCCGGCGTTATGGGATCGAGCCCCGCATCAGGCTCCTCTGCTATGAGCCTGCTTCTTCCTCTCCCACTCCCCCTGCTTGTGTTCCCTCTCTCGCTGGCTGTCTCTATCTCTGTCGAATAAATAAATAAAATCTTTAAAAAAAAAAATGGGCCAAAGACCTGAACAGATGCTTCACAGTGAAGATACACAAATGACTAGCATATGAAAAGATACTCTCCGTCACATGTTATCAGGACAGTGCAAACTAAAACAACAAGATACCACTACACACCTATTAGAATGGCCAAAATCTAAAACACTGACAACACCAAATGGTGGTGAGAATGTAAAACAACAGGAACTCTAATTCATTGCTGCTGGGAATGCAAGATGGTACAGCCCCTTTGGAAGACAGTTTGATGGTTTCCTATAAACTAAATAGTCCTACCATATGATCCAGCAATCCTGCTCTTTGGTATTCACTCAAAACAGTTGAAAACTTTTTTCTACACAAAAACTTGCATATGGATGTTTATAGCAGCTTTATTCACAATTGTCAAAATTGAAAACAACAAGATATTCTTCAGTAGGTGAATGGATAAACTGTTGTATATTCAGACAGTGTAATATTATTTGGTGCTAAAAAGAAATGAGCTATCAAGGCATGAAGAGACATGAAGAAAATGTAAATGCATATTATTAAGAGAAAAAAGCCAATCTGAAAATACAATACTGGATGATTCCAACTATATGAATTTCTGGAAAAGGCAAAACTATGGCCAGTGGTTCCCTGGGGTTGGGTTGGGGAAGTGGATGAAAGGGCCAAGCACAGAGGATTTTTAGGGCAGCGAAAATATTCTGTATGATATTATAATGATGGGCACCTGTCATTATACTTTTGTCCAAACCCATAGAGTGTACAACACCAAGAGTAAATGCTTCTGTAAACTGTGGACTTTGGGTAACTTAGATGGGTCATTGTAGGTTTGTCAATTGTAAAGATGTGTACTCTGGTGTGGGATGTTGAATACCTAGATGAGTTAGTTAAATCCAAACCCAAGGGATAATATCCATTTGTAAAATGGACCCATTAGATTGTCATGCCTGAACCTTAGTTCCTCTCAATGCCTTGTAAGTCTATACCTTTGAAATCAAGAGTACGAAAAGATTATAAAAACCTGTCCATTTTGATCTGTGCTTTTCACGTGGAAGAAAATGATTTTAAAATGAGACCATACAAAATACAAAGAAAAAGAGAAAGAATTTCAACTGTTGTCCAAAGGCTGATATCACACTTTGAAATGCTACACTTGCATTTGGCTTACAGATCATTCTATTTAGTGTCTAAATGTTCTGTATATGCAAAAGAGTCCATGAACCTAAAGAAGTCAATTATTCAGCTTCCTCCACTTGTCAGAAAGGTAAAGCACACTTAGGAAGGTCAGGATTATTTCACCTCTAAATTGAGGAATGTCTGCATCAAAGAAACCTTCAAGTGACCTTGGCCATGCTCTGCGTACTAACCAGTCCTGACTTAACATGATGACATATATCATTTTCAACAGGAAACTTCAAAGAAATCAGGGTTCTGGATGCCTATGATGGATGCTGAGTGATGAAATCCCAACTCTGATGCTAATTATTTGTTTTGAAGTTATTGACACACATTACACAATCTGTTTCTTAAGAGATTTTGATGAAAAAAAAAAAGCAATGCAGCACTAAGGTTTCAATTTTTAAAAAGCCACATTTGCAAGCATATTATACACACTTTCCAACACCAAAGCACTGAAAATCTTAAAAGCATTTTACATATTCTGTTTTTCTCAAAAGAAAGGGAAAAAACTTAAAACAATGTGAAAGAGCAATATGGGACCATATACATACATTTTATAGCTAAGTAATGGACTAATAATGCAGCCATGATACTAGATATATAGCTTTGTGTTTATGTTTATGTTATACGAGAATATCTATGGCATATTAAGAATTAAATTAAATTGCAAGACCTGTGCAAGATGATTCCATTTGGTTGTGCAATATATTTGTGTGTGTGTGTGCATGTGTATGTGTATGCTTGACAATATGCATACATACACGTATACATACATACATACATGTGTACAAACAGAAACTTGAAACTTGAAACTCTTTGCTTTCATCATCTTTCCTCACATTTCCTTGCAAGTCAGAATTATTTTCTTCCTCTTCCATCTAGTTTATGGATGTGTATGACCAAAGAGTTTTCTCCAGGTGAGAGTTTCTGGTGTTTTCCCAAGACAGGGTTTCTGGCAGCTGCTGTGCTTTTCCTGTGGCTCCAGTTCCCGTTGACAGGCCCAGCACAATTACAACGTCCTTCTGCGCGATTCTAGCTTCTGACATAGCTATCGCCCTTGGACCCTGCTAACTCCCCCTCCTCCCTTTCTTCCTTTAGCGTAAAGTTGGTGATGACTTCATCTAGTTGCCATATTGTCTCCATTTGGGTTCTCAGTTCTTCTACCACCAGGGTAAAATATTAAACTCCTTTGGTTTTATTTCCTAAATGTTCCTATATGGCTGGTTGGGCCCTGATGAGCACCACTCTCATACACACTGACACGCAAAGAAACAGTGTTGGAACCTATAATGGCCCCCAGGTAATCTTACTCCAGAACCCACTCTTTGCGCCTCACGCTAAATTTCTCCCTTGATCAAGTTTACCTTAGCCTGGGATATTTAAATAAATTTGGCTTAACTCACTTTGTCCACACTCTGAGAAGATCACTGTGCTTCCTCAAGTTTTTGATTCTCTGTAGAATCTAATAGTCTTGTTTTGAGTTTCTGCTCTCACCCGATTTAATCTCATTTAATTTTCTACTCTAATTTATGCAGAGCCCTTTAGCTTCTTTATCTCTTTTCTTGAGCTCATGCCTTCTGGGCCTCCCCTTTCTCATTCAAAGTGGTCTATTAGGGTATTTTCCTAAATACAGACAGTTCCTTCCCTAGAAGTTCCTAGTTCTTTCCCTAAGAAGGCTGGTGCCAGCTGCCAAGTTAAAAATTCCTTACCCATCCACAGAGATTATTTCTGGTTGATGAGATTATGGATGACCTTCTTTATGTCAATTTGTCATTTGAAATTATTTTTAGAAGTACATATTATTTGTGTGATTAACTCTGCCAACCACAATAACTATTCTAAAGAAATAAATTTGCTATGAGTTCAGAATATTTAAACTAAGTTCACCACTGCCCCAAACTCAAGAGACATTTTTCAAGGAAAGGAGTAAATGATTTAACACATAGAGTTTGAGATTAAATATTTAATAAAAGGGGGAAGAGCACTTAACTCATTTTTACACACAGAGAGAAATGATTACTATTATAGAATAATTACTTAGGCTCTGCATAATAGTGTTCTGTCACAGGCTTTGCCTTAAGACTAGTTCTTAATTTTTAATAGTAGCATAAAGTGATAAGAAAAGTAAAAAAAAAAAAAAAGGAAAAGCAACTGTTGTGAATGTATTATTCATCCATCCATTCATTCGTACATAACTTATTATTCACTCCCACAAATCTCTAAGACACTGAAAATCTATTGTTGTAATTATATAAACTATTATCTACAGTAAGTGGGATATGTATATACATATAGATTCATGTATCATAGATTTGTTGTAATGAGCTTTGGCCTATATTGATCCCTCCACAAGACAAATACATACAGCAATAAAAAGAGAGCATAGAGAATGAATAATACTGAGTCTCATCCAGTTGGGTAAGATCAATGTCAAAAGGACTTAACCTAAATATCAAAGATACTTTACTAAGAACAATGGTCCCTGGAGGAAAATGGAAAGATGATCATTTAAGATTTTCCCTTCAATTCACATAGAGCTCTCAGTTAACAGACATTGTTAAACACCTACAAGAAAATCAATATGCAAGATACCAGACTACCCAGAGATAAAGAGCCAAAATTTTCCCTCTCAGAGAGCTCTCACACTAGAGGAAGGGCAGACAAATGCTCACAACACAAGACAATATGACAAGTGGATTACAAATGCACTCAATGTACTATAGGAGCCTTGGAAATTGCAGAGAGGAGTAGAGAGCTAACTCTATCTGGTGCTTAAGGAAGGGACGAAGTCTCTCTTGTTGATTAAATTCTAGTTGGCTCCTCTGAGCCCTCTTCTCCACTAACCTTGACAATGGCCCCTATCTGGTTGTTGGCCTGCTCAACCCAGTCTTAGCAAAGAATCCTGCTAAGAATCACTGACCCTTAATATCTGGTCAAATTCCTCATCTCCCACCTTGGATGTCTAAGTCCTTGGCCTGCCTTTAGCAAGAATCTTGTTAGATCAGTTTAACAAGAGCTGCCCTACCCTTGCTGTCTCTCTCTTTTCAGCATCTGTCCATCCACTGACCCTTCACTCTGTCCATTAGCTATAAATCCTTACTGGTCCTTGTTGTATTTCTCTTGCCTGTTGCAGTACCCCTATTGCAATAATCTTGATGCTTATTGCATCAAGTCTTCCTTACCATTTTAACAAGTCTCAGAATGATTTTTTCTTTAATGGAAGGCTTACTGGACCTAAATCAAGAAGGACAAGGAAGAACAGACTGTAAAAGAAAAAGAAAAAAAAAGCAGTGAAGAACTTTCTTCCCTCTGTCCTCTTCTTCATAAGCAGAGGAAAGGACTTTGCAAAACCAGATAGCTTGAAGAGTCTGATAGGTTTGGAACAGCATGGATTTGATGTGGTTGGAGACTAAGTGCAACTGACATGGTGTTGGGAGATGGGGCTGCAGACGTTGACCACGGACTGCTCCTACGTGAAGGATCTTGAATACCTGTTCAAGGAGTTTGTATTTACTCTAAATAACATTTGTATTTTATCCATTGAAGTATTTGAAGCAGAAATATGGCACTGTTGTATTTTCCTTTTAGAGAAACCATTTTGTCAGCTCTGCTGAGCATGAATTGAGGGATGTGTGCTTGGAAGGCTACATGCCTAGCCAAGGAAGCCCAGAGATTAATGAGCAGTGAGGGTCTCAGTGAAGAGCAGATAACAGAGGAAACTGGGGCGGGGATGGGGGGGGGAATGAACTGACTCACCTAGACGTCTGTCAGAGATAAAATTCTACAGCCATAGATGTGGTAGTAATGAGTGGAGGAAAGGGGCTGGGGTGACTACTGGATTTCCCCGATTGGAGTGATGGGAAGGGTGGTAGATCATTTATTGAAATAGAATATGCAACAAGAGGGAGGAGGTTTGAGGGAAAGATGATGATTTCACTTTTTTTTCCCTTAAATCCCATTATGAGAAATTTAGAGAATGGAAATTGCTAAGCGGCTGTGCAGTGTTTGGAATTAGCTGTGTAAGACCAAATTACAGTCATTCATAACTATAATCATTCTAAATCCATTTGATTTTAATATGTTTCAAATATTTTTTACTGTATAATTTACAAGAAAATTGTTCTATATTAAAATGGTCATTTTCTCTAATTGCATATTACCAAATCAGGGTAGACTATGAAACAGAAATGTGTTTGGGTAAATTTGCAAAGCAGGATGAGCTAGAATTGCTGAAGTAGCTTATTGCTGAGTTCCTCTGCGTAGAACAGCATGGAAGATACCAAGGATGTCTTGTTTCTTATGGTTATTTTTTTTCTGACAAACACAGCAAATTAAAATTATCATTAATATTGAGGGTCTTTCTCTCTCTCTCTCTCTGTGTCTTTCTCTTAAGGTATTGAATTTAAATCCTTCATAAGCTTAACCTGATTTAAAAGAATGTTCTCAACTTTTGACAATTTTAACTGGAAAGCAGAAAGTGAAGGGTTTCCCAAAGGAAAATTTGCTTAACTATACATAGAAAATGCATTTAGAAATGATAATATTGGGAAGCCTGAGTGGTTCAAGTGTCTGACCCTTGATTTTGGCTCGGGTCATGATCTCAGGGTTGTGAGACCATGCCCCACATTGGGCTCTGCACTCAGCACGGAGTCTGCTTGGGGTTCTCTCTTCTTCTCCTTTTGTCCCTCCTCCACACACACACTCTCTCTCTCTCTTTCTCTAAAAAAAAAAGAAAAAGAAATGATAATATTTATTAAGCCACTGGAAAATATTCCAATATGTATATAAATGTCAACATTTCCTGCAAATACCAGTGGACAGGATATATGGACATCTGAAGATAATTATATTTCTAGCAGCTTTCAAATATTCCTCATAAAAAAGATAATTCAAACAACACTGAATGAACTCTGCACGCATCCCCATTGCCATGTCAAAGAACTAAATACACAATGTGCTCTTATTCCTTAAATATACTTGACAACATGAGGTTTGTACTTGTTTTATGATGAAACCATGAGACTATGAATATGTTTGGGTGGCAAAAATAGTCACTAAATAAATAAATTGTTGGTGACACTAGTCTTCAGACAAAAGGTGTGTATAGATATGCAAATAGAAAAAAATCAGTAAATATTAGTTATAGGAATTGTACCAAGCATAAGTGGGAAGGGGTTAAATATGTGGGGATGAATTACCACACCCACAGCATAAACTCCTAATGTTAATTTACCACTGCAAGGCAATGCTATGTTGGTCTTAATTTTGCCCAGAAAAATGGGTACATGGGGGGAAAATCACTGGGCAAACTAAGCAATGTCACTTTGAATAAAAGAAAATATTTATGGGGCACCTGGGTGGCTCAGTTGGTTAAGCGTACGACTCTAGATTTCATTTCAGGTCATGATCTCAGGGTCGGGAGATTGAGTCCCCCATTGGGTTTTGCCCTCACTGGGGAGTCTGCTTGAGATTCTCTCCCTCTCCCTCTGCCCCTCTCCACACTCTCTCTCTCAACGAAATAAATAAATCTTAAAAAAAAAAAAATAAGAAAATATTTACTAGTGCATCAATGAAACAGAACCGTCATAGTAACAGCTTGGATTTCATATCCTAATCCTGCCATGATGTAACATAGCAACAGGAAGCTTTCTTTCCCAGTCCTGGTGGAACATAGAGAAGATGTTACAAATGGAAGTGTCTTTTAAAAAATAATTTCAGGTGTTTTTTGTTTTTTTTGTTTTTTGACTGTAGGCTGAAGTAGTTTAGTTCCTCCCATCTGATAAAACTGAGAATACCCATGTTAATTTTCAGATTTGGAAAAAAAAAAAAAAAGCAAAACAAAAATTTCTATCACAAATAAGTATCATGCAATAACAGAGGCCCAGGAACCTCAGAGCTGTACTAACAACCAGCTATTACTGAATTTGATAGTGTATAAATTTTCTTTTAGTCCTTAACAAGGTGACATATGATCTATTTGGGGATTAAATTTAGCCTGATATTCTGATTTTTTTTTTTTTTTGTCATGGACAACTACTAGTAGATTGGATTAGGTTTAATAATTTCTTTGAAAGGCTAAAGGATGACACAGATTATTTCTAGTTTTTTCAACTAATGCAATCATGAAAAAAGACATGTCACGGGGCAGAGGATTGAGAAAAGTCAGATGGTACAGGAAGTAATCTCAGCATTTACTAATACACTCAGCCAAGAACATAATTGCTAAAATAACCTTGAAAGGGGTGAAAGTACTGAATACTGCAGTGGTGATTACCCTGATTTCAATTACTCTGGTTTAAATGGAATGAAATAGGGCTCTAACTCTGTTAATTAACAAGCCTATCCACAGGTGATCTCTAAATGTTCCGTGTATAGCTCCCATTAATGCAGAAAACGTACATGCCTAGAAATGGCAAGTCTGCATATTAAACCCAATTATGCAGTTTACAAGAGAACTGGCGTTCTTTTATTTTTCCACAAGAAAATTATAGTGAAGGGTGATGGGAGAAAGTGGAAAGCGTGGGGCAGAGGGAATGTTGCATACATTAATGGATAATGATCTAGAGGCAGTGCCTTTCTTGAATTAGTTCATTTTTAAGGAGAACAAAGGTGCTGTCCTGCTGGGTACATTTTCAGCAGGATGCCTGACTGGCTTATTTTTTATCTGACCACGATGTGGTTTCAATTAGCAGTAGCACTTACAAAACTAGTAGCAGTCATTGTACCAGAAAATATGAGTCTAAAGGGGTTGAAAGATACTTTAGATGTGTACAGGAGATGTATAAACGTGCACTGCTCTAACTTCTCCCTGGCTAACCATCCTTGTCCTTAATAGTCTGCAGCTTTTGAGAGTTCGAGGTGGGTGTCTTATCACATCCACACATGTCCTCGAGAACTTCTTCTTCTTCTCCTTTTTTTTTTTTTTCTCTTATTTTCCTTGCCTAACTCTGCTTTGGGCAAAGTCAGGAGAGCACTTCTACTCTACGTCAGTAATACAGGCTTGGATGTTTTCACCATTAGGAAAACTACAACACACACAAATTTAACTCAAACCCACTGCTGATTTTTTTTAAATAAAATATTTCCAAATATGAAAAAGGCTAAGTTAGAAAGAAGAGATCTATGGGGCAACAGGTCTCCTAGGAAATAGGAAGAAATACGTCAACAAACACAAACCCAGAAGATTGACAAGGACTGTTTGCAGTGTTAGTATGCCCTTCCTGAGATGTTCCAAATCACTGACTAGGAAAACTCTTGGCACAAAAGAACCCCTAACTGAAACAGAAGCTCAGCTTGCTGGTGTCTTTCAAGATGCTGGGTGTTTTTCACTATGTAAGCTTACCAAGGATCAGTACCCGAGGGATGGATGATTTCTTCTTGAGTGTTCCCTCTCTATTAGGATATTACCTGCTGCCAGGTGTTCACTTGTAACTTGCTTATAACCTTCAAATCCAAAAGGTTTTCCACATATCATGGGAGATTCATTGAATCAAAGAGAAAGATCACCATTTTCTTATTCAGCTCTACACAGAAAAGATCTTTGTTAACAGAATGAAGTATGGATTATAAAAAAACATATTTCACAACAGAGAGAATAATTTAAATAAATTCAAATACCTTTGTCAGAATTATTTACCACCACCAAAACTAACTCACGTGTCAGCAAATTATGGTTCATGGGCCAAATCCGGACCTCCTACTGGAACACAATCTTACCATTTGTGTATGTATATTTTGTCTGCTTTTCTGCTAGAATGGCAGAATTTAGTAGCTGCAATTGCAAAGCCCCAAACATTTATGATGTGGTCCTTCATGGAGAAACGTTGCTAAAAGAAGTGTGACTTAATTTTCATGTAAAAAAAATAGAGTTTTCCCGAATCGTTATCCTTCTAGTTAAAAAAAAAATCTTTAAAGGATGTACCTCCAACTTTAGAATAAGCAAGACTGAGGCAAAGTGCTAAGCAAAACTCCACACGACCATAAGCAGTGAACGTTAGTAGTATGACAGTGATGAGGCAGCTGAAGATCCTAGAAACGAAGATAAACTATAAATCAGAGGCTTCAGAAAAACAGGAAACGAGTCCTCCAGACAATTCTCGATGTTTTTCCTTCACCTAAAATATGACATTGTCTTTTTTTTCAAAGAATTTATTTATTTATTTGACAGAGATAGAGACAGCCAGTGAGAGAGGGATCACAAGCAGGGGGAGTGGGAGAGGAAGAAGCAGGCTCATGGCAGAGGAGCCTGATGTGGGGCTCGATCCCATAACGCCGGGATCACGCCCTGAGCCGAAGGCAGACGCTTAACCGCTGTGCCACTCAGGCGCCCCATGACATTGTCTTAAAACCCTTCTTATCTATGAATCAAGAAGTGAACCAAAATATATTATTCCTAGATACTCAGAGACAGATATTCATGACCTAAATGCCTTCAATTGAATCAATTCCTATCCTAGCATATTGTAAAAATAGTAAATATTCTTTGAAATGTCAACCAATGGTTAAAACAAAACATACAATTAATGAGGCCTTGCCGTTGGAACAGAAAGATATCTCTATTCAAATGATTGACATTTAAGTAACTGTAGATATACACACAGATATTCCTTGTACCATTAAATACAAACCAGTCTGGGCCCTGCACCCAGGTATGCAAAAAATAGCAGAAGAATCAAGAGCAGAGTAAGATCTCAATCCAGAGTTAATAAGAGTAGAAAACTGTCCTATTAGCTATTACCAAGAAACTATTATCAATACTGATTTAATGGTAAATAATACTTGTATATCAGTTGTGAGAATAAAATATATATGTACATATACATATATAGTATATATGTCTATTGTTCGGAATACTATTCTATGTCGTCTATTTCATAATGTTGATTTTTTCAACTGATCTTTTTAACTCATATAAATTCCCAAGTAAAAGAATCTGTGATGTTATTTCAATGTTAAAGTAAGGTCATAAATAAGGTAGGTTTGCTTCCACTTACAGACTACATAAGTAACAGACCTAAATTATTTCTCTGACTACATGAATTAATATGAATAATTCTCCTTATCACTTATTCATATCCAACACTGATTCAATTCTTATATGTAAGGTATTCAGTGAACATCTTATATAGGCCAGGCACTGGTTTGGATGCCTTTAAATCAGCAACGAGAAAAACAGAAGTCTGTACCTTCACGGATTAAACAACACAGCCCAGGAGACAGAGAACTAATGGCCACATTCAGTGGCTCTACTTCCAGATCTAACCCTGATCTAACCAACTCTCTTCCCTCCACCACTACCATGCCAGCCACATGACCATCACCTCTCCTCTGGCTAAGTTCATTAACTTCCTGATTGCTTCCCCTGCTTCTGCCCTCATCCCCAAGGGATATTCTTCAGATTGGAACTCAAGTAATTCCATTAAAACCTAATAATAATGCACCTTCGCTCTTGAAAGCCCTCCAGTGGTTTTCCACTTCATGAGAATAAAATGCAAAGTCCTACCGTTGCCTCCAAGTGTCTGCCCTCAGCCCCATGTCCGATCTCACTCCTACAGCTCTTCTTCTCCACCAGACCCGTGGGCCTCTTTGTTGCTCCCGGAAAACAGCAGACATAAGGAAACACCTGCCTCGGGAGTGCTGGACTTGGTGCTCCCGCCACAGATACTTTTCCCCCGGGGAAATCCACATGCCCTGCTTTCTCTGTTCATTCCTGTTTCTGCCCAAATGCCAACTTATCAGACAGAACATTCCTGCTACTCCATCCATCCATCAATCAATACGATGACCACCCCCTGCATCGGCTTCATTGCTATTCTTGCTCTTTATGACTATCTGACATAATGGCTGTGGTAAATGTAATTGGCATTAAATGGTTAATTGATTAGACTCTGCAAATCCCCTCACTCCAGGTTTGCTGGTCTTCCTTTAGGTCTTTTGCTCTTACCATCTTTCTTATTATAACTACAACTGCCCAATTTTTTCACTTTCACTTTTTCTGGCTCCTAACATATTTTGAGTTTTGTTTTTGTTTTTGTTTTGTTTTTTTTTAAGTAGCTTCCATGTCCAACATGCAACTCGAACTCACCAAGGCAAGATCAAGAATCACATGCTCTACAACTGAGCCAACCAGGCGCCTCGGATCCTGACATTTTTATGTATCCCGAATATTGACTACATTGTTCAGTAAGATGAAATGTCTTCACGACTTGGTTTTGACTTTTACACAATCTGTTATCTGAGCTCACTGAAATAATAGAAAAGTGGAAGATCCTGAAATCATTGTAAAGTAGATTTCATGATTTTTAAATGTATGGTTGATTCAAAATAATGAATAACCAATTTTGAGTTTTTTCTAATGACTCTAAGATACTTATTTTTAACAATTTACACTGAAATCATTAATGAAAATTACTGAGGGCTAGATATGCAATCTTTTTATATTCTCGTTTTTAATAAACTCAGATATAATACATACCCTATATTAAGAAATGCATATATAGATACAGCCATATAAAGCAAGGAATGAAAATGCTTTACTTTTGAAGGAAGAACTATAGAATTCATCTAAATTTATCAAATGTAATATAAGTAAATGAACACTAAGATTTGCCATCAGATTTTTCAGCGTCAGCACTGCAGGATTAATACACACGAACTTTCATCCTGCCTGTATGTACACTCTAACTTTCAGAGATGCACTCCCAGGTAAAGGAAAACCAGTACGAATTTTCTTGGCTTTTCTTTCTTCTGAATCAGTTACACCATCATTTGACTCATTACCATTGTTACATTCAGAAAGGTGCATTTTTACTTAACAAAAACCCAGTAAAGTTCATTTTGATGACTATAAACTATGTTTAAAAATAAATAATACCAAGTTCACGTCTCTTATTTAGCTAGTAATATTAAACCATCAACCAAAAACAAACAGGCTAGATTAAAAATTACAAGACATATGAAAATACACTGATTAAACATTCTGTCTTATCCCTGTTTCTTCAGATTCTTGCTTTACCAGGGACAGTCATATAATTCTGGGCTCACCCATCCTGAAACAAAACAAACACACAGGCAAACAAACTTCATCCTCTGTCCCAAAGGAGAAAAGTGGTGCTGGGAGGTACTAAGAGCTTTGCCAATACCACAGGGATTTTGCACCAGGCAAAATTGAGGCCAAAATCCTCTCTCTGATGTTGACTTCAGGCAAAGGCCTCAGAAGCTGTACCTTCCAGGTCAAGAGTGCAAACTCAGGAAACAGGATAATCTAGGTTTAATCCTGGCTATTTTATCTACTAGCTGTTAATTTACTTAATCTCTTTAAACTATGTAGCTTCATCTATACGAGAGTATTATAAAAATAGAACCTATGGCAGAGGGTTATCATGAAGAATAACCAATGTAATGCACTTGCCCTCATACCTGGCATTTCTTTATGCTCACCATCATCACTGTAATGGGGACTTCACCCTCTCCCTGCAATAGGATACTAGCTGGTATCTGGATTCCACTGATCTCCTACCTTCTTGACCAATCAATATTCTCTAAATACTGCCTCCACCATGGTAGTCCTCTGCTCTCAAACCTTCACTGATACCCTCCGTATCACCACAGGAAGACTAGACTTCTAAGCCTGACTTTCAAGCCACCCATACTCAGAACTAATCACTTCAGGTTTTAGAACGTTCAAGCTCTCATTGCCAGCTCTGTCCCTAACCCTGTTCCCTCAAGTCATGATGACAGTATGGTGTAGAAGTTAAACATGCCATATCTGAAATCAGGGACAGGACATTGAGTTCAAATCTTGGCTTCCTTCATATCTGCAGTAGGTAGTCCACTCAATCTCACTAAACTTGTTTCCTCCCATATAAAATGAAGATCTTAATAGTAAAAGTAGGTTTTATTGGGACCAACTAAGAGAAAGCATGGGATCTCCACCGTAGTCAGCATTCAGTAAACCTCTGATGGATAGCATATCTGTTCTCTCTTCACTCTCTGCCTAGCCAGAACTACTCATCCTTTGTGCCTTGTCTCTTGTATTCTCTACGTCTTCGGCAACCTTTTTTAAGAAGCTATAGACTATTGCCTAGTTCCATACTGATCACTCTTTACTTTACCTTCCCAATAGATTGTAAGTCTTTTTTGAGGGCAGGGAGTATATTTTATTGTCTGGTAGCCTTCATGGTGCCTGATGTAACACCACACAGACTGCGGAGTCTACAGTGAGATTATCTTTAAATTGCTAAAGAGCATCTATATTACCACCGGTGCTATAAGAAATTACCTATGAGCCAAGTAGAGCTGGGAGGGGTGGGATATTCAGGGTCTGGGCTTGCCCCATCCCCACCTTTGACTTTAGTTTCTGACTTAAATTGAAATCACTGATTCATATTTTTATTATTAGTCATTTATAAAGCAATTTTACCTACATTACCTCATTTAATAATAAAACTGTAGTAGAAAAGCATTCTGTGTTATAAATCAGGTCTCTCAGCTATTCAAATTTCATAAAAAAACAACCAGGGAGTCAACCCAAGTCCTCTGGTTCCAACGGTAGCATGTAGTGTACAGTACTTAGAACATTGTTTTTAATTCTAGAATTTCATAGCCATCAGAAAACCATGTGATTTAACACTAAAAAAATGTGAAGTTATACTCTTCTAACTTGAAGTGGCACTTCCTGAATTAAAGAAGGAGTTTTACCCCCCAAATATTTTTACATTGTTAATATAATTCGATTCAATGAAATAATCTGGAATGAATTAGTTAAATGTCATGATGTAAAAAATGACAAAAACAGCTTTAATAAGCAAGCATTGATTTATTCTATTATTTTGTCTATTAACTCTTTAGAGTACTATATGTTTTTTTTTGATTTGTGTATGTATGTATATATTTATTTTAGGTTGTCTAATAGTATGTTTGTTATTAATTTGGTAAGTCTGACAGAATGTTCTTGGACACAGATGGAATCAAATCGTGTTTTTAACTATTTTATAAAGCTAATTTCTAAATTTACCCTGTTACAGGGACCAAGTATCTTTGTTGCCATTCAGATAGAATATTTGGATATATCTAGTTATCTACTTTATTTCATCAAATATGTTCAGAGTATTTGCTGTGTATAAAGTACAGTATTAGGTACAGCAACTCAATGGTCAATAAGAAGTGGTCTTGTTTTCGGGAAGTTTACAATCTAATGCGAGAGGCAGTGATATAAACCAATAACAGAGACTTCCAGAGGGGGAAGGGTTGTTGAGGATGAGAACAAGGAGAAGGAATTCACAAAAGAAAGAGCATCTGAGTTGAGTCTTGAAGAGTAACTCATAATGACGTGAAGACCATTCTAGTCAGTGGGGGAAAAAATATGGCAGTGGCTCCTCTAAAGACAAGGGGAAGGAAGGGCTTGAGCCATTGAAGTGGGACCAAAAATTAGAGGTGGAGAAGGACCAATTAGAGTAGGAAACCATCATCAGAGGGGAGGATGACTTTGACTTAGAAAAGGAAGGTCGAGTTCAAGTCATGGTCACATGATTCATGACAGAGAGTGTGGATATTCTTTTGTTGGACTGCAGGTAGTGGTGGAATGACTAAATCTGATAAGAACATTTGGGGTAACATAAGGTAGGGATCAAGAAAGATTGAGAAAATAAGTTAGGAGACCACTGTGGCAGAGAGGAACCAAAGGATTCTGCATTCTCCGAATGAATGGGGGAAGCCTGTTCCCACTGCCACTCTGTGAGCTTCAGAATTGCTCTGACAAGTGCCCTAAAATAAATTCCACAGCCTCATTCCCAAGATTGTCATTCAGGATGTATGGGATGATACCCGAAATCTCATTTCGGTATTTCCCCAGCTAATGCTTCCTAGGTGAATCCCTGCCAAAGCCTGGGAGGTGGCAAGCCATGGTGTTAACACCAATCTAGTCCATCAAATGACACCCATGTTTCCAGTTTTATAGAGGATGTGTTTCTACTACCTTAGGAGAAAGGAAAATGACACCATCATTTTTAATGGATGCAAATGATTTATCTCATACAATTCTGCGAGAAAACCAGTTTCGAGTACATTAACTTTTCCAAAATCTCAAGGAGGCTCTGACAACTTTTATTTAGGTAGGCATTATTGATACTATCCCTTTGTGCAATGCACAAATTTTCATGGGTCCACAGGCAAGATCTTAGTTTAAGTACACTGGAAGATGTACACAGTGTTTTGGTAAAGTGAACGAATGCAGAGCTCTGTTAATTTGTTGATACAGTGCACACTTCATTTAATGTAGAATGGTGCTGAAGAAATAAAAGCAATTCTAGAGAGTTAATCTGGCCATCTGGAATACAAAATAGAGGTATATGTTCTTTAGTCAATTTTAATCAGGACACAACCTGAAGTCCATAAAAGAAATTGCTGACAGATTTGGTACATAAAACTTCAAATGTTTCTATGATGAAGTCTCCATTAGCAAAGTTAAAAGATAAACAGCAGTCTTGGAGAAATATTTATGCTGTGTAAAAGAAACAAAGGCTCTCTTTATAAAGAATTTTTAGAAATCGAAAAGGAAAGATCCAAAGAGGAATGGGGCAAAGGGTCTGAACAGGTAATTCACAGGAAAAACTACCAGGGGCCAATAAAGTTAGTGAGACTGATTCTACCACAGCAGTAATTGTGAAAGGCCAATGAGGAATCCATGTGACCTTATTTTTGTTTAGGATCCTAACAAAAACAAAAACAACAACAAAATTAATGATAATAAACAGTGATTGAGAGTGTATCAAAGTAGTAGTCTAGCTGCCTATGACTTGTGGGGATATAAATTATTTTTGCACTTTGGAGAGTAATTTGGTAATATCTATAAATTAAAAATACACATACCCTCTGGCCTGGCAATTGCAATGCAATCTAGCCTACAAAAGTACTAGCATGCATGGTCAAAGATTCTAAGAATGTCAGTTTCTGCATTACTTATAAAAATTAATAAGTTTTATTAACTTATTATTTATTAACCCCCCTCAAAAACAAATTTTTTGAGACATAATTGAGACATAATTATGTCTCAATAGAGTAATAATAAAATAAGCCATGAAGTGTTACGCAGTAGTTCTGAGAATGTGGTCAGTTATAGGTCCTGATAAAGAAAGATCTCATTGGTATATCAAAAATCAAAGAATTCACAGAATAATAGAGTAGGATGCAATTTATTATTTTTAAAAATGCATACGGTTGCACGTGCACATATATGCACGCAAAAGTATTTTACAAGGTCTGGATGGAAATAGCAAAACAGTGGCTACTTCTGGAAAAGGAAATAATTTGCAGAAGGGGAAGTTCATGGGAAATTTTCATTATTTAAACTGTTTAACACTGCATCATGCAAAATTTTTACAATAAAAATATATGCTTGTATAATTGAAACATTGAACAATATATATTAAATTTTTCCTAATATTGGAGAAAAACTATAAAGTACACTTAAAGGGGAAAAAAAGGACACCTTGATCATAACTATTCTAAAAGTAAAAGAAACGCCCCCCCCAAAACCCTGAACTGCTCCACTATGTTTATTTTTTCCTGAATTCCAGCACTGTGATAAAATACTACATTAAAAGGTAACCACTTTATGATTAAATAAAGGACTTAGCATTGACTATTTCAAAATGTGAATTTGGGTAAAAATGAGTTTGCTTGTTGGTTTTCCCTGTAAAGCTTTAGGTGATGAAAGTTAATAGTTTGCTGTGTGTGTGTGTGTGTGTGTGTGTGTGTGTAACTGATTCTCAGGCAAAATAAAATCATTATTACGTGAGAAGGTATTTCCCATTCCATTCAAGCCCCTTAGTAGCTCATGCACTCCTGGGTATAAAGATCCTATTTCTCCAACTGAAGAGAGTGCTCTTTATACACCTAGCAGACGCCTACCATTCTCAGGCGTTTGTTGTGGGATCAATACCCGTGTCAACGCTAGTAAAGCATTTGTGGTCCTTTCCACATGTAGTCACGCTCTGCAATCCTTCCCTCCACTGACGGGGATCATCATTTTTACAACAGGAGATCCCTTGCACCACTGAAGTGCATTTTAACACCTTCCCCTATTATCCATGAAAAGGGAAGTTCTACCCAAGTCCCAGGAGCGCTTTAAACTTTATTTCCGAGGTTAATTAGACTCCCACAAAGTTCTTCGCTACCTTCCCCTAAGGGGGACGTCTCCGCCTAAAAATGTGCTCCAGTGTACAAGCCATCCTGTGATATTACAAGCTCTGAGAAAGCAGAGGTGGCAATATTTGGAAAGGAAGGGTGGAATTTCCTTTCTTTACATGTGTGAGGATTGTGTATGGGGGGAGGGGCTCTATTTTGTTTATAAGAAGGAGTGGGTCTTGTAGGAAATAGCATTTATATTATATATACATATACGTAAATATTAAGTGTGTGTGTATATATATATATATATTTGCATATATATCCTGAATAAAGGGAGCGAGGAAGATCTCTTTTTATTTGAGGCTAATCCCCCCTCTCCCGCCTCCAGTGGCCTGGGAGCACCCCTCTTTCTAATAAATGGCTGGCTGAGCGAGCCATTCAGGCTCTCCCCTTTGATCACCTCCGAGCTGTCAGCCCGTGCTGCTGTTTTCCTCCCAGCTCTTGTTCCTGCCTAAAAGTGGAAGTAATACCCCCTGAAAGAAATACCCTAGGTGTCCTGCAAAGCATCAATCTATTTCTTCTTTTTCTTCTTTTTTTCTCCGAGGCCCACCCTCCCAGCTTGAACAAATCCCCCTCTTCCTCCCTCCTCCCCCTCTGCGGAATCGCGGTTCCTTTGGAGCTATCCGGGCTGCGCCGGGGTGACCCCCTGGGCCCTGGCAGTCTGCGACGCTACCACCCGGCCAGACGGGGGAGGCCCCGCCCGCCCCTCCAGCCCATTCCCTCTTCCTCGCCCGCCGGGAGCCGGATCCTGCAGGCATCTGAGTTTGCGTGTGCTGCCTTTTGCTTTCTGGAAGACACGCATTGTTTTCCTCTGGATGCAGTCTTTCTGTGACCCCCCCCCCCCAAATTCCTCCTTCTCCCTCCCCCGCCAGGGACTTGGGATTGTCCTGCGGACTCCCCGGGCTCCCGCCAGGTCTCCCGCTGCAGTGTTGGGGCGGCAGGGAGTGCGACCCAGCTCCGCTCCGCCGAAAGCATTTGCAAAGGCGGCTGCTGCCAGGGCCGGCATTGAACACGTTTCCCAGCTCATGTTCTCGTTTCTTGTTTACAGCTGAGATGATAAGCAATCTGTGTCCCCTCTTATCATCGTGTCAGGCAGTGAAGTATAGTTTGTAAATATTATTCAAAGGAAATAATTTGCAAAGGCAAACAATTACAAGCAGAGTATATGGACCATGAGGTTTGTCCTTAATGTGTTTACCAGAAGGAGAGGGAAGGGGGCCGGGAAATGGGGAGCCTATGGGGGCGGGGGGAGTGACTCCAAAGGACTCTGATTCTGTGACAGTGACAAAACTAATTAAACGTAATGTCGCTTAAAAGCCTTTGCTCTCTTCCTGAAATTGCTTGAAAGTATGCATTATTAAAAGGAGGGGGGAAAAAAAGATGTAGCAAGGGGAGGACTTCGGGTGACTGAATACAACTCATTGAGCGGGCTCACTAATGTCAAACTGCAGTGGAAAGAAATAAGCCTGCAGCCTGCTGTGCGGAGGCCCCAGCCAGGGAAGCCGGAGCTGCTCAGTGGAAAATTCCTGCCGAGGACGTGTTTCCATTTCCAATGGGGAGAAAGAGGGTGTTGTTGGAAGCTGGCAATTCTTCGGAAAATACAGAAAACACAAGGAAGATGACAAAATGACCTCACTGAACTCTGAGAAATTAAGCAAACAAGTAGTTTTAGCCAACATACCACATTCTTATAGTGCCTGTGCCTGGAAAACCCCGGAACTTCCTGCTCAGTTAAGAGGCAGAAACTCAGCTCTCCCCGCTCGGATCCCCAGGGCTCCGGAGAGGAAAGAAGCGGTGGTTTAGGTGCTAGAGGGCTAGAGGAGCGTGACTGCAGAAGCCTGTGTGTGATGAGGACATGTGTACTCCTCCAAGAGACTTGTGAGCTTAGGGACGCCTGAATACTGAATGCTGATGGCACCTTTGTTTAGGAGAGAGCGGAGGATTTCAGGGGAGGTTGTCAGTTTCTGTCTGAAAGAACCTCCTGGGCCCCTAAGGAAGGGGGGGGCAGATATTACTAGCCGGGGGTTGTCTCTGGAAGACGTTAGCGGGGTTTCTTCAAAGGAGAGCTTGGATTGTATCAGGAGGAACTAGTAAGAGGTGCAGAGCCAGAGGGGGCACCTTTCCCAGGCAGAGGGAAGGCATCCTGTAGCTGCTGCTAGATTACCGTTTTATGTCATCTAAACATACTCTGGTGGAGAGAAAGGGAGACTCATCAGGAGCCATGATTTTTGTTCTGCAAAGCTTCTGTCAGAAAGGCAGGGGGGGGGGGGGGGGGGGATTTGCCAGGCACCAAAGGCTTTACGCTAAACAACACATTTGCTAAATGATCTTCCTTTGCTATGCCGGTCTTTTCTCTACCAGACCTACAACACACGGACAAGTTAAAGAAAACTTGTTTTGCTTTTATGGCTGGCTGTAAGGTGTGTTTGTGGGGGGGGGGGGTGCACTTGCTCCTTGAGCAGCACTTTTATATTCAACTCCTGCCCAGAGTAGTCTGAGAATGAAATGACTGTTGAATTATACGGGAAACTCTTTATGAAAAATAGTTGGCATTGTTATTTTAGTTACAAATCACAGATGCCTGAATTTGTGTGGTCAAAGTCACACCTACTGACAAACCCAAAGCATTAATCAACATGTCTTGTACCATTCGCGTATCTCCTTGCATTTCAGGTTCACTTGGGTATGTAAATTCAATGGGATGGTCGATCTTGAGCCTTAAAATTTTTTTTTTTTAATAATGATTTTTTATTATATTATGTTAGTCACCATGCAGTACATCCCCGGTTTTCGATGTAAGGTTGAGCCTTAAAAATTTTACCTAGCAAGCAATATTTAGTTCAGGACAAATATTAAGCTACGCTTGATTGCCAAGATAATGGGCATAGTTGATGAAGGAAGTGATCTATTGTGAGATGGTTGTTACATATTTAAAATACGAATGTTCTTGTATGTTCTTACAAGCAACCCATTTGCATAATTGTTAAAAGGAGAAAGCCTAAAGAGTTTTATTGAGGTAAACCACATATACCATAAAATTTAATGATGTCAGTGTTCAACGGGTCTTAGTAGATTTACATAGTTGCACAGCTATTGCTATAATTTTACTCTAAAACATTTCTATCACTCTACAAAGAAACATTTATAATCACTAGTCATTCCCCGCTCAACCCGAAGCAAACACTAATCCAGTTTCCTTGTCTGTACATTTGCCAATTTGGGACATTTCATGTAAATGGAATCATACAATATGTGTGCGTGAGTGTGAGAGTGTGTGTGTGTGTCTGTGTGTGTGTGTGTTTGGCTGCTTTCACTGAGCACGTTTTTGAGGTCCATCCATGTTGTATCTTTTTATTGCCAAGTAGCATTACACGATATGGATCTGTTACACCCTGTTTATCCTTTCATCAGTTGATGGACGTTTGGGTTGTTTCCCTATCTGGGCTACTGTGAACAATGCTATTATGAACATTCATGTACAAGTCTCTATGTGGCCATATGCTTTCTTTTCTTTTTGATAAATACATAAAAGTGGCATTACTGGGTCATAGTAAATCTATGTTTTAACTTTTTTAGAAATTCCCCAACTCTTTTCCAAAGTAGCTGTACCATTTCATATTCCTAGAGATAATGTATGAGGGTTTCAGTTGCTTCAAAGCCTCACTGACACTTGTTAACTGTCTTTTTGATTTCAGCCATTTTGGTGGGTATCCCAGCAGAGTCTTGATTTGCATTGTCTAATGATCAAGGACGACGTGCACCTTTACTTGTGCTTATTGGCCATTTGTATATCTTTTTAGGAAAAATGTCCACTCAAATCCTGTTTGTTTTTCAATTGGGTTATTTGTGTTTTATTATTGGCTTATGAAAGTTCTTTTTTGTATTCTGGATACAAGTCCCTTATTGGAAATATGATTCAAAAATATTTCTTCCAGTCTGCAGGTTATCTTGTTTTGTCTTGATAGTGTCTTTTGAAGCACAAACATTTTTTTTAAGTTTTTGATTAAATTCAATTTATCAGTTGTTTTTCTTTTATCATTTATGCTTTTGTTTTCATATCTATCCTTTTTCTAGAGCTGTAAACTATCTTATTTCCTTTCCAGGAAAGAAAGGTCAGAGATCTAGAACATTTTAGATTCTTCAGAATCAAGCAGGAACTTAGTATAGAAAATGAATTTGATGCCTCAAGCTCCAAATACTACCAGGCTGCTTGACCTTAACGAGCCTCACCATGTATTTCTTTAGTCTAAATTATGTGGGTTTATAGTGTTCAGGATGAAACAAAACTGGATCTCCTAGAACTTTCATCAAACTGAGGGGAAAATCCCTTTTTTAAGTACTTAGGAAATGTGCCCATTTTTACTTTTCTGTTTACTCCTCCATGTTTCCAACAAGTTTTCTCAGATTTAGGGGAAACAGAAAAGTGAAATTTTAAGCCAATCTCTAATACCTTTTAAAGAAAAAAATCGGTATTTGGTGTTATCTATTAGGCTAATATCGTTTATTTTAAACTTAATCCTGTTCTGATTTTCAAATTACACTTGCATAATTGGGAAAAAAGTGCCTGTCTTTTTTTTTTTTTTAAATTTAAAATTCACTCTTCAGTGTTGTTCCAAGTAAATCCTCTACAGAGGAAATGAACCTAATATTTTACTTACTCAATCTATATATTTTAATAACCTGCTATGGCCCTATCACTGAATCAGAATAGAGAAATCACGCAGCTGCAATAGTCCTAATGATTTATAGTCTAAAACATTTTACAAAGTCAAGGACAAAGGTCTGGATTTGAGGACAAAGCCACGATTCATCTTTACCGTCTGAAGTTTCCTGATCATAGCACCTCTCCGAGCTACAGAGAAGCTTGAACCTCTTCCAGTTTTTGAGATTCCAAGTATATTTATAAAAGTGACAAAAGAGTTGCAAAATTGTGGTGTATCTAAAATACGCTGTACCACTTTTAACACGTAGAGCACAATACGTGTATTCAGTCATAAAGGTAAATTTCAGGATTGTAAAAAAAATATCAATTTAGGGTATGCTACATTTGGAGTATTGAGTCATGGGACAAAAGTTTAATAGACATCTTTCAATCTAGTCCCTATGTGTCTTGGACTCTATGTATAACTTCATTTGAAGACTACGTCAAAAGTTTAAATTTGAAACTATTTCTCACTTCGTTGTCACATGAGAAAATACGTTATATCTGAAGATTTTCCTTATCTTCCTTCCCTTTAATGTTGCTGCTTGCGTGGGCGCACATGTTCTGACATGACTACTGGGGAGGCTGACCTTTCCTCTCCCTGGTCCGAGGGCTAACACATTGGTAGTGGAAGATTTCATACATCCGAATCAAGGTGAACCTCAGAATACAGTGCAGATAATATTATTCTACTAATAAATGGATGTGTTTCTCCTTTAAATCACTGAACACCTAGATCCTTCTGCTTCCCAGAGTGACCGTTGTGGATTACCACTCCAGAGACTGAGAGGGTGGGTAAGAGACTTGGCAGGAAAATAAGCTTACAGGCAGGTTTGAATGAGAGATGATATCGGACTTAGCTAACTAGATCGCAGACTTAAGGGAGCTTCAGAAAGGAAGAATTACGGGGGAAGTCCTTTCTTCCCAGTTCTTGAGGACTGGCAGAAAAAAGGGAATTGATGAAAGAAGGAGAAATTTCTACCCGCCACCCCTCCATCCCTACACCCTAGCTGCTTGATAAGGCCAAATGCAAAGGGGATAGTGGCTTTAGGGAAACCCAGATGAATTGGGGACAGGTGCAGATGGTGGGATTCCAAAGCCTGTAGGGTTTTTCTTCTTCCTATGGTTTGGGCTCCTGGAAGAAATTATCTTGAGAGCTGCTCTTCACACATATTTGGGGCATTGCTGTATCAAAGTAATCTTGTCAGGGCAGCACGGTTGAAGGAGGACACAGTGTTTAGAAAGCCCTCAGCTCCTTTTGGCATGGACGGGGCCTTCAAAATAGTTCAAAACTAGGCCAGGGTGCCTATTAGCAGCTTCCACCATAGAATGGAATAAATGGACAGTGACTGTGTAATGGGTACCTGGGTCTGGAGGGATGAAGACCTTTAGTGTTTCCAGAATCAACACATTGCAGAATGGAAAAAAATAATAATAATAACTTTTTTTCTGCTAGAGGTGCAGGATAGGGGAGAATTAGAATCCAGATTCATTCTGAGTAATGTCAGTGGAAGCTTAATATCCTAAAAAGCCAATCATTTAATGATTGGATTGTACTGTGAGTTTCAGATAGGGAAAGCAGAAGTGGGAGTTTAATCAGAGAAACAGAGCCAGTAGGCTTTATATAGAGTAAGAGATTCATTGCAAGGAATGGCTTCCACAATTACAGGGAGCAGCAGGAAGTCTGAAGTCTGTAGGGTAGGCTGTCAAGAAGAGTCGGCTGGATCTCTCAGGCACCAGCAGAAGCTCCTGACCACAGGCAGAATTCCTTCCTGTTCAAGTACACCTCAGCTCTACTCTCAAGCGCTTTTAACAGCTTGACTCAGGCCCACCCGGATTATTTACAATAATCTTCTTCACTTAAATCAACTGATTATGGACTTTAATCACCTCTGCAGAATACCTTCCCAGCAACATGCAGATTACAGTTTGGTGGAAAGTGAGGTACTGTATCCTAGCCAAGCTGACCGAGCACTGACCATCACAGGGCATTCTGTTCATTCTCCCACTGTACCCCCTACCTATCAGTGGCCTTCCAAGAATAAGACTAGATACATTTCACATAAAATACAAGATGCACTCCTTTTCACAACTGAGCTGCCCCATGGTGTATTTGTAAACACAACTGCACATGAGAGAGTGAGAGAGATGCTTAGGCATTTTCTATAGGATCAAGGAGGTAATCTTCCCATTATTCTCTGCCTGAAGCAGAGCCAAAGTCTAAATGCAAGATCTTCTCTGCAAACAAGTTCTAAGGGAATTACTGTGATTTCAGACTTCTGGCCTCCGGAAGTGTGAGAGAATACATTTCTGTTGTTTTAAGCCGCCATGCTTGTGGTAATTTATTATGGCGGCTCCGGGAAGCTAATACAAGCATTTTGTACGTGTTGCTTTTATTTAAACAACTTGGAACCTATTGGAACTACTACTACCTCAAGACATTCTTTGGGCTTTTTTTTCCCCCCTTCAGAGCACTCTTTTTCCTTCTCCCTGAATAAGAAATAAAACAAGACTAAATTAAGTGCTTGTAAAGAGAGTTTTAAAAATTCTGTATTTCAGGTAGTCTCTAGGATTTGAACTTTGCTATGTTCAGATGGCTTTTAAATGTTTCTCCAATCACTGAGGAAGCACATTCTTCTCTGCAGTGAATGGTACCCAGAAAGAGCCAAGGAGGCCATATGAAGTCTTTTCTCCCTCTCCTTCCAAAACCATGCTTCAACAAATCACAACACCCTGCGGAAACGTCTGTCTCTCCCCATCTTTACTGCTGGCATCTGTGAGCTCCTCCAGCCTCCCTGCTGCATTTTATTTACCCCCTAATAAGTCACTGCATAGGCAAAAGCCAGGGTAAGAGTTTTTAAATCTCAGCCCAATCTTGACACTCCATTTCCCTGCCCCCAGCTTACAAATCATCAAAGGTTTTCCACTGCAACTAGAATAATATCAAAAGCCCTGACCTTGCCTTGCAAGGCCCAGTTTTACAGCATTGCCAGGCTCATCTCACTCCCCGCGCCCCACTCACTAAGTCACTAGATCCCAACACCTCTAACCTAACTCTTCTTTGTGCCTCTGGGCCTTTGCATGTGCCATTGGCTCTTCCAGAAGGCTTTTCTCCTGGCTTTTTATCTGGCTGGCACCTTCTTAGCATTCAAGTCGTACCTCAGAATGTCACCTTTTAAGATAAGCGTTCCCTAACACTTCTCATGTTGCTAACTCTTACAATAACCCTATTATTTCTGTCATTGCACTTATCACAGACTACAAATATCTGATTGTGTGCTCACTTACTTATTGCATGTCCAGATTCACCAGGAGGTATGCTCCTTGAGAAACGGAACTTTGCCAAGTATATTCATTTTCATATCCTCAGCACTTGAACAGTGCCTGACACACAGGAGATATTCAATAAATATTTGCTGAAAGGATGAGTAAATAAATATTAAAACAAAAGGTGATGACTTATGTCACATAGGTTACAAAGAAGCTACAAACTACATACACCTTCATATAGAAGCTACTTATTAAATTCTGGTAACTTGCCTTGTACTGACTTTAAAATCTTCATTATTTTCTATCTACTGTTCTCCTACTCTACAAAACATAATAAATTCAGTCATGTTTAGTGACATTCACTGTCTTACCAACTGAAAGACCATTCTTTAGCTGTAAGAATGGCACCTTTTTTTTCCCCCTGTGCCTTACAATTCAATTAATCTGCCATTAGATTTTGTTTGAAGAATCTTCCAACACCCCAAGGTAGCAAGATTTCTATCTGGGTGTGGCTGACATTATGGCCACAGTATGGGCAGTTTAAAATAACATTTGCTGGTTTGGAAAGCACAGGGTCACATGGATAGGAACTAAGTTTCAGGTAACTTGAGATTTTTTGGTTGAGAAGAAAGCAGCTAGCTATGAGAACAAACCACAGAGAGTAAAGCGCTTGTGTCTGTGGAAAGACCCAAGCTTGACAATGTTTCAAAGAATATTTACTTTGGATATCTAATATGACAGATTTCCTTGTGAGATATGTTCACCGGGCTTTTGGTTGGCAGCACCATAATTTGCGATATAAAAAAGTCTGATTATTTTTAAAAACGGCTACTTTTAAAGGCACTGCATGCAACTGACTCAAAATGTACACCACCATCACTCCTCATGTTTATATACATGGTGAAATTGACATGCTTTCACTATGTCTTTCATATTTTGGACTACCGTCCAGGTTCTGGATCCATGTCCAAAAGGGCTCAGCTCTCTTCTATTAGATACTACAAGTTTTACAACTCATAAGACGGCTGAACTGCTTTTATATGACATTTAAAAGCAGGAAACAATGGTATAAATTCATATTAAATTTCTTAAGAGTCTCAAAGGTGTCAGAAATTTGTTATTTGGGCAAATCAGCTAAAACTTCAGCAGAAAAATAAATGCTGCGCTATTTTGTAAGTAAAATAGTCTTTTACATGACACACAAAGTAATGGATATGATTATTAACACAGGTCAAAGCATGACTGTGACCTTTGCATACATAATGACATGTTAAGAGTATTCTTTGATGGATGTAAAAGTACTTTCTTTAATCTATGACACCAGGAACTGTTATTCTATATGAATTCTCCTCTAAAATTGTTTTTGTTACATATACTCACCTCTATAACATAATCAATTCTTCTTGCACACTTCACAGATGTTTTAGATGTTTTCACTGAGCCAGGGTAGATAAAGTCCATAGACTTTATGTTTGAATATTAATTATAATTTCTCCTATGGCTGCTGGGACATCACGCCTTACATTGCCTATGAAAAACCCCATCTTGGCCATATGGGACTTTGGTGCCACTGGGAAGATGAAACTTCTACCAGTTAAGACAAAATCCTTAATTGCTCATCTCAGACACCAAAGCGTCATTAAGAACCTTTGGTGGGAGTGAAACATGGGCAGAAGTCTCTTCAGGTTTCTGTGAAAAGTACACAAAAGCTTAAGACCAAACCCTCACTCCTCAGAGCTGGTGCTGGCTTTAATCTCTCCAACAGCGGTACTTTGGGAAAATTGTAGCTATCGTTAAAAAAAAAAGAAAATACTTGGCAATTGGGAAAATGAGAAGAAATAAATCCCATTATTCTTTATATAAGTTGAAAACCATCTATGTTGCAAGTCCTCATGTGTTTTCATATTTCCCTCCAACATTTGAGGGTGATAAGAAGATATCAGATTGCCTCGGTATAATGTCATTACCCTCAAAACATTCCCACTCCAGTCTGAGCCCTAAGGTGGGGAAAATCATGGCCAGTGGTGAGTGAAATGCATCAAAGTTTCCTTCACAGTAAAGTCTACTTTAGTGAAATTATTGCACTTTCTAATACTTGACTTTATGTACTGTAACTAACGTGAGTGATGGTAAATCTTCCCAGATTAAACCTAATTATGAAGGACCAGCAGGTAGAAGAATCAGAAAGACTGTATCATAAATTTAGGATCTTAGATGCTAAAAAACAAATTAGAGTAACTATTAGTAGTCATGTCTTAAATTGTAAGGAAATTTCCATTTCATCAATAAGAGATCTGTCATCTTAAAAATAAAAACACCTGCAGTGTTATCAATGTATTAAAATGTATTTAATTAAAAATAATGTTTAGAGATCTCAGGGTCATGATAGATAGACTATCTTGTGTGTGTGTGTATATATATATATATATATATATATATATATATATATATATATATATAAGAGCATGGTATATTTAATGGTTTAGTGTTTCAAATTGTGATTGAATACGTTTTGTCCCCCCAAAAAGGGACAATGACACTGTCTGTGTTTGAAACTAAAAATTATATAAATCAAAATACTTTAAAACCAATATATTTTTATCGTACTTTCTGTTTTTGAGAAAAGTTTAACTTTGGGGGAATAAGAAAAAGCCACAGGCTATGGAATCTTAAGACTTGTGGACCTAACTAAGGGAAGAAAAGGTTTTTAAAATATAGCCTACTAACAAGAACCCAGTGGGAAAACAGTAAAAAGAAGGGGCATATGTACCCCAATATTCACAGCAGCAATGTCCACAAAAACAATCTCTTTTTCAGTGAAAGACTCATTTTTTAAAAATCTGGATGTTTAGTTATAACAAGTTTGGGGATTTGGGGTTAAATGCTTCTTAAATTTCAAAAAGTGATTAAAAATATAAAGCTATAACAATTACTGTTAACTTCATTTAAAGTATGTAAGTTTCTCTTTTCATTATACATATGACACAAATATTTATTAATTCATAGTAGCTTAAGGAAATATTGGAGAAATGAAACCATTTTGGAGAATTTTGAAACTGAGCTGTCTGTGCTTTTCCATAAACTCGAGGTAGAGTAGACTCTTTTCTTTACCAGTGATTGAAAGGCACCACCTTCCAAAAACTTAGATCTTAGTGCTATCAGAATGCTTAAGCTTGCAGATTCATAGCCATCTGAAATGAACCTCATGCATCAGATGAGAGAGCATGAATGTTTGTACCACAGCGTATTTGGAGTACAAACCCTGGTAGAATGCCGTTGTGGCCGGCACTTAAGATGCTCTGCCTCTGTACCCTTAGCCACATTTGATCTCAGCTGTAGCTGCCCAGACAGCAGCCAGCAGTTCGTGATGCTTTAGCTCACAACATCTCACAGTCTTATCTTTTTGGTTTTATGCCCAGGAACTTCCTGGATGTTGCAGGAGCACATTGCCCCACGGCAGTGCTGCAACCCGGAAATGCAGAGGAGCAAAGAGCCCTAGCATAGCCCACTGTCAACCAAGGAAAGCTGACAGGTGGTGGAGAAAATCTTTCACCCATTTTTTGGCAGACAATTCTTGCAAGGTTCTCTGGAAAATTAAATCATTTTACGCACAGCAGTGACTATGATTGCTTTCTCTTACATCGACTCCCTTCCTTCTTTCCTTTTCTCTGTTTCCTTACTTCTGCTTCCTGGGGTCAGCTCCAAACTACCTGCACCCAAGTCCTTGTCTTGGGGTTGCATTCAGGGGAAACTCAGCCAAGGGACACAGCCCTTCATTTTACCTCATTCCGGAAATTCCATAAAAGTGGCAGAAAGACTAAGATGTGATGGTCCTTGGCTTTTGGCTTGGGGTCAGTGTTGCCTCATTTCAACTTGCATAAAATTTGTTTTAGGAAAAGACAAAAGATATTTCAAAAAACTTCAAAACTTCTTGCTCATTTCCTTTTAAAAAAACATCTATTTATTTGTCTCAGAGAGAGAGAAAGAGGGCAAAAGCAGGGGGAGCAGCAGAGGCAGAAGGAGAAGCAGGCTCCTTGGTGATCAAGGAGCCCAATGTGGGACTTGATCCTAGGACCCTGGGATCATGACCTGAGCCAAAGGCAGACGCTTAACCGACTGAGCCATCCAGATGCCCCTCTTGCTTATTTTCTTAACATTGTTTATTTTAGTTTGTTCAGCATTCAATATTCAGGAGGCAAGGATGGCGATAAATAGTTTATATAGTAGAAGCCCAGGGCACAACATCATACAGTAGAAGCCTAGAAACACAACATCTTGACTTTGTGGCTTCCAAGACCCCAGGGCTAACAGACCAAGAGCCACAGGTGCAGAACAAGCATTCTCTTCTTCCATCTCTGGCCTACAGTAACCCCTAAACTCATTATAATGCATTTGCACTGCAGTTTTAATCCTCCCACCATCCCCGTGTACCTTGGGGGAAGGCTGCCATAATGGTTCTGGTTCAAACCTTGTAGGGTCAAAAACTTCCCCTCCCAACCTGTGGGAGGAGTCCCCCAAATGATTGGAGCAGTCTCCATTAGAGACCACCCTGTCCATGACCCAAGACACTTTCACAAAAAAGACCTGTGTAGCCTTTGGGTAGTTACCACCTCTGGGCCTCCCCACTCTCTCATCTTGAACGTGTACTGTCTTTAATAAACCGTTCTGTGCTTGCTACTTTCCTTCTGGCTGTCTATATATATATATATATAATTTTTTAAAAATATTTTATTTATTTATTTGAGAGAGAGAGAGACAAGATAGCAAGTGAGAGCACAAGTGGGGAGGAGAGGGAGAAGCAGGCTCCCCACTGAGCAGGGAGCCTGATGCAGGGCTCAATCACAGGACCCTGAGATCATGACCTGAGCCGAAGGCAGATGCTTAACCCACTGAGCCACCAGACACCTCCAGCTGTCTATGTTTGAGCTGGTAAATCTTTGGTGGGGAATCCAGGAACTGAGACCTCCACTCACACAACACAGACCCCCCCCACACGCTGGTAACAGTTTTGTGTATTGTTTCCTATTTATTTACACGTGGTTCAATCTGCAGTGCAGAGGAACTATAATTAGTATCATGTGCTGCCCATCATCACTATGCACTGCACACCGAATTCACCTGCTGAATTCATTGTGTTAAATAACAGCAGAATTGACCTTTTAAGTAGATATCTTCTGTGGAGGATTTGTATATCTGTTTAATAGTGTCTAGTGAAATTTGTCTTGGTGGACTAGGAGCACATTACTTTTTTTTTTTTTTTTTAGATTTTATTTATTTATCCCACGGAGATAGAGACAGCCAGCGAGAGAGGGAACACAAGCAGGGGGAGTGGGAGAGGAAGAAGCAGGCTCATAGCAGAAGAGCCTGATGTGGGGCTCGATCCCACAACGCCGGGATCACGCCCTGAGCCGAAGGCAGACGCTTAACCGCTGTGCCACCCAGGCGCCCCAGCACATTACTTTTCTAATTAAAAATCATGGAATATAATTTTCTATCCAACACTTTTTAGGAACAAATTAGATATAAATACGTGAGAATCCCATAGTACTCACTAGTTCTTATTATTGGAAGCTATCAATGTCTACCTAAGAGATAATAATTACTGGATATTTTAGCCACAGTGACTTAAATAAATGCACAACAGATATCTGGTGAAATTCAACAAATTTGTGTTCCTTCAGTAATTTTTACCAGGCCTTGAATAAAGAAGAATATGGCAAATGACAAACCTATTAGAAATTAAATGGGAGTAAAAGTAATTGCACAGTTGTATATTTAAAATGCTTCTTACATATTATACCATGTATACATTTCTGTATGCAATATAAAACAAACCATATTAAAATAAAATGGGGTAAAATATATAATTATAGTTATAAATATGAAATTAAATATTATAGTTCTTAACTTAAAGGTTTAAGTGTTATTTTTAATTTGCTTCGCTTATCTTTGCAAATATTTAATAGTGATAGAAGAGTGTGTGATATCACTTTGTTCATTGTGGTATCTAAATAAAACACAAGTATTCATCTATCTGTATATTTGGATAATTTTAAGTGTTTTGAATATATAAAAAAGAGCTATCATACACACACCCACACACCCACCCACCCACACGCACACACACATATATATGCATGCTTTCCGTGAGACAGAAAGAGACAAAGTGAGAGAGAGAAACAGAGGTTTTTCTGTCCCTTTTAGCTTTGAATGAAAATTATTTGAGTTTCCCTTGGCTTCACGTCATTTGGGTAAACGTTTTGAAATGAGGCACTGTCTTGTAGAATCTAATTATGAAAACATTTTAAGTCACGTTCAATCAAGTTACTAGTTTTGGGATATTATTTTCAAATTTTTCATTATTTCATTTTTATTTGGATACATAAAATTTCAAAAAAATGAAATAACTTTAAAAATTATTTATAGCCACTTAAAGCAGAGGAAATCACAGAACTGTACAACCCTCCCACCTCCCATGCCCCTTAAAACACCTCGTAAAACAGCATGATATGATCTATCACGTACATTCCCTCTTCTAATGATCTCTGCAATCCAAATTCATTTATTATTTATTTTTGATGAAATATTCAGATGGTCTGCTAATGTGCATGCTGGAGAAAAATAATCTGCCTTGAACATTTTTTAAAAATTAAAGGAATTTTTAAAAATAAAAAATAAAATCAACCTCTATTGGATTTTGAATTGCCCTCAACCTCTTCAAGAGGAAGAACTCGCTGAGCTCAGCGAGAGCGTCGTGGGCCTGCGAGCCCTCGCTTCTGGCAGCCGTGGGATTCCTGCTCCACTGGAAATCCTACACAGAGCAGCTATGGCAGGAATTAAGAGGACATCAAAACCTCAAACAAGCTACACTCCTGTGGGTTTGAGGAGAAACAAGACACTTAAACATTCCTGGTATGGTTTCCTTGGAAACATTCATAACAACAACTCTGTAATACTATGGGTTTCTGTTTTCTTAACCCTTCAGGCCATCAACTGAATGAAAACTTCCTTGAGGAAATATTTCAACTGACAAGGTGGACTGGAATAAATTAAACTCAATGCTGTGCGGCCTTATGACCCCTTTTTGTAGCCCAAGGTATGGAGCAAAGGGTTGGGGCGGGGAGGCAGAGGAGAGAGAGCTCGCGAAAGATGTACAAAACCCACCTTGACTCCATGAGAGCTGACTTCATAAAAGCGTTGCACTGGCACCATTTAGAGGTGACTTGTGTGGAAAAATAGCAAACACACCAAGCAAACAAGAAGTTAAATTATCTTTGGAAGTCTCCATCAAATATATTTAGCAAAGGGAAAAAAGCCCAAACCCAAGGAGTTGTTCATAATCACATTGTCTAAAATGACACAAAGCAGCAAACAGCTCTTAAATTATGTGTATCCAAAATAAGAGAAGGACTTGGGAAAATTTTATTGGGCCAATTGTATCTAACTTATAACTCAAAGGAAGTGATCCAGAGTAATCATCTCAGTCAATTAGTTGAGAAAATGATGTACTTAGGAAGGTTGGGGTGGGAAAGATTATGTAGGGAACTTGTAGTAACTAAATTTTTGAGTATTCAATAAGAATCACAATTATTAAGAAGTTTAATTATTTGGGGGCACCTGGGTAGCTCAGTCGGTTAAGCATCTGACTTCAGCTCAGGTCATGATCTCGGAGTCCTGGGATCGAGCCCCTCATCAAGCTCCCTGATCAGCAGGGAGCTGGCTTCTCTCTCTGGCTGCTGCTCCCCCTGCTTGTGCTCTCTCCCTCTCTCTCTCTCCCTGACAAATAAAATCTTAAAAAAAAAAAAGAAGTTTAATTATTTGGCACACATTAAACAAAATTATTAGATTATAATAACTAATGTAATAGTAATGACTCTAAGAATAATAATAGTAAGAAAATGTGAAAGAAGAAGAAACAGAATATTCTACTAATTTAAAATATTCAAAATATTGGTGATATAACATCTGTGAAAATTTTTCACAACTGGAATTATTCATTAAAAATGTGATCTGATCAGGGCGCCTGGGAGGCTCAGTCGGTTAAGCGTTTGCCTTTGGCTCAGGTTGTGATCTCAGGAACCTGGGATTGAGCCCCATATCGGGATCCTGCTTAGCAGAGAGTCTGCTTCTCCCTCTCCCTTTACTCCTTCCTTCCCTTGGCTCATTCTTTCTCTCTCACTCTCTCAAATAAATAAATAAAATCTTTTAAAAAATGTAATCTGATCTATAAACATAGATTATATTTTCATTGTTCAGGAATACTGTGGAACAGCTGTAAATTAACACACATACTACTCATTAGTGCTATTATTAATTCCTTTGCCCAAGACTAATAGTCTTTACCAATCATTATAAAATCAATTTATTTAAATATTGGTTTAAAAAATAAATTGCATTTAAAAAGCCCTCTCAATCTATGTAGAGTAGTTGATATTTGGCAATCAACAAAATCAAAGAATTCTATTAAATGGAATCTTGACTGAAGGGAGTTTGGCAGTAACTGGGCTCAAATCATTCAAGTTTAAAATATATAATCTATATATAATTATTCAGGGAGAGTTACAAGGTCACAACACTTGTGTTTTCTATAAAATTTGACTACTACTAGTATCATTGTTAATAATAATTAAGATTGTAAATAACAGTAAATTTCTCTACTTTAAATTATTCAAAAAGGAACTTACATTTTCAGTGAAGCCTTTTTCAGATTATTTAAAAAAATATTTACAGGCCAAATGATCTTTGTTATCAGAACACATAATATTATATGTTATATATATGTAATATTTTAACTATGGACTCACAAAAATTGAAATATGTGGGCACTCTATATAAACCATAAGCCTCAACTTCCCATTTTACAACTTTAAGCCTAGTCACACTGCCTGTGACCAACAGGAATGTGGCCTTTGTTCAGACAAAAAAGATGGCAGAGAATGCCTGCTCCATGCTATCCTTTCAAATAGGCAGACCTCGCTATTTCATCCAGTGGGGCCCCAAATATTGTCATTAACGTCATGCTCAGGCTGCTGAATTAGGAGGAATGTTGTCTCGAGAAAAGGTAGGCAAGAGGGGAACACATTTGGTGGGAGTTGTCTACATTTTACTGTAAAGCTATTGGTACTGAAGTACAAGCAATTTATCACTTATTTGATGCAAGTAACAAATTTATTAACTCCTTTGCAAGGAAAGTAGGTAAATCACCCACTGTCATTTCAGTCTAAGAAAGGATCATGGTTTCCATTTAACACCTGTTTTCTACCACATGGAACTCAAGTTCTTCCTTGTACATCTGCCTTTCTTCCCTCTACTTGACATGAGAATGAAGACAGAATAAGACTGGGACAGAGTGAACGACCAAGGCATAAAACATGTTATAGAATTCTATGCCTACTTATGAAATAGTGCAATTCCATGGCAACTCTTTAAAACCCTTCAAGGAATTCCCATTGCATGAAGGAGAGATTTCTAGGCAATTATCCAAGTATTACACTATATAGGCCAAAACATTTTCTTTTTCAGAAGGGAAAAAAACAACTTAGATGGAATAATGAATGACAATAATGTAATAATGTTTTTCATGAAAATCAAGTCTGATCAGGAAAGTAACAGCACAGGCTTCATTCTAGAAATCATGGAGATAGCTATGCCACCAATGGCTAAGGAAAATCTAGATTAGAGAAGTCATAGCTTTTTCTTCTGTATCTACCAAGGAGATGGTCCCTATGAAACTCTAGAATGTGTGACGACATCTTGAGATAATGCAAATGTGATGTTTCAACCAAAAGATGAGGAGCAATGTGCCCAAGTCCAACAAGAGAAGAAAGAGATGCAAAAACACAGCAAAAGGAATAAGGCTGATGATCCCAACACTGAACTTTATTTTTTATTTTTTTTTAGGTAGGCTAAGTGAGAGGTAGACACAATCTAAGATGTGTGAAGACACGAGAAGTGCCTCTGAAGAGAAATCTGTGTTTGAAACCAGGTTCCATTAGTTTTCCAGGCGTGACCTTGAGTAAGGTTTACTTAACTTCTTTCCATTTGTTTCATCTTACCTATGGAAGAAGCAGGAGGAGCAAAAAGAGAGTAAAGGTGTGAAAAAAAAAGGATGAAGGACTGTGATAACATCTGTAGCAGAGTTCTTAGAAAATAAAATATATTCTCTTAATATTAGTCACTAACGATATTAATATTATCAATTAGCATTGATATAATTATTAGAGGAAAATCCTTTCCAGTTTAGTTTTACACACCTCATGATGTCTACATAGACAAGGTACTCAAGTCATATTGTCTGAATGCGGGTGTATATCTATTTTGTTTCATTTATAAGAAGTCAATAAGGATGAGAGTATGCTCAGAATTAGAATAAAAACAAACAAACAAAAAAACTTTTGGGTAACACCAGAAATGAAACCTGAAGATGAGAAGGGCATTCTTAAAAAAACAAAAAACAAACAAACATGTGGTAAAGAAGGTGGCAAAGTAGAAAGTACAGGTAGATAAAAAAGAACAAATCATACTATGGAAAGCTACACACAATGCAATATCTGTAACCTAGAAATTGATAAATTAGAACAGGTGTTCATAATGTTCGGTTCATAATCTGGCCTCAAGGACCTGTGGACCTCTTAAAATGGCCCACAGTGTTTGTAAGTGAGAAAGAAGCCATCAGGATGTATGATTCACATAAGGAACACTTTTTAGAGAATGAGCAACTCAGAAAGGTCACTTAGAGAACACAGAGAATAAGAGAAAACTTCTGCTTAATGCAGGGGTGTTGTTTGGAATGTTTAACTGTGAGTGGTAGTGAATATGAGCTCTTAAATGTAAAACAAAGGGAATTATGGTCTTAAGGATGAAAAACATCTGCCTTTCACCTCTCTTTCGAGAGAGCAGAAATTATTAAATTTTGGAATCTGGAAAGTTGTCAGGAGATGAATTAGCTAAAAGGGTGAAGCTCACTGGAAGCAGAAGGAAAGGGGAAAAAATGGGAAGAGAACAAAAATGAAAAATTGTCAAATATGTGAGAAACAAACATGCAGTTGACAGAGAATGGAAAATAGAGCTTATAAGGATTTTTTTAACATAAAAAAACAATAAAAAGCAAATAAATACTTGTTGGGAGAAAATAAAACATTGGCTCTTAAGAGTATGATATAGTACATATAAAGCATTACCTGTAGTTTACTTCTTGTAAGTACTAGCTTGGAATGTGTTCCGCTGGAAGAAATCTATGAATGAATGTAGTCATTTTAAATAACTGATGTTACCTTAACTGCTCTTGCACATTAATCACTACTTACTGAAACTTTTAAAAATCATAATGCCTAATAACTAAATTGCATCAACCCTTAGTATTCTCTAGAGTATCAGAGCCTCAAAGCCACTGGAGACATACACAATGTTAGTGATATTGACTTACACTGTGTATTTTCTGAGAAATAAATCTATCGCACTCAGGAGCCAATTGAGAGAAAATAGAACCTTGCAATTCATCTCTGTACCTACCAATCATATACTAGCTGTCCGTGCATTAAAAAACACCATTTTTAGCATTTCAGCCATTCTTACCTTTCAAACACTGTGTCCCACTTAAAGTACCACAAGAATATATACATGGACGAGATCCAAATTCAATCTCAGTTTAAACAATCTGTTCAGAGTCTGCATCAAAGAGATTCTATTAAGTCACATGAAAAATTTTTTCATTATTATCTTTTCTAAAACACTGATTATATTGCTATATGTTAAGATTTGAGTTGCAAGCAACTCATGAACCTTACACGTGTAGAAGAAAGAAGAGAAATACGGCTGATATAGATTAAGGGAGTTCATCTATAAAATACAGCATTTCCATATACATGGCAGCTTTCAAGGATATGAAGGCACACGAACTTCATTTTCACTGTAAAAGACAAAGTCAATTATAAAACACTGGTATAAATCCCAAACCCTAGGGACTTTGCTAATGTAATATTGGATTCCTGAAACCAAGAGGAAAGTCCATTGGGAAACAATGCGGCCAGAAGACTTAGCCTCTGGAAAATCAACTTATATGAAGAATTAGAGCTTAGAATTAGTCAAATACCGAGCCCAGAACCAGCTACAACAATCTGCAGGTCTAGTGCAAGATACATGCTGAGCCCCTTGTTAAATAACATTGTTAAGAATTCCAATATGGGGACAGCAGAGTATAAATCAAACCCAACACAGAGCCCTGTGTGACCGCATAAGTTGTGTGTCCATGAAGTGGGTCTTGCCCTGGACCTACTACGTAAGTCTAATCAGAGTTCTCTAGAACCAGGTACCATGCCTCTTTATAAGGTAACTGAGGCTCCAATGAAAAACTCAAATTTACATTATAAAAGAATTTAAGAACTACATTGAAAAAGAGTTATAATCTTCTTTGTGTGTTATGGAAGAATCAAGTATTTAGATATGAACTTTCAGTGGGTTAAAGATGAAAAGTAAGATATTATGGGAACTTGCATGAGTTCTTGGCTGTGATGTGTAACCTTTTCCACTATAATCTTTTCCCACTGTTGACAACAGTCGCCTAGTGAGATGGCAGGTCCATGCTAAAGGCAGTATTTAGGAAGAGGGAGATCTGCAGAGGCCAGCCTTAAAAAGCCTTTGTCTCCAAGATGACATAAAATATAAAATCTTAGATCTGAAGTTTCCATGGTAGAACTTCAGGAGGAATAGGAAGCCAGATAAGGATTCAAGGAAAATTAAAAAAAAGAACCAAACATGATGTGAATTATCAAGTCTGAGGATAGAACTAACACTTGCTTAAACTGTGGTTGATGACCATGAAGAGTTAATAAAAAAGTCACTGTCTTCCCTTAACATTTAAGTCCTTCTTTCATAAGTTGCCTGTGCTACATTTTAATAGAAAAGTGATCTCATTTCAAAATACAATTTTGTAGGCATTTATTCATGGACACACATGCATACACATGCATATATTTTAATCTGTGTGGCCACAACCAGGGCAGTTACCATCTGTTGCAGGACACATCTATTGGAAGGTGAGATTTTTAGTTATAAATAAAATTTTGGAATCACATCTGGCAATCACAAAAGTAAATATCAAAATTACAAAATCCCCTTGAATTAGGATGAACCCAAATAACCCCTTATAATTTCCTAAACTTAAGATATGAGCTCCTTTTGTCTGAATAACCCACTCTTGTTGTACAGAATTAATTAACATGGATTTGGCTGACTTCAAGTTTTTTATCTGAATACATTTTCATTTCTTCAATATTTTAAAAATCAAAGTTGATCAGGAAAACTCTAAGGTAGTTGCAGGGATTTCTTCAGATCCCTTACTTCCCTCAGCCATAGCCTTTATTTTCATGATTTAGAGTCTACACTGGATTGAGGGAATATCCATATTTATATGAAGATAAGTATTGGCAACTAACATTTATCTACCACTTATTTACCACGGTACATTAGGAACTCTGCTGAATACTCTCTGTGCATGATATTTTCTAATCTTCTAACTATTTCTGAGATGGTACTGGTACAATTTCCATTTTACAAATCAGGAAACTGAGGTCTAGAGACATTATGGGACCAGCCCCAAATTCCACAGCTAGTATATAATTTAAGAATCAATTTCAGCTGTAAGAGGGACCTAAATATACTCATTTAGACAAATGAGGGTTTACATTTTTCTCTTATAGCGCGAAGTCTGAAGACGAGTGTTTACAGCTCAGGAACATCACCTGGGAGGTCTCCATGATTCTTTTGGTTATTAAATCATTGTTGCAAGATGGCGACTCCAACCTTAGCAACAAGTTAGCATCCCAGGCCAGAAGCAAGAGTGAAGTGCCAATGGCACCTCTCTCAGGCAGCTTTCCCAAAAAACCCAGTCAACCAGTATCACTTAGATTTCATCGTCCACCTATCTGCAAGGAAGTTTAAGAAATGCAGAGTTTTAATTTGTTATTGTTTTTGTTGTTGTGTTTTCTGAACTGGGCTAATTGCTGACCCATCAAAATCAGGCTTTTAGTGGGGGTGCCTCAGTGGCTCAGTTGGTTAAGTGGCAGACTCTTGATTTTGGCTCAGGTCATGATTTGGGGGTCATGGGATTGAGCCCTCTGTCTGGCTCTGCACTCAGTGGAGAGAGGATTCTTTCTCACTCCCTCTCCTTCTGCCCCTCCCCTTGTTCTCACACACTCTCTCTCTAAAATCAATCAATCTAAATCTAAATCAATAAGTTTTTAAAAAATAAGTCAAGCTTATTAGTAAGAAAGGAGAAAGGAGATATTGAGTAGGAAACCATCACTCTGGTGGGGAGCTTGGAGCCATTTCTCTCTGCATTTTCCTAAGAGAGAGTTTCAGCCAGAAGCAATGATAAGGAAGCTTCCATGTTCTTTCTTCACCTTTCCTCTGTCCTCCACTGGGATGAGAAAAGGGGAATCCTATTTGCTCACATTGCCTGTGGGTGTTTCTAAAGAAAAACTATTCCTCCTTTCTTTCTTTTCTCTCTTCTGTCAGCAAATGAGAGCTCATAAAACTGGGTGTGTTAACCTAAATGTTTTCATCAAGGCAATGCAGGGAGCAGTAAGACAGGAAGTCTTATCAGTATTTCAAAGTAGGTAGCGGAGAAATTAAAAACATAAAATATATAAGATATCACCTATAACACATATACAAGAGGCCCAAGTTTGTGATGGTCAGAAGAGATTAGTTTTGTTTTGTTTTGTTTTCCTTTCTAAAGAAGTTCTTGGGAAATCAGTGGAGTACTGTGAGTTTATTCTCTATCCAAACTTTTTGCCCCTCATTGCAACACGTAAGCTTCAACAGAGCCACTCAGAGAACTTGAGATGGATTCCAGGCATTAGCGGGTATGCCATGAGCATGAGCCTAACAAATGCTAAGGACTCTAAAGGCAAGAATTTGTAGCTTTCAGCTGGAAACAGTAGGACAGGAAGAGAAATCGCAGGCCGTATTGAAGTTAACTACAATTCTACTACAATTCCATGAGTCATGCTCATGATCTAGAAGTGGACCATAAAGACACAGCTGCCTGACACTCCCTAAGAAGACCACCTGTTAGGATGATAGGACCGACAGGAGAGCTGATATAAATGGACCATCAGAAATCAGACGCTGATGGGAGTTCTGATGGCCAGAGAAGGATACGTTGCCCAGATAATGGAAAATACAGCTGAATATTCCAGAGAAAATGTTGAAAAACTCTGGAAGGCACCCATGATAGAAGGAGATGGGTTTGAATACCTGCCAAGACTGCAGAACATGAAGCCAGATCCACATTGCCAGGTAGGTAAGATCCTTCCTCGTCTCTTGTCTTTCTCCTTTGCCTCTCCCTCTGCATTAATCCTGGAGACATCAAAAAGGGAGTGGTGGGGAGGTGAGCAATAGAGACAACGGTTAGCTTTCTGAAAAGACTGGGGCTACAGGCTGCCAGCCTCAGCCAGGTGAAAAGAAAATCTTCCCCTAAGTGAATATTACAGAAAATATTAATACATGATATTGAAAAATTGCAATAACTAAAGTGAAACTTATTTGCTCACTTAAAGAGACCACAGAACCTTTATTACCTGTGACTGATCATAAAAAGCATGCATGCACCTGAGATTTCATGCCTGAGTTTCTATGGAAAGATCTTACTCCCACTAAGAAGATGTGAAGGCAGCAAGAGAGACAGAAGTGCATTGGCACTGGATTATCTCCTCCTTTTTGCTTCTTCTTTATAGTGCTTATGCTCATCTTTTTCTCTGTCTCTGAGAAAGAGAAGATGGGGCCCCTCTCCATGCTGCCCTACCTATGATATCCCTGAGGAAATCACATGCACAGAATTCACTTGGAAAGTGACCACCTGACTACCATTAGGGCTGACAGTCCAATGGAGAACTCCGTTGAGCTAGGCTGAAACATTCAGGACTCCTACCTGAGCTACAGAACACAGACCCATTGAGTTTCCTTACACCTTACCCCTAAACCCATAGTACATATTTGTTTCTGCTACTCAAATGCCAAGAATACCTTGTCCAGAAGAATGAACATAATCAAGGACATGAGAACTATGGCGGGAGTGTACTAAGTTTTAGGACCTTTTCTTGTAGCTCTCAAAGTAGAACCAATTGAGAAATAGACATAGGTTTGAAACACAAGGAAAACCCCATGTCAATCATCTAGCTGATTCGAAAATGCAGCTTTAAATGAGCTTGCTGTTTTTATCCCACATCAATCACCAGCATGAGTGCTGGACAGCCTAAGGCCTCCCTCCACGTAGCCAACTTGATCTGACCGCAAAGAGGGCAGAGAAGAGAAATGCCCTGCGGAGAGGAGAGTGTAGTTCTGAAGGGGAAGGAGCCTGGGAGAGGCACTGAGTTCCTGCTGTCTGACTCATGGTAAGCACCTCGTGGCTCCCGCCCAGAGCAAGGTAAGTGAAGGCACAGATATGCTGAAGGCTCTTTCCTCAAACTTTCACATTCCCTCCCCTTCATGGAAACAGAACGAAACAGAACATAGAGAATCTTTCTGCCAGTATCAGTGTTTGAAGTTTGCAGAAAAGGCTGTGGGAGCTATGGTAGTTAAAGAGCCTGGCGTCTGAGCTGTGCTCCCTGGGTGTCAATCCTGACTCTCTCCCTCCTAGCTGGAGCACATTGTTTTTTAACAGTCAGCTAATCAAATCTCTCTAGTAGGCTTGTTGCAAAGATTAAATTAGTTAAGAAATATAAAGCACTTAGAATAGTGTCTAAAAGATACTAAGGGCTCCGTATAGGTTAATTATAATGCAATTATCTTATTCAAATGCTAAGCCATATTTCTCTGCATATGTGTATCTCTGCTTTGATTCATCTTTAAAATATTTTATAAATGCCAGCAAACCATCACGCTTCTATTAATTTCCATTACCTTAAACATCATCACCTGGCTTCTTTTACTTTATTTTCACCTAAGCTCAAGGAAGGAAAAAAATTTAAGATAGAGGATATGACATAACTTATGGGTACAGATTTTTTTTTTTTTTCTGTTTGCTATTATACCTAACAAGATTTGAATTTGCAGATCTCTTGACTGGGTGATGAATTGTGAATAAAACCGAAAATTAAAACCATATAAAACAAGGTAAATTTTGAAGTTGGGTAATAGTATCCAAATTCTCTATTTTCATACTTTTATTTAACTGCAGACACATCAAGTGATCTGTGCCAGGGTGTGGGGAAATCCACAGGTACACTTGCTTTGAAGGAAAAAATCACCAAGACCATGTTTAAGGGGTGTTGTGCTGTGGAGGACTGGATCGTCTTTGGTGCTCTTCAACTGCTGTTTATTAGAGTTCTAGGTATTCATAAGATGTAGCTTTCCAAGAGCCCATACTGCCCCCAGGCTTAATCTTGTGAACATCCCTGCACCTGCATGTACAGGAATACACACATTCATACACGCGGACAATTGTTTGTATCAATGAAGAGGTGATAGACTGGTATTTTTTAAGAGTATGATCTTTAATGGACTTCACGTAGGTAAAGAGCATCAAGAGCCAAATCACATCCATCAAAGAAGCTGCAAATCAAACCCACATGAGCCAACAACATCAAAGGCAAGATTGAGGTTTGATGATGAAGTAGTTAAGAGTAGGGACTCAGTAACAGAATGCCTGGGTTCAAATCCTGCTCATGTCATGTACCCTCCTGTGTGACATTTGTGAAGTTTACTTAACCACTCTGTGCTGTAGTATGCTCATCTGTAAAATGGAGATACTAATAGGACCTACACCTGTATAATAAAAATAATAACAGGACCTACCTCAGATGTTTGCTCTTCTTGTACCTCTGTAAAAAAGTGATGATAACAGCGGGACTCATAAGATTGCTGTAGAGATGAAAAGATTAATACCTACAAAGCTCTTAGGAGGCTAGCATATAGTGAGCATTAAGTAAGCATTCCCTGTGATTGCTATTATTATCAAAGCCTCAAAAATGAGATTAGCTCAGGAGCAGTGCAGACATAAGCATAGCAGGGCTGGGGAGACCAGGTTATTGCCATGGTAGCAGGGGAGCAGAGAGACTCACCTTCATCGACTGTGGAAGTGGAATGTGTAGCACATGCCTCAGTCAGGGTGACCAAAGAGCCATCAGCAAGATAGACAGAAATATCTTATTTTGTTTTGCTTTTCTAACAAGCCAAAGCATCTCTCCAGGGGAGATTTGGCAATGGCAAACCAAATGACTTAAAGTTAGTAGTGCTGAAGGCCTTTGGTTCGGTCTATCTTAATATAAAGACTTTGTGTTTGCTCCAAGAATTAAGTTTTTATTTAAAGTGAACCCTTTGAACTTTCACAGACGAAAGTGATTATATTCAGCAATCAATAGCTCAGTTATGCTGCTCACTGCCCTCTGCAGCAAAATTTTGCGGTACAAACTATAAATCTTCAACATCCCCACGTTTTTTTATCGGTTATCTGTCTCACAGGTGTTGATATTACACACACATGCCTGCCCACAAAGGTGGCTTCTCTTTTACCAATAATAAAATCAGAGATGTTAGCTACTCTTTATTAAATTAGAAAAGTGTATATCCACATTAATTTTAGCACATGATTTTTTTTTCAACAAAGGATATTCCCATTGATTCTCAACGACTTCTTTATAGGAAGACAAGATGTCTCCTCTTATCATATCGTGTCTCTATTTCTGCAATTTTGGTTGCTCCATATATTCAGTTTTGGGTTAATTTATTTCACATGACCATTAATGGAAGTTAGAAGCTTGAAGACAGTGTTACCAATTTTTATCTTGGAAATCCATTTGTGGTACCTCTATAATGCCTTAACTCTAGCCAGACATGTAGCGGCGTTTAAAAATGGCAGCCATTGAACAGGTACATGGCATTTTGCAAGCATTCTAAAAACTGCTTTCTAAATTAGTCATTTAGATAATAGGTGCTTTTCTCCTCATCAAATGTTAAAAAGTGGATTATTAATGGCATAAATAGGAGAAAGAATTGCTCTTTTTTGCCTTATTCATTAAATCAACTCATTAGTAATTTTTGTTTGTTTTTTACTTAGTACATTTTAGGTGAATTTATCATTTCTTTTTTATCACAAATGGAAAGCCAGACTAGAAGAGGGAATAACCTTGAGCCCTATATCATACTTATTATCCTCACTGGTGAAATAAGTAAGTGATTGAGTGAGTGAAGAGGTGTGAAATTCCAGCTGAGAAAAACACGCTGTTTGAGGAAGTGCTGACACAGAGACTACAATTACAAAAAGAAAAAAAAACAACATATATGTGTGTGTGTGTGTGTGTGTGCATGTATATGTATTTATATGATTGCTGAAATTTAAAAATCATTTATAAAAAGGAAAACTAGATGTGTTATTATGTCATCATCTACATGGCTCACAGTTTCCACTAGTCCAAATAAAAAGTATATATTTTAAAATATAATTCAATTAGCAGCCACAGCAATCCCAGTGATCAGTTATAGAAATAAAGAAAATGACAACTCAGTAGGAAATGAATACATTTTATAGTCTCATTTTTCACTACATCATGATTATGATTTTACTGTAGACTTATAAATTCACTGATTCACATTGGTTAATAGTTTCAGACTTAGTTTTATGTGTGATTTGAGAGTTTCTATGTCCCTGATGGATTTATAGTGCAGATATATTTAATAAAAATTTGGAAAATTTAAACTCACACTCAGAGAAAATATGCATCATCTTGAGATACCCTGAGGCTTTGATATTATTAAAACATCTTAATGACGTTGATTGACAAAAATGCCTGTCAATGAAAGTACAATCTTTTTTATGAAATTGTCACTTGATAGTAACTAAAGAAAAAATAACTACTGTTGACAAGAAAATAACATGATTTAAAAGGCTTTGTGAGGATATGAATACAGCAAGTATGAGTGTAAGATCATTAACCAGACCAATGGAAGACCAGGTTAAGTTTCTAACAAATAAATATTTTGGGGACATCTGGTATCTGGTCCTGCATGTAAGGAGCTTGGAGGTTGTCACTTCAATCCTCACAACAAGAAAAAAGTCCTGAGCAACCCAAACATCTAGAACTCTTCTTAGATCTGTCAGAGAATTCAGGTCACATACTAGGTAAACTGAACTAGCTGGATACAGAGAATCACAACCTACCTGAACAGAAACCCAGAACAGATAACCTTTGTGGGATCCAGTACTAGGGTAGAAAAATCTAAATTATGATTGATAGATAGATTTCTGGACACTTGATGGGACAAGGCTGAGAGTTCAAAATCCCATGGAGGCCCAGTCTTGTAGGAGCCCCACACATCTGTGAGTTTCACCTGCAGGAGCCCTACCAGGTTTTCACAGTGAAGATCTGAGAAAAAAATCCCCTTGATACTCCAGCAGGATGGGGGCAGGGTAGACATTCTGAAATATGCCCAGAGCATTCTGTTCTTAATAAAGTCTGTCCTTGGGATCACCTGGGTGGCGCAGTCAGTTAAGTGGTTGACTCTTGGTTTGGCTCAGGTCATGAGATGGAGCCCTGCCTCAGGCTCTGCACTCAGTAAGAAGTCAGCTTGAGATTCTCTCCCTCTCCCTCTGTCCCTCCTGCTTATCCTTTCTCTCTCTAATGTAAATAAATAAATCTTTAAAAATAAAAATAAATAAAAATTTAAAAAATAAAGGCTGTCCTCAAGAGGAAATATTTTATCTGAGTCTAACTGACCTAGGGGGAGAGAAATCTCCCAGCTCCAGCCCCCTATAGCCATCCTATCCACCTAAGAAGGGTGGAGAAGGGGGAATGAGAAGTCCAGGGACACAGGCTTGCCTACTAAAAGGCAGACCTAGCCAAGGGCTAGAGAAGGCTTCCTCCCAACACACGCCCTATGGCCACATCACAAAAGGCCTATCTGTGTATCACACTTCTCAACAAGAAAACAAACAACCCATTCACAAATGGGCAAAAGATCTGAACAGACACCTTCCCCCAAGAAGATATACAGCTTAGCTAATAAGCATATGAAAAGGTATTCCCCATCTGAGCATTCGGAAGTTGCAAATTAAAACAACCATGAGATACCACTCTGCAAATTCAAAGCACTAACAGTGTTAGTATCAGGAGTGAATGGTATCTGAGAACTCCATACTTTCCACTCGATTTTTCTATAAACCTAAAACTGCTCATAAAAAATGAAGTCTACCATTTAAATAAATAAACTAATAAATACAGCAAAATTTTTGTGAGGGTGCAGGAAAAAAGGGGAAAAAAGCAATAGCTTTAAATTTTTAAAAATGCACATAAATATAGATAGATGATAAATAGGGATAGAAACTTGACTATCCTATTTTCCCATTTTTAAAAATATTTTATTTATTTATTTTGTCAGAGAGAAAGAGCACAAGCAGGGGGAATGACAGGCAGAGCAGGCAGAGAGAAAAGCAGGATCTTCCCTGAGCAGGGAGCCTGTTGCAGGACTGGATCATAAGACCCTGCGATCATGACCTGAGCCGAAGGTAGACGCTTAATCTTAACCAACTGAGCCACCTAGGCATTCCTCCTTTTTTCTATTTTAAACATTTTTAACATGAATAATAATACTGGAATTTTTGCTTTTCCTTATTTAAGTGAAAGTAATTTTGATGTACATCTGTTTGAAAATAAATCCATTTATTAGGGTCTTCTAATGTTTATTCATAAAAATATAAATGGTTCATATTCTCTTGTTCTTAAGTAGTCTGGGTTAGATTCAACATTTGAGCATTTTTATAAAGTTCATCTCTGAAACAAATCCTACTACTATAATTTCTGAAGCCAACATAATGTGTCCGGCTTGTTTCTTTTAATACTTTAAATAATGAAATTGCTTACAACTTAGGTTTTTCTCATTAGTTACAACTAACCGACAATGAGAAATGTACTAAAATACGATGTGGTTTAAAAGGTGCTAATTAAGCTATAAATGACAACACCGTGACTCTGAAGCACGAGTCATTAGTAATTCCAGTTGAAGTGCTTTTTGGTCAGCACAGTCACGCAGTCATCCTAAAGGAAGTAGCAGCTCATCAGTCTGGAATTACCTAGGTGTGGCTTTGCCCAGAGGCAGAGGGATGGACTGATTGATCTCTGGGAGGTTCTTCCCACCCTGGAGTCTCAGATGGCTAAAACTTGCAATTGAAATAAGCTTACCGCAGTCCCCTCTGCCCTTGATCCCTCTTCTTCCATCCATTATTAAGTGATACCTTGACTCCTTTGCACTCTCCAACCCCTTTCAAGTTGATACCTGTCAGGATTCGGGATCCTCACTGGTGTCTCCCTCCCTTTAACAGTAATTCAAGTGTTGATTCAGCAGGATGCAGAGGAGGTGAAAGAGGGTACACAATGTGAACACACTGAAGGATTTTAAATTCCAGCTAGTGAATCCATTTTCTTAACATAATTCCAAAGGATTAGGACAGGGAAAGCTCTCAGCTTAGAATGCACATTAAAAAAGTAAAAGTCTAATTACCATGTTCCATGGAGCTGTCACATATATAATGTATATATATATAAATAGATACACATATGCACATTATATATATCCACATACATATGTATACACATTGCATATACATCTATATACACATGTATATATATATATAATGTGCATATGTATATCCATATATATGAATATTTACATCGACTTGCCCTGACTTGGAGTCTCAATGTCATTTATACAAACTGCTGAATGAGAAGGAGGGCACTCATAGTTGAAGATCATACTGCAAGCAAAATGGCGGTGACTTGAGAAGGCAGACAATGGGAAGAGGCAGTGTCTTTCCAAATAGAAAATGCCAATATATATATAATATATATATATATATCGTTATATATATATATTATATATATATCTCGTTATATATATATATTATATATATATCATTGTATCATTAATATACTATATATATAGTATATTAATGATAAAATGTGATATAATTATTGTTATATTATATATACTCTCCATAATTCTACCCACCCCACCTTCTACCTATTACCTCTTTTCAGAGCTGACTGATTAATCTTTATATCCAGATTTGCACATTCAATCAGTTTTCGTGTTGCTCTCCAAAATAATTATAGTAGCTATTATTTATTATTATTATTAGCAATATTCTTATATACTATTATAATTACCCTTCAAGGATAGTTTTGATATTTATTTTGATCTATATTTACTGTTCTATAAATATAATGAGGAGAAGGTAGGAGGAGGAAGATAGAATACACTGAGATTTTCTCTAACTCTCATGTCCCCTAAGTATAGCCCTGATACAACCAGTCCTTTGGTTTATTTCACCATGTTACCCTAACATGAAATGTCACGGTCCCCTCTGCAGGTTTTTGCCGCTGGAGGAAGACACAGTCCTTTAATGAATCTTGGATTTTCTTCATCCAGTTTCCCATCAGTGACATCGACTCCAGAATCCCAGCTTGTAATACGTCTGTCTACTCAGTGGCAGGGGATGCTCTCCACATCCACGGCTCAATTTTGCAAGGCATCCTGTGACCTACCATCAACTTTTGCTTCTCATAGTCAACTTAGTAAATCTTACGCTTCCAGAATCATCTGGGGGAGAGAGCCAGAGAAAGATAGCAGCTCTGTGCAGGGGATATTTACATTTAACAGCCCTGGCCTTGGTGGGAATTGCCATCACTTTCAGCTGAGCTGTAACTAGCAAGCCACCTACATGGTGAGCTCAGAGTGCTTTGGAACTTTCCAACCCACGGCTTCCCACTTCAGCAGTGGTGGGAGGCTGAGCTATTTAGGTGGATGAAAGGGAAGTGATAAAGACAGAAAGGAGAACTTAGAATGAATTGTGTAAATAACCCTGTATTCCCCTCCCATCTCCCCTTCTTTTTCTTCCTTCTGTCCAAATTTCCTTCCTTCCCTCCTATCTTTTAAATCAAAAGACTGTATTTTCCAAGTTCAGTAAAATAAAACAGGTATAAACATATTTTCAAAAGCAGAATTCTGTCCGTGTATTAGAAATCTCTACCTTGTCTGCGCTATAATGGAGAAAAAGGGAGGAATCTATGTACCCAAAGTTAAATGATGGCATGAGGTGTGAATTGCAGAGAAGTTAGGAGCCCATAGAAGACCATGTAGATATATCACCTTTCCATTTCAAGGATCTTCAGACTCTACCTATTGGTTTCTGACACTCTGCTTTTAAATATGTATAGGCTTCTCCAATAGAGAAAAAGACAACTATCTTTATTGAGTCCTTGTATTGGTAAGCTGAGGCTGCAATAACAAAATATAATAGACCAAATGCTTAAACAAAGGAATTTATTTCTCTTAGTTCTTGGAGCTGGGAAGTTCAAGATCAAGGTGCCGACTGATTTGATTTCCCAATGAAGGCTCTATTCCTGGCTTCCAGATGTCTGCCTTCTTGCCATGTCCTTACATGGAGAAGAGAGAGAGAAAGAAAACTAGCTAGCTCTTTGGTGTCTCTTCTTATAAGAACACTAATTTCATTATGAAGGCTCCACCCTCATGACCTCATCTAAACCTAACGACCTCCCTAAGGCTCAATTTCCAAATACTACCACATTGAAGGCGTAGGGCTTCAACCTATGAATTTTGGATGAGAGGACAAAATTCAGTCCATAGCAGCCCTGTTACTCAATTAAATAACACCTTCTTCATTGTAGAAATTCCTTGTGAAGGCTGACACTAATATAGTGCTTACTGTGTGCCAGTGATCACTGCAAGTCCTCCATACATGTTTAAGATCCTTTAGGATCCACAGCAACTGTTTGAGGTAGTTACTGTAATTGTGCCCATTTTGTGGAGGTGGAAATTTATGAATAGAGAGGATTAGCACTGTCCTTGGGTCATATAGCCAGCAAGTGATAGGACCAAGTTTCAAACTCAGCCACACTGTCTCCAAAATCTTCAAAGCTCTAAAATCCCTATCTTAAAGGAGTCAGTACACATCATTTCTTCATAACCGTCATCACTATGTTAGGACTTCACAATTACAGGTGCAATTGCTTTGGAAAACAGTCTGATAGTTCCTCAAATGATTAAACATAAAGTTATTGTATGACCCAGCAATTTCATTCCTAGATATATACCCAAAGAGAATGACAACATATGTTCACACCAAAACTTGAACATAGATGTTTATGGCAGCATTATTCATAATAGTCAAAAGACTGAGACAATTCAAATGTCCATTAGATGATGAATGGATATATAAATGTAGTTTACTTATCCATACAGTGGAATATTATTCAGCTATGGAAAAGAATGCAGTACTGATACATGACAAAACATGGATGAACCTTAAAAACATGAAGCTAATTGAAAGAAGCCAGCCACAAAAGACCACATATTACACATGCCTAATCATAGAAAATATTCAGAACAGGGAAATCTACAGAAACATAAAGTGGATCAATGACTGCCTAAGATAGGAAGAGGGGGGTGAAAGTTTAAGGGAATGATAGCTAAAACATATGGGGTTTCTTCTTGGGGAGATGAAAATGTTCTAAAATTGACTGTGGTAATAGTGGCATATATCTGTGAATATACTAAAAGGCATTGAATTGTAAACTTTAAATGGGTGAATTGTATGATATGTGAACTATATTTCAACAAAGCTGTTAAAAAAAAAAAAAAGATTTTACTGTTTGGCATCTACTCACTCCATGTAATCTATTCTAGAAATTCAGTCTCCTGCACACTAGCATGCTCTTTGCTTTCTTTTTTGCAGGACACCACACTGTCCTCTGGCATTATATGGTGCTTCCATTTCTCTCCTACTTTTCCTTTCCTCCATACTCCTGCTCTCACCCACTCCTTACACCTTTTTTCCCTTTACTTTTGTATTTTTGACCCCAGATACATAAGCCCCTAAAACGTGAGTCCTGACCTCTGTTCTTCTTTTGACTAAAGCTTTTTTTAGGTTTTTAAAACAGATTTATTTATTTATTTTAGAGAGAGAACATGAATGGGGGGAGAGTCATACGGAGAGTGAGAGATTCTCAAGCAGACTCCCCAATGAGTGGAGAGCCTGAGGTGGCCCTCAATCCAAAGACTGAGATCATAACCCGAGCGGAAATCAAGAGTCAGATGCTCAAACCAACTGAGCCACCCAGGTGTTCCTTTTTTAAGTTTAGGTTAGTGAATTTTTTTTCACCTGAACTAAAACCTCAAAGTCAGTGAGGAACAATGAATGAATGGATGTAAATAGATGACCAAATGTGGAGACGTAGCTCTCCAGGTCTTCGGCTTTGGACACGTCACTTGATTTTATTGGGTGTCAGATTCCTCATGTGTAAAATGAAGCAAATATTACATATGCCCAAATCACCTCACTAAAGTGTTGGGACTATTAAATAGACAATACACAAAGGGAGAATTCTTCATAAACATTGAAGTATATGTAAATATAAATGGTACTATATAAATTTTTTCAGTATGCCTAAAAGGTAATTTTTTATCTTAAGTTACTATACTTTGTCTGTTATCACTTTTTCTCTTTCCAAAAATGAAATCTTGCCACCACTGATAATGCTGCTTTTATTTCTTCATGTCGCCATTAACTCAATTATTCAATTAACAAACATAATTATTCAGTCCCCACTATAACTACTTCTCCTAAGAATGCTGCTAAGTATAGGATTCTCATGGTATATAAAATGACCTGCATTGGTCCTTTACAGAGCTAACATAGTGGAAACAGCAAATACACAGAGAGAATGTGATATGTATAATCACAGTGTACATAGGAGCCAAAAGGTAAGTTATCTAATCCAGATTTGCCACTGAATAAATTATGAGAGATGGTTTTCCAGAAGTGTGAACATATGCTCCAAGTTTAAAAAGATGGCTTGCTAATAGCAAGACATTAATGTTTGCAAGTTTTCAAGACAAAAACAGCCTGTGTCTAGTACAGAGTAGTATTACCGTGGTGAGGACGGTAGCAGTCACCTATATGACAGGCCAGCTCATGCTTTGTAACAAATAGTCCTCAAATATCAACGTGTTCCATCTACAAAGCTTTATTTCTCATTTACATTATACTCTATCAATACTTGGCTAAGGGGCTCTGATCACTATCGTTACTTTAGAACCCAGGCTAACAGATAGACCATTGTCTCAAGTATTGGTGATTCCTGTGCAAAGGGACAAGAGAAGGGTCATGAGTAGGTCATTAAGTCTTTAGCCCAAAGTGACATCTGTGACTTCTACTTATGACTCATTGGCTAGACCTGATCATATAATACCCTTCAGAACTCAATATTGCTAGAAAATGCATTCTTATCAGAGGCCCTAGGTGGGAAAATTCAGAAATAATTTCCTATGCAGAACCTGTATGAGAAAATTGAAAAAGTCTGACCACAGTAAAAAGTATATAATGTTCTAAAGTTATAGCTTTAAATATGTAAGCCCCATTAGCAAACAAATCAACCACATTTCTTTGTAGTAACATTTAAAAATTGAAAACATTATGCTGTATACATACAAATTAAATCCTGTGTAAAATAAATTTAAAGTCATACAACTAAGGTGCACCGAGGTGGCTCAGTCAGTTAAGAGTCTGATTTCAGCTCAGGTCATGATCTCAGGGTCCTAAGTTCGAGCCCCTGTCAGGCTCCCTGCTCAGCAGGGAGTCTGCTTTTCTCCCTCTCCCTCTGCCCCTGCCCTCACTCATGCTTTCTCTCTCACTCTGTCTCTCAAATAAATAAATAAAATCTTTTTAAAAAGTCATAGAACTATAGTTTAAAAGACATTTAATGCCAAGATATATTTCCATTTAAATGCTACTGGGATTAATAACTCCTAAATAAACCAATGAGTGATATTTAGAATATTTAGCTAATACAAACAGTCTTTATAAAAGAATCTTATGATTGATCGGCTTGGTGGGGATGAATACAATGCCTATTATCTCTAGAAAAACATACTCTTGCTAGGGTTTGAATACTAGCAGGTCATAGTTCAAAAAGTATACTGGGACTGCAGGATTATATGTGCCAAAATCTGAGAATGAGAAATTACCTACAGCTATAATCAAATAACCCTTTATGGCAACAGCAGAAACGAATCATGTATTTTCTACCTTACTAGAAAGACTATGTCATCTCATACAATGAACATCAGCTTTAGCATTAGACATCTGGTTTTAAACTCCCCTCATGCTTTTGTGGCATAAACCTGTTTGTTAGCTACTTCTCTGAGACTCCGTTTCATATCTGTAATACAGAGATAATAATGGTAATCTCAGGATTACAGGGATTAAATGTGATAATAGCATGTAGGAGTGCCTAATGATCCTAGGAACAGACACGAAATAGTAATACCTTTTCCTTCTAGTCTCTTCTTGAGATTATGTGCATTTTCCCTTTAAATATGAGCTGATTTTCAAAAAGTGAAGTAACTAGAGCTCCTTAGCAAAGCTACTTCTATCAGATTAGTGTCTGGGTCAAATTTATTACCCTACCACTGGATTCCAGTTGCCCCAGGATTGGTCTCACTAAAGCCTACAACAGCTACCCAGCCAAACACTAATCACCCACTAGATAACCAGGGAGCCACTGAGTTAACCAGTTCTAATTTGGAAATTAGAGTGACCTGTACATTCTGGAGATGCTGAAATACTATTTCCAGAAGAAAACCAAGCAAAAATAAACATACAGTATCTTTAGGCTCGTTCTAAAACGGAGCTCCTCAGATCTCAGAGCTGAAGGCTTGGTCCAGGATATCTTTGAGACTATAATTTTTGCCAATGTTTTCTCCTTCTCAATCCTGTTTCCTCAGTTTTCCTGGTCTCAGTGGGGAGAAGAGGCAGAAGCAGAAATTCCACTGTTAAACATGTTCAGCGTGATGGTTTTAGGGGCCTCTACAACTCTAACTCCATGTCTGCCTCCCTCCCCAGGACATGATATTCTGGTTTTAATGAAACGAATGCAGCGCCTCACACTGAGGTTGGGAATCCCATGGTAGAGGAGATTCTCCGTTGTAATGCCCTGGCATGCATTTCATTTGGGTAACTTCCAAATTGTGAATAAGGAACTTAGGGTCAAAGGTAACAAGAATTTATGACTTTGAGCCATGTTGGTGGCATAGCAAGATACCAAGCACTTGGTAATAGTGACTGAGAAAATAACCATCAAAATCCCAGATGTCTCATTGCAAACAAATTCAAGAATGCATCTAACAGAAACATGTCTGAGGCATTTTACGATTACCCATTCTATTCTTAACTTCTAACTACCAGGATTGTTAACTGTTCTAGAAATCAACATAACTTTACAGAAAAGAGTTTTCACTAAGCAAAATTTTCTTTTTTTTTTTAATTGAAAAAAATTAAAATACTATTTTGAATATGAACAGTCTTTTGGCAAAACCTGACACATTTTATGTCTGCCACTTAAAATAGTTTAATTACTAGAGTAAGAAATCACACATCAACTTACTACTGGTCTAGGCGTCTGCATTGGGATATCTTTGGAAATGGTATCATTCATAATTTGGAAAATGAATAATTGTTTGAAATGTTTCAACATAGGCCCTTTAACAATTTTACTATATTAATTCAAATTTCATGGTTACCTGATTAGCTACCAGTTGGCTTTTGATCATAATGCCTTGTTAACTTCTATATTCATATCAGCTCATGTATGTAAGTTACTTGAAAAGACATGTTGTATCAGGGTTAGCCCACAACAGGTATCAGCAGCCTTAGGCAAAGCCACAGACTAGTTCAGTGAAATAGTCAACACGATTCTCAGCATTGCCTTTGGCCCAATGAAAGCTCAATACCTGGAATAATTACCCAATTGTTTGTTGTTGTTATTGTTGTTTCTTTTAAGATTTTGTTTATTTGAGAGAGAGAGAGAGCATGAGCGGGGGAGAGGCAGAGGGGGAGAGACAAGCAGACTCCCCACTGAGCAGGAAGCCTGACACAGGGCTCGATCCTAGGACCCTGAGATGGTGACCTGAGCCAAAGGCAGACACTTAACCTACTGAGCCACCCAGGTGCCCTATCCGATTGGTTTTAAGAATGGCAAAAGCGAACGGGTACATGCTAACATGATTTGGCATGTACTCTTTGGATGAAATTTAAAATTTGGCTCATTTGGAGGAGACAAAAGTGAAAATTATGCAAGCCAGTAGATAGAAATGTTACACTCTGCCTCCTAGTCTACAGATTTGAATTCTTACAGGCAAATTTCTCATGCGATTTGCACATTTTTTCATGTCCTTAGCACAGCTCTATTCCTGTGTCTGTTTTAAACATAAGAGAAGAGTATAGGAGAAAACAACTTTTTATAAAACTACTTAGATGAGTAGGAAGAATAGAAAAGGCTCTTCCTATTTAAGACAAAGAAATAAGTTTTAAATTTTCAGAACTCCCGGAACAAATTAATAAATGCTTATTTCCTGGCTGTGGGGCAATCTGTGGTAATTACTTATGTTTACATGATTAACTTGATCAAATTTTATGTTCTCCTTCTAAGATAAATAGCATGCCCAGTGCTACAGCACACAAACACGAGCCTTCAGAGAAGGAGAGTTCCTCAGATCCCATTGTCTTCTTTGCTTCCGGCTTCCTGGTTTTTCATCTAGCCTTCATAGTTTATCCCCACCCCCCTCTCTTCTGCCTATTACTTAAATATTTCTCTAAGTTCTGCTCTAAATCCTTCCATTCTTTCTCTACGTGTTTCCATTGGTGATTTTATCTAGTATCATGACTTCATATATCATGACTAATAATTCCCAAATCTATAAATCCAATTGAGATTTGTTTTAAGCCTTCTTCCTAAAAGTCTTCTTGGCTTCTGACTCATTTCATGCCCTAAACTAGATTCATCTTTCCTCATGCTTGTTCCTTTTCCTCTGATTCTAATTCTTAAGAAATAGCTTCAACATTCAGTGACCCAATAGGGAAATCTGTGAATTATATTTTAATGCTCCATCTTTCACACTCTCCATAGCCAATCAACTACCCAGTAATGTCTGTACTACTTTCAAAATATTTCTGGACTCAGTCCGTTTGCCCTCTTGCTGTTCTGTTTATTTTAGGCAAGTATGATTCCTTTTCTGAAATACTGAAAAACATGCTTCTAAAAGTAATTCCTTTCTTAAATCCCTATAATGGGCAGAATAATAGCCCCTCGAAGATGTCCCCGTCCTAATCCTTGGAACCTGTGAAGATGTTACCTTATGTGACAAAAGGGACTTTGCAGATATGATTAAGGTTAAGAACCTTGAGTGGAGAAGAGTATCCTTGATTATCCATGTGGGCCCAATCAGCCCACATAAACATTTAAAAGCTGAGAACCTTTTCCAGCAATGTTCTGTTCATAAGAAAAGGACATGTGTGTCACTGCTTAAAGTGGGAGAAAGAATGTGGGAGGGATCAGGGATTCTGCCTCTTAAATAGGATTTGACCCAATTATTTTTTAACTGTATCTTCTTCATTTCCAGAGTCACTTGATTTGGGGTAATCTTAAAAGTGTTTCCTTCCAGATGACTTAGGATTTCTTTTCCTTGGCCTTTTACCACTCATCTTCCTGCTTTTAAGCACCCAAATATCTCTTCTCTTATCTTGTTTCCCTTCTTTTTGTACTTGTAGATTTAGGCTTTTTGTTGTCAATATATCTATAGTACCATTTTAGAAGGTTTGGGGAGGAAATTTACCCAAATGTATATGTTCAATCTGCCATCTTTAAACAAAGCAGCCCCCCTCTTCAATTTTCTTTCCTTCCCAAGCCTTTAAAAAAAAAAAATCATTTTCTCTCTCCTTGCTCCTTTCTGCACTGGCCATTTTGCATGATGTCCTCTTAATGTAAGGTTTAGTGGAATCAAGACAAATTTTACAGGACAAATACAATCTTGAGGTCTCATGATTGTCATGTACTAAAACTTTATATAAAATGCAATATAACAATAATATATTCTTGGAAACAAACGAAAAGAGTCCCAAACCTGTATTTCCTCAGAGAAGTTGAAACCCCAAGAGACACTTAACAGAACACAGGTTTTTAATTTAAATAAAGGAAACTCCCTTACTTTTTTGCTCTGTAAAGAACACAGAGGTTTTTGCCTTTAAGCAGGAAATTTAAGGTCAGATGTCAAAACCCAATATCTGATTACAGACAAGTGTCACCCTTTTCTTGGCTCCAATATATTATACTCAGTATATATCTTACTTTAATCTTCCCTCACTTTCTGGAGAAGAGCCAGACTTAAAATGCATGTTTTCAAAGGACTTGAATAGAATCTTGTCTAAAATGCAAAACATGGTTTCTTTTTTAACATCTTGTGGTATACTTTAATATTTCTCTCTGTGTCTTCATGGTTTTGTTGGCTTCTTAGGAAGGAGTGAAAGAAACCACGTGCAAAAACAAAGAGGGAAAGAGAGAGATATGAAAGGCACAAATAATGATCATTTTTCTTAAATATAAACCAAATCTTTTTAAATCCTTTCCAGATTCAGTCTTGGTCCTTTCCATAATTTTTTATGATCAATTCAAATTTTATTCAAGTAAGACATTTGTCTTTATTTTGGCCCCAATCATGAGTTCTATGAAGTCACCATTAATCTGTTTCAAGCATTCTTTTAAGAAAAGATATTTGATTTTAAAATAGAAATGTGTTTCATAGAAGCCTTCAATCATAAATTGTAAATTTTACAGAAAACAGAATTTGCAGTGAGACCAATCCTAAGTTACTCTTAAGGTCACTCTGCCACTTGAGCCAACAGTCCTTGGAGTAAATGACGATATGGTCATTGTTATAACAAACAGGACACTTTCCAAGGAAAAATTCTCATGACAAACCTAACTACTTGCATGCAAGGGAGAGTCAATAACTTGACAAAAAAATAAAAAACAGTCGATAGAGAATATGAAGAGAAGAGAAACGGGAGGAGTAGAGGAGATTGTTTTATTATGTTTCTAAAGGGATAAAAGTAAAGTATTATAACTTTCTTTCCTTAAACAGTGACCAAAAATGCTGCATAATACTTTGTGAATTTGGCATTTTACCAGAGTTCCATGGAGAATGTTCTCTGAGCACAGTCTGAGAATAAAAGAAGAGGAAATAAACAAGTACTACAACCAATTGAAACACTATTTGTGAGCATCCACAGATGGCATCTGTGAGATTGTAAGAGGGCCAATAAAGCCCTGCCTTGGATATGTTAGTGCACAGAACTTCAATCTACCATTTAAGCATAAATAAGAAAGTAGGAGTCTGACAGGATTAGTTTGAGAAAGTGATCATGAGAAAATGTTCTGACGCATTCACAGCTTCTCTGACACACACTGGACAGAGGAGGGATGTGTCTGGACCTACAGTAATTTAAGGGCATAGCTGTCACATTGTCATTCACTTTGGTCTGAGTTCAATTTACGCTGCTATCTAAAATCAAACTTTGCTTTTGCTCTCAGGTGACACGTTACTCTAAGCAGTAATGTGATTAGAGTAACGTGAGTCTCAAAAGTACCTTCCAAGTTGTTTTGAGGGGGTCTTTTTCTAACATTGCTAACCGTGAATCATGAGTCACAGAGCTTTAACATTGGGTGTGTGATACAGACAGGGCAAGCAAAGGGCGATGGTAAAAATCTGACATATTGCTTCTTCTTAGAAATCAGTAGAGATTGGGTCAGACCTGGGATTCTGTTACAAAGAACTTGGATTATGAGATTAGAAGAACCTCCTTGGTGGGGAAGGAATTCTTGGAAGCTATGTACATCATGGGAGCTACCATGAAGACCTAGGCAGACCACATGAGCAAAAGGAACATGTCTAGCCAGAGGAGAAGAGTGGCCAGAGGAGAAGATCAGAAGCAATTGGGAAACATGAGGAAACATTGAAGGAACTAGGGATTGGTTACAGAGGCTTGCAACAGCATTTACAAGTATCTGAAAAGCAGAACATAAGCAAAGAAGAGGGGGAAAAAAACTCCAAACAAAGCTAATGTTCCCGTTGTGGGGACTTGTTCTGGTTAGATCCATGAAGGGCAGACCCAGAATCGATTCAGGGTAGTTAGAGGGAGATGTAACTTAGCCAAAGTAAGGAGGAACTTTCTAACAATTTGGTTCTACCAGAGTGACCTACATTAAGAGAAACTACATCAGTAGTTTCCAGGCTCAGGGAGAATGTCGAAGCAAAGTCTGGATCATGTAATCAAGCATTGGAGCAGTGTTGAATTTCATGACTTCTAAGATCTTTCCAACCCTTCAAGTTAGTAAGGATCTGGCTTGGTCTGAGCATCTGGGCACACCCTGAACCCAGTCATGGGGCCATGCCTGCTTGATGTGTCACTATTCCACAAACCATTATTTTCTCAGAAACTTTGGCAAAGGAGATTAAATACAGATTTCATTTGATTAGCAAATAATGCTATCACGATCCACAATCTGACATCTTCTTTCTAGGTATATGTCTTTATAAGAATCTCAATAGGCAATAGGTACAACCTAATTCATCAGCTATTTTTATCAAATGCTATAGGTGTCAAGTTAATAAAATGCAGAATTTGGACCTTGTGCATGGCATGGAGTTTCTATTTCATTAGTATGTTTCCATTTAAATTCCTAAAGTATCCTCAAAATAGCTGGTTACTGGGTTTTGATTTGAGCCTTGGCCTGGCTGTTGATTTGCACTCCAGCACTACAGTCCTCCTCCCTGTACCCACCACTACATCTAGCAGAGGAGGTTCCTATGGGGCTGATAGGGAAAGGGATATTTGGCTTACTCTGGAGGCTACTGTAAGCATCCAATCTATATAGATTGCTGCCAGATTTTAAACCACAGTAACCCATCCATATGCCACATGGCCTCCACCCACCCATATGGGACTAGTCCTCTTTTGCCATCCTTGACTGTTCAAGGAAAATTTCCTTCCTGCTTCATTTCAGCTTCTGTTCCTGCCTTTTCACATTCCATCCCTGCCCTTATATGATTGCCTACTTTCATCTTCATCTATTCATTCAGACCCTTCTCTCAATCTTTGGTTTTGGTTCTGCATGCTTTTCAGGGTCAGAGTCTATACTGGCCTTGGGTGCTCTTCCTCCAGGTGCTCTGAGTTACTCACCTGCTTGATCAGCACCTGGTGGGAGTCACCATCCCACCTGACCTGTCCCTGGTACTGACACATTCAGGTGGATCTCCTAGGCTTATCTTAAATATTCATGAAGATGGACAGATAATGGCCTCTTTACCAATTACTATCGGCGAAGCCCAGAGATGGTGTTTCTAAATGCCAAATAATAACATGTCACCTGTGCACAATTAAGGATTCTTACATTAGGCTGATGGTTCTGGGTGCCTTCTATTTGAGTTCAATTTTCTGGGTCCCATCACACCAATGTCTTCTTCTATGGTGTTTTAGAGACCTTCACCACACATTGACTGAATCTCTAGGGAATATAAGCAAGAACAATGCTATGATGAAGTGACATCAGGTGGTCATCTAAGCCAGGCAGGGCTTATTTTTTTCTTTTTTAAGAATTTATTTATTTATTTGATGGAAACACAGAGACAGCACAAGCAGGAGGAGCTGCAGGCAGAGGAGAGAGACAAGCAGGCTCCACACAGAGCAGGGAGCCTGATGTGGGGCTCGATCCCAGGACCCTGGGATCATGACCTGAGCTGAAGGCAGAGGCTTAAGTGACTGAGCCACCCAGACGCCTCAGCAGGGCTGTGTTTGAGCTGACTCACAGGTTTACAAAAAAAATCTGAGTGGGTACCATTTTATTTGTAACTCTATCAGGCAAAAGCTTAAACACAATGTTCTTCTAGAAGAAATTATTTCTTTTAAGAAAACTGAGATTTAAAAAAAACCCACATAATTTAATGAAAATTAAGTAAAACAGAAAATCTTAATGTAAACGTGGACAAATTAGAGAGAAAATTACAAAAAAAAAAAGGACATTAAAAAACTTAGATAAAGAAAAAAGGGACGCACTTCAGCACCATGCCATATAGAGGATAGATTTGTTTTTGGACAGGTTTAGAGAGTTCTAACCTTCTGTCTTCTAAATTTCCAATTAAAATGTGAGCACGGGGAGCAGGGGAATGTGTTTGTTTACACTTGGCAAAAACTGATTTCCTGTTTCTAAGAAAAAAAGCTTTCAAAGCTTTTTTGGACTTCAAATAGCTCTTGCAAAACAATATTTTGATGAGCTAAGTGTAAATGAATCAGAAACATATGGATTGGATTTCTATTGAGATACACATGGGTTTAAACATAAGCTGAAGAGAATGCCTGGTAAGTTATACTTGGAATTGATGAAAACCAAAATGTGGTAAATTTCTCAGAACTTATTTTGAGATACCTTATGTCCCTTATACCCCCGGTCCAAACACTAGAGGTTTACTCTCTCTTTTTAGGAAATCTTTTCTGAAAGGTAGAAGTTACTTGTTCTTCAATGGAGAACAGTTAAGTTTTAAAACTTCAAAGAGGTGTTATCATACACATTTACCTATCTGACGAGTGAAGAATCTCTCTGGGCCATGAACACAAATAAACCTCCATTTTCGATAATTTTCTTTGCCCTTGCTTATCTCCATTTCATTTCCTTGACCTCAGAACAGAAATACCTAAGGATGGGAGGAGAGAGAATGAAGTCGCCTGCTAGAGGTTTTGTTAAAACATGCAAGCCTGACTACATCTATCCTAGCATCTTATAAAGCTGGTTCCACAGTAATTCTAGAATGTTTTGTTCATGGTAAATAATCTCAGACTTATACTGTCCTCTACTCTGGGTGATATTTAAAACTGCCCTGGGAGTCAAATTGATCAGATCATCTTGATATAATATAGTATTTATTTCATAGGGTTATAGGGGAATTTCATTATTATGACAATAACTAATTTAGGGTCATAAGTTCTTGTCCACAAAGAGATGATTGCATGACTGGTGCTTTTCACACAGCCCAATCTTTTCAGGGTCTCTGGGGTTTGTGCAACAGTGCTATAAGAGATATCTTTCTTAGTCACTCACCAAAAAACTTGCATCAGATGTTATTATGGGTGGAACCGTGTCGCCTTAAATTCATATATTGAAATCCTAATCCCCAGCATCTCAGAATGTGCTTGTGTTTGGAGGTAGGGTCTTTAAACAAATAATGAACTTACAATGAAATCAGTGGGGTAGACTGTCATCCAAGATGACCAGCGTCTTCACAAGAGGAGATTAGGGCACAGAGACAGAAGGAAGACCATGTGGAGACACAGGGGGAAGACAGCCAACTATACATAAGCCTAGCAAAGAAGCCCCAGAAGAAACCAACCTTACCAAAACCTTGATCTTGGACCCTTGGTCTCCAGAGCTGTGAGAAAATTCATTTTTGTTGTTTAAGCAGTCTGTGGTCCTTTGTTATGGTAGCCCTAGCTCACTAACATAGCTGTGAAGATATTTGCTCTCCACCATTTACAAATCATTAGGACTGTTAACTACAGGTCAGAGTCTAATGTTTTCTTCTGTTGAACCTGGAAGACGTCCTCCTAGAACCTAAGCTTTTCACCATAATGGAAGTCATCAGGCTAAAATGCTGAAGCCTCTGTTATGATCAGCACACATGAAGAAGGTTACTTAAGCCAATACACAAGTCCCCTCCTCCAGGCCCTACCATAATCTGCCCTTGGCAGTCCTCTAGGAGTACCTGAATCCTATTCCATTTCTTACCCAGATTCTGTTATTTGCTCATTCCCCCTTGCACTCAGCTTATATTAAACTTGCGTCTATTTTCCTTTCTGCTAAAGTTAGGACTCCACTCCTCGTCTCCTTTATCAGGGGTGCCCTGACACCTGTATTCTATTTTTTTTTTTAAGATTTTATTTATTTATTTGACAGAGATAGAGACAGCCAGCGAGAGAGGGAACACAAGCAGGGGGAGTGGGAGAGGAAGAAGCAGGCTCATAGCAGAGGAGCCTGATGTGGGGCTTGATCCTATAACGCCAGGATCACGCCCTGAGCCAAAGGCAGATGCTTAACCGCTGTGCCACCCAGGCGCCCGTGTATTCTAATCTCATAGTGAAACATTAGATTCATGGTAAATTGTATGCCCATCCGATTGTACTAATCAAGAACATGGTGGCATTTTTGCTACATTGTAGCTTAACTGCCACACCTTGTAGACACGTCTCCTTCATCTTCCTTTATTAGCTTGGCTGTGTCTGCCCACTCAGGCCTGCTGCCTTTCCTAAACGGATCTGGATTTCCCTGCCAGCTAGTGTTGCCACTACTGCATATCAATGGGAACCTAGACTACTGGCTCTGGTATCAGATTGCCTGTGTTCTTGGTCTGACCCCTTCCATAATTATTGTATGCCAAAGTTCCTCCATCTGAAAATGAGGATGAAAATAGTATCTAGTTCATGGAGTTGTTGGGGATTTGAATAGAATAGTATATATGAAGGGATTTGAACAGAGCCTAGTATATTGTAAAAGCTCAATTAATGTTAGTTAAAATCTTAAAAATGATAATGGCTACTATAAGATGTGAAAACATATTTGGTCATTACAACAATCCTAGAAGGAAGAAATTATTTTAATCTTTTATAGATGGAAGGACTGAGCAGAATCTAATTGGATTTAAAGCCCAAGGTTTTTTATGCTCTCTCCAGCATAGTTCCACCTTAGAAGAAGGACCAAGGGAAATTAGACGAATCTCACTCACTTATGGCCGTCAGAGCCATTGGGGAGAAAGCCTCACTTTGGAGAGGAGATTAACATAATTATAACCAAGGCAATGGAGAAGCTTCTATACTTTTCCTAAGAGGTGAGCTGGACCTACTCTCCTATATTTAGAAGTAAACTCGCATATACTGTGACGGTCCAAATCATAACCTGACTAACAGATTTGCAAAAAATCATCCATATCTGTATTACACACGGAATTAACAGGCCAGGACACTGAGGATATGTTGAAGGCTTTGAATCTTTGTAAGCAGGGCAATCTCACAATTGCAGCCTTCTGAAGAGATGCGTTGGTACACTTTCATTTCATATGTGGGAGCCTTGAAACTGAGAAGCTTGGCAGTACATTAAATCATCAAAACCCTAAGCAAACCGTGCTTGGGGTTCATTCTTCTCATTTCATGCTTCTTGCTCCCTCCTCATTGTAGTTGGCTGACCACAGTATCCTCTGTTGGGAGTGCGTGTGGGGCCAATAAGCCACAAAGAGTGTACAAGGGGTTGATGTCTCTTGGAAATTAGCATGATTGGAACTGTGCCTTCATGAAACTTCTTGCACTGGTATCTGTCACTTATTTTACAGAGTCTAACACAGAGAATCATTTAGAAACTCAGTCAATGACAAGTAGTACTATAGCACGAGAAACTATAATATACAAGGGATTATCTTCTCAAGAGCCAAGTGCAGGGAAACATAGAAAGCTGATTTTTTGAAATTTTATTTTAAAGATTTATTTTATTTATTTTGGAGAGAGAGAGAGAGAGCAGGGGGAGAGACAGAGGGAGAGGGAGAGAGAAACACAAGCAGACTCGGTGCTGAGTGTGAGCTTGTTGTGGGGGTGGAGTGGGGTTCGATCTCATGACCCTGAGATCAGACCTGAGCCAAAACCAAGAGTTGGCTGCTCAACCGACTGTGCTACCAGGTGCCCCTAGAAAGCTGATTTTAAATATCTTTTTCATCTATTTTCATTTTCTTTTCTAACTGATCTTGATTGTTCTTCAAAACTATAAGGGTTATGGTTGATAGCCATTTCCATACATTTGTCTAAGAAGGACACTGCCACAGTGCAGAAAAAGAGATCCTCATGGTGTTGAGCTGTCACTAAATGAGACTAAAATAAGATTTATTTTCAAGAAAGAGTGTGTTGGATGGAAGGGGGAAGAGACTGACAGTCAGAGGCTCACTTTCAGGAACAATAGATATATAATCCAGTGTATGTTTATTCAGAAGAATTTACTAACTGACTTCAATATTTTGCACATGACGGTCACAGAACCTTGTACTGATGATTCGGTTTTGGCTCAAAGTTACCACACACAGAGGCTGTCTTGTCCCTGAGCCTCTCCATTAAAATAGCCTATATGTATGACTCAACGACACTCTTTCCCATAATTTATTTAAATTTCTTTCATAGTACTTGCCGTCATCTGCAAGTGACTTGTGCGTTTGAGTACAGTCATCCCTCTTTATCTACTGGGGATACATTCCAAGACCACCGGCAGATCCCTAAAACCACATAGAGCTCCACACCCTATATACACTATGTTTTTTCTTGCATATACAAACCTCTGATAAAGCATAATTTATAAATTAGTCACAGTAAAAGATTAACAGCATAACTAATAATAAAATAAAACAATTATAACAAAATATGATCACATGATAAGATGAAGTGAGGCATACAATGCAGGCATTGTGACATAGCATTAGGATGCCATTGACCTGCTGTAAAAGGGAGAATCATCTGCTTCCAGACTGCGGTTGACTGTGGGTAACTGGGACCACAGAAAGCAAAATGCAGATAAGTGAGGTTATGTACTTATTATCTGACTTTCCGCACTAGAATGCCGTGGGCTTCAAGATCCAAGGACTCAGTTCATTGTATTTATTACTGTGTCCTTAACACATAAGACACCATTTACCACCAAGAAGACATCCAATCTTAATGGTTGCAAAATAACCAATACATGATTGAGAAATCATGTACACATTAAGAAATGTTTTCAAAGAAATACACAGACCGGTATTTTTAATAAGATTCTCCATTGAATTAAAGCCACTTCTGTAAATTAACACACAGAATATCAGATAAAATGCATAGCCTCTTACTTATTCCATTGATTCATTCAACAAGCATTTACACAGCTCTTATTGTGGGCCACTTTTGAAATGGAGATAGCAACCTGTTAAGATACAGTTTCAGTTCAGAAATAGGAGCTATACTCCTTATAAAACTAAAAAAAGGAAAAAACCTTAAGTAGAAAAAGTAGGCACCTAGTAAAAAATCGTTGCTAGCGCACTGTCATCTTGACTACCAAAACATGTGAGAAAGCAATTTTTAACCTACGCAAAAAGTTACTGCCAAAAACACGGGCTTGAATATATAATGAAGTTCTAGAATGCAAATGGTTTTCATTGACTGATAGTTGAGTATTCAATCAGATATAATCCAATTATGCTTTTTAATGTTACCAAGAAGATACTTATTTCAGATTGCAGGAAGTTTTGGTAGGAAAATTATGTGAGTTTCTCGGTACTTGACTCAGAAAAGTTTCACAGAACTAAATATATCTCATGTTAGTTGGAATGTTTTTCATATTAGTGGTTTCTATGTATATTTTTTAAATCTCATGGAATACAAAACATTATTTTCTAAAATGGGAGGTAAATGTCATGGTTGAATTGTGTCCCTCCAAAAAAGATATGTTGGAGTCCTGTCCTTCAGAATGTGACCCTTATTTAGAGATGGGACCTTACAGGGGTAATCAAATTAAAATGAGATCATTAGGGTGGGCCTGTAAAAAAAAAAAATGTGGACACAGACATGCACGCAGAGACAATGCCGTGTAAGGTTTGGAGTTACGCGACTGCAAGCCAAGGAACCACCAGAACCTAGGAGAAAGGCTACAAGAGATCCTTCCCTAGAGCCTCAAAGCAAGCCTGGCCCTGCACACCCTGATTTTGGACTTTGAGTCTCCAGAACTGCGAGACAATACATTTCTGTTGTTGAAGCCCCCGAGTCCGAGGCACTCTTTCATCAGCCCTAGCAAATCAATACAATAAGCTAGGCTGGAATTAAGACAACTAATACAATTAAATCCTGATTGAATGGATTTTCTAGCCATAGTAACCATTTATTTTTCAATTAGAAAAGAACAAATTCCTGAAACTTTGTAAAATGCTTTCAAGATAAAATATGCTATTGCATTAGATGACTATTATTTGAGAGACACAGCGAATGTGGCTGCAAAACAGGCATGCCTTGTGAACAACAAAGAACTTATTGAATTATTTCAACAGATGCCAAAAATATATTTTTATCATCTCAAAATTCTGTTCTGATTCTTTAAAAACTCTGAACACAAACAAGCAAAATAAACAGATAGTAATCAAAGAGTAGAACTTCAACACGTCCATTAGATTTGTATTTATAAATCTGATATAAAATTTTTAAAATAACAGAATATTTTCATTAAAATCAGGAAAAAGTAATCATATAACCATAACTGACATTATTTAGCATTGTTTTATGATCAGAATCAATGTAAGAAGGTAAAGAAAAGAAATAGGACATGTAAGTATTGTAGAGTGGAAGCTACAAGTCATCACTTTTTCTAGATAAACTTTTCCATGTGGAGACTGAAGAAAATCAACTGAAAAACTATTAGAAGTAACAACAAAACTTATGACTATTAAATTCAAAATAAGTAACCATGTATTATATATACATATAAAATATCTATTATATATAATAATTATAAAAATATAAAGTAAAGTAAAAAGACCAAAATAATTAATAAGAAATATACACGGCTAGGGGTGTTTGAGTGGCTTAGTGGGTTAAGCATTGGACTCTTGATTTGGGCTCAGGTCATGGTCTCAGGGTCCCGGGATCAAGCTCCATGTTGGGCTCATGCTTGGCATGAGTCTGCTTGTCCCTCTCCCTCCTCCTCTACCTCCCCCTCATTCACATTCATACTGTCTCTCTAAAATAAATAAAATAAATAACATCTTAAGGAAAAAAATATATATATATGGGTTTTACAGAGAATATGTGTGTATGTGAGAAAAGTATATCTTCCATTTGTTTAATTCCAATAAAGATAGCAATGGGACTTTAATAAAATGACAAAATTATATGAATTTCATATGAAAAACTAAGCCAGGAAAGTTGTATAAAAGAATAATGAGAAGGAACTTTTGCTCCCAGACATGAAAAGATTGCACACACACATTATATGTATTTAAGGCCCCTGGGTGGCTCAGTCAGTTAAGCATCTGACTTCAGTTCAGGTCATGATCTCAGGGTCCTGCGTTAGAGTCCCATGTCAGGCTCCACACTCAGCAGGGAGTCTGCTTCTCCCTCTCCCTCTGCCCACCCGCACCCCTGCAGCTTGTGCTCTCTATCTCTCTCAAATAAATAAAATCATTTATTTTTACGTTTTTAAAAGATTTTATTTATTTATTTGACACAGAGAGAGAGACAGCCAGAGAGAGAGGGAACACAAGCAGGGGGAGTGGGAGAGGAAGAAGCAGGCTCCCAGCAGAGGAGCCTAACGTGGGGCTCGATCCCGGAACGCCGGGATCACGCCCTGAGCCAAAGGCAGATGCTTAACGACTGCGCCACCCAGGCGCCCCTAAATAAAATCTTTAAAAAAAATGATGGCGTTTTCTTAACTCTTTTTTCCTCATATTTAAATAAGTATACAGTAGAATAATTGGATATACAGACAAAGGTAAAGTAAGACAAATATTTTTTTTTAATTATCTGAAGTCCTGCAAGCTAACAATAATCTGTCTTATATACTATTTTATATCTTTTCAAATATTTCTCTAAAATTTATGTACATACATATCTTCTTTCCAAATAGGATTACACCATGCATATTGTTTTGAATTCTTCTTTATATTTAATATATCAAGAATCTACATATATACCATCATTTTCATGCTTTCATGGTATTTTGCTACATGAATGCACCATTGTTTATTAAGTTTATTCCCTCATTTGGATTATTCAAGGTAGTTATTTTTTAGTCATTATAAACAAGATTCAAAAGGCAACCACGTACAGATACATCTGTATCCTTACACAAAGTCATTCCTAAAGATGGGTTTTTGGAATTGAAGTTAATGAACCAATGGAACAAAATCGAAATTCCAGAATTCCCCCAACGCACTCACCCGCACAAATATTGACATGTTTTCAAAAGATTGATCTATAATCCATCTTCAGTGAAGCATTTTTATAATAGCCAAAATTGCTAATGTATAAAATACGCAATAGTACTTCTTTTGCTTTACTAAATAATGCTGTTACTGAATACTGCATTATAGTATCGTGTTGGACAAAACAATCATGTGAGATGTTTGTGATGTAAAATCAGGTTACAAATAAAGTATCAATATCCACTGTGAGGAATTTTGCTTGGGGAGATGATGAATACCTTATTATATTGACTGTGTTTTCTTTATTTGCAACAATTGCTTCAATGGACCCTTACTAGTTACGCTATTCTTCTATGCGTAGTGGCCAGGTCCTGAGGTCTTAAACATCCTTCTCTTTCTCTCTCTTCATGCGGTCGACTTCCCAAACCCTTCTCCTCCGCTAAGATCCTGACTTATCCCTACCAGCTGGATGAAGTCATTTCCTTGTCCTGCAGCCCCAGCTGAGTAACCTCTTCCCTGGGTTTCTGCATCACTGATTCCTCACTGCCCCTTTCAGATGTGCTGATTTTGACTTCCACTCAGTCCGACAATTCTTCCACATCGGTACTTGCACACGGCGGAAGGCAGAAGCCCAGCAGAGAGGACAGACAGGGAAACAGAACAGAATCAGAAATCTCAATGTCTTGTTGATTTTAATATCCCTGTGAATTTTATGAAGACACCTAGCTACAGTATGTAGCCCAACTTCTGCCTTACGTAGCGAACCTTCAGAATTGAGGAAGAGAGACAGCAAGAGATTACACTTTGTCATCCGAGGCATAACTTCATTTCCTATTCTATTGCCTTGGGTGTCTCATATCTAAAGGCTATAAGCAAGGTAGAATTATAGAGTCAGGTCACTGAGATGGCTGGGGGTGCCTGGGTCACCGTCGGTTAAGCGTCTGCTTTCGGCCCAGGTCATGATCCTGGGGTCCTGGGATCAAGCCCTGCATTTGGCTTCCTCCTTGGCGGGGAGTTTGCCCCTCTCTCTCTCTCCCTCTGCCCCTCCCCATTGCTCATTCTTTCTCTCTCACTCAAGCAAATAAATAAATAAATAAATAAATAAATAAAATCTTTCAAAAAGAGAGAGAGGGGGGACACCTGGGTGCCTCAGTAGGTTAAGTGTCTGCCTTCTGCTCAGTTCCTGATCCCAGAGTCCTGGGATTGAGTCCTGCATCCAGCTCCTTGCAGGGAGCCTGCTTCTCCCTCTTCCTGCTGCTCCCCTTGCTTGTGCTCTCTCTCTCTCTCCGACAAATAAATAAATAAAATCTTTTAAAAAATTAAAAAAAAAAGAGAGATATAAACTACTTATGGTACCAGATGACATGTGAATGGCAATTCCAACTGCAGCCTCTTCTCACCTTTTTTTAAAATGCCAGTAAGTTCATAAAAAGGATAAGTGCCATCAAAAATACAACTTCAATTTGAAAAGAATTGATGCTAATTATAAGGTGGATAGTACACGACTGAGAGACTATCCAGAGTTTTAAAAAATATCACAGTAGGTTTTTTTTTAATTTAAAAAATACCATAAGAAAGAAAAAAAAAATGGAAAGGCATTTTATGCTCATCCTGTCCCTGACTCAGAGTTCAAGTGTGTATGGCAAGCACAAATCTGAGCGAATATTCCCCCTTCCCTTTGATTATTCTGGACTCTGTAGTAATGGTTCTTTTTCTCACTTTCTGCCATCCTACCTTTTCCATATCTAGGTTGAAACCATAGACGCTGGAAACAGTGGGACAGGAAGTTGAAGAATGTGAATGGTGGTGATATTATCCTAGGTTTTTCTTCCTATGGTTTGGGGGCTGGATGTCCATTCTTTCCTAGACCTATTATTTTCTGTCAGTTAGTAACTGAATGGTGATTTGCTTAAAGGAGGATTGTTATATAAACAATGTCGTCTTCATTGAACCATTGCCTTTTTATAATTTGTAAAATTAAGGAAGGATGTTGAAGAGAATGTGAGTGGGTGAGAAAGAAAAGCTACGGCAAAAAACCCATCACTTCCCGAATTTCATAACATATGATAAAAGTTGGTATGTTGTTCATTTCAATAGAACATAAGCCCAACTTTAAGCTGCTTCTGAGTTACAGAAAGGTAATCTGTCTTTTACTATTTAAAGTGCAATGGCAGAAAGGTAATCTGTCTTTTAGTATTCAAAGGGAAGTGGCAGACTTTTGGAGAGACACGTCAGCAGTAGAATGCAGAATTCATCGTGCTGAAACCTCCTATCAGTGTAACATTCCCCGGGGAAATTTTCAACAATAATTTAACACATCTATAATGAAACACAAAGAGGAGTCAAGAAATGTTCAAACTTGTATGCATAGTATCTCATGATTTAACCATAAATATACGAGGCCAGAACTACACTGATAATAAATATGTACTTGACTTAAAATGTTCTGATGTATCCCAGGAAAGACAGTGCATGAAGCACGTAGTTCATGCATATCCAAAATAAGAGTTTACACTGCACATTCTTTTACTGTGAGGCATTGGAAAAAAGTGATGTATTTTTAGTTTTATCTCTTAGCTATAATTATGTATAAATGGTACTTTTTATTTCTATAATTTGGTATAACTAACCTTAAAAATGATCATAAGAGACCAGAATATGAACATGTGGAAGTTGAAAACATAAAAATAATATAGAGTTTCCCTAAAAATTTTGGGAAATATGTGAAAGAGTGATGATTGGTTTCGATTTAATACCATAAAAAAATAAGAAAAGGAGAATTAATATCCACTATATTCAGAAGTTAAATTATATAACCACCACCCATTGGATAAAAGAGTCATTTAATGGTCGGGCAAAATAGCACGACTTTTGGCATGAAGAATTTTTTCATCATTTTGAACTAAACTAGAAGATCCTTGACTTTATTCCTAAATAACCCTCTCTGTCTCTTTCTCTTCTCTGCATCTCTCTATTACACACACACACACACACACACACACACACACACACAGAGTCATTTTATAAAGGAAAATAGAGCTATCATGTGTAGTGTGTTAGTAATGACAGAAATACACTGTAAGCATGCCTAAGCTAAAAGAGTAAGGATGCAGCCTTCTGTACTCTTTGTTAGGTAAGTGACTTTGCTACTTTGGCAAAAGTAATGTACGACCATTTACCAAGTACCTAAGAAGAGAGTAGGCAAATTGATCGATGAGTATATGAGATCCAAAGTTGGTCCTAGAAGCAAAGTTATAATGACAGCTGAATAGTAAAGATAATTCTTAATTAATACGGTACAGACACTCCCTAGAATCTGGTTAATTTCAGGGCCTAGCAACATCACTGTAGAGAAATTGACACACCTATGTCCCAAAATACAAATAGTCATTGTTGTAAAACTCCTAGGCAACACCAACCCAAATGTCAGCCATTGTTGAAATGGGAAAATAAATGGTGATCTACTCATAAGATGAGGATGAACTACCGCTCAACGCAAATAACACCCAACTCACTATCCTGGGGGCTCGTTTTCTGTTTGTTTGTTTTTATTCTGTTTTTTTGTGTTTGTTTTCTGGCCAAAAGTCGAGCTCTTCTCAAAGATAACGCTGTCCAGAGATGTGATGAGGCTACTGAGCTAGCCCTGTGGTCAAAGACGGAAAATGAAGTACAGAGGGAATGAACAGGAGACTCACTAATGCTGTCTTGGTCATTCTCTGAATTTTAACTTCTCCTCCACCTGCCTCATACTATTTACTTTCCAGAGTTTTCAAGTGTGTCCAGAAGTTTACTTTTCATCAGTGAGAGATGGTGGGCTTCTTCCTTCTTGGCTGGTAATAGAATTGATTTTCCTTCAAGTGCCTGCAGATTCCTATGGGATGTCCTCATTTTTATTTCTGTCACTGTTCTATGAATTTAAGGTATCTCAGTCTCTCTTTGTTTTTTGAAATCAGTCTTGCTAGAAATACATCTGCTTAATTAGTCTTTTCAAAGAACTGACTTTGATTTTGTGATTTTCTTTATTGGGTGTCAGATTTTTAGGATTCTTATTTTTATACTTTCTTGCATTTAGGAAAAAAACATTTCCAGCTTTACTGACAAATAAAAATTGTATGTATTTAAGGTGTACAATGTAATGATTTGATATGTGCATACGTTGTAAAATGATTGCCACTATCAAAATAATGAACACATCCATAACCTCACGCAGTTACCAGTTGTGTGTGTGATGAAAACACATAAAATCTACGTTTTAAATAAATTTCAAGTATATGATACTGCACTAATTGCTATCATCACTATGCTGTCTATTAAATCCCCAGAATTCACTCATCTTATAAGTGCAAGTTTGACCAACATCTGATTCCCCATTCTCCTACTCTCCAGCCCTCAGCACCACTATTCTGCTCTCTGCTTCTGTGAGTTCAACTGATTTGGATTCCACGTTTAAGTGAGATCATGCAATATGTATCTGTCTGTGTCTGGCTTATTTTACTTAGCATAATGTCCTCCAAGTTCATCCATGTTGTTAAAAATGACAAGATCTCCTTCTTTCTCATGGCTGCATAATATTCCATTGTGTGTTTTGTGTGTGTGTGTGTTACATTTTCTTTATCCATTCATCCACTCATCTCTTAACGGACAGTTAAGTTGCTTCCATATCTTGGCTGTTTTAAATAATGCTGCAAGGAACATAGGGGTGCAGCTATCTCTTTGAGGTAGCAATTTCATTTCCTTCAAATATATGCCCAAAAGTGGAATCACTGGATGGTATGGTAGTTATACTTCTACTTTTTTGAGAAATCCCCATGCCTTTTCCACGCTGACTGCACCAATTTACATTCCCACCAACAGTGCCCACGAGTTCCCTTTACTCCACATCTTCAGCACACTGTTACCTCTTGTCTTTTGACAATGGCCATCCTAACAGGTGGGAGATGATATCTCATTGTGATTTTGATTTTCATGTCCCTGGTTAGTGATGTTGAGCACATTTTCACGTACCTATTAGACATTCGACATGCTTCACATCATACATAAAATTAACTCAGAATGAGCTTGTTACTAACCTTCTAAAGGAACATAGGATAAAAATTTTTGTGACTTTCAATTAGGCAAAAACTTCCTCAACTGGACGTAGCAAGCCTGAGCATAGTGAAAAACATGATAAAATTAGACCTCATCAACATTCCAAGTTTTGCTCTTCAAAAGATATAGTAAAGAACACAATAAGGCAAGTCACAGACTGGCACAATATTTTTGCAAAACCCTTGACAAACTACTTTTTTTCTCCAGAAAATATATGAAATTCTTAAAACACGATAAGAGAAACAACACAAAAAATGGTCCAGTGATGTGAACGCGCACTTGCAAAATAAAGTGTCTGTTTGTCAAGAAGCCTATGGAAGGGGCGCCTGGGTAACGCAGTCGTTAGGCGTCTGCCTTCCGCTCAGGGTGTGATCCCGGCGTTCTGGGATCGAGTCCCACATAGGGCTCCTCCGCTGGGAGCCTGCTTCTTCCTCTCCCACTCCCCTTGCTTGTGTTCCCTCTCTCGCTGGCTAATAAATAAATAAAAAATCTTTAAAAAAAAAAAAAAGAAGCCTATGGAAAAATGCTCAGCATTACTAGTCCTCAAAAAACACAGAAGAAAGCCATAATGACATATCCCTGCATACTCACTAGAACGTCTCATATGAAGTCTGACTCCACAGGCTGGTAAGGATGTGGAGCAACTGGAAGTCTCCTTAGTGTGGATGGGAATGCACAATAGGACACATTACCATGTGACTCAGCAATTCCACTTGTAAGTATTTACCCAACAGAAATAAAACCTAATCCCACACAAAAAGTCTCTGCAAATCTTCCTAGTAACATGATCAGAAAAGTCCAAACTGTAAGCAACTCAAACGGCCATCAGCTGGTGAAAGGATAAACAAATTGTGATAAATTCCTACAGCGAATGTGGTTCAACAGTGGAAACAAGAAAAATATTGACATATGCAAGAATATGGATGACTCACAAACGAGCATGTTAGATGGGAGAAGACAATCACACACAGACACACAAAAACATATTGTGTAGTTATATATAAATGATACGCTAGGGAGGCAAAAATATTGTGACAGCAAATCAGTCGTTGTCTGATGCTGGGTTTGGGGGTGTAATGTAGTGAAGATACTTTGAAGATGCAGGAGAAACAAACCATCCTGTATTTTGATTATGGTGATGACTGTGCGATGTAATTACCAATATTCTTCAAGTTGTACACTTCAGATTGGTCAATGTTGCTGTATATAAATGATGCCTTAACAACAACAAATATGTCACAGTGACTGCTGATGGAGAAAGAACTATGCTAGTACATGCAAACAAGTGTCTTTGCTTGGATTTGGGGAAATACCTGTCGAAAGAAATAGGGCTGTCATAACAAAAGACCACAGATGAGATGTCTTAAACAAAAGAAATTCATTTTCTCGTGGTTCAGGATGTTGGAAGTCTAGGAGCAAGTTGTCAGCTGGTTTGGTTTTTCCTGAGGACTCTCACCTTGGCTTACAGATGACCATCTTCTGGCTCTGTCCTCACATGCCTTTTCTCTATGTGCATGCATCCCTGGTATCCCCTCCTCTTCTTGTAAGGACATTGGTCATATTGGGTTAGAGCCCCACTCATATAACCTCTTTTAACCTTCATTGCCTCTTGAAAGACCCAATCTCCAAATACACACTAGGGGTTACAGTTTCAACATGAATTTTGAGGGGCCAGTAAATCTTTACGAACATATTTGAGAAAAATAAGTCTGTGTTATTCTAGTACTTGCATAATGGGTGCATCAGAAAAACATTCCAGATGCTAATCTGGTAATTATGTTCCAGCTAACATATAAATTCTATAACTCTGGAAGTCACTCGAGGAGTCATTATGCAACCACATATTTCAAAAAATAAGATGAAAGTTAAATTTTAGATTTTATAATGAAGAACCTTAAAAGTTAATCTAATTATATAGTCTCATTTGACAAAAATGAAAAAAAAATATGAGCAAATGAAATGGTTGAGTTAAGGCTCATAACCTCTTGAACTCAAAGCAGGATCTAGGATAGTATACTTAATAGTATTATCATTATGAAATTAGACATAGATTTTGGTCTGTTCTTCTAAATATTTAATTTAGTAACCATAAAATTAGTATTAATGAAAGAAAATAATGTTTGCCTCATATTTTCATATTTTTCATATTGATTCCTGACTTTACACAATAATACTTTCCCCAAGATATGTAACATCGTTCTAAACCTATGAGAGAAAGATTTTTAAGAAAGTACTCTTGGAATTACTTAGGAAAACCAGTCAATCTTTTCAGGAAACAACCATACAATAGGAAAGCAAAAAAATTCCAGATAGTATATTTATGATGACATTACAGATGTTTCAAACATTGAAAAACCATGAATTAGTTGAGTCTCAAAAGTGAATAGCAAAAGCAAACAGAATTTTTGCTGGGATAGGATAATGAAGTCAATGACATGAATATACCCTGTTTGTGTATTACTATATTGTATAATTTTAGCTTTAAAATTTACCATTTACAAATCTTCAGAGGAATATTTGAATTGTAGTAGTGATACTTTGAAATATACCTTTAAACATTCTTTTCTGATCTAGACACATGGCTCAAATGAGAATATTCCCCTGTTAAATTTCTCAGCAAAAAGAAAAAAAATCAGTTTCATAGGTATTATAGATTGAACACACAGGATGATTAAATTTACTTTTCAATCCAAGTACTTCATGTTGGAGGGACACATTTACTATATTCTTAACTTCTGCACATGAATATTGACACAAATGTAAAGGTCAATTCAGTCACATAATACATCTCATTTATAGCACCTCTTCTTTATTGGATGGATTAATTTATACAAAATTCATTGAATTCCAAGAAGATTTAGTACCGCTTTTGGCAACTATATTCTTATCTTCCAACTGAATCTGGAAAGGATGGAAAGAAAGAAAGGATAAAAAAAGAGGAAGCAACTTTGTTTAAACCTTCTGAATGCTAGCAGAACTTCCTTAACTTGATAATCCATTTTTGTGCTGTCCAGTAAAGAAGCTACTAGGTACGTGTGGCTATTGAGCACTTGAAATGTGCCTCAACCAAATTAAGATGTCCTGTAAGTGTAAAAGACACACCTGACTTTGAAAACTTCATATGAAAAGAAAGAGTGTAGTCTATTAATAATTTTTTCATGTTAATTATATGTTGCAATGAATATTTTGGACATATTAGGGTATATATATGTATATAGCAGATATATGGGGTTCAGTAACATGTATTATTAAACTGATTGATGTCTTTTTAGGTTGTTTTTTTTTAATTTAACTACTAGAAAATTTTAAATTACACATATGGCTCACATATTTTTATCTAGTGCTGAGCTAGGAAGTTACTTATCTCTACTTCATTGTATTGATTTGGATAATCAAATTTTTAATTTTTTTTAATATCTTAAGGAAAACCAATGAGCTCCCTGATAAATGAGTTTAAGAAAGGAACTGGCATATGGAGTTGACGTACTGTATTGTTGGCGGCATAAGACACCCACAAGAAGACTATTCTCCTTTCTTCCCATCCAGGGAGCTCATAGGCTCACTGACCTGGGTTCAACACTGTAGTGAGGGAGTAGATATGTATGCCTAATTCCAGAGGTCAGTAGGAGGCTCTTTGCTCTCTGCAATTTAGACTTTTTCTATTATAAATCTTTCTTTGGTTTGTCAAAACAGCTGAAAAAGAAAAGAAAATCAATATAAAGAAAAAGAAATGCCTTTAATATTTATAGGAATGAACCATAATTTATTTCTAAGTTTTGTACATATTTGCATATAATATGCTTCTGGTACATAGAAACACCTTTGTCTATTTTGCACTAGTTCCGTGTGGAACCTTAGCTATTTTCCCAATTTTTCAAAGACTTCTTAACTGAAAAGCTTTAGCACTGCTATGCTACACCGAAGTTTTTTTTATTTTCTTTATTCCCGGGTATTGTTGTGATCGTCTGCTAGGGTTTCAGAGAGGGGAGAGCTTGTTAGGATGTATGACAAGATATGCTGAAAGCAAATGACTCAGATGGTGAAAAATAAGATTAATGCAAGCCTATTCCACTCTTAGTAAATTATGTATATTTTTTGCCCACTGGCATAACTACCTCTTTCTCATACCTGATTTGACACATACAGAGAGCATATTATTCATTGAGCTTCAGGATCTGTCATCTCCAATTATGTGAAATTGAGTGGTGCGTTTGCAGCCAAGTCTCTAAGCATTTTCTTGATCTTCACATTCTTGTAATTCTAGCTCAAATTATAGACACATCTCCCCAAAAGATAAATAGTACGGTGTTGAAATAGATAACTGGTGATCTTAAAAATGGAAGAGTGAGCATGATTAAGCAATAGGTTTTTTAAGTATATTAAATAGGTCTCTCCTTAGTCTATGGATTTTTTTTTTGAGCTACTGTCACTTTTAATAATGTTTTCTGCTTCCAGAGTATAATATACTAGGTATATTACACTAGGCACTCAGTCCCGTAGTTAGAACAGAGTCAGAGTTTTTACTGAAAGATATTATTTGATGAGAGAGGATAAATCATGGTCTTTTACTACATCTGTGATATCTTCTGGCTTAAGAATATGTGACATTAATATTAAAAAATGTTAAGATTTGACAAAAGATTTGATTCATTATTATCCTCTATGTTTTTTTTTTTAAGATTTTATTTATTTATTTGAGAGAGAGAGAGAGAGAGAAAGAGAACATGAGCCAGGGAGGAGCAGAGGGAGAGGGAGAAGCATACTCCACCCTGAGCACAAAGCCTGATGCGGAGCTCGATCCCAGACCCATGAGATCATGACCTGAGCTGAAACCAAGAGCCAGACACTTAACTGACTGAGCCACCCAGGCTCTCCCCCCATGCTTTTCTGTATGCTAGACATATTTTGTATAGCAATCCTATTTAGAGATTTGTAATGTAGCCATAAAATTTGTTCTGAATTGGATTTTAGACACCATTTACTATACACAAGTCTGAACTACATACATTTTCCTTAAATGTCTCATGCTATTAATTCAGCTCAATTACTGATTATAATGTCTTCCAAAGCACTACAATTATAGAAATAAATATTTCTGTAAGGAGGTGAGATATATTCCATTTAATGTGGCCTGATGAGATCTACTCAGGCAACAGTAGAGCCCGAAATCTCCATGCTCACACTGTAGGATCATTGGTCTTCTTGTCCCAAATGTCTCCTCTCTCACAGAAATGCTGAGAATAACTGACTACACAGGGCTTTACAGACAAAGATCTGACTGTAATTGTCCATCCCACAAAGCTGAAGTTAAATTAGACAAATGCACATTATTTCTTGCCTTAACTAAGCACCGGGCACTGCATTAGAAATGAATGGGAACATCAACATGAGAACAACACAAACTCCAACAATGAAATAGGGGATGAGTAGAATTTGAAAACTTAATATGAAAAGAAAGAGTGTACTCGGTAAAGAAGAAAATGCAGAAATAAATAATAAAAGCCAAGACTAATTGTAATTACAAAACGGGAGGCATAGGATGCTGTAGATTTTTAGTGGAGGGATAGTTGATACACGTTTGAGACAGTCAGAGCATATACTCTGTATGATAGCTGTCCTTTGGAACTTGTTGAGATATGCTTTATAGCCCAGTGTGTGGTCAATATTCATTAATATTCTGTGTGTGCTTGAAAAGAATGTATATCCCTCAAATGTTGGATAAAACATTTCATACATGTCTATTAGATGACGCTTGGTAATTGTGTTCAAATATCCTTTACCCTATACCCTTTTTCTTTCCGGCTGCTCTATTGATCCCACTGAAAGAGGTGCATCCATTCATTTGTCGTTAAAGTTTTGTGAATTATTGCTTGAAATAATTTGCATCCCTGGCCGGAGCGTGGTAAGACTGAAAATAGAGAGACACAGTAAGAAGGTTCGTGAGATTTAATGCAAGCCTGAATCAAGGCCTTAGTGGAACAGTGCAATGGAGGAAATTCATGAGAGAAGGGTGCTTGGAGCAGCCTGGCTTCTCTAGAGGAAATTTAATCAATGAAAACACTTGGTCGGTGCTGGTTTTTTATTATTCCTGCTTTGTCCTGTGCCATGGAAGAATTCTATGAAAAGTGAGAATAATGTAGAGAGACTTTGGATCAGACTCAGGTATTCACAATCCTCAGGAAAACTTCTGTATAGTTCGTGATACCATTTATATGTCTGAAACCTGCAAGGTTCTGCGTACTAACATGCTTCTAAGAAAACCAAAGTTTGTTACCTGTAAAAATTAAGTAGCAGAGTGCAGGTACTGAATTTATGTATTGTGATTATAGTACTTGATTTAAGCTATGTAAAAGATTTCCCAAGATATACTGCTGTTACATCATTAGTAAAATATAGTTTATCATTTGTGAGCCAGATACGTGTGCGTGTTAATTCACATACATAGATGTACATATATTTAAGTGTCATTAATATGTGTACATTTTATATATACACAGTGAAGGTAAGCTTTCCGTCTACAGTAACTCCTAACCACTTGAGGCATGCAGTCATCTTCTTATTTTGGAAAATGGCAGATTAGAAGAACCAGCCTATTACTAAATACATGTTTAATGATCCCTTAATATAGCTTGGAATAAAATACAGAGTTTAGAGACTTAGTCCTTGACTTCGAGAGATTTGTAGGTTACAGAAAAGAAGCTTCATGCCAGCTTCCCACATAGATATTCAGACTAAATCACCTAATAGGATTTTTATTCTTAAGTGATTATGCTTGTCCCATAGAAATTGGGCCATATCTTGCCTTTTTCTTCTTAAGGATCATTCACTGTTTGATAATGCATGGTAGACCAGGAGTTCCATCTCCTATATTCGCTCCAGAGAAGGACGGAGAAGGACCATTGCTGTTGCTGGTGGTGCTGACCGCAAGCTCAACTGCTCTAGGGTCCTCCACAGTGACAGGGTTCCCCTGTCTGACATAACACCTTTCCAAGGGTAACCCATATCCAGGGACTGACCTCTGGGGGGTGCCAAAGGCCAGTCATTTTTTCTCACTGAGGGACAAGTCTGACAGACTTGTCACCTGTACTCCAGAGCTCTCCACGTGTTTGGCCAAGGCTTTGCTGGGCTTGCCTCAAAGGCTGACTTCTCTTTTTCCACCCAACCATCCTGATGGTCCCTTCATTTCTTAGGTGTTGATGCCCAATAAACACTCTTCACACCAAACTCGGCTTGCCTTCTGTTTCTAAAGATTATAATCTTGCAACAGTCTAAAACCTGTAAGTGGAAAATACTTATACAAATGGGAAAAGAAGTGGTTCCTCTTTGACATCTGTTTTTCTGTGTCTAAGGTTATGAGGATGTAAGTAATTTTTTTAAAGTCTCTATCATGCTTTTAGATGTTTATTTCTTCAAAGCTACACAATTGAATGTAACCTCTATTGGCTTTCACAGCCCCAGGTGCAAATTTGCAAGTGACATTTTATCCCTGTTGCTATCATGGTAACCTCTTCTCCAGTAACTCGGAATCATGGGAGTTGGGTACATCCTCTGTAACTGTCAAGTTGGCTCTGCTGGTATTATCAACTTTGAAATTTTTGCAAGAAGATCAAAGGTAGCTCAGATCTGCATCTTAAACCATAAATTATGAGTCAACAAGGGTTGGCCAGAGACAAATATCTGGTGTGTATTTAGTCACACAGTCATACAGTGAGTCAGTGTTCTAATTGGAGACAGAGTAAATCAGTTGAGGTTCCTTGCTCACCATGGCAAATTTACCAGGACTATTTTCAGAGAGTATATGCATACATACACATATACATATACATACACACACACACATACACATTCTTTTGGCATATTTGGTTTTGTTTGTACATTATTACGTTTTTCTTCCCACTACTACAAGACAAAGACATTAACTGCTGTCAAAAATAAAGTTATAATGGGGTGCCTGAGTGGTTCAATTGGTTAAGTGTCTGACTTCAGCTCAGGTCATGATCTCAGGGTCCTGGGATTGAGCTCCATGTCCTTGGGTTGCATTCTCAGCAAAGAGTCTGCTTGTCCCTTTCCCTCTCCCCCCACCCCTGCTCACTCTCTCTCTATGTCTCTCAAATGAATAAATACAATTTTTTAAAAAAAGAAAAAAGAAGTTATAAGCCTCTGGCAAGCTAAAATTGAGAGCACGACATCAAAGGGATGTCTGCCTCTGTATTTTTAGAGGTAAAAGTGGATATTTCATAGCCAGGGAAGGAGAGAAACAAGGAGATGAAGTGCTTCACCTCAGATCACAAACCAAGGAGGTGGCAAAACTTGGGCTAGAATCCAAATACGGTGGCCAGCGTTAAACACATGGTACTGCCTTCCATTCAGATTTTTTTGGTTGACTGGTATTGATGTAACCAAAAAGACATTACTTCAAAATTCAACATGCCACTGATATTTATCGAGAACCTACTATGTGTCTGGCACTGTTTCAGGCATAGCGTGTAGAACAGTAGATCAGATGGACAAGTTTTTGTTGCGATGGAGTTTACTTTCTAGCAAAGATCAACTTTCTTTTCTGCTAAAAACCACTTACCACACATCAATTTAAAAAAAAGTTCTTAAACACAAAAGATAATGAAAAAGACAACCTTGGCTACTCTTCTTGAGATTTAATCTAAAATGGTCTTTTTCTGTTGGCACTGGCTCCATCAGGCTAGCGTTAGGGACTTGCCATTGATGGTTAGCAATGGGCACAAAATGCCCAATTACCATTTTTGATAACTGTGCTTAAAGGTATCATGCCATTCAGTTACCAAAAAAAGTGTTTATTAAATGCGATTTTGAGTTAGAAGAATGGCAATGGACTGGGCTATGTTTTTTTCTAAATTAAAGTAGAATTTGCATTATAATACTTACAAGTAACTTCTTGAGCCTTTTTTGTTTCTTCTTTGCAGAAGACCTCCCAGGTCAGTTGTCAGAGTGGCAGATGTTCAGCCCCAGCGCATAATGAATTGTCAACGGTGAGAAGTGTTTGGTAAAGAGACTCAAGGAATTATGGAGTCCACGGAATATAGAGAATAATGGGTCCTCAAAAAGTCATTTGTTGACAGATTTTGCTATTCTCATTTTATAGTTCTCTGTGCATCTCCTTTATGTCGCTTGATACAATTAATATTAATCATATTCAATTACTTATATTAAAAGATTTTTCCTTCTGGAGAAGCAGCACAGTTACATGGTTCACAGCAAGGACTTAGGGCCAGTCTATTACAGCTCATATCCTGCTCATACTACCTATTGCGGTGCAGCCTTGGACCCATTACTAACCTCCTCTGTGTCGGTTCCGCATGTGTAAAATAAGAACACACCTCACTCATACGGTTACATGAGGTTCAGATGAGCTAATACCTGTAAAGTGCTTAAGACAGTGCTTAACATTTAATAAGTATTATGCAACTATTTATAAAATGAATAAAAATAGAATCTTTTCTATGAGTAATAGGAAGAGGAAAATATATGTTAATGACCGCTAATATTCTCCTTTCCTATAACTATGGCTGCGTGTTAAGTTGTTCAATACATTACTGTCTAATGAATGAGTGAATGAAAATGTTGAGGCCACAAATGGTAAAAGAATCTGCTCAAGATCATACATCTTAATGCTACAGGTTCCTCAGTGGTATAATAGGGCCAGTGTTACTACTGAGTCAGTGTATCTCCCTTGTTGCTGCAGAAACATTTCATTTGACATGACAGCAGCCCTGAAGCTAAGGAATCAAATCTCTATGTCACAGATTAGCCAATGAGGTTTGAAGAGGTTAAATGCCGTATGCAAAGTCATGGAGATAGTTCAAACAGAGTCTAGGATCAAATCTGTCGTGATGCCAAGTCCATGCTCTTGCCCTGCTACACAGTTGTACATTGAGAGAGCATTTGGTGATATCAGGTAGGAAAGATTGAAATCTGCAGAAGCAACAGAAAAAAAATATGTAACAGGACATGTGCTAGAAGGATTTGTCTTTCAAAAGACATCTCATCTCCTGGATTCCTTTCTAAGCCAACGTCAAGTCCAACGATTTTAGCAATATTCCACACTACTTGCTAACATCTTTTACTAAGGTCAATTTATTGCAAAACTGGAGACAAAGTTTGAAGTCAGTGTAGCTCAGTCTGTAAAATATACTTAAGCAAACTATTAGCACTCTTGAAGTCCAGGATTCACAAATAAATATAAGCTATTTACTTAATGAGAAATTTAAGAGAGAATGACTTTAATTTGATGTTGCACAAATGTATTAAAATCAAGTGAAAATCATTACATTCATAGTCATAAATCATGGTGTATAAATCACAATTCATAAGCCATGAGCTCAGATCTATGATTTTGGAAAGTAAAGTAGAATTGGTAAAAGAGCCTTGGACCGTTGTTGAGAATGATGCAAAGCTACCCAAGGAATCCTGTGATAGGGCTAGGAATTCTCTGTGCCTGGAGAATGTAAGCAGCAAAATTTCCAGAAGGGTGGAATTGACTTTCATGGGCACATTGTATCTTTTCTTCCTGAATTGAGCCTGGGTGCTGTTAGACTCCATTTTACTGTAGCGTCTTTTTTTAAGATTTTATTTATTTATTTGAGAGAAAGAGAGAACGAGCTGGGGGGGGGGGCAGCGAGGGGACAGAGAGAGAAGTAGGCTCACCGCTGAGCAGAGAGCCCAAAGTGGGGCTCGATCCCAGGACCCTGAGGTCATGACCTGAGCCAAAGGCAGACGCTTAACTGACTGAGCCACACAGGAGCCCCTGTCACATCTTAAAATTGAATTATTGCAGGGCATATGGAGCAATAATAAGTATGATGCAACATGATCATAACGAACTGTTCCTGAAAAGCACAAGAAAGTTGCTCTTATTTCTAACCAAGATCCAGGATAGAGACAAAGAAGGATTTTGTGAAACATCAACGTGCCAGTTATGGCAGCTGCCTGAGCTATGTATCATCTGAGTAGTCCTGATCTATTCTTTAGCATTCCATAAGATATTTCCAAGCAAATAATTTGTGTTTAACTGATCATACCTGGAGCTCAAATGCATTCTCCTCTGTCTAAAGAATTATTTTGGATTCTTTTTGTGGGGCAATCACTCCCTAAAACCTGAAATAAACCACAAACAGTCCAGGGGACAAAACCAAAACCCTTGTTTCTTGCTTGTCTTATTTACAGCTGGATCCACTTTTTTGTCTTGTTTGTGACTCAATTTGCTTTGTCTGCTTAGCTTCCACATCTTAAAAGGATAAATTTAATCTCACTGGCTGCAGTATCAAAATACATTTCACATCATCGCTGTATAAAATCAACCCTTCACAGTAAGTGGACTGCACAGAGCAAATTTCAAATTTAGTTACAGCAGTTAACCAAGGATTTTTTTTTTTCGGTTCCACTCTAATTTATTCATAAGTCCTCTGGTAGGTCTTTGAAATAAAAACATGGTTATACAGAGGTATGATCAGTGATATGGCAAAAGGCCAAGACTGGGTCTTGTCTAGAGAATGGGATTTTAGTCTCACCTGTTTCACTAATTGTTCCTGAACATTAATGGGAAGGCTGTGAAATTTGGCTAAATCTCCGTTCCTTCAGCCCTAGAAAAAGGAGCTTGAACCAGATGACCCAAAGGACATTTTCCAGGTTTTGCCTTTCATAGCAACACAGCAAGCTGAAGCAGTATGTGGTTAGAGCTGATAAATGGAAGATTGACTCCACTTGCAAATGACCTAGAACTTGCTGTAAAAACAGAAGATAAACAGAGTGAACAGGGAAAGGCAATAGAAATGGCAGCTGTAATTGAGATATTTTAATCAGGAAACCATCCGGGACGGAACTTCGACGAGTTTCTTCTATCCAGAGAGCATTTTGTCAGAGTGTTTGAAACCCTTAAACAACAGCCCAAGAAGGCAAGTGCTGGCCCATTTTACATACAAGGAAGCTATTCCTTAACATGTCAAAGTCATCTTACCGGAGAAGACAGATGGAACGAGGATCTGTCCAGTCTCCAAGCAAATGGAGTGCCGAGAAGTCAGACTTGTATTCTGAAACAAACAAGCAAGCAAAGTCAAACAAACAAACAAACAAACAAACAAACAAACAAAACCAGACCCTAACTCAGAACGTTTTGTCAAAAAGCAGCAAGACCCTCTTGCACAGAAGAGCGCATACTTAAGCCTTTTGGAAACTTCTCTGAGCAAACAAAAGTACGTGTGAGCTCCCTGGGGCGGAATAGTGAGGCCATGGTGGAATGTTGTGGCAATATAAATTACAGAGAAGATGCTTGGCTTTTCATCCCGTGCCCTCACCCGCAGATGTCTGTGGGATGAAAGCAGAAGTCACTGCCAGCCACCCAGGACCTGGAGCTCCGACACCCTGTAATCGGCTCGCTCTTTGTAACCTCCCTCTTCATCCACCAGACCTCTTCCTAGGGCGGTGTTATTGTACACATTTCACTTGAAAGACCTAAGTCCCATCGCAATTAATTTTGCCTCGAGAATTTCACAATATCCTTTGAGATCACAATAACCCCTGAGACTATTGTGCAATGGGGACTGGAATCTCTTGCCTAAATTATAACTTTGTGAAAGAAAGCGGGTAAAAGTGGGGAAATGATCTTGCTTAAAACAATCAAGTCGGGGTGAAGTGGACAGGAGGCAGTTTAAAAGTGACCAGAACTCCTGCTGAAAATGTATCTCGTCCGAGTTACCAGGTTGAATGTTCGTATCTTCTTACAGGGTTTTTCCAGGCAGGGTGTTTTTGCTTGCTATTTTGTGTTTTTTGTGTTTCCCCCTCCCCCTCTGCCTTTTGTATGCAACCCTGACTCATCATTGTTCATTTAAAATAATATAAATAAGCAAATACATGACTTGCTAAATGTGATGAGTAAGGAGAAAGGGTGTTTGACGAGCCAACTCAGTCCCACATTTTAATTAAAAAGCATGTCTCGCACACCATCAATAAGTTTTCAAGTGACCTGTCATGACCGGTTCTAACAGCAAGCATGTCATTCACTCTTTCCTAATAAATTGGCAGATTATGCTAATATAAGAAAGGGAAGCTATCAATTTTTTGTGTGCTGGACAAGCTATGCCATTGATTTCATAATTTATGATACACGCTTGGAAGAGGAAGATGGCTAAGGACAGGGTTTCACAAACAGAATAAAATGTTACAGGAGGGTAATCAATTAGATGTAGTTGACAAATAGGTGGAGAAAAACATTGCAAAATATTATGCTTTCCTAATGGCCAAACACTCATATATTCGGTGACATGTTATATCTGTGTTCACCTTTCAACAGAGGGCCTGTGATAATAGTAGATACTTGTCAATTATTAAGATTAGGTAATTGACATTTTCTTGTATCTAACTTAAAAAGCCATAACGATTCAATTAATTGGGAGCCAAATTTTCTTCCTTCGAGAAATAAAGGAAACAGCATAAAAGAGGGTAATATTAATTCACCAATAAAGTTTTAAAAATCACTATATGGCTTCTTGTATTTTGTTCCTATATAGGGTCTTCTTCTATAGAAAAATCATGTAGGTTATTTCATGTTCTTATAAAAATGAGAATTTGTGACAGCTGTGGGAATTTAGGGGCACATAGGAAAACCTGGGGGTAGATTTGCAGTCAGATAGGACGAGATGATTGCTTACTATACACGAAGTAGATGTTATATCTTACATTTATAGTCTAATGAGTTTCTTGTTGTCAATGAAAAGATTAGATTTTGTCCTTAAATCCATTGTCAAAAACACATGAGAATCCTTTCATAAAACTGGAAAGTATATTTATGCTACATTATTTATGAACATGAACAGAATCATCAATTTGTCTATAGGTTTTGCTCATCAATCTGAAAACAGAAATACATAGTGGACAAAACAAAGCAGATTAAATATTTAAACCTTATTATTTGCATTTAGCCATTTTTATCTTGTAGAGTTAATGCCCGCACATCATACAGACACGCACATGCGCACACAAGCATGTCCTGACACCCACGCACGAGTCAGTATCTACCCAAAACATATCAGATCAGCAGTGACTTTTGAACATTTCTGGAAATCTCTATTATACTTATGTTTACCTATTTGATAATTGCTTACATTATGACATTAACAGCTTTTTGTATGAACCTGTCATATAGTTTGTCATGATTCCAACATGGTGAAAAGATACATTTATTTATTACGAATGGTCTTGGGTAATTTCAAGAACATCAAATATGATTTGCTCCCAATTGTTAGTGAGCTGATATGATTTTATATGCTATAAAATGATTCCATAATTAAGGTTTTCTTTTAAGTATAATCCCTAGATAATATATTTTAAGATTTTATTTATTTATTTATTTATTTATTTGAGAGAGAGAGAGTGCACAAGTGGGGGGAGGGGCAAAGGGAGAGGGAGAGAGACAAGCAGACTCCCTGCTGAGTGGGGAGCCTGACGTAGGCTTGATCCTAGGACCCTGAGATCATGACCCAAGCTGAAGTCAAATGCTTAACTGACTGGGCCACCCAAGTGCCCCTAGATAATTTTTTAAATAAGCAAAAAATTAGTTGTTTCCCAGGTACAATTTATATATACTTTAAACATTACAAGATATGACCATTTGGAAAGTATTCCAATTACCTTAAGAAATCTTTCCCAAACATTTGTGAAACTTGACGATTGAAGAAGTTTTGGAAACACAGTATCTAAGTCATCTTTCAGGATATTATTTTTCACTGTGGTTTTAATCTCCCTATAAACCCTCAAGAAAGTGAGTTTCTGATTTGAAATAATATTTGTTTTGCATATGCAAACCTATGGGATTCAGCTGATGGGTAAGGATGAGTACTGTTGCTCCAGCCGTTGTCAAGTGATTTCCTTTTCTTTTTTTCATAAGCGAAACAATAGTTTAAAATAAAATACAAGTTGGGGCACCTGGGTGGCTCAGTCGGCTGAGTGATGGACTCTTGGCTTCTGCTCACGTCATGATCTCAGGGTAGTAAAAGAGAGCTCTGCAAGGCGTTCCATGCTCAGCACAGAGTCTCAGCTCAGAGTCTGCTTGAGATCCTCTCTCACTTTCCCTCTGCCTCTGCCCACTGCACTCTCTCTCGTTCTCTCTCTCTCTCAAATAAATAAAAATAAGTAAATAAATAGATAAAACTTTAAAAATAAAAGTCAACAATATGTGATCTGTAACAGTTACCAAGTAGATTCACATCCCCAAAAGCCACCTCTTACTGGCTTCACTGGTTCCCCAGCGGGGGCACATTTGTAATCCTGGATCAAAAACCTTTTATGGAAGAACCATTCTTAAACGTTCACAAAGGCAGTTTTCCTGTTCCGAGTTAGTTCATGGAAACGCATCCCGCCTGCCTGACACCCTTTAGTGTTCTCTTACGGTTTAAAGCTTTAAATAACCCCTTCCCGATACATCTAGAGTCTAAAACTGAGTTTCTTTTTTTGCTCTCTCTTTTTTTTAACTTTGAAAAGAGTAAGTAATATTACTAACTGACTGTGATATGATCCTTTAAAAAATATGTGGCATTTACCTAGTCGTATGGAGGAAAAGTACAAAGAAGGCTAAAAGAATAAGCGTACGGGAGAGCAATCGCAGTTGCTCAGGTCTTGAGTTACGTTGAACGTTGGTGGAATGAGTCCAAGATGGAATTAAATCCAAATGTTTCCTGCTTTCTTCCGTCTTAATAGCTTCATATTTCCTTCACTTCATGTCTTCCACAGTTTTCACATTTAAAATCGTCATCTTTGAAAACATCGAGCATATTTATGGCATGTCTGTTTCCTGATACATATTCCAGCCTACCTTATTGCAGCAGTTGCTAGACAACAAAAGAGATCTGGGGTTTCTACATAATAGCGAAATTCAAATCAGGGAGGAAAGGGGACTATATCATACCAACTTCAAAATAAATCTTCCCTCTTACACTAAAATATATGACAATATTTGTAAAGGTTCTTCCACACCGCATAATACACTTACCCATTAAATTGCGGAAACAAATCAAGTAGTCCAAGTTCATGCGACAGAGGCAAGGAACACAGAGGATAAAATGACAAAAAGAGAATCGAAGAAAGTATTATGACGATGATGATAGTTAATGTTGCCATGGCTAGGAGTCGCATTAAGAGCTTTACTTATATCATATCATGTAAATCTTTCATCATATTAAGAGACAGGTACTCAGTCCCTTCAGGTGACGCACGTTAAGGAACTGGCCCAAGGTTTCACAACTAGTAAGTAACAGAATCAGAATTAAGTTCAAGCACTTAGAATCCCAGAATCAGATTTTTCCTTTCTTCTTTGAGTAATCACTGCAAATGTTAATACCTCAGTGCTGTTGCAAAAGAGGGTGTAGGGGGAAAACCAAAAGAAGAGGAAGAGGATGGAGAGAAGTAGGAGGAGGGAGAGGAAAAGGAGGAAGAGGAGAGGAGGGTGGCATTTATCATCATTTGTGTGCAGCTTCTGACGGGAATCAAGTCAGACTAGCGTTCTCCAATTCAATCGCTATTATTTTGAATACATAACTTCCCAGCAGGTTTCTGTACAAAAATGAGGGGGAAAAAAGTGGAATGGAGAAGAGGAGGAGAAGGAAGAACAGAAGAGAAATGACCATTTTAGCTAAATAAACACATCTACCTAAATCATGTATTAGCAAGAGGATGTTTATAACCTCAGTACATTTCTTTTACCGCACTGTAGAGACACTGGATTGTCTCTTCTCTCTCAAATTCAAATGTCAGTGTAATGGCTAACTGAAGTGAGCAGTCTTTGTTTCCCAGTGATGAGCCAGCCAAGCAATACAATTAAAATGAAAAAAGCTTCATGATGCTCATTTGTGGTCCTTTAAGCAGAGCCAACTGCTCCAACAGAGGAATTACATAGAGTAGTAAGAGCAAGAAATCAATTGATTGGGTACATTATTTTCATTCCCTTTCTCTTTGAGAAATAGAATTTGCCTTGATGTGAGCTCCCTCCTTCACTTTGACTCATTTTGTCAACCCTCCCATTTCTTCTACCTATCAAGAAGGGAGAAGAGACGGTCTATGACTTGGCATTAAGTTTTTCTGCAATTACTTTCATACTTGCTTCATCAGCGATGGAATTCTTGAATGCTTCTGGACCATTCCTGGCATATGAAGAAGGGCTCTTTCTGCCAAAAGTTAAGCCCTAATCCAAGACAGGTAAAATGGCTACAGACCACATTCGACAGAATAGTCCCTATTTTCAGACAGTAAAATACCTTCCTCATCAGTCAGCCATTGTTCAGGGACCCATGTGCGGACTTCAGAGATGCTATTTTTTCCATTCTAATTTTGTTATAATAGTGTATGTGTTCAAATACTTTGTGAAACTACATCCAAATAAACATGTGGCCAAAAAATAGAGATTTTCTTTTACAGGACAATTGTCACGTTTTACATTACTTCTGAAGATTACTCACCAAAGATAATATTTAGTCATTTGCTAAATTATCATAAAAAGAAAATTATACTAATGTTAATTGAAGCATGGGTTTCTCTGAGGATTGAAACATGTGTTAGTCTAGTAATCTAGTTAAACTATCCTCAGGGTTGGACAAAGAATTTCTTCTCTAGAATGTCAATTCCTTCATTTAAAAAAAAATTAAAGATTTTATTTATTTATTTGAGAAAGAGAGGGAGCAAGCATGAGAAGTGGGGGAAGGGGCAGAGGGAGAGGGAAAAGCCTACTCCCCTCTAAGGAGAGAGTTCGATGTGGGGTTCCATCCCAGGACCCCAAGATCATGACCTGAACAGAAAACAGATGCTTAACTGACTGAGCCACCCAGACACCTCAACCAATTCCTTTATTGACATGTTTCTCAGCTACTAAATATAATTGACATGGCCCCCTCTCAATATTACTGCTTTTGTTATTATCAGGAATACACAAATTTGTATTTGAATCTTAATTTGCATTCTGGAATAAAATTATATGTATAGCAGACTTTGTGAGAACTAAATGTTTTGAGGATAATTAAATAAGCAGGGGCACCTGGGTGCCTCAGTCAGTTAAGCATCTGACTCTTGAATTTGGATCAGGTCATGATCTCAGAGTCCTGGGACTGAGCCCCAAGTCAAGCTCTGCACTGAGCATGGAGCCTGCTGAAGATTCTCTCTCTCCCTTTCCCTCTCCCCTCCTCCCTGCCTCTAAAAAAAACACATAAAATAATGCATTTACATCACTAATTGCCGTCACGGGATATCTCCATCTGTATTCAAGCTTTGCTAGTACTAGGAAAATGCAGTCAATATTACTGTATGTAATACAGTAATAAATATGTGGCTGAGCATGCTTCTTTGCTCTTACTGTTCCCGTTTCATGGATTGTGACAAAGCTTTCTCTGAGAGTTATGAAGTTACTTAACTTCAAAGGTCAGGTGGAAATGTCACCACTCCCTGAAGTACCCAGGAAACCCCTCTGAGTCCGAGTAGCCCTTTCATTGTGGAAAAGGCAGGGGGTGAACGGCATTCAGATGAATTTTAAGGAAACTGCTATACCCCACAAATCTCGTTACAGATGTTGGATGGGGGCCCTGCACTGAATCTATCAGCCCTCACATTCTTCTTCCCCTTCTTAAAAAGGATGTTCCAGATGGTCTGTATTAATGTGTATTTGCAATACTTTTGGCACAGGGTAGTGGCAAGATAAGAAAATGTGAAGCAAACAGACATGAAAAAGAAAGCTATCAATGGATGTATTTAGGTTCCTAAGTAAGACATTTCAGAGAATTAGATACACAAAAGGCTAATTAACTTATCTGTAGGAGTGTCCCCCAGCTAAGAAACAAAGTGAAATACCATGACTCGGACTCCTGCTTTTTATAGTGGAGCTGTTTAATAAACTTAATCTGGGCAGCTCTGTGAGTACACATTACTTTTGTTGTTTGTCTAAATCACTTCTGATTCTGCCCTGATATTCGTCATTTTATTTCAAAAATTTGCATGACGTGATTTAGTTCCCGGAAGGTTGTACATGGCGTACTGAATCGTCAGGCGATTGCTACGCACCTACATGTCTCCCAAGGATCTGTAAGGTAGCTAACCTTGGCCTTCCTCCTACTGTGAACTTCCGCTCTGTTGGAAGTCATAGACCAGTAGAAACCAAATTCGGTCAATCGGGAGTTCTGTATATGAATTTTTCAATTTGCTGAGCTTAAACATAATCCATATCTGGTCCAGGCTTCTGCAAAAAACCCTAAGCATTTGCGGCTATTGTCTTCAAACTTCCCACTTTTTTCTTATCTGTGAAACTTTATTTAGTTATTCCTGTTGCTTGAAATACCATCGTCCAGCTTGTTGGGAGACATTTCTCTGTGGATGTCTTGTGTTTCCACACCCCTTAAGAGCAGAGGCATGGACCGGTTTTGTTCCAGACTATCTTCAAAGACGTGTGTATGCATAGCCAAGAGCCCAGGAAGACAGAGATAATTTGAGGATTGGAAATTAGAAGTCCTAGCCCTCCTTGGAGACAGTGCCAATCCTCTAAATGTCCCTCTGGCTTCTTTGTCCTTTCTTTTATTTCCTCCCTCCTCAAGCCACACTTTTTTGTACTGAGTGCTGTGTTTATTTTCTTATTTTAGCTATCCCCCCTTTTTTTATAGGTAGAACACATATAAGGTCTTCTCTGTAGTATATTATAGAGAATGAATTTGTTCCTAACAATCATCTTGAATCATCAACGAAAGTTTAGATTCTCAGTAATTCTCTTAGGACAGGTTGTTTTATAATACAGCTTAAGGTATTTTTCATGGAAATGATAAAAATTAGATTAAGTGTTGGGGTTTAATGTCTTCTTGGAGCAAGCCTGGGGTTTTCTGTAACATAACCCATGGCCTGCGCAGGCATCACCTGGCTCTCTCTTCATATCGCTCTATGAAATTGGAGCTTAAGGAACCAGCCGAAGAAAATTCGGGTCCTTTTGCTACTGCTGTCGCTAAGAGTAATAAACTACCTTTGTCTCTGGGCAAGTTCTTCTTATTTTTCTGCCAGCACCCATGAACCTGTGAAGGCTAACTTGTTAGCTTGCAAGTAGGATTCAATCACAGTTCTTGACACTTTTTTAAATAATTTTTATTTTGTTATATTAGTCACCGTACAGTACCTCCCCAGTTTTTGATGCAATGTTTCATGATTCATTATTCACATATAACACCCAGTGTCCATTTGTTTTTCTTATAAGAAACTTCTGTTGATTCATTTTAGTGCACATATTAAATACAATAATTCAGTGTTTCCCCAACTTTTCCTGAAAACAAGGCTCCCATAGAACTGTATTTATGTTAAACAACAGATGAGTGGGACCTGTCCCAGAAAATTGGATTCAGAGGTCTGAATTGGACATAGATATCTGTTTATTCTTTTAAACAGAGCTTGAAATAATTATTATTTATGGGAAGATGACATATCTAAAACACCTTATCACCAATCCAGGAAAATAGTAAACATTCAGTAAATGGTGGCTCTTCTTGGGGTTTTTCAAAAAGTCTTCAATACCTACTAGTACTTTTCCTCACCTCACACCTGAAAAAGTTGAAAAATTTTAAAAAGGAACCAAAATATCACTTTCGTTACCAACAAAGATGAGACTAGAGAAGATAGTTTTGGTCTACTGCCCAGGTAGGCCTGCCAATTAAATCTCAAAAGTAGATAGATTTAGATATTTGGTTTCAGACAAAACTGTACAAAGACAGAGAGCTTCCCATGTGGAAGTCTCACTCAGATGATACTTCAGACATCAAGGGTTTTGAAAGTTTCATCATGAATTTTGACACAGAAACAGAGAATGGTAGGGGGAAAAAAAATTAGGTGAGTGTTTGAAAGTGTTTAAAGTGAAAAAAATGGAATAATCTGGTCACATAACCAATATTTCTTTATCTTTCACTCTGATAGATTTTTAAAATCTCTTCAAATGATCTTATGACTTAGAGAGGTAAAGGGATTTGCTAACAATCATATGGTTAATTAATGTCACAGCTAAAATTCCAACTTCCACCTCTAAAGCTCAGCTACATTGCACGATAACACTAAGGAGTAAGGAGAGGCGGCTAGACTGCAGGAGGGAGAATCAGGGAAAACAGGTAGGAAGTTGCTGCAACAGCGGAGCTGAGAAGAATAGAGTATATTGTGAGGTTCAGTCAACAGAGTAAAAACAAGACAATTTGATTCTACAGAGAATTTGATTTTCATCCTTTTTCATTTTGATTTATTGAAACCTCAGCATATCCTGGCCCTATGGTATCCACTGGAGTAAAAACACAATAAACCCTACATCTTGTATTGAAAGGTTTTATAATTTAGTGAGGGACACAAGGCAATATAAGGCCACAATAAACTTGGTCATTGTCATCCCAGAACAGCACATTACATATACAATGGGCAGTCCTAAGGGCAATCAATTATTCAGGCATGGGTAAGAAGAAGTGGGGATCAGGAGAAGATTTTTCAGAAGTAGACACGAGGGATTAGTGAGTCACTGGATACACAAAATTCTATTCTAACAGAGAATTGATATATTTTAAAGTTTAATATATATGATACATTATAATTATGTCACATAAAAAATGGAGATAAAATGAAATGAAATTCCTATAAATCACCAACAACATCTTTTAACCTAGCAATATCTATCATTAACATTTGGTATGGGTTTTACCAAACTATTTTTCTATGCAATAATGTATCTTAAGTGGAAATTATTAAGGGAAAACAGTCTAGCCATATCTTTGGGTATTTACCTGTGGTTTGATGACACGTTCTCCTAGCAGTGGACCATGGCAATCTGAATAAACCTTCTCAGGGCCTTTGCCTTTCTTTTTTCTTTTTTTAAAGATTTATTTATTTATTTTATATGGGGAGACAGAGAGTGCAAGTGGGGGGGCACAGGGAGAGACTCTTCAAGCAGACTCCCCACTGAGCATGGAGCCAACTAGGGGCTCCATCCCAGGACCCATGAGATCATGACCTGAACCGAAACCAACAGCTGGATCCTCAACTGAGCCACCCAAGCTCCCTATGAGACTTTGAGTTTTCTACAAGCCATCGGTCATTACCAGATAGATGAGATCCCTAGGAGTTTTCATTCATTAATTTTCACCCAACATTAAGCCTTTCTGATGTCCAGGTGCTGAGCTGGCTGCTTGGAGAACTGGACTCAATTCCATTAAGGAATGATCCAGTAAAGTAAAAGGTAATCAGTCTAGTGAAGGATAATCCAAAATTCTAGTATCTGGAGGTGTGCATTCTAGTAGATACTAAAATTCTTACCAAGGGATCAATATAAAAGTTTTACCATGATTTCAGTCTTCCCAGAATTGAATGTTTATAATAGAAAAAGTATATGAGCACACTTTCTGGCAGTACAGTCTATAATTTGTATTGTCCCTCTTTCTGGAATGATCTATATCTCACTCTTCCCATGGCTAACTTCTTTATCAAGTCCCAGCTTCAATGTCTCTCCTCCTCAGAAAAGTTAGCATCCTGCTTAAAGAACTTGTTGACCAAATAAATCACTCCAGCTTGCCACTGTACTTATTTCCGTTAGAAGATTAATCATAATCTAAATGCATTTATTATTTCATTATTTATTACTGTTATATATCACTGGAATGTAAACCATCAACCACATATATCATTAATCTTTTTCACAGCTGCCCAGCACTTAGGACCTCACATGTAATAGTCACTTATTCCATAGCTTATTGAATAAACTAGTAATAGTCTCAATGTTTGCACCAAAATGTAAGATGGTAGTCACATCACTTAGAATTTATTTAGCTTCAGAAAATTGAAACCCAGAAGCCAAGTAGCTTAGTTGCAAACTATTATATCACACCAAGAAGTTCAAAGGTAAGAGAACACCAGAGTAACTTGGCAACTCAGTGACGTCATTAAGAAGCCAGGTCCATTCGAGCTTTCAGCCTTGTTGTGCCTGAGAGGTTGGTTCTTCCCCAGGCCAGCTGGTATCATGTTTGCAAGATTCTGCAGTAGGCCCAGGTTAGCACATCCACGCATGCATGAAAACATAGAGAGGAAGGAGTAGGATTCTTTTACCTTGAAATTCCTGCAATCTGAGAGAAACTTTTCTGGATGACACTTAGAAACTTCCTCTCAAAGCTCATTGTTCAAAATTCTGTTGCACATACATAAATAAGCCAATCACAAGGGAAACAGCATCATGATGATTGGTTCACAGCAACGCTTTTCAAACTTCTTGACTGAAACTAACAATAAAAAAAAATATTTTTACATCAAGTTACATAAGTATGCATAATTGTTTTTTTTTTAAAGATTTTATTTATTTATTTGACAGAGATAGAGACAGCCAGCGAGAGAGGGAACACAAGCAGGGGGAGTGGGAGAGGAAGAAGCAGGCTCATAGCAGAGGAGCCTGATGTGGGGCTCAATTCCGTAACGCCAGGATCACGCCCTGAGCCGAAGGCAGACACTCAACCGCTGTGCCACCCAGGTGCCCCAGTATGCATAATTGTTAAAAAAAATTGTGAAATTTTTCTTACCCTTAATCTGTATGAAACACTTCCATATTTTCTATTCCATGTTATTTGAAAAAAGATAATGTAAGCCACTATTTTTTTTACTATCTATGAGTGCTTGCAACACACAGTTGGAATAACATTGTGTTAAAGTAACTGAGATCTACTTTTAAAGCCAAGTTCTAAATCTAATGAAGGAAAAGTGGGTCCCCAAACTAAACTGTAATTAAGAGAAAGAGAAAAATGCCCTTGACATAGGCAAATAGTATCTGCTAAATATTTATTGAGTTATTTTTTAATATGCACAGTTCATCGGAATTTTTATATTACACTTTTATAAATATTGTATGATACAATTAATATTAACTCTAAGAAAGACTCTAACTACATATGCTACCAAAGACAGTATGTCAAGAATCAAATTAGTTCTGAGAGCCATATCAAAAGGGAAAGTATGTAAGGATTTGTTTTATATTTGCTTATTTGTTTAGGAAAGGTCACTTATAAATGATGAAAAGTACAATTTATATATCAGACTAGTCTAAAACATGAAATAAGTAGGACCTTTTCAAATTCTCTGAATTTGAATTTCTCTGAAACCCCACCAGTTGGCTCTCTTGCTTGTAATGAAGTGCCCTCCATTGACGTTCGCTGTCCAAGGTATTCCCACCGTAATTCTACAGAGAATGGCCACCTCCCTAGCATCTCTAAAATATAGAAATTCAAGTCTTACTGGCTGCTTCTCTGAACTAGAAGCTGCATCCTTCCATACACTATCTCAATCTTCTCTTGACTTTTACTTCCTGAATATGTATCACTGTTTTCTTCTAATAGTATTTTTTTAATCCCATGATTCGATTATAGTATTGTCTCATCTATCTGTCATGAAATAGAATCAAAATGTGCTACAAAATTGGATTTTCTAGATAACTGAATGTGATTACTTTAAACCCAACACTTAATCTAATTTTTATCATTTCCATGAAAAATACCTTAAGCTGTATTATAAAACAACCTGTCCTAAGAGAATTACTGAGAATCTAAACTTTTGTTGATGATTCAAGATGATTATTAGGAACAAAATTCATTCTCTATAATATACTACAGAGAAGACCTTATATGTGTTCTACCTATAAAAAAGGGTGGGATAGCTAAAATAAGAAAATAAACACAGCACTCAGTACAAAAAAGTGTGGCTTGAGGAGGGAGGAAATAAAAGAAAGGACAAAGAAGCCAGAGGGACATTTAGAGGATTGGCACTGTCTCCAAGGAGAGCTAGGACTTCTAATTTCCAGTCCTCAAATTGTTCCCAATCTCTATCAGTAGACATGTATGTTGCATATTCAATGTTTAGCACATGCATTATTATGTTATACATAACAAACAATAACAGAGTATTTTTTCATGTTCTTGCAGCCTTCCCTGTAAAATGGGTAAGCTGAGGCATAGCTTTTCTAAATGATAATGTCCTAGAGCCAGTGACATATTTGAAATTCAAATAAGTATCCTGTATCCAAATCTATTATTTTGTGCCCTTGTATATTCCCTTTGAATCCGGCCTAAGAATAGTCTGGAAATCATAGAGAACACCCTCTCTGCCCACATGATAACTGGAACAGGGAAAAACCAGGCTCACCTTGAGGGGAATGTGGCTCTGCACCAGGCAGTCAGGGTCACATAGCAGGATTATTTTTGCTATTCCTCTGGCTTTCCTCCCTGGCCGTGGCCCAGAGTTCTCTGGGCTCTGTCATCGCTCTGCCCGCGCAGGGCAGCTATACTCCCAGTGCAACTCGTTGGCGTTAATACCCAAAGCCATAGCTGCTCTTTGGAGATCTTAGGATCTTCCATGATCAACCAAAGGCTTTATAGGCATTGTTTTTCATTTTTGTTTTGGTCTTTTTCTCTCTACCGTCCGTATAATGTTACAGAAGTCATCCTTGTGTCAGCTTCTGCTTTTGAGGGCAGTTTGATGAGCTATGGAACAATCTCTTTCAGCGCTCAAGAAAGCAATGGGTTAGGGGCGCCTGGGTGGCACAGCGGTTAAGCGTTTGCCTTCTGCTCAGGGCGTGATCCCGGCATTACGGGATCGAGCCCCACATCAGGCTCCTCCGCTATGAGCCTGCTTCTTCCTCTCCCACTCCCCCTGCTTGTGTTCCCTCTCTCACTGGCTGTCTCTATCTGTCGAATAAATAAATAAAATCTTAAAAAAAAAAAAAAGAAAGAAAGCAATGGGTTAGACAGTCAGAGATGGGCTGCCCAATTCTCTAGAAGGAAAAACAAGGATTTATTCTAGGCCAGTTGGCCCTGGGGAGGTAAAGGGGCTAGGCATTCTTTCTTCTGCGAAGACAAGAAGATAGTGCAAAGCTCACATTTCTGGTGCTACAGAATGAGGGTAATAAACATTAGTAAACATAGATGAATGTTAAAATAGTTCATATTTAGGATAATTTTAAATGCTATAATGATATGAACAAGAATATAAGATTCATGAGTACATGGTGCCAAAGCTCCATCATCTTACATGAAGATGGACACATTTTCAGGGCAGGAATTACAAATCTTCACATTATAGCACTTTTTTAATCATAATACACCTTGCATAATAATGTATCTTGTATAATTGAAATGAAAATTGGTCTGAGATCAGAAAATGTGAATTTTAATCCTGGCTTTGCCCCTAGACAGCTCTTCGGCCTTTGGCAAATTATTTCTCTTTCTTGGTCCTTCAGTATCTTTGCTACGAAATGGGCAAGGGGACTTCGCACTGGCTGATCCAGGAGGTCCCTTCCAGCTCTGGAGCTCTTTGATCTGTAACCTGTAAGGCTTCAGCACTCTGCACATATAGATGAGGTCATGTTTGCATGACCACTGCACTCACAGGTTCGCTAGGCCTTGCCTGCAGGACTACAGGTCTCAGGCCCCATATTGCTTTCTCCAAAGTCAGCCCCAGCTGTTTCTCAGGAAGATGGTCTAGCAAACACTGGTAAGACTCCATCTGGATCCTCTGGAGTCCCTCTTACCATTTCTCTATGCAAACCTGCCACTACTCCCCCAGTTTCTGAGGGCCTTACTTCTAAGGACTCTCATCTGCAACTTTCTTCAGAGGACTATCCTTGGCCTAGCCAAGCTGCCCTGACTGCCCACCAAGTGCCAGGAGGTCCCGAGACAATGGCTGATTAGACAGACAAGTGAGGGTGCCTCTGAGCTCCCCTCCTTGGCCTCAAGACAGCACAAACTGGAGTGGTAGAACGTGCAGTCTGTGACGGTCATTGCCTAAGATCTCACCTCACCTGCCCAGCTCCTCCCACTCCTCAGGTGTCTCACAGATGCTTAGAGAAAGCCCAGTCCTGCCCTTCGGAGCTGGCCTTCTTTTGGACATCCACTGCCTGCCAGCGTTTGAGGGATGTGGCTCACCAGCAGGTGGCTGGAGGTGACCTCATTGGGCACGCTGTTGCTGTTCCCCTCTAGGGATGCCGTCTCTGGGGGCATCTTCCACTGCAAATATGCAAAATGCCAAATGTCTCCTCTCTAGTCCTCTCCGCACCACGTGAATCCTGGTGGTTTGTGAGAGGTGTGGAGATGTGTTTCTTTCCAACTGTGTTGTGCTTCGTACCTATGCCCCAGAGCTCAGCTGCTGGCACCCGGCGCTTTCTAAAGCCGATGCTGCCACCAGGATCTTCCTCTTCCCTGTGATTCTTTCCGTGGTCAGTCTTAGTCACCGACATGAGGTAAAAGAAACATCAACCTGGTGTCTTCATTTCCCCGCCACTCCTCACATGTCAAGTGTTACAAGTAGATTCCTCGAGAACCACTGGCATCATGCTCAGCCTGGATTGGTGTTGCTGACATCTGGAATTGTGTACTAGCTACAGATGGATCCCAGCTCCAAATCTAGCACTTCATGAGCCCTCTAAGTCTTTCTCATCTCCAAGTTCATCAACGTAATAAAGTTGGTCCTACCAAAACAAGTGAGTGGCAGAATTGCTTATTATAAAACAGCTATTTAAAACAATTCCATTAATAGAAAGTGATTAGTAACTAATTTGTTTTCAGAGGTTGTTTCATTTGTTCCATAATTTAACTAAAATTCCCATGCAGGTGTGCATTTTCCTTTTTATTATCTTTGTCAAGAATCTCAAAGTGATGATGTTGGTTAATTTTCATATTTTATATTTGATCATCATCAGCAAATGCTTCTGTTTAATCACTCCATAAGAAAGGAGGCTTTAGGGGCGCCTGGGTGGCACCGTCGTTAAGCGGCTGCCTTCGGCTCAGGGCGTGATCCCGGCGTTCTGGGATCGAGCCCCACATCAGGCTCCTCCGCTATGAGCCTGCTTCTTCCTCTCCCACTCCCCCTGCTTGTGTTCCCTCTCTCGCTGGCTGTCTCTATCTCTGTCAAATAAATAAATAAAATCTTTAAAAAAAAAAAAAGGAGGCTTTAATTAACCTGGTAGTGAAATCATAACAGCAGGTCTATTTGTCCTGGGATTCTTCAGGCGAATTTGGGCCTAGGAGAAGATGTCCAGGCCAGTGGATAAAATCTAGATTAAGGACAGTCTCATTAACATGCAATATGCACAAAAGACAAGTCTTAAATCACCATACTTGACCTTCCTTTTAAATAGGCCATCCTACAAAGGGATAAAAGAATGATCATATCTGCCTCTTGCTCCAATGTGCATCCATCACACCCATCACATAAAATTGGCTTCCTTATTTAAGTCAATAACATCTTATCAGTTGTTTCCTCTCATCCATCGTTTTGTCTTCCTGCATCTAAAATAATTACATGTGTCTGTCAAAGTTTATTAACTAGGCAGTGGCATAGAAAATGCAATTTTTATTTCTAGTATTGCTATTGACTTCTGAGTGAACTTGATTAGACACTTCATCACCAGGAGCCAATCACAATTTTTTTTTTTTAATTCTCTATCCTGCCTGGGAGCTGGTTTGGGGTACTCTGATAAACGAAGGTTTGCAAGAAAGAAAAACATGGTTTCTGTTTTCATCAAGTTTATAATCTAAGAAAGCAACATAGAGACAGACAGAACCAGCATTGTTCAAACACATTGTTCAAACACAGTTTTAAAAACACATTCTTCATCTGGCTTTTATAAAATTTCCCTTTGGTAAAAACTTTTAAGAAAGACTTTTAAGGAGGTGAAAAAAATTGGCAAGGACAAGATTAAATCAAAATGCCCCAAGTAATATGACCAAAGTAACTTTAGAGAAATAGCTCTGAAACTTTTGAGGGGTCATGAATTGTGGAAAAATAAGTGTGTGTATGTATGTAAGCACTGAAATTTTGTGGAAAACATGGAATAAATTTTTTAAAAATCCTCTGAAGCTCCCTTTTAAACTCCAAGTGAAGAGCTTCCATTTTCGGGTTTTTCAGAAAGAGTTTATGAAATGTCCAATCTTGCTAAAATAGAGCAATATTTACCCAAACTGTCTGGCCTTTCCCTTCCTTTTCTCCCGCCCCCCCCGCCCCGGTTCCCTGTTGGATCTTCTGTGAGTCAGTTCAAAATACTAAACCACCCACGTTCCCCTGCTTCACAAGAGTTCTGCAGTGAGGAAATAGGGACGAAAACAAGAACTTATAAGGCTTTTCCTTCCTCCTCTCTCTTTTGATGATATGGCAATGCTGGACTTAGTGAGGTCCCCAACTCGACACCGTATCATTTTATCCTCTTTCTTTGCCCTACCCTCGAGGCCACACCTGCCCGGGGAGAGCCTGGGTATTGCTCTGAAATAGAAATGCTTTTGCTTTTGGCCTTTAGGCATTGCTGGACATGTGGACAGTCTCCATGTGGAGTGTATCTCATCTCAGTTTTTTAAACTATGCGCCTGTATCCCTGTATTATTTAGAGTAACGCTAGCTGCTGTAACAAAAACTGCAAACCCCAACATTTTAGCGGCTTAACCCATTAAAAGTTCATTTTGTGTCCAGAACAGATGTTCCGTTTGTAATAATTGAGAACAAATGTGTCTGTCCTCTGAGTAAGTCAGCCTGGCTCTCGAGACTCATTCAGGAATTCAGTCTGGAGCAACCGAGAGACGGTACAGACGCACATCTGTGTGCACCCCGAGCCTAGAAGTGCCGCACCTACCCACACGCGTCCCAGTGGTGAGAACTAGACACATGGCCCCACATATGCGTGGAGGGATGGAGGTGGTGCTGGAAAATGTAGTCTCTGGCCTGGCAGCTGCTTCCGGCAACAATCCTACAGGAGAGGAGGTGGTCGTGGCTCTGGGTGGGCCACCAGCCATCTTTTCCTTAGCACCCTTGTGCTAAGCAGTGTTCCGCACGCTACCCTGCATAGAATTACTGATATACATTCTCTAGGAGGGTATTAGTCATCTACTGTTGTGAAGAACAACTTCCCCAAATGTAGTGGCTTTCAACACCCAACACTTCCTATCCCACAGTTTCTGTGGATAGGGACACAGGTGTGGCTTAATTTGGTGCTTGTGTCAGCATCAGCAAGGGCTGCCGGGAGCATCCATTTCCAAGCTCAATCTTCTGCTCTTGGCAGGCGTGCTTCCTTACTGGCATTTGGCGGGTGGTAGACACTGGCTCCTTGCCACACACGAGGCCCTCTCCACAGAGCAGCTCGTGGCTGGGTAGCTGCTTCCTCCATCACAAGGTAGCAAGGGAGTGAGAAGGGAGCTTAGGACAGAAGTCACATTCTTTTTGCAGCTTAACCTTGCTGGTTTCATCCCTGCACTTGGTTTGCCATATTTTATCTATTTGGAGCAAGTCACGGGTCCACCTCTGCCTAGGGGGAGAGAAATACACGGGGATGTGAGAACTAGGGGGCGAGAGTCATCAGGGGCCATTTTTAAGGCTGCCTAGTGAAGATATGAACAGAGGAGGGGAAGTGCAACCAGACATGTTTCCTTTTGCCTGCGTCTCTTCATCCGTAGTCTCTAGTGTGTAAAAATACATAAACCAACATCTCTGTGCTTGCTTTGGTAGCCAGAGCGGAAGAAGATGGCCATACATCTAATTCCTGTCCCAAAACAGAGCATCAGAAGAAGATGTGGTAGGAGGCAGCAGGCAGTCAGGGCAGAACAGACCCTCCTCTGAAACATGTGCCCCGGACGGGGGTCCCCACCACTCTCCTGAGCATCCCATTCTCACAGATGTTTTTTCTCTATATGACTTTATTATTGTTGTTGTTGTTGTTGTTGTTGTTGTTGTCATTTTACTTGGTTTAACTTCAACAACGAAAAGTTCAAGATCCAATAATTGGTCTCAGACATAAGTAAACCGATAAAATATTTATGTATCAGCATGAACAGGCCCACCAAAAGTGGCTCTCTGTCCACTTACTCACTGTAACAATCGACAGGTACAAATTTATACAACATCCACCATAACTGCTTCTCAACATTTTATTAGTTAAATTTTTGTTAAATTTTTTAAAAATTGTTTCTACTGTGATAGAGCAGACATAACAGAAAATGTGCCATTCTGTTTCTTCAGTGTGCGGTTCTGTGGTGTTACGTGTATTCGCGTGGTTGTGTGACCATGACCACTGTCTGGGTCCAGAGTTTTTTCACCTTCCCGAACTGAAACTCTGTACCCATCACTGTACCTTCAACACTTAGTGTCACGTTTTTCTCCCTTCTTAGAAATCTTTTTTTGTTTTGTTCTTGTTTTCGTTTTTTTATTTACTAAGCCTTTATGTTTTACAACAATTTTAGGTCCACAGCAAAACTGAGAAGGAACAGAGATTTCCCATGTCCCCTCTTTGTACACATGCATAACCTCCCCCATCCGCTTGCTCGCCTCCGTGTTAAATTTGGTTCGATCGGTGAACCTACACTGAGACAACATCATCACCCAAAGACCGTACTCATATTACTGTTTACATTTGGTTTTGTACATTATATGGGTTTGGATAAATTTAATAATGTTTATCTACCATGGTGCTATCATACAAGGATTTTTAAGCCCCTAAAAATCCTCTGTGCTCTCCCTATTCATCTCTCCCTTCCCCTAACCCTGGGTAATGCCTGATCAGTGTATTGTCTCTATGGTTTTACCTTTTCTAGAATCGCATGTTGGGATCCTACAGCATATACCCTTCTCAGATCGGCCTCTTTCACTTAGTAAAAGGCTTGTAAGTTTCCTCCATGTCTTTTCGTGGCTTGATAGCTCCTTTTTCTCAGCACTGAATAACATTCCATTGTGCGCATGCACCACTCTTTATTTACCTGCAATGAATGAGAGAGTCTCCTTTTCCACACCATCAATAGCATTTGGTTCTGTCAGTGTTTTGGATTTTGGTCATTCTAGTGGGTTGGTAGTGGTATCTCATTACTGTTTTAATTTTTATTTCCCTGATGACATATGATATGGAACATCTTTTCATATGTTTATTTGCCATCTGTGTATCTTCTTTGGTGAGGTGTCTGTTAAGGTCTTTGGTCCATTTTTTAATCAGGTTTTAAATTTTCTTGTTGAGTTTTAAGAGTTCTTTGTATATTTTGCACAATAGTCCTTTATCAGATATGCTTTTTGCAAATCTTCTCTCCAGTCTATGCTTTGTCTTCACAGTTGCTTGAGATTGTTTTTCACAGAGCAGAGTTTTTCATCTCAATGAAGTCCAATTTATCAATTCTTTCATGGATCGTGCCTTTGTTGTTGTATCTAAAAGTAATCACCATGCCCAAGGTTATCTGTGTTCTCCCATGTTATTTTCTAGGAGTTTTACAGTTTTACTTTTTAAACTTGGGTCCATGATCCATTTTGAGTTAATTTTTGTAAACGGTGTAAGGTCTGTGTCTAGAATCACTTTTTTTTTTTTTTTGCATGTGAATGGCGTTGTTTGAGTACCATTTGTTACTTAGAAATGTTTTTAACTGATTCTTTTTTTAATTTATACCCTTTGCCTTCCTGTCTGAAAAGCAATAATCTGTTCTTCAAAATAATCCAGAGATTAGAGTTTTATTCAAGAAGCTAAGATGGGTTGGCTCCTTGGCTCCTCACAGTTCCTTAAATCTGTAGCTGGGTTTAATTCAATGACACTTGCAGGTTTAACTCACCTTAGTGGGACTTTATTAAGCCCCTAAGAATAAAAACTAACAAGAACCTACATGTTTAACAGGGCCATGCTCTGTTAATCTCCTTTGTAGGTGATCTAGACCTTTCTTTTCATCCTGATTGCAGTAAATGGATTCTGGGCAATCATGTATCAGGGTTCTAGCAGCCAAGCTTTATTTTCCAGAGCTAAGTTTCTGCCTTTTGTTCCGGTTCTCAGCTCCAGTTCTGTGCCTGCCCTTCCTAGATTTTGTAGGGGCTACAGCAATGTGAACCTCAGCCCTGGGCTCCATGCCTGTATTCCTACTGTTCACTATCAGAGCCCTCTCTTACCCTCTCTACTCCCTTATGCCTGTATCTTTCATGATCACCTCACTTGTCCAAATAAGGCTGACTTATCTTTGGATGCTATCATTCTCTTTTGTCTCTTCTGCTGAAACCCAAACCTAGGTTCTGTTAATTCCTTTAAGTGGCTTTCACATTCTTCTCAGACAATGAAGCTATTTTGAATTTACAGTACTCAAGATTACTGAATGCCTCCAGAAGGAAGAGAAACAAAGAATCCATTTATCAAGCACCAAACCTTGTTGGTTTTGCCCTATTTTGGTGCATGTGTCTAAATCCTAATTGTACACATCCAACAGAGATGGTTACATCTCACCCAAAATCTTTTCTGCTCTTTTAGAATAATAGGGTGTATCTGGGTGCAGAGCTGCTCAAGCATACCAAATCTGCCTGCTTTTTTGGTAGCTAGATATAGCTAACTCACTAAGTTCGCATCAATGGAGTATGAGCAGAAGTAAAACGGGCAGCTTCCATCTCACGTGCTTAGAAAATACTTGCTCTGAAATTGCTCCTCACTTTCCTAGCTGCTGGCTGAGAATGAGAATGAGAAAGCACCCTTGGAAGCTACATGTTGAAAATCTCAGAGCTTCCTACTGTTAAGGGTATGACTTCTGGAAACGGGAAGTTTCTCATGTTCTGTGCCATTAGGAGACACAAAGTAAACTTCTCTTTTGCTGAACCATCGTCTTTTGGGTCTGTTTCTCAGACTTCACTCTACTTAATACAATATAATTTTTAGGAATCTTTTATTTGATCTTTTTTTTTTTAAGATCCAGAAGTTTCTCATTCTTTATAGGTTTAAATAGCCGGTAAAAGGTCAAATGCATTTACATAGAAAATAATGAAAATACTGCATATTCTAGGAATCAGTCAAACTTCTATTTTGCTACTTGACTTGCTTTGCCTCTCCTTTCTTAAGAGGTAAGGTGGGGGAGAGGGAAGACCTTAGATGACATTAATGCTTCATCAGTCAGGCAAATAATCGGTTACAGTTAGTTTGAATTTTGTAGATATAATAATGATTGATTATCTCTCAATTGACAAGACTGATTATATGCTGACACGAGAACCAAATAATTTGCTAAAGGAAACTGATTGACTATACTGTGGGCTCATCGACAGATATTGCATATGTAATGTTCACAGAAAGTGTTTGCATTTCTTTAGGCAGCAGAATCAGACAGAATTGAAGAATCAAGGATAAAAGGAGGCCAATCTTAGACATCAGGCACATGTAATCTGGGGCCATTACTTTATAGCATTAATGATTATTTTTTAAATGATGTTCATAGAAAAAAATATAAGGAGATTCTATATTAATAGTTCCCAAACTATTTAGGGCCACAGGCTGTCCTGAGAAGTGGATGAAACTATGGACTCCTTTTCTGGGAAAATCCACAATCATAATTAATTTTACATATAACGTAAGATGATTCACAAACACCCACCAGCTCAGGCACATCCACAAATCACAAATTAAGAACATTTATATACATTTATAGGGGAAAATATGAAGAATAAATATTTTTCTTCCATTCAGCAATAACTACATTAAGTCAGCATGTATTGGTTATTTATTCTCCAACAAAACCCGGGCCCAATATTGAGAGATCTAAAAGAATACAAAGTTTTGTTTTGTTTTTGGGTTTTTTTTTTTGTCATTGCATAGCTAACAGTCCAGTAGAGAAAATAAACCTGACAACTGATACTTTACAATGAAATCTAATGGAATGTGTGTCCAAGTATCACGTAGAGAAGACAGAAGAAAGATAAAATCTGCATCTGAAGGAGCTAGAGTGAAGGTTTGTGGTTGTGGTTGTTGTTTTGTTTTGCCTGGGTAACATTTGAAGGAGACCCAAATAAGCAGAGAGTGACCAGTCCTATGGAAGCAGTATTTTTTAATCTGCATTAATGCATGGTGATAATGATAATCATTATGGATCACATATTACATATCAAATATTATTCTAATAGATGTTCAATCTTCCCGACAGCCCACAACCACGAGGTAGAAAGAGCTCTCATCCCCGTGGCAGGCCCACTTTCAGTGCTTTGTTCCCATTACCCAGCTAGTGGGGCCAGATTCAGTCAGGTGTCTGCGACACGGTTGGCTACCATGCTTTGTTCACCATGAAACCATCATATTGTCTTAGATCTAAACAGTGTATCGGAGGACAGTAGAGGCTATGCTACTTGTATGCTAACTGATCATAATGATTTAACTAAGAAAGTTTGTGGACCAGGCATTTTCAGGCACAATAACCCAATGGACTAAATATGACTTCATAAATTTTATAAGTGAAGCCCAAGATTTACATCAGTGGTTGAAAGCCACACAGCCACAGGAGAGAAGGCTGATGTGCGAACACCAGCCTCTGACACGGGGTACATCTTTTCTACCTTCCACGGCTCTCCTGCCCCTGGGGGACCAGATACCATCTGAGATTCAGAATTTTTATGACCAGTGCAAGAATTGAAATGGCTACACCAAAGGAAGATTCAGAATTTGGATCCAGGACTATATGGTGCAGATCACACCCAGCCACAGTCATTTGATCAATCGAAGAAGGCAGCAAACTTCCCATTCCTATCCTCCCCCAGAAAACAGAACTGGAAAGAAGAGGTGGGGAAGAGATATGGCATAAGATAATGTTCATCCTAGCTGATTGACTAAAAGTGGATATTGAATCTCAGATGAACTGAAGCAAGTTACGAGTTCTAAATTTGCGAAATCAGTTCCCAGTATTCAGCAATAAAATGGCATATTAAACATATGCATGAATCTTTTCTGCATAAATAATCATTCTGCATAAGGTCTCTATAATACATACACGAACATTTGAAGAATATGGTCAAGTTCTATTTTTAAAAAAGGTATAAATAAGGGGTGATGACGCAGCATAAAATGTAGGAGACACAACCCTTTCTTTTGCTTTTGCTCTCTCAGACCTACTGAGATGTTCCTGCCTATGTCAATGTATAGTTTAAGAAGTTCACGTGGAAATTACACAGATTTCTATTTATCAAACCAACCACCTCTTGACAAATACTTTTAGATTTCCACTCATTTAACTCACAGTTTGGGTTTTAGGCCAAGCACACCATGCCCACACTGTTAAATGTACATTAACACTTGCAATAAAGAAACAAACATTAGTTGGTCCCATCATCTCCCATTGACAGACCGTCATCATTCGGGTACACACAGAAACATATATTTCAGAAGCTCATGGCACATTTCCCCCTCGATTCAGGTTTCTTGTTTATTACCACATGCACATTTCTCTGGTATATTTTTAGTACAACGTGTTATCCTAGACTGATCATATGTTCACAGATTGCGGGGAGCCTGTGAAAGACTTTCCACTGTACTTGCTATTGGGCAAAACCGCGTCTGCTACCTGGTACTCATGCAGAGTAAACTGTAATGTGGAGACAGATGGTATGACCAAGTGGGAGAGAGACTCTGTCTGCAAAAATCAGGAGAGCTTTGCTCTAGCAGGGGATGAAAGAGGAAAGAACAAGTCCACCCCAGTGTGAAAATAAGATGAAAATATAAAAGAATGTCAGTGTTGAAGGTCATTCCTTTTAATTTTGCCAAGATCCCAGCACCAAGTGAGCATGGGAACATTCCAAGGAAGGCGATAATTCCAGGTTCTCCACATGGTGAAGGGGGCCTGACTGTTTGAGCCACGGGGGGTTAATATAGGGTTCAATACGTGATACGTTGCATGAGATAATTTGACAAACATAGTCACTCAAGGACACGTTGCCCAATATACTCTGTTCTGCATTAGACAATAAAAAGAAGTAATGTTTTTGCTGGAGGTGGTTTGTCAAACTGTAAACGAGACCTCACTGGTTTTATATACCGTGTGTTGTTCATGATGTTCTCATTTTCATCCAGTTACTAAAACCAAGATCAAATCGGTTTTCTTCTTTCGAATTAGAAAAAAATCAAATCCGTTTTTCCTCATGGTCTCATTTTACTGTGGTTTAAGTACCTTCCGTGGAGTGAGAGGAGGTTAGCCAAATTGGATTTTGTTTACCTTTCCCACATAAACTGCTACAGGGCACTTTTTCCCAAGACACTTACTTATTTTTACAGCTATTATAGTGCACATGCTTTTGCTCATGAAACAGGCATACCGACTGGGTTTTTAAAACACAAAAACATCTATCTGATATAAACCAGCCCAATTCCAGGGAAGTCTCTGATATATTTATGCATTCTCCATTCCCCCAATTAGACACCCAGGTCACTAATTTGACGAAGTATGGGTCATCGGCCAAAGCACTCTGTCAATGGGTGCAAAAGAGATCAAGGATGAAAAAGAAATGTTTGTTTTGGTTATAGGGCATTCTAAATGAACGCTTATTGCTGAAACAATTTACACTTAATTAAATGTTGTTTCTTACACTCTCCAAAGGCATATACTACATTATGCCTGGCAACGAGAGGCTGCTAACATTTCAGGTTTAGCTGGTAGGCTGATGCTTCTAGAGCAGGCATGGCTCACTGAAAGTGGCTCCAGGGGCTGCTGGAACGTCTCAACCTGGTCATTCTGGAAGCGGCCCTACTTGTTGCTGGTTCTACCAGTGCCAACCTCATCCACGAACCCCCAAAGATCTTACATAATGGCTTATATAGAGATTAAATAAATGCATGCATTCTGATTGCAGGCCACAAGGTCCTAAACGCCGTGAAATATTACATTAAGATGACTCCAGTTTGTAGGTACAAAGTAACATGAACTTCTGCTATTCTGTGGGGTCCGATAGAATAGTACGGAGTTTTAAAGAACTGTTAACCATCTGTTATTTGATATGATCATCCTGGTTGGGTGAATGGACTGGGTATTTGGGAATTGTCCAAAATGCAGTGTTGGAGAGTAAAAGAGCCCAAAGAGGCAAGACCACATGTGCCTAACTGGGCTCTTCCTCACATAGCTTTCAGGGCTGGATCCATCTCCAAGGCACCCAATTCCTTCAACAGTAATGACCCATTCTATTTTTCAGAGATGTTATGAGGGTGTGTGTTCTCACAGCATTTTGCTACTTCTTAAACCAATGAATTTTCTAAAGAATTTTTACATTGCATAATTACAAAGATAAATACCCATTGTTAGAATACACAGGGATAGAAAAGCATTAAATAAATAATCAAACTCATCTTGAACCTTATCGTGTATGGTTAAATTCTTTGTAAAAATATTTTATTTATGTATTTGAGAGAGCTTGTGAGGGAGCGAGAGAGAGAAAGAGAACAAGCAGGGGGAGGGGCAGAGGGAGAAGCAGACTCCCCACTAAGCAGAGAGCGTGATGTGGGGCTCCATCCAAGGACCCTGAGATTGTGACCTGAGCCAAAGGCAGATACTTAACCAACTGAGCCACCCAGGTGCCCTTAACAACAGTTAAATTCTTAAAATATTTCTTTACAGTACTTTCTTGCCCCACATGTATAAATGTTTTGTTTTTCGGTTTTTTTGTTTTTTGAAAGTTAGGATTGCATTACCCATGTTGAGCATTTCGCTATGTCTATGAACATTTATCAAAAGCCTGATTTTTTAGAAGACAGAGTGATACTTGGCATTATTTGATGTGCAGCTTCTGAAGGAAACATTCCTTTATTTTAAAAAGGTTAGGTTGCTCCTTTTTTCCGAAATTAGGAAAATTTAATAAGTATTGGGGCATGTGAATTGCTCTCTATCTCACTTTGTCCCAAAGGTACAGTTTCTCTGTCGGAAGATAAGCCTTTTTTTGTTTTTTGCAGGTTTTATATACATGTCACAATATTGTATCCAGACAAATGACACGGAATTTTTTGCCCAAATTAGCTGTATACGTATTCTATCAACGTTGAATATAATCACTTAAAATGCTGCCATTTTGAAACACGTGAAGTCCTACCGCAATCATTTTGGCCACATATGTGTGTGTTAGTTATGTGTGTGTGATATGTTTTCCTTTGGTTTATTCATTAACCCCTTTTGCCAATTTCATGTTTAAATTGTAAGAAATATTTCTATTCACGAACATGATTCTTTTATCATATTACTTTTCCATATATTTTTTGACGAATGATTAACGAGTCTTTTATTCTGTATCATTTCAAGACTTACTATGAGAATACGCTAATAAAGACAGTGTGGTACTGGCAAACACACAACAACTAAATCAATGAAATAAATACACAGCACAGAAATAGATGCATACTGTATGATCATTTGATATTCAACAAAGGTGACAAGGCAATTTAAGAGGGAAAGGAAAAGTTTTTCAACAAATGATACTGAAACGAGATATTCAAATCCAAAAATAAACTTTAATCCCTAACTCACTATAAACATTAATTTGAGATGGATCTTATATCTATAAGTTTCAGGACCATAAGTCCTGAAACTACAAAACTTTTAAGAGAAAATGTAAGGGGTGCCTGAGTGGTTCAGTCAGTTGAGCGTCCAACTCTCGGTTTCAGCTTAGGTCATGACTTCAGGGTCCTGAGATCAAGCCATGCGTCCACCTCCACGATAAGCAGGAGGTCTGCTTGAGATTCTCTCTCTCTCCCTCTTCCCCTGCCTTTCTTGCTCATGTTCTCTCTTTCTTTAAAATAAATAAATAAATCTTAAAAAAGAGAGAGAGAGAGAAACATAAGATATTTTTGTGGCTTGAAGATAAGCAAAGTTGTTTTTTTTTTTTAAGACACAGCAAAATCCAGTTTAAAAAAATTGATAAAGTATACTTCATAAAAATGAACAATAGCGACTCACCCAAAGACCTCCTTTAGTAAATGAATAGACAAGCCGTGGACTGGGGTAATATGTTTGCAACGGACATACCTGACATAGGACTGGTAAGCGAACACTTTAAAAACACAAAACATTAAACAAAACAAAAAAACTTCTATAAGATAATCATAAAAAGACAAACTACCCAATAAAAAAAAAAAAGAAGAGAAGATTTAAACATATGCTCCACAAAGGATAAAATGAAAATGGACAATGAATACACGAATAAGCACTGAATACCGTTGAACATCAGAACAATTCAAAATTACACTATAATGCAGTGTCACCATACACCCACTAAAATAGCTAAAATCCAAAGACAGATACTGTTGAATGTTGGTAAAGGATATGCAGCAACTGGAACTTTCACACACTTTGGGGGAGGGGGGGCAGTGTAAAAGGCTGCAATTTTAGGAAAATCTCTTCTACTTTCTTAAGAAAGGAGACAAATACCTAGCCCATCACCCAGTGATTCAAAAAACTATGTCCCCCCAAAAAAACCTGCCCAAAATCGGTCACTGCAGCTTTATGCATAATAACTCCAAAAAGGACACAACTTACGTGTCCAGCCAAAGGAGAATTGATAAAAAAAAACCACGCTATATTTCAACAGCGAGATTCTGCTCAGCAATAAAAAGAAAAGAACTGCGGAGGTATATGTGCCCGTGGATGAATCTCAAAAACCATGTGCTGAGCGAAAGAAGTCTGACACAACAAAATACAGACTCCAAGACAGAGAGAGCAAGAGCATGAATTGGGGGAGGGGCAGAAGGAGAGGGAGAAGCAGACTCCCTGCTGAGCAGGGTTCCCAGGGCAGGGCTTGATCTCAGGACCCAAGGATCAGGACCTGAGCCGAAGTCAGATACTTAACCAACTGAGCCACCCAGGCGCCCCCCATTTTAAACAATTTTAAATAAGAAGAAAGAAAGTTTGGGAAGAGGCCTCTTATTTAATTTATAAATCCGGTCTGGGGGTTCAGAGGAATAAAAAATTACAGATTTTTTTCATTCTTCCAAAAAAAAAAAATACTGAAATACTTTGTTAATTAAAAAAAAAAAAAATTCCCAAGCGCCAACGGCTGGGGTCCCAGCTCTTGCTTAAAACTTCAGAAACTACCAATACTTTAAGCATAACCGTAGAGTTGAAATCCCACGAATGTACAGTTTTCTAAACAGTTGGTTTTCATTCTAAAGGACTTTTCCTATTTTAGCACAATTAAGCAGTTTTTCACACAGATCTGTGGTGGTGTATCCAAACAAGTGAACCTGTAGGTAACACTCTTGCTCCCCCCTGACAACGCGTCAATCACTTTATGTAATTAATTTCCTAATGATCCTGAAACAGTTGCTTTATACCTGAATGATCTTATTCTAGCGCCAGGCAATTTTCTAGAACATCTTAAATGTGAAATTTATTGGTAAACCCAAGCAGATACATTGCAGACAGTGTGGGGGGGGGGGAAACTCAGGATCAAACCTTTCGCCAACAAAGTGTATAATATTTTCTTTGACAGAAGCAAAGTGATATATTGCATGTCACAGCTAAGCTGTAAAAATACCACGACCTTTCCTCAGTCTCAATTATGAGAAGTAATAGCTTCAGGCTGAAAGTACGTGGGAATCCCTGGCCATACTTAACACAGAAAAACTATAGAATCAAATGCAAAGTGCACGGCCAAACTGTGTCATGATGGGGTTGTCCAGTGGTCCATTTATCGTTTTTTCCTGCTTACTCTGTGGCTGACATCTACTTATTAAGTCCTTCCCTGGGTCATTTCACACTGCGGAAGAGGCAAAGTAGAAATCCCATCAGGAAGCCTGCACTTCCAGAGGGAAGGGAGGTGGTTTTTTTTGTTTTTGTTTTGTTTTGTGATGCCATCATCATCTTATTAGGCAAAACACACACACACACACACACACACACACACACACACACACACAAAACCCTGTTGATCCCAGTAGTCCCTTCCTGCTGTTTCAACAGTCACATCCACTGTGGATGATGCCCCGATGTGTTTCAACAGTCACATCCATTGTGGATGATGCCCCGATGTGTGGGAAACTTCTAAAAAAAAGTAAGCTTCTGTTCTGTGAAATGGCAGTATCTTTCAGTAGCTAGGGACCACGCCTTGCTGCTGGAAGAGGCCAGGTCCCGCTGAGCGCTGCGAACAGCCTGGGACAATCCCCCTCCGGAGAAGCGGGGGTGGGAGGGATGAATAGCAGGGAGCAATTCGAGGAAAAGGGAAATCTTTCATTGAACTCTGGACTAAAGCACCTCAGTAGAGCAACTGGCCATGTTTCGCTGGAAGGGGCCATGAGACTATGCAAATAGATGGCTTTGGAGCGGGGATGGCATTCAGAAACCTTTATTTTCTGTTTACTTTAACTGAAATTTAGCACCTGACTTAACTAGAATTTGATGAAAGAAACCACAGCCATATTCACAATACCTCTGACTGTGTCACCAGCAGATATCACAAATATCACATTTCAGCTGGAGAGATATTTTTGATGGGGTTTTGGAATATAGGTGAGGCTCGGTGGAGTGAGGTCCGGAGCTGACAACCAAGAGAGAATTCTTGAGATGTCTTTGGTGCAAAATGGTGGTTTATAAAAGCTCGGGGGACAGGACCTGTGGGTGGAAAGAGTTGCTATCCTGGGGTTGTGAGGGTGGCTGATTATATACTATGGGGCTGGGGGAGGTAAGGAAAGAGGGAGGTTGAGAAAGTACTTTCATATGTTAAGGAAGACTCACAGGAAACTGGAGGCCTTGCCATTGTGAGGTTAAGGTTGTCTTTCCCTCTAGCAAGGCATTCACATGAAGATAGTTGGGAACTTCCTGGAGGAACGTTACTCTCTGCTCACTTCAACTATCTGTCCCTGGCTGTGGGTTATAAGGACAGTGAATTGTATCTATGTTTCCTTCTGGAAGCTAGGTTATCGATAGAAATGCTTTGTTCTGGGGCGCCTGGGTGGCTCAGTCTGTTGAGTGGCTGCCTTTGGCTTAGGTCATGATCCCGGAGTCCTGGGATGGAGCCTGCATTGGGCTCCCTGCTCAGTAGGGAGCCTGCTTTTCCCTCTCCCTCTGCCTACTGCTCCCTCTGCTTGTGCTCTCTCTCTGTCAAATAAATAAATAAAATCTTAAAAAAAAAAAAAAGAAATGCTTTGTTCTTGTAGATTCCTAAGACATTTGTGACTTGAGGGAGGCTCAGGTCTTGCAGGATTGTGATCTCTATAAGTTAACTATTTGTTTTTCCTTTCCTTAGCTTTTGAGCAGCCAGGACTGCCTGACGAATGTCACATATATCCCGAGGGGGAGGGGTTTGTGGGGTGTCAGCTTCTGCTTTGTCCTCAGCTTGCCTTCTGTTCCCTCATCATTATGAAATACTGTTTATACCCACCACTATTTCAAAACTATAATATTCTTGCACCTGCCACTAGTTCTTGTTATGTAAAAAATAAATGCATACCTTATTATATCTCTTTTTAATAATTTGATAACTGAATTTCAGTAAAATTGATTTCTTTTGGATGCTTTTGTATTTTATTTCAGGCATTCAAAAACTTTTTTTTTTTGAGAAGCGGTTCTATATGCTTCGGTAAAACTACAGAGTCCATAGCACAAAAAAAACCTTACGAATTTTGTCCTATGTAAGATTGAATCAATTAGGCAAAGCCCCTAACAGCGTTCCTCCAGGGTTTGCAAGCGTGCGTGTGATCTCGGTGCACAGGGATAGGGGGGTTCCGATCGCTCTGAGGAGCCCCAGGCTACTTCCAAGAATTTTTTTTTCCCACTGTCAAAGGTGTAGACGCAGCACCAGAATCTAAAAACAGTGGCATTTAGAGTAAGAGGTGCTTTTAAACATGTCAGAGGGGCGCCTGGGCGGCTCAGTCGGTAAAGCATCTGACTCCTGGTTTGGGCTCAGGTCAGGATCTCAGGGTACTGGGATGGAGCCTGCCTCGGGCTCTGGGCTCAGCAGGGAGTCTGCTTAGGCTCCCTCTCCCTCTGCCCCTCCCCTCCACGCTCACGCTCTCTCTCTAAAATAAATAAATAAATAACTATTTAACAATAAATAGATAAGTACATCAGATATTAGGACACGTTCCAAATAGATAACTTAGTGAAGGGTCGGGGCTTCACGTAGACCTAAGACGCCCTGAGGCCCCTGTTTGGGCTGTAGAAAGTTGGGCCAGGGAGAGAGAGGTTCAGGGTGAGATTTTATTTCCTTTAAAGCTCTGAGTTACTGGTGACTCCCTAAAAATGAGTGTCCCGCACCATGAACAACTGGAGTGATGAGCCCAAGCCGACGGGGTCGATGAGGGTGGATGGTCACCAGGTGAGCGTGGTGAAGGTGGTGGCCTGTGTCAAAGCAGCAGAGTCACATGTCTCCCGTGGGGGCCTCCAAATAATCCAGCTAGATGCTTACAAGGTAAGAGGCAGCTTGAAACGCCTGTCAGGCCCAGAGAGCACAGAGCTCCCATCTTGCAGCCACGGGAGTCAGGGGACACCTGCCTCTTCTTATTCCCTACCTGGTTCCTACCCCACCTTGATGCCAGAGCAGGGCTTGGAACCCAGGCTTGGCAAGGTGGGGAGGGAGAGACAGAGGTAAAGAAGACCGGCCCCCTACTCACACACTCCCTTGCCTTCCTGTCTCTAGCAGTTCCCAGCAGGGGTGGGGGAAGGGGAGGGTATAAAAGTTAACTTTAAATCACGTCTGGGGTTTTGCATATCAAACACATGGGGACATTCTAATTTCTAAATCGAGATTCTGTTTGGTGACTTAAGAATCCATAGAATTTCTTATCAGCTTCATCATTTCAAATCTCAAGACACAGCTCGGGGGAGAAAAAAATCCCCCCTCTAGACCTGAGGACGTAAGACTAAGTGGAGGTGTTGTGCTCCTTGAGACTGTAGGTTCAGCATAACATTTCTACTGATTTTTGTCTCTTTCATCAGATCCACAAAACTTCCACTCCAGCTCATTCTCTTTAGTCACAGACACCCCCTCCCTTAGGTCCTGTCTTCCAGGTTTGTTCTTGCCTGGAAAGGCTTTTCATTTCCTTGCAGTGCACTGTGTACCCCACCCACCCAGCCGGTCTGCCTAAGTACATTGCTTCAGCGATGTCTTATTTAACTGCAAGCCCACATTGACTCTTTCCTCCAAATTTGTATTGCCTTTTGCAGTACCATTTGTTTGATCATTACCATATTCTATTTTTACATAATTTGACATCTTTATATCTGTGCTTATCAACGAACTGAGGGCCACCAGGAAGTTAAATATCCCTGCACTATACCTCTATTAGCTACATAATTAAATTGAGTTTTAATACATTCCACAGATACCTTATTGTGAGTGTCATTCTGTAAAGCAATTGTTTTTCACTTGAACATTTTTTGCATACACAACGCTCTGTTTTTTCTTTTTATGTGCTTGCCTTTCAATACCTACAGAATTTTTCAATCTTTTCCTAAAGTAAACAATAAATCATATTGTTCTTGATTTCTTTTTGGAGATTGTGGGCTATTTCTGGCCTTGGAAAATCTGGAGGTTCATTTCTTCTCATTTCAAATATAAATATGAATAAAAATCTATTCCCAGTCATATCTGTATGCACAGCACATAAATCTGGGAATATTATCTGTTTATATATAAATATTCGAGGGGTGCACTTTAAAGATATCTATGGGTTTTATTTCAAAAACATGATAGTTCGGAGGCAGCAAAATGATGTCTCAAGGGTCTTGTGTATCTAGAGAAGAATTTCGAGAATGTGAGCTTCCCAGCTTCTGAGACAATAACTTCTTTGACTGGAAGCTCCTTTGAGCTTTGCCTGGCATTTTCTGTTTTTAAATCCAAAGGTAAATTTAACAAGTATCTCCTCTTGCTAAATTTAAATTTAACAAGAGGAGATGCTTCTGTTTGTCAGTTTCAAAAGGGGTTTGTTTCATTTTGTTCTTTTTTTTTTTTCTAAACCAGGACATCTTTTGAAATTTGAACTCTACCCTTGTTTAACACTGGATTTTGCTTTAGAGGTTAAAGTTTGTAATACAGCCCCTTCTCTGTCTCTGAAAAGTGGGAGAGGAAAGACCATTTGGGAAATTCTGCTGTTAAAACTGTTCCCAAGGACCTTATTTAAGGCAGATTATACTTTTCAAAACATACCACTAATCTGTATTTTCTTAATATCATAACAAAAGTAGTTGCCACCAATAAAATGTTCTCTTGCTATTTGATCAAATATCTACCAAAAGAATATTTTATTTTTGAACTCACATAAGAAAAATGTCCATGGTTTTGTGCCTTTCTCAAATGCTTACCAACCCAAAATAATAACTCATATTCTCTTGACATTTTCCCTATTTTCGTCCATTTCTCAGCACATCTCTCAATATTTGGGTTAATTCTCTTCTGAGCCATAGTTCTAAAACATTGAAAAACCACAGAGAATTCTTGGTATCTGTCCTGTAGGTTGATTCTATTATTATATGTCTAACAACAATACCTACTGTTCCTTCTAACTTATAAAGTCCATCAATTTGTACTTCTCTTTTGTTCTCTTGTAGTGAAATTAAAAACAAAAAAATGCAGCCTATCGGCCAAACTGGCCCACCACCTGTTTTCGGATGAGAGCTAGTATTTTCTGCTTTTAAGTAGTTAAAAAAAATAGAATTTCATGAAATGTGAGAAATATATGAAATTAAATTTCCAGTGTCTATAAATAAAAAATTTTTGGAACACAGCAATGCTCATTCATTTTCATACTGTCTATATTTACATATTGCCTTTGCTAATCACTTACATATTGCCATTTCTATATTGTCTATGGCTGCATTCATGCCACAGAGGTACAGTTGTATACTGGCAACAGAGGCTGTATGGCCCACAAAGGCTCACATATTCATTATCTGGTCCTTTATAAGAAAAGTTCAAGATTATGCCTGGTTTCTGGAACAATTCCACCAATGGACGATGGGCCATTAAGTTGTAATTAAACATGATTGCCATAGGTCAAATCTTGAAATATCACCTGTATTTTCCTCTAGCAATGATCACTTTTACAGCTCTTTGGCATAATAGATGGTAATTCCTCCTAATTCTTTTATTTAGTTTCTGTTTGACAAATCACGTGTTTCTTTTCAGAACAGGCAAAACTATGAAATATACCTTTGAGCATGGTATAGCAAACTCCTGAGGTGGCATCATCAGTTCCATGCACTGACATACCTGGGATAGGTAATTTGGTCAGAATACATACCAAAGTCCCATATGATACATATCATCATTTAATATATACTTAATGTGAACTCAGAGAAGTTTTATTATTTCTTTCTCCAAAAGGCTTAATAAAAAAGTTCCTAATGAATTTCCCAAATACATACTGTTGGAATTTCCAGAACTTCACTATAATGATATATATTTATAATTTTCAAAACGAGAGACATAAAATATTTATTCACCATTTCATCAATTGCAAGAAAATAAACTCAAACTGAAAAAAAAGATAATTTATTGGCTCAGGTCATTGAAAAACCTACTATATATACATACTATATATATATATATATATATATATATATATATATATATATATAGAATATAATCTTGAACAAGAAGAATAACTGGAGGTATCACAATCCCAGATATCAAGATACACTACAAAGCTCTAATCAAAACAGTACATTACTGGCATAAAATTAGACACATAGATCAATGGAACAGAATAGAGAGCCCAGAAATAAACCCATGATTACATGGTCCATGTATCTGTTTTTATGCCAATACCATAGTGTTTTGATTACTATGGCTTTGTAATATAGTTTGAAATCAAGGAATGTGATACCTCCAATTTTAATCTTTTTCAAGATTGCTTTGGCCATTTGAGGTCTTCCATGGTTCTGTACAAGTTTTAGGATTGTTTATTCTATTTCTGTGAAAAATGCCATTAGAATTTTGATAAAGATTACATTGAATGTGTAGATTGCCTTGGATAATGTCAACATTTCAACAATTTCAATTCTTCCAACCATGAGCACAGACCATTTCTCCATTTACTCGTGTCAATGTCTTACAGTTTTCAGTGTAGAGGTCTTTCACCTCCCTGTTTAAATTTATTCCCAGGTATTTTATTACTTTTGATGAAATTGTAAGTGGGATTGTTTTCTTATTTTCTTTCTGATAGTTTGTTATTAAAACTACTTTTTATCATGCTTGGCTCTTCTCTGTCTTATCATCCACACTTTTCACAGCCCAAGTTTCTTAAAAGAGTTGCAAAGTATAATCCATTTTTTTCTAGTTCTTTACTTTCTACTCTCTGATAAATTCACCATAAAATCTGGTTAGTCTCACCAAGATCGTAAGTGACCCAATTGTCAATTTCAGTAGTGACTCCAAAGTGTTCGTGTTGCTTGACTTACTGGCATCTGCACTGTTGACCACTCTTGTTTTGTGAACCCTTCCAGACCCATAGTTTCAGGGACATTTCATTGTCTTTTTAAAATTTGCTTGTGTTTATTCTCCTACATTTTGTTACGATATGTCTCGATCTCCTTCCTAAGTCCCTGTTTGTGGGCCAACTCTTAAAATTATTTTCTTTTCCAAGGTTCTTGCTTGGTCATCACGTATCATTCTCAATCCAGTGGTTCTCATGCATGTTTCAAGACTGGCACACTGAGGATCCCAATATGCAGCAGCAACATTACATTTCTAAAACTAACTTGAAGGAGGGAGATTGTGTCTAATTTGAAAAAGCCTCTTGGGCAATTCTGACATGCTCTTCTCCTTGACTCTTTCTGGCTGACCTCATCCCTGCCCAGTACTTCATTACCACCTATGTGCAGATGACTCACAAATTTTTAGCTTCAGTTCTTACCTATTCTCTCAATTTCAACTGAGAAGCATATTTAACTGCCTCTTGCCACTTCAAACTACATGTCCTACCAGCACTTTTAACTCACACTGTTGAGTTGAGTCCATTATTTTGTTCTCTCAAACCTATTTCCCATCCAGGACACCTACATCCATAATTATGCAAGCAAAATCCAGGGCTTCATTTTGCCTTCTTTCCTTACCATTATTCACTACATCCGGTGAGTCCTTCAAGTCGTATTGTTTCTCCTTCCTCAGCCACTCTCATTACGTTCTACACTTCCTTTCTCACTGATACTCTCGTTGTTTAATCTTTTGTCTGGGCTATTATTATCCTCTCTTAACTAATTACCATGGCTTCAGCTCTGCTTTCTGCAATCTATCTTCCATTCGGCTCCCAGAGTACATTTTTAAAATGCAGCTCTTATCATGTCACTCTCTGGATTACAACTCTTTTGAACCCCCACCACCTACAGGATGAAGTCCAGATTCCTCAGCCTGATGTTAGATCTCCACTGTCAGCTGAGTAGGCGCAAAGTTCACTGACATAGTTTCATATATTTGTTCAACAAATATTTATTATCACCAGGCAATATTCTAGATACCAGGGATACTGAAAGAAAAAGATAGGAAAGCCTCTAGTACTAATGGAGTTTACATTTTAGGGGACAGAAAACAATAAACACAGACACACACACACACACAAAGTGGTAAATTCTATGTGAAAAATTAAAATATAATGATGTAATTGGCATTAACTAGATGGCTCCTCTGTAATGGGATCAGAAGTCAGGGAAGGCATCAAAGAGAAGGTGACTTTTAATTTGATGCCTGAGCAAATGAAGGGAGCAAGAAGTCCTGAGAAGAAAATCCTTAGTGGAGAGGGCAGTATTGCAAAGTCCTAAGACAGAGACAAACTTAGCAGATTTGAATAACAGAGGAAAAGGCAGTAAAATTGGAGTACAGAGTTTGAGTTGAAGACTAGAGTGTCAGAGAGGAAGGTAGAAAGTGGATCATAGGGCTTTTCAAAAGCTAACAGGTAACAGGAAGATGAGTTATACAGGTTAGTATGGTAGTAGTCATTGAGGTGGAGAGAGATGTTTGGATCTCATATTTGTTTTTAAGATGAAGTAGGTAACTCTTTTAATGGCTGGGTATGGGGGAGGAGAAAATAAGAAACAAACAAAACTTCTAGATTTGGGACCTATTAAGTGAACGTACAAGTTAGAGCTTCTGGAAAGTTGGAGAGATATCTTCATATTGTGGATTATATGTAGATAGATGTCATTCAAAACAAAAGGAATGAATATGACCACCTAGGAAGGATAAATATATAAAGAAATAGAAGGACCTACTACTACATCCAATAATAGGTGATAAAATCTAAACTGGGTCAGTAGAAAGTGAAAAAATGAGAGAAGGGTTTGATTAAAAAAAAAAGAGGGAACACTAGAATTAAGGTCATAGTGAAGTTGAAGAATTGCTGGGGTCGGAGCACTTAGGTAGGTGAACTGGAAGGATAGAATGTGGTAATAAGATAGAGAATGGCTTGCAGGAGAGTTCAGAAATGGCACATTGTTTGTGATGACAAGCTTGAGGTATAAGCATGGAAATGCTTGGCTGAGACAAGATGAAGGATACACTCACAGGAAGTAAGGAACTCAATAAACTAAGAGACCCAAACCTCCCTGCTGCTTTCTATCACCATTTGCACCTTAATCTCTGGACTTACAAAACATTTTCCATTTCCTACACAAAGGCCATCTTGTTTTCCATCTTGGCACCTTTGGTCATGACATTTCCCCTCTTCCATGTCATTCTCCTCCAGGCCCCAGGAACACATGCACATTCTTCCTCACTTTGACAAAATGGCTCTTACACTTCGCAGACTTCTTAGACCCTAGCCTATGTCACTTCCTCAGAGAAACTAATCAGTTTCTTATTTTTTGCCATGTATGCCTCTCAATTGCAGCACATACTGTTAGTGCTGTTCAAACATCTGTATCTCACACTTCCTTCTTAATGCCTCAAAGGCAAGAACAAATCTTATTGAGTTCTGCAGCCTCAGCACTTAGCAGGAGAAGTTTCAGCAGTATAGTTGAATGTACTCACTTAGGAGCATTTGGAAATATCAGTGTCTACTTGCTTTGGAATGGGTAAGATATTAAGTGAGGTACTGGGGAGAGGAGAGAAGAGAGAAATGTTTCACCATGCAATTCCATTAAATAGTCAGGATACAGAAGCAGATTTTCAATGTCAAGATATATATTCCTCACTTTATAATTTAAGAAACAGAGAGCAAAAGAGGCAACTGACAGTACATTTTTTTGTCCCATAGAGTCTGTTCATCTGCAAAAAGTGGGCTTTGATCTTTCATGTGTTTCACTATCTAGCTCTCTACTTCTTTCTGTCTACCTAGTTCTTATTTTATATATTTATTAGTCAGGTTATATAATATTAGATGTTGTGATATACCACTCCCTAAATCTCAATGGTTTAATAAATCCCTGGTTTGTTACTTACCCATATCAATACCAATGGGTATTAGCAGGGAATTTAGTTTTGTACAGTCATTCCAAGACCAGGATCCTTCAATTATATGGCTCCTTTACCTTGTTAGGCTTTGGCATTTTCCACTAGATTCCATACAATCAGCAGACAATGAAAAAAAGTGGAAGAATGGCCAAGAGTTTGTAGAAATCAGACCTAGCAATGATGTATGACACTTCTGTCAATATTCTATTGGCCAAAACTCAGTAACATGGCCACAAATGACCTCATGAGAACATCTAATTGTGTGTCCAAAAAGAAGAGGAAATGCATGGCTATTGATGGCCAAGAGTTGAGTAACTTGTCCAAGACTGACTCTTTGCAGATTGGCCACTTGCAAAGCAATCATGGTTACCATCCATGGTGAATTGTTAAAGACACTTGACCTTGGAAGAGTTTTTGAGGTGGTGAATTAGGTTATGCATCCACTAGTTCACGTGAATTATATCCACAAGGCTTGTGTCCAGTCCACTGATTACACCATGGTAGGAGCTGGGATTGCTGCAACCGCACAGGCTGAGCCTGTGGAATTAGGCTGGAACCAAAGTTCTGCCACATGACACTGAGGTTGGTTCCAACCTCTGATCATATCAGAGAGAAGCTAGTGCTTAAAAATTTCATGGGCCAAAGTTTAGTGTTCCCTTTTTAGAGTCTGATGCTAGTTCTGCTAATTGCAAGATTGCAACGGAGGACCCACCTTCCTGCTAAATGCTCCTGTTCCTTTTACTTTATCCTCATAAGTGCTGTTCCAGCAGACCTGCTGAATGCTGTCTAGGCTTTTGCCTTTGTTTACTCAACATTGGCATTCTCTGCCACAATATTTATGATGAATTCTTAGGCTTCCATCTCGAGTCCGGCTAAATCCACCTCCTGTGTCTATATGTGTCCAGTCAGAGCCGCTCAGCCTACACCTTTCTCCAGCATCAGCTTCCAACCAGTTTCATTCAGACCCTGTATGTCCCCACTGGCATATCAGATACCCCCTCCAGTATATTCCAATGCTTTTCATCCAAAGAGTCACAGTTTCAAATATAAGGGAGTCAGGTTTTGTGCAGACAAGTTACCCAACTGATTGTTTGGAATTATCATTTTATGAATGCTTTGATAGCTTGTAATTCATCTATCTATCTATCTATCTATCTATCTATCTATCTATATATATATCTTAAGGTGAAAGACTGGAATGCCTGGTCATTGAAAATCATTTAAAAGACTATACCTTTTATTATACTGCTGGCACTAGAATGTGCTAACTCCATTTCAGTACTATAAGAACAAGTTATGCCACATATTGTTCATTTGACCATTTTTCCCACATACTTAACAAAGATGTATTGTGCGTTTATAGTGGCCAGGCATCGAGAAAGTGCTCAGGATAATAACTTCTAGCAGGAGAATTCAGATCTAACAATTTTTTTAAAAAAGTTTTTAAATTTTTAAAATGTATAATTAGAAGGGCTATTAAAGGGACATTCGGGTCATTTTGGAAGAGGCTAACACAGTATAGACAGTTTAGTTGGGTTGGTCGAGGGAGAACTTTTAGAAGAAGTTGCATGGAAGTTACAACATGAAAGATAAATGTGAATAAGCCAAAAAGCAGAGAGAAGAGTACCCCACACAGAAAACAGAGTATGTGCAGCAGTCTTTTAGAGAACTGGAAGAATCAAAAGATGACCAGTGTGGCTGAGCCAAGTGTGTGGGTATGTGGAGTGTGAAATAAGCCTGGAGAAGGGGCAGTCTTGAAACACATTGTAAGTCTTATTTTTAAATTTGGAAAAAAGTAAAGGTTTCTGAAGGGTTTCAAACAAGAACTGTGAGTGATCAGAACAACATGGCTGCCACATGGAGAATGAATTGGCTAGAGAAAGTGTTGGAGACTATGCAGTGGCCTAGCTGAGTGAAGGCAGGGCTGCAGAGCTGGGGCTGTGAAGATGGTGAGCTGAACAATTATTTGGGATTTATTCTGGTTATGAGACAGATTATACTTAAAGGCAACCAGTCCTGTAAATCCTTGATACAAAAGGCACCATTACAAATTAGTTGAAAACATTATCATCAAAATAATTTCATCAGACACATATAAAAGATATTGTGGCCCTACATACCTGCAACTTGGGCTTTTGTCCTCCTTTCTAACTAGAAATATGAACAGTTCTCATAAAAGTGATACTTTAAGAAAAAAAAAAGAAAATTTCAAAAAAATAAAAAGAAATCATGTTGTTAGACCTGAATACAATGAAGCATAATAAAGGGGACTCTCAGAATGGTAGGCTCCTGTGAAAATGTCACAATGGGGAATTTGAAAGAAAAGCTAACCATGTGGGCTTGGGATTGGAATCTGTGTTTTCAGTGACATATGAAGGTAAAACTCTTCCCTGAAACTGCAGATCCTTACAGAGATGCTTTCATGGTTCTGTTTAGGGCTAATTGCAAAAGGTATCCAGGTGAGTCTGATGATTGCCCATGGGGTCCTTTAGAAGGGTTGTTCTGTCCACATGATCAGTGGAGACTGCTTTGTCTTGGGCATATTCAGAATTTCAGAGACAAAGGATAACATATTGTCTTATTATCGTAGCTTGGTATATGAAAATCCCAAACCCTTCAGTTCCTGATAATATGTTTCATTACTTTTTTGTGGTTGTTGGTGTTACGTTATTTCAGAAAAAAACTTCTCCCTGCTAGTGTTTTGCTTATACTCACTGAGGTTGGGTAAGGATCTGATTGTAATAGGTTGGGGGTTTCTTGTTTTTGCAGTCTCTGAATCTCTGTGGCTCACTTTGCCCCCAAATTTGAGCCCCAGATCCTGATTCCAGCAAAAGAGGAAAACTCCTATTCAAAATCCTATAAAGATGGAACAGGTGAAAGGATCTGTGAGGTAACACTGTTGTTAGATTTCACAAAGAAAGAGGTTCTGAACCAGACTCTTCAGTTGCAAGAAGCATCCTGGGAAGACACAAAAGGCTTCAAGAGTCCTGACTCCTGTGAAATCAAGTGGTACCTTACTAGCATTGTCAGAACGTCTTCTACTTCTGTCCCTCAGGGAGCTAGTTCACAAGTGTATCTTGGTGGTCTGTTTTCTGAAAGTCCATGAAAGAGATGATATCTGTTTGAAGTGATTACACTTTGTGTAGCACTTTTATTCTAGCATTCCCACGGAGAGACCAAGCAGGGCACCTTCCCGGTAGACGGTAAAAGCAAAGGAGAGGGAAGATGCTATTATGTCTGAGCTAGTGAGGGCTCTGTGTCGATCCGTTAGACACCACGAAACCTGACCTTCAGATTGGGGTATCCTAAGGACTCATAGTTTGTGTCTGTTGTCTTATAAGCACAAAGGATTTTACAAGAGCAAATTTCATGAGAGTTATTAGGGAAAAATTTAATCTCCTTCTTATGATATGTAGTGATAATAGCCCAAATTGTTAGCTGTAGAATTCTTTGTAGAATTTTATAAATGTGTATTCCTCTTGCAATTGGTAAATTCTTAAAGGGCACAATTATCACAATTCCATCTGTTCATCATATTTGTAAAGCTCTACCATGTTTAGTGTGTTACTTACCTCTTTTTTCTCAAAATTTCCAAACACACTTGTGTTGTAATCTCCCCTTTATATATCTGGATTTTTTTTCTAACAAGTGCGAATTTCGTACTACAGAATTATGCAGTTAAGGGACAGAAAAAGACAGTGCCTTGGCCATACATATATATATATACCTAAACATGGATGTTTCCAGGATGGAACTATCAGTTAACCAGTTAGAGCTGAGTGATGCCTTACTGATTATTAAGGGCAACCCCTTCCCTTTAACAAATCTGGTAAGTTATTTTTTTCCATCCATAAACATTTTATTCTCATCCAACTCTGTTTCAGATATGACACAAATTTGATTAAGGCGTAATTCTTGCCCTTTAGTGTCTCATAATCTAGAGTAGGGTCTTCCAACCTTGGCATTATGCTTGCGGCTGAATAATTCCTTGTGACGAGGACCTCCCTTGTTCATTTTTGGATGTTTGGCAGCATCTCTGAATTCTCCCCCCTAGTTGACAGTAGCATCCTCAAATCATGGCAACCAAAAAATGTCTCCAGACTAGCTAACAAGCCCCCTTTTAAAAACCACCATTCTAGGAGCAGAAACAAACATGCATATAAATAGGTAAAATACAAGCAGCAAATGCAATGGAGCAGGGTAGATACAGCCTCTGGAGTGAGTCAGCCTGAAGTCGAATTCTGTGTCTACCAAACAGGTTATTTAATCTTTTCATTCTTTAGTTTCTTCCTCTGTACAACTGGGCTGTGTCTTGGGTTCTAGCGAGTATTAAATGTCATTGTGTGTGTGTGAGAGAGAGAGAGAAAGAGAGAGAGAGAGAGAGAAACAGATTAGAACAGGTGTCTACACCATATGATCAACATTAAATAAACGTTAGGTCTGATTATTCTAATGGAGAGATATTCCACAATTTGAATTTAAAAGAGGTATGTTGGAAGTGCCCGTGAAGAATCTCTCAGCACAGCTGCATCTTCAATTAAGACACTGGATTAAGGGATCTCTGAGTACCTTCAACTTTATAAATGAATGTCCACATGAATAAATGATTCCAACCAATCTCCTTCTTTTAGAAATGTGAATGGAAATTGCTTTAAAGTGACGTAAGTTTTCTAAAGATTCATCCCCAAGCTTCTTCCTCACATGTCCATTCCATCCCTGCTACTTATAGATTACAAGAAGAAAGGTCATTCTTCCATATTGTTTGTGAAAATCTTCAGCTCCACTTTAATGAACAAGGTGAGTAATTGAACCCTGTTCTTGTCAATCGCAATAGGGAAATCACTCTTCAGTTTTGTGTTTCTTCTTGCCTTCTTTCCTCATTCCTCCCTTTCTCCCTCACTCCCTCTTATTCTTTTCTTCCTTCCTCTCTTCCTTCTTCCCTTTAACAAACATTTATTAAGCATTTACTATAGCTATTGTGCCAGGGTCTTAGGCTATAATTGTGATGAGGAAAGACAGGCTGCCCACCAGGCTTTGGCCATCTAGTATCATATATAACTTAAAAAATCAAACAAAAACACTACAAAAATCAATTCACATAATCCAGGGGTTTATTTTCTTCTTATATTTCTGCAACTCTACCTTCTGATTCTTTGCTGCTTACCCTTTCCTCTAACACCAAAGACTTTCCAGTTTTTGATTCCTACATCAAAATAGATTTCTCTTTGGACCATCTTCCCTGCTCCTGTCTGAATTCTGGGATCTGGCCATGTTTCATTTCATCTGTTTTTCTATCAACAAGACTCCGTCTCTGAGAGCTGTGCCTAAAGACAATCTACTATGCTCATCAAACTTAGAAACTAGGACTTGAGAGGTACGTTTAAGATCAATAATAAAAATCATCTGAACTTGATTTTTAAATGGACAAAGGATTTGAATAGATATTTCACCAAAGAAGAGATAAATCTCACTTCTGGGTGAATCACTTCGTATGAATCTAACATAGAATCTGGAAGAGGTACTTGCATACTTCCATACCCATGTTCATAGCAGCACTATTCATGGTAGCCAAGAGGTTGTAGCAACACATAGTCCATCAGTGGATGAATGGATACACGAAATGTGGTGCATATATCCAATGAAATATTATTTAGCCTTGAAGAGAAAGGAAATTATGACACATGCTACAACATGGAGCATCTCTGAGGTCATAATGTTAAGTGAAATAAGCCAGTCACAAAAATGTAAATACTGTATGATTCCACTTATATGAAGTATCTACCTATTTCAAAAACAGAAAAACAAAAATTGGAATGGTGGTTGGTAAGTACTAGAGGGAGAGGAAATGCAGAACTGTTGTTTAATGGGTATAGCGTGTCAGTTGTGCAAGATCAAAAAGTTCTTGACACTGGTTACACAACAACATGAATGCACTTACCACTTTTGAACTGTGTACCTAGAAATGGTTAAGAGGCTAACTTTTATGTTATGTGGGTTTTTTTTTTTTACCACAATTAAAAATATCAACTACATTCAAAACTTTAAAAAACGCATTTAAAGAGACAATTATAACTATATTAAAAATAAGTTCATTGAAAATGGAGATAGTTATAATAAAGCTTAAATTACTAAGTAAATAGTAGATTATAAAGATAAGCATGACAACGTAAGAAGTTTTTGTGGTATCATCTTCACTTTTCTGTATTGTCATTCTAGAAAACAGCCATGCCTATTCCAAAATATTCCTTAGTAACATCCATGGATTCTGAATTCCTGATTGACACATCTCCATTCTGATCATTGTTCTACATCAAATATTCAGAGAGGGCACTTCAAGTAATTCAATGTTCTATTTCTTACAGAGATTTTTCGTTTCCTATTTTTTTTTTCGTTTGGAAAATAATTGTCTGCAAAACATAAGAATTCTGGCCTATGCTCAACATAAAATATTTATTAGGCAATTTGGCACCAGAAACTAAGAAAAGAAAGTTAGAAATTCCTAAATTAGGGTGAGAGTTAGGGAAGCTGCCTTCATTCTTGACTCGTCTCTGAAAATTACTCTGCCACAAAAGTCTATTAAAATATGCACGTATAATATTATATTTAAATATTATATTATATTTTAAATTGTATATATAATTACATATATTATATTATATATATTATACACACACATATATATTTATATTTATATATATACTGTGTAAAAGCTAAATTGCCTTTAAAGTCTTTACAGCCAATTTAGCCACTTGCTTTCAGTTCCTTTTGCACATTTTCTGATCACTGAGTCTAAAAAGGATCCAAAGTTTTCATTCATTACAAGATGTATGTATTGCTAGTTACCAAGACAAAGCATCATGCTGTATTGATCCAACATGAGATATCCATTGAGGGACACCCTTTGGTTCTGTAGGCAAGTTTTGTTTTTTGTTTCCCCACAGATCTAGATACATTCAGATGGCAACAAACCCGGATCCAGAATTAAGATGAGATGAATGATGTACCCACTTCAAATGAAAAACAAGGAGTCTTCAAAAACTTCAGTAATCAAGATAAATAACACTTTATTTGGAATATTTTTGAAAATCCATGTTGAACCAAATATCAGAATTTTAAATTAAGACAGGCTGTTGTTTGTTTTATGACCCTGCATTATTGGGCAATGGGAACAGTCCTTTCCAATCAGCCCCTGATTCTGGGTTGCTGGCTTCCACCACTGGCTGGTTTATGAGTATTGACAATGGTGAACAAACAGATTGGGCAATGCAGAGCTTAATATATAGTCATTGTTTTGATTGTAGGGCTTTTGTTAACTTTTTCCACTTTGTTCAAATTATGGAAGAATATCTTGATAAGGTTATGTAAGGTGTACTTTGTCCTTCTGCCACAGGTGTCCAATGTGGTTTAGCAGGACATGGAAGGACAGATCCTTTCTTGGCAGCCTACATTTTACCAGCTTGTAGTGGGAGAGCAGGGTGAGGAGGGGAGAGTTCATCTCGGGACTTTCCCTAAGGAGGGGCCACATCATAGGGACCAGACCAGATGGTGTTTTATCAATTCTTGGCCATTCTTGATCAATTTTTTTTCCAGTTCTTGACATCTTGTCCCCAGTTCAGCAACACATAATGAGATCATTTCTCGAAATGGAAAATGGACTTGAAGCTTAAAAAATTGTATCTTAAAAATTCAATGTCATGGGGCGCCTGGATGGCTCACTCGTTTGAGTGTCCGACTCTTGGTTTCGGCTCAGGTCATGATCTCAGGGTCGTGGCATTGAGCCCCATGTCAGATTCCCTGCTCAGTGTGGAGTCTGCTAGAGATTCTCTCTCTCCCTTTCCCTCTGCCTTCCCCCTCAAAATAAATAAATAAAATCTTAAAAAAAAAAAAAATCCTCAATGCCATATCTTTTCAGAAAAGAATGGTTCAGAAAAAAGTCTCTATTGGCCAAGAAGTGGTCCTGTTTAAAGAAATGGCACATTCAAGAGCTGTCCTTCAAATAAATTTAGTTTTCATTTTTGCACTGATACTTTGGTGTCAGGGTCTGAGAGTACCGACATAAGACTTAGGTGTGTTTGTTGAGCCGGAGGTGGGGGTTGGTTAGTACTCATAAAAATCTCTAGAGCAGGCTTTGCTATCATTCCTTAACTGTTTATCTAACCAAGTCCTTCAGGTTTAAGGACATTTTAGGGTTTTTCTTCCTTTCTTTCTTTTTTTTTTTTCTTTTTTTTTTCTTTTTTTTTTTAGCATAAAATGCAAATCTTATCCTGGAAGGTTAAGAAAAACTAATGTCAACCATTAACTTTAAAATCAACAATTAACACGTCAATCCAAATGAGTTTATAATGTTTTCTCTAATAATGACTGGACCAGTGGTTGTTAAATTTTCTGAGTTATTAGCACTGGAATTTAAGGTGATATTGAAGGGATTGAAAGGTGAATACCAATTCTTTAAAAGAGTGATTTTTAATATATTCCATTATAACCCTATTACTTGGCATTCTTTCAGTACCATTTGGGGGTTTGAGTAGAAATGTTCATGTCCCTGATGTTATCTTATGAAAGAAAATACAATTACAAAGGAGTTAAAAATTCTCATGGTTTGTAGTAAACAAGGATCCTTTTGGTGACATCGGCTTACCTGTGACCAAAAGGAGCATATTCTACCCTCTTCCACTCCACATATTCCCACTCAATCCTTAGACTTAGTTGTTCTGACCAACATCACAATATATATATTATATATCTCCCCAGCTCTTGCAAAAAATTTCATTTGATCAAAACATATTGGCAAAACTATACATTGCTTTATATTCTAATGAAAATAACTAGAATAAACCTTGAATTCTTCTGGTCCAAGGAACTGGCTTTGTCACCTTCTGCAGTTAGAACTCTACACAGTTCTTGGCACAAGAGAGGCAGTCAAGAACTATCTTCTGACCTGTGCAGTGCTGGGATTTTAGGGTAAGTGTCTTGTGATAAAGAATTTTAATGGAGATAAAAGGTTTAGAAATTCTACTGCTTGAGGCGGTGGTGGTAATGGCGGTAGCATTGTCTCCTGTTAGGCACCATGAGTTCTATATTTTCTGGTGAAAAGAGCTAATAAAAGTGGCAGATGGATGGGCCCATGAGCATATGGGAAGGCCAAGGAGGGAAGAACACAGAAAATCAATTTTCTTTTCTTTACAATTTTATGTATGCACAATTTCTTTCACAAATTCAACAGAAGATTACAATGGGGGCTTTTCCTGACTTAACTTGAATGAGATCCTAAGAAAATTAACATTGGATAATGTAGCATGTGTGAAAGAGTTTACCGTAAACAGATTTTATAAAGGAAATAGGTAAGACTCTATGGCATGATTCTTGTATCTCTTCATTAACTTCAAGAATATAGAAGTTTTTAGGGAGGGGACAGAAAAAGAACACACTGAAAAACTGTCTTGGGAAAGAGGCTGGTAATACTCTGTTTGTTCCAAGGCTACTGAGGGATGACCACATAATGACTTGGACAGCTATGAAATGTGTGAAATGTGGGCTCAGCTTAACTCATGACTGAGGAAGGTACAGCAGCCTGAGGCAGGAGAACAGGAGTAGTTGCCCTGGGGTGGACCTGCTTATACTCCAGAATTTTGGGGCCAGGGTGCACATGTGTCTCACTTACATATGCAACATGGGATAGAGAACCAAGGGGGAGACGTCAAGTCCTTCTAACAAGGCAATAGATGGCTGAGGATACCTATGGGGGGTTGGGAGAGAAATGAATGCCACGTTCCTAAGTGCCACAAGGCTTTGCAGTCTACCATCATAATGAGAGATGCGTCTGCCCAAGTCAAGGGGATTATAGGTGTGGGATGTTCTGCATACTCATGCAAAAGACTCTTGAGGGAAAAGAAGTCAACCTTAATCATCTGTTAAACCCATGAAACTTAAAGCATACTAGGAAGAGGCCCAGCTCAAGACTTCCTCTGTCTTCCCCATTGCTGTGACTTGGGGGACAAACACTGGCTGGTGAGCTATTGGAGGAAGAGTAAGGATGCGTTATAAAAAATAGAGACGAAATCAGATGCATGCCGTGCCCTGCCTACACTGGCCTTTTCCCTTTGTAGATTTCCAGCAGAAGCAGGTCCCTGCTGGGAAGGAAGAAGATTAAATATTTGATGTTGATAATGAGCTACAGTTTTGATTAGTCTTTTGTGTAGGACATTCCATTTTCTAAATTGAGACCGTGTGATATAAAATGACCAAAGGTCCAAGAATGAGTAGCATAGTCAAGGACCTCTTGGAGTTTTCATTGAGGATAAGACAGCATTACTGTCAGTAATTACATTTTTAAAATATGAGTGAGCACTGAATAAATAAATAGATGAATAAAGGTAAAATTGCATTTTGATCACATTATGAGCTGTGCTTGAGTCAGTTCATTGCGTAGAACTACTCTAGCTAGTGGCAATAACATTTAGTACTTGTATAATTACTCTTTGTTGGTATGCTGTTACGACATATTCCCCTCCACCTACTTCACAAAGGTGAGTTGGCACAGCTCTTTTTGGTGTTCTATTAGAGTCCTTCTTTAGGAAAAGCCAAACGTGGTGTGGGCTTCTGATTTTGGCTGTGAATACGAAGGATGAACAGCTCTGCAAATGGAAACACAATCTCATCCAGGCTCTTTCCCTCGTGTGCACCATGACCTCCTGTTCAAGGGCAGAGCTACCTTAGCATATCAGCCTGGCACAGAACGTCATCGGTAAACCACCAGTGATGAGCATAAGCTGAGACCCCCAGCAGCAGGGGCTGCTAACCCTCTGGCCGGAAGGATTTCATTACATTCCCCTGTCAGAGACGGAAGTTGGATTTGCTTCAGTGGAGTTACATTTTCTGCATTTGGATGATTGTCTCTCCTATAAAACCATTTCCCAATACCACTCCGGAATCCTAAAAACTGTTTACTTAGAAGCTTGTGCGGCTCATTCTCAGACCAAAGGCCACTCAGTGTCCTTGTGTTTACATTTCTACCTTTCAGATGCCCGGCCTTTGTGAGAACAGAACAGAGTCCTCAGGGGAAAGCACTGGAGGTTTCTGTTGTCAGCTCTGCTCTCAGGCTCTGCTGTAGCATGCTGTACACTATTCCTTAATGTGCTACTGATGTCAAGGACCTTGTCTTTTTGCTCAGCATCCCGCACAAAGCACAGTTCTCATCCAACTCTCCTGCCCTAGTGTGTTTGGCGTGCAAAGCTGATTCTCTGATGATCTCAGCCATGGCTTCCTGTGTCTTCTGAAAGAAACTTGTCCTCAAAAGTACACATTCTGTGGATGAGTAGTATGCCTCCGATATCTTCTTTAAATGGTGGTCTGTGTTAAAAATATTGTCAGTAGGATTACTTTCAGATAGACCAAAGCTAAGGCCGGGAGGAGGTCCACATTTCAGGTCTTCAGAACTCACCTGAATGCGAGTCAGGAAATGAGTCACCAGGCTTGACAAAACCAATGGAAGAAGAAATAGATAATTAAGAGCCAGCCCTCAAAGAACAGCCATATGGACGATTTCATGCTCAAATATACTGTTTCTAGAACACCTGGAAAATATTTGTTTTGCCTGCAAATGAGTTTTGGACATTACATCTTTGGGGGTTTCAAAGTACTCTCAAATTGTAGAAATTCCAGACATATGGGTACACACCCAAAATGTGAAAATGTGTGTTTAGAAAAGAGGGGGCCGTGCTAGAAGATGAGTAAAGTCTAAGGACATAACGCATATCATGGTGACTATCGCTGATAACACTGTACTGTATTACGGAAATTTATAAGGCGAGTAGAACTTCAATTTTCTCACACACACAAAAGGCAAATATGTGAGGTGACGGAGGTGTTAATTAACTGCATGGGAGGACTCCTTACACAACGTCTACATACGTCAAATCAGCATGACGTAAGGCTAACACGTCTTAGAGTTTTATTTGTAACTTATATCTCACTAAAGCTGAATAAAATTTAAAAAATGAAAATTATAATAAAAGTAAAAAAATAAGTCTAAAAAAAAAAAAAAAAAGTAAAGGAAAGTGGGGAGGGACGCCAGGACCTGCTATCCTAGTCACAACCATGGTCTCCACTGGATGCACTCTCCTACCTCTTCTCTCTGCTTCTGTCTTTTTCTAACTTCGGTGCCCTCCAGTGATTCACGACTAGGGATGAATTTGCCCTGAGGAGACACTTGACAATGTCTGCAGACACTTTTGGTTCTTACAAGTGGGTTGGGGGGTGTTATAACTCTATGAGAGGCCAGGGATACTTCTAAATATCCTAGCACGCAAACCCTCCACAGCAGAGAATTATCAGCCCAAGATGTCAATTATTCCGGAAAAATCCTGGTATATCCATTCCCACACCGTAACAGGAATGCTCCTTTTAAAATATATAACAGATAGTGTTACTCCTGCTCAGAACTTTTCAGTGGTTTCCAGTTTCCCTTGGAGTAAACTTCAAAGTGTTTTTCATGGCCTATAATGCCCAAGGGGACCTACTCCTGCTGCCTCCCTGACTCACCTCCTGCTGCTGGTCTTCTCTCTTACTTCTCCCCAGCCGTAGCACTGTCCCTGTTCTTTTGACTTCTCTCTCCATCCATGTCTCTTCTCAAATGTCATATCCTTACAGAGGACTTCCTTAACAATGCTATCAAAAAAACAAGTAAGCAAACTACAAACAACAACCCCATAACTCTCCCCAACCCTCTACCTCAGGGGCATAAAATCAGATTAATCATAATCCTTAGTTCATGACATACACTCAGCATTTGCTCATAAGAAGCCCTCTCTCCTTACCTCCCTCCCTACATTGATTCCTCCTTCCCTTCTTTCGTTTCTTCCTCTTTCCTTTCTTCCTTCATTTTTTCCTTCAAAGTAATACAATTAAAATTATGACTCCAACATCCAACATGAAAGCTCTCTCCTCATCCAAGATAATTACTATCCCAAATCTTGTATTGACAACTTTAAAAGTTATTTTATAATATTAAACATATCGATGTGTATCACCTTAAAAGTATATGTTTTGGTTGTATGTGTTTGACTTCATGAAAAATGCAGCAGATGTTTTTAATATCTATAAGCTTATTTTCACTGATATTGACATTGCTAAGATCCACCTGTGATGTTGCAGAGTTATAGTGTTCATTTTCATTGCTGCATAATATTCCCCGATTGAATATGCCACAACTTGCTTTTCTAATCCCTTCTTCAAAGGCATTCATTTATTTGTAGGTATTTGTCATCATAAGCTGGGTTGTTCCTGGGGAACATGTTCTAGAGTTCCTCTCAATAGAATTTACCACCACCTCATATAAATACATTGGTTAATTTGTTGATCGTCTGGTTCCTCTCAGAAGAATGTAAATCCCATGGAAGTAGAGCCTCAGTTTTCCCCTGCCATATCCACAAGTCCCAGAAGAGTGCCTAGTACATAGTGGGAACTCCCTTAATACCCACTATCTCTGCTTTTCCACCTTGGCCTCTTACCCAGCTTACAATAACAGCTTCTTGACTAGTCTCTGCTCCCTTCATTGCTGTCCTTGAATCAACTTTTAACATAACAGTGGGAATGATCTTGTTAAAAGATATGTTGGACTCTGTCACCTTTTTGTTTAAAAATCTCCAGTGGCTTCCCATATCTCAAAGTAAAAGCTAAAGTCCTTATAATAAACTCTGGCTTTGGCTCCCTCCTACTTTTCTGATCTAATTTCCTAAACACCTGCCCCATTGTACTTTGACTCCGGGTGCACTGGCCTCCTTGCTACTCTTTGAACACACTAAATCCATAATTCCACAGGACATTTGCACTTACTATCCCCTTTGCCTGGACAGTTCTTTCGGATATCCATATAGCATATACTTCACTTTCTTCAAATACATCCTACAAGTCACTGTTAGTGAAGTCTTCTCTGCTACCTCATGCAAAATTGTAACCCATCACTTTTTGTCTTTTTTTACAGTATTTTCCCCCTTGACTCTTATTGTTATTTAAGCTGTTTTTAATGATATAATTTGTCTGTTCTCTCTTACTAAACTGTAGCCTACTTAAGGCAGAGATTTTGTCTGTTTTGTTCACTGCTGAATTCTTGGTTCCTAAAAAATGACTGGTACGTATGAGATGTTCAACAAAAGAAGGAAACAATCGACAAAATGAAAAGGCAGCTAATGGAACGGGAACAATATTTGCAAACAATATATCTGGTAAGGGATTAATATCTAAATATATAAGGAACTCACACAATTAAATAGCAAATAAAATAAAATAAAACAAAATAAATCTGATTAAAAATGGGCAAAAGAGGGGCACCTGGGTGACAAGTCAGTTAAGCATCTGACTCTTGGTGTTGGCTCAGGTCACTGATCTCTGCTCAATAGGGATTCCGTTTGAGACTCTTTCCCTTTCTGCTCCCCCTCAAATAAATAAATAAATCTTTTTCCCCCCAATGGGCAAAAGACCTGAATAGACATTTTCCCATAGACATACAAATGGCCAACAATTACATGAAAAGGTGCTCGACGTCACTTACCATCAGGGAAATGCAAATAAAAGCCACAATGAGATATTACTTCACCTCTATTAGGATGTCTATTATCAAAAAGACATAACAAAGGCTGACGTGGATGTGGAGAAAAGGGCACCCTGTGCCTGTCTGTGGGAATGTAAATTGGTGCAGCCAGTATGGAAAACAATATGGACTATATATGAAATCATCACATTGTACACTTTAAATATATACAGATTTGTCAGTTATTCCTCAATAAAGCTAGAAAAAATTTAAAAAAAAATTTTGCTGACTGAATAAGTAGGAACGAGGACAATTATTTATCATACAACTACTTATTTTGACATTCATCAGATCATTCTTAAAGTTTTAATGATCTAATGGATATCAAAATAACGTAAAGCTTCACAGATAAAATCTTCTCAAAGCAACTGATGCAATCATCGGAAGAAATAAAATATGAGGTAAGATAGACACCTGGATTAGAGTCTTGCTACTAATTCTGCAGATCTTTTTTTTTTTAAAGGTTAAGATTCAGAATCAGAGGGGCGCCTGGGTGGCTCAGTCGTTAAGCGTCTGCCTTCGGCTCAGGGCGTGATCCCGGCGTTATGGGATCGAGCCCCACATCAGGCTCCTCGGCTGGGAGCCTGCTTCTTCCTCTCCCACTCCCCCTGCTTGTGTTCCCTCTCTCGCTGGCTGTCTCTCTCTCTGTCAAATAAATAAATAAAATCTTTAAAAAAAAAAAAAAAGATTCAGAATCAGAATGAAACTATTTACTTTTTTTTAAGATTTTATTTATTTATTTATTTGACAGAGAGAGAGACAGCCAGCAAGAGAGGGAACACAAGCAGGGGGAGTGGGAGAGGAAGAAGCAGGCTCCCAGTGGAGGAGCCTAATATGGGGCTCGATCCCAGGACTCTGGGATCACGCCCTGAGCCAAAGGCAGATGCTTAACGACTGAGCCACCCAGGCGCCCCTAATTCTGCAGATCTTAATTCTCAAAGCTCGCTGAAATACATTAAGCAGAAATTTTACTTTTCACAGGGCTGCAAACAATGATTTCCTAGAGGGTAAAATCAATGAACTCATGCTCTGGATTCATGAGGAGGAAGCACAGACCCCCTTCGCTGTGGTCGGCCACACGTGCAGCCTCTACCTGAAGATTTCGGAGGAACAAAAGTGTCTCCTCATGGCTGCTGGGCCTCTGGTGGTTCTTAAGGAAAGCAACTGTTTTGCCAACATTATTATAAATTTAGAAGTCATTTACTTCCAAGTTCCACAATGAGTATTTTAAATTTCCTCACTTTGGTGTCATAAAATTTCTGAAGGGACTTCTAAGAAAAACCAAAAGATTTCTGGACGGGGAGCTAGATAAGAAATAGGTGGTTTCCGACAAATCATGTTGTTACTCACAATTATTAGCGTAAAGGGAACACGCAAGTAATACAATTAATGCCCCTCGAAGATATGGATACATTTTAGCAACGAAGGATTTGGGGCTCTGAATATCTGTTTTATAACTTCAGCTAAATCTTAAATTCTATGAATCCCTAAAATGTCAAACGAGGCATATTCGATTTGCACGCATAGTCTATCATGCTCTCAACTTCCTTGAATTTTGAATTTTCATATAAAAAGAAACATTCATTTTGCTATCATCCTTCTGGTCAAATTAGCTTTACATGTTGTATAGAACTAGCAGTTCTATCTACCCACAGGGATTTGATTTGGTTTTCTTTACTACAACGGTTGTTTAATTATATGTATATATAATTATATGTATATATAATATATATATTTTGCTTAACTAATATATTATATATATATGTTATATATAATATATATATTTTAAATAAAAGCTCCGAAAGGAAATATTCTAATGAGTTGGAAAAGTTTTACTTTAGAAATGATCCCCTTGCAATGACTCCCAATGCCATTTAGGGAGATACGAGGGCGGGGATTCCAAGGATGATATATTTTATCCACAAATGAAATGATAATGTGAACAAGCACACGTTTGATCTGTGCCCCAGAGCGCGGCATGGCTGAAGGGAAAGATGCATCCCTCGCTATCATTTGAGTCCTCCACCCAAACCCAACCATCAAAGCAGAAAATGTACGTGCTCCAAAAGATAGAACTCCGGTAAGTGAAAAGCTCTTCAGATATTTGTTTTAAAAATCCTTTGAGAGCACATTGAATTTGGATCATGAAAGAAGAGCTCAATTTGTACTTTTGATTTTTCCCAGCTTCATATTTTTAAAAAATGTTCTTTCACCACCTCCATGTGCAGAAGGCGATGAGCTTGCTTTGTTTCCCAGCTGACCTATTCATATCAAGTTAGTTACACCCACTTAAGTCCCCCCCCCCAATTTTGGCTAGTCCCATGGATCCCTCCTATGGAGCTGGAAACTGATATAGAGAATTTTGCTTTTTATAGAGAATTCAATCCCTCAGTACCACGAGACACCCTTTCTTATTAAAGAACAAAATGCATGGAAGTTGTTAAAAACAAATCATTTTCCATTAGAAAAAAGTTACATGATTGGAAAAAGAGAAGAGCACATTGCTGTAATTACCGGTACATTAAGCAGGGAATGAACAGCTGCGTGAACTTGGAGTCAGTAGAATAACAGCCACTGAGCCAGCTTCCCCATATGGTCCAAGGGAGGAGGTGGGGCTTCTAGCTGCTTGGGGGTTGGCGAGGTGAGGAGGGGGCAAACTAGAATCCCATTCAAGTGAGAAACTCAGGCCAAGAAATGTCTGGCTTCCCGATCCAAACCCAGCTTCCTCTTTGCTGCAGTGGGAAAATCCCCCTGGCCTCCATAACAAAAGCCTCTAAAATCAATGTTGTTTTTTCCTAAAGAGAGCAAAATATGAGCGTTTTCAGACTTTTGGCTACTCTGATACTAATAGAAAAGATGACCTCAGAAAGATTGAATCACTTCCTCGGCTTTCTTGGGGTGTGGCTATTACTTGGAATGATTGATATCACCTCACAAACACTGCTTGATCTAGCATTTGCCTTCTTTCCCAATTAGAAGTCGGGTCCAGCCAACAGCGACGGGTCCTCGCCACCAGGTATTGGTCTCAATCTGTTGCAGTGAGAAACATTACTGCCTTCTAATTGGCATTCCCTTCAGAATTTGGCAAATTTGGTAAAAGCGGACCGGCACTATGGTAACCTTTCATTATCAATGCAAATCCTAACAGAAAAGCATTCCATTCTTCTTACATTGTATGTCATAAATTAAACACAATAAATTTTATTGTGAAATCTCCTCGGAAGACATTCCTGAATAGACGGGGCAGAAAATGCTTGCATTATACTGAACAGAGCCAAAACTTGATAGTCGCTGGAAGGGCTGGCTAGAAGGAATCTAGCTATTTACAGGGGGAAATACCAAATAAGCTACATCATCCAAGGAGATGTTTTTGTGAGTACCAGGTCCAAAACCATTCGGGTTTCCACTATATGAAGGTTATTATCACAGAGGATGGTGGCCAGCTGTTCTTCACTGCCACAGAAACAGAATGGGGGGGGAGCATTAAAACGGAATTGGAGGAATTCAAGCTTCCTGAAAATTTGAGTTAACAGGAGAGCGATCCATTCCAGGGAGTTATATAATAGACGTCCTTCCTTTGCTATAGCTTTTTTTTTTTTTTAATGAAAAGAAGCACTTTTAAGACAGTTCAGTTATAATTTTGTTCATCGGTAAAATAATAAATTTGATAATCTTACAACATTTCTCCCACTGAAAAAAAAAATCTGAAAAATCTTTCAGAATTAGGACTATGGGAAATTAGGCTATGTCCAGAGGATAATTTATTCAGTCATGCTATGGCGCAATGGAATCTCATAAAATGAGAGAATATTATTAAAGGAATCTTTTCAGAAATGGGTGCATTTCACGCCATAGATTTAGACAGGCATATTCCAAGAAGGAGTATAATAATTTCCCCATAACCTAACTCGGGATCATCTTTAGAACTATCTAAATTTAAAAATTAAGTTAAAATGCACTATTGTACTCAAATTAGGGACACTACTGTTTCTTAGGAAATTATTAGATTATAGGTAAATATATAGATAAATGTGAAAACATCATTTGATGGGTACTGGAGTGTCCTTTTATATTTGCTTTGTGGACTCTCTACTTAGGAATTTATAACTATATTCAAGAAGGTAGTGAAATATTAACTTGTAGGACTTTCTTAATAAACCAATTAATAAATCAAGCGTGGGAAGAACACTTACTCCAGTCTTTCACACATGGAGTAAATCCATCATTGCCAGGCTTCTGAGTTCCATAGAACACTCTCTTTTATGTTTTCCTTCAACTTGAATGAAACTTTCTACCAGATCTCATTCCAGATCCCCCAGGAGACAGAGCTACCTTTCAGCGCTCAGTCCTTTACCAAGGTCTGAGCTCAAGTCTGAGCGTCTCAGTAGGCGTGTAATCAGAAATGCGGGATTACTGGATTTCACTCTGATGGTCTCTCTTCTCAGAAACCATTAGAAAAGAATATCACCTTCATCTGCGGCTCTTCTGACAGCTGACGTTTATCTCTGTGACCTCTGCTTTCTAGGGAAAAAACTACAATTTGTAGATGGCTTTACACTTGAAAAGTTTTCCAAGCAGGAAGGAAAGAGTAAAACAACAAAAGAATAGTTTTACTATGTAAATGTTTCTTGACTTAAACTCCCGGGCATTTAGGCCCTATGCCACGGCCCTCTGCAGGAGTTAAGCGGAGTCGGAGATTTTTTCCAAGTGACAGAACTAGTTACTTACTGCAGGAAATATTCAGTTACTTGGTTTGAGGTACAAATTGCATGAACATGAACAAGTTTACCAGGGTCTGAAACTGCAAGTGAAATTATTAATTTTCTCTCCTTTTTATCCTTTTATGGAGCATTTGTAAGGGATCCTTTAAATGATCTGCTCAGTTTCCTCCCCTAAAAACAATCTGTCCTCCATACAGTGTGGAGTCCACTTCTGAACAAGAGATAGCTTATCGCGACAGTTGACAGCACCAGCTCTGGACTCAGTCCGAATGGGCTTGAATTCCGACTCTGCCACTGACCAGCTCTGTGCCCTTTGGGTGAGTTATTGACCTCTGAGCCTCTCTTTCTTCTCCTGTAAAACTGGGATTTCACAGCACCCCTTTCTCTATGATTGTTCTGAGTATTTTCAGAAGTTGCCAGAACAGTTTGCCTGTAGCTCTGTGAGATGAGCAAAGGGAGAAGAAAGATAAAACAGACCAGTACGAGAACACCATGGGATCAAAACTACTTTCTGCACGAGATGAGAAACACCGTGCGCCTTGATATTTATCTCTGGGGTACCAATATATTAATCCTCATTTTATTTTGAAGCAAAGGTAAATCTTTTACTTGTAAATGTGAACTACTAGATAACATGGACCATGGATAGCAGTTTTTCGGGGACGTAGGATGCCATGCTATGAATTTCCTACATCGTTTCACTTATCAGGTGCCTTCCTGAACACAGTAGCAATAAATAGACGGAAAGGAAGACAAAGGAGTAAAGGGTAAGCCTAGTCTATTTTTATCAGTTGGTGCAAAGTCCCAGAAAACAGGCAGCTAGAGTTAGGAGCCTCCCTTCTCCATGCCCCACATTCACTGTCCCTTTCACAGATTTAGAGACTGCCTTGGTCCCCCAAACCTTTCAAGCTCAATTATAAGTACGGCTTTATCACTGGTGTCTTCATTCGTAAACGTAACCAATGCTAACGGAGCACCCACTGTGTGTCTGGGACTCTCCCAAGCGGCCGCACAGGAGTTAGGTCGGGGTGTGAAGAATGACCTAAGCTCACAAAGATGCAATACAGAGCATCATCCTGATCCTCGAAGAATGCGTGGTCCAGGGAGACATTAAAAAATGACCCAAAGCCAACAACAATCAGAGCAAAAATCACGTAATGCACGACAAAAGGAGTTGTGGGAAAGAGAGGAGAGAGAAGGAAGTGTCTAGCACTGCTTAGGAAAGGTCGGAAGGCTTGATGTGGGGCTCCGGGGAAAGTAGGAATTAACCTGCTAAAAAGGGAGAAAAGAGGGCATGAGGAAGTGACATGGACAGAAGAAATGTCCCAGCAAAGACACCAAGGCCCACAAGGGCTCCGTGTGCCCGGAGTGTGCCTAGCAATGCTTGTGGTTGGAATGCAGGGCATTTTGTGGCGGCATGGGGTTTCTGAACATAGTAACGACACGGTGTTTTCAAAAGGCCACAAGTGACAGGGTGGCGGAAGGCCACTTCCGAAGTCTTGCTACCATCCTGGGTGATCTGATTTCCTGCACCAAGGAAGCAAGGCAGAGTCCAAGGAGGCCGACAGCTTTTAAACGAAGAACATGCCACTTTCCTTAAGGACCAGCTTCCAGGAGTTTCAGAAGACAGGGACGGGACACTCTCTCCTATGTGGTCCATGTCTCATCCAAATATCCTGAAAGAGACAATTCTGAGTGTCAGGAAGGAAGTATCGTAAGTCACAGTCAAATCGTCCGTCTCATGGTCTCCCTGATGCATAGAATCTACTTATCCTCGTTACCTAAGTCACGAACGTAGTTATGTTTTGTTAATGATGCCAAATACTAATTTGTGTTAAACAGCCCTTAGTTTAATTGTAGAAAATATTCCTTTTCCCCTCAAATCCTGCAAAGGAGAGAAGAACCAGGTGACCCAAGCCCAGAGGAGACTCAGAGGCTGGAACATGGGTGTGGCTTGTGAAAAAAAGCTGACGCTGCTCAAAGAGGGATTTTCACAGCTAAACCTCAGATCAGGAGGAGAAATACATGGTGATCCATGCCGGACAGGCCACACGTGGGCACCTCACTCAGCCTATAAGCTCATTGCCCAATGAAAATCACGACACTCTCCAAAGATACATTTGAATCAACAGCAGGATCTGTGGTAAACAGTATGGTAGTTGACCCTTTTCACTTAGATAACATTGCTAGAAAAATCGATCTGGATTTGCCCCACCAACATTAAATCTGATAGGACCAAACCAGCTCAGGTTTGCAGGGCTCTGCAATATGGACGAGAAAAGGACAATAATCAGAGCATTTTCTTGACTTCTCCAGTTTCTCAGAAAGCAGCCTGAGTCAGCCCTCTCCAAAGAGCAGCGATGGAATCCGAGTCGGTAAACACATTGTGCGGCGGACCGCTGAGCGGCCCCGCAGCCCCTCTCGCTCATTAACGAGGGCCAAGCAAGAACAACAGAAAGTTCGCGCTACATCTGGAAGCGTTGGTCACCAAGCTAAGCTACCAAGCAGGTGAAGCATTTTAATCCCACACTCTAGCGCCTATAAAATCGGCCTGATTCTTTCAGCGTTTGTGAACCCTGGGAGAGGAATTCTTAGGACAAATAAATGGGGCGGGTAGAAATGAAGCGAGAACAACACCTGTCTCTGCAGCTGGCCGGCAGACCTCCCTTTAATGTGCTGTCTGCTGGGAAATTGAGGCGTCTCAGGTTACGCGGCGGCCTGAGCCTGCAGAAAGGAATTCCATGACCAGAAGATGTGAGGCTTGATCTGTGGCCAAAAACAATGGTGAAAGGTACAAAATGAAAAGCTCTGTCAGGACAAAGGCGCTCAATCACAGAACAACGCACCACTTGGCCGTTTGAAGAAACAAACCCAAACCCGAAGTCACCACTGGATTAACAACTGGTTGATCCCCTTTTACCTTCTAATGCTTCTCTGGCTGGGACTACTTGTTGAAATCGAAATGCGAAGAATACAGCCGCCAGCAGCGAGCGCACAGTGTCTTCATTTAGGGCTAGTTCTGGCGGGTCTCGGAAAAGCAACTTGCAAGATTTATGCTCCTGCGCCTTCCGTCCATGTTTTTTTTCATTAAAGAGGGAATTTAGAGCAAAGTTACCAATGTAACTCCAACCCAGGGCTGGAGAAGTCCTCGCTGACTTGCAAAATAACTGTGGCTTCAGCACAATTGCGTGCCCAATAGTAACAGAGGTGAAGTCCATAAAAATTGTGTGCACATATTTAAAAAAAAAAAAAAACAGGAGAAAAGACCTTGGAATTAGGTTCACGTTGGATCTAATGGTTTGTTTTGTCACATAGAATGCAGCTACGTTTGAATGGGAAAAAATAGAATGGAAGGGGAGAGTCTTTCCAAGAAAAGCTTGAAGAATATATATATATAGAAAGAGAGAGAGAGGGAGGGAGAGGTGCGGGGAGAGAGAAATTGGCGCTGAATGCCCAAGGAATGAGAGTCAATGCCTGGAAAGCCTATAATGGGAAGCAGAGCCATTCAGGCCCCAGTCAGAGTCTGGATAAAATGGAAAGACTTTGGAAAAATAAGATAAAATTCCCAATGAGCCCTGACTGACTGAAACCTACTTGAGGCTTTAGTGAAAGAGGGCAGAGGAAGATCAAGAATGCCTCCCTCCTTGAAAGTTCGGAGCTTTAGAGGGGCCCCACCCAGTGGGTGCATGAAGCAGGAAGTGAAGTGGACACCAAATGCCAAATTTGTTCTCTTTGAATTTGGCTGTATGTGGGTTCTGACTATAACAGATGGAATTGATTGGGTCAACAGTATGTGAAATGAGAAGGACGCCTGGGCCCAAGAAGGAAGCAAATGCCCCAGGTGTCCAGTCCCAAATATTTTGGCAGTGAATTTAAACACAGGGGGAAAAATAATTTATCCATGGAAAACTTTCAATGAACTGTTTTTAAAAATGCCTAAAATACCTATGGCCAGTTTCCATGGTAAACAAATATAAGCAAAGTTTTGTTGTTAGTTTGAAGAAGTGATTCCACTTTATTAGATTTTTGCTTAATATTCTCCTTAAAGCATTCATGACAGGGAACTCATTTGTTAAAATACGTTATCGAAACCCTAACACGAACACGTATTTGCTTTTTCATTGACACTCTCTTTCTTGTGTAACATTTGAGGAAACCTCAGCCATTTTTAATACCTAAATGTAGTTTTTTCTCTAGAATCCTCTCCCTGTGTCCCTCTTTCTCTCTCAAATACACCCACACAGTCTCTCTCTCTCTCTCTCTCCTTCTCTCTCTCTGTCTGTAGGAGAGGGCACACATTTGATTCATGTCCCCATCTGCCTTTATGAACAAACCCCACCTCCATCACTGTAAGAAATAATTGGAGCCTGGCCCTTGCTCTGCTTCACTGAATATACTGAAGAAAACACTCCATTATATCAGCACTGACTCTATTGAATGAGATGTTGATCTGCTTCGGCGTTTTCATTGAGTTTGAAAATGCACCATTATAAGTGTTCCTAACTGTGGTGAGTTATGAATCTGCATTTGACATCCATCATATCATTTGCTCTCTGCTTTGTCTGGTGGGAAGAGGAATGGGGTCAAATAGCAATTAAAGTATGGGCACATTTCAAGACTTCTAAGCACTTTCCAATACTACTTATTTTCAACAAGTCTTCTGCCACGTATCAATTTGCTCACAGAAAGGCAATATTTTGGATAGAAATGAAAAAAAATCTAGTAATTCACAACTTCTTTAAGCCTATTGACTACATTGTAAAGTTATATAAATTTTTAGTTGATATTCAGATTTTATGATATTCGTGCCCACTGAGAATCCATTTGACATTTGATTTCAAATGTTGCCCTACTACCGAGAAACCATGACACAGATCCAACATTGTATTGGCAATAATCAGCTTAAAGTACTAAACATAACTTCTCTAGGTCTGCGACCATGTAAATAAAATAAAATGTTTAAAGGCAGAAGATTGGCAGGAAGCATAAACTTCATTTAAGCTACCTTAGAATTTCTCTGCATAGGGGCACAATTCAGCTCCAATAGGTTCTTGAAGGTGAAGATTATAAATTAGACCATCACTTCTAGGAGCAAGTCTTGTATTTGTCAGATGATGTAAGCTTCCTATGCAAAGAAAATTCAGTTTAGAGACAGATCCAAGCTTACTGTGTACTTTTCAGAATGCTGCTCACAGACTATAGTCACAAAATATTACTTATTGAGTATCTTCCTTCTGAATGCAGGAAAGCATTAGCTAAACCTTTCTCGGACACAAAGAGTAGAGCTCTACCTAATTCAGAACTACACTTGAAGGTAGTAGCCGTCATAGTACGAGAAAGGAGCAAAAATGATTTCAACTGTCTCTTATTTATTTTTTTCTCTACGAAAATGTACTTCTCCTAAGTCTGGACTTTTAAAAGAATTTATTATAATTAGACAAACCATGCTATATAAACATTTCAATTTAACTTGATGAACAAGGATTAAATATCTCAATTTAATAGGTGAAATCTGGGATGCAAAGATAAACAAGACAGTATCCAAGAGGGGAAAGCAGACTTACATATATAACTATGTAACGAAGGAGAATGTTTTAAACGCTTAATGAATTTATATACAAAATCCTCTGAGAATACAGAAAAAGAGCAATAATTCTCTTGTGAAGCAAGGATGTCTTTAGGGAAAAGTAATATTTGATCTGTTTCTTGAAAATGAATGGAATTTCAACAAAGAGGACATGGCAGGTAGTTCTAGCCTTAGAAGAGGGTGGGATCTGGGACAACAAGCTATGGCAGAGAGTCTAAGATAATCACACTTTAAAAGAGGCTTTGCCGTCACCATCATTCATAGTCTCCTTGAGATTTCAAAAGATGAAAATGTCAAAAATTGACTTGGCCTGTAATATTGCCCCTTCCCACAACCAACACAAAGTACACAGCCAGGACTGTTGCCTACTGTCCCATCCAAGAGAGGAACGTGAAGGCATGTTAAAGAACAAAGCAAAGTAGCCTCTATCTCAACTCTCTACTGAAAGTGCTTCTACTAATGATGTCCTTGACACCACATGCTCCTTCCCCAACCCCAAAAAATGATCCTTATTCCTCCTCTTGACTGTATTTGACTATATTGGACTCCTTCTTTATTGAAACAGCTTCTCTGACTTTCCTAAAACCACCATTGCCCTCTTCTTTCAACTACTTTTAAAAGTCAATCTCATTGACTTCCATAGCTTAACTAACCCTATATGCTAATGAATTACAAATCTACATCTCAAGCATTGATCCCTTTCCTGAGTTCCAGACTTCTATATCCCCTGCCCACTGACTATCTTCTGTTCTACTTAATCGTATATCCCCAACAATAAAGCAATCACCAAATCCTGATTTTTATTCCTTGTGTTTTCTATACCAATCCACCTCTCCGTGTTCATGTAACAAAGAATCTGTTAAGGCCAATGGGGCTGTTCCCAAGAATTTCTGCAACAGTTCCTGAGCACTCCTACTTCCTCTGGTCTTTTCTCTCTATTTCACCCTTTACACCGCAGCCAGAATGATTCTTCCCAATACAAATTTGATTCTGTCACACCGTGCTTAAAACGGAGTTCCAATTGCTTGTTGTACGAATTCCAAGGTACTTGAGTTGGTTGATAGTACCTTCATTATCTAGTGTTTTCTTACCTGACAAGCTTCACCAGAGTTAGCATTCTCCTCTTCATGTCCTCTGCAATCACCATATTGAACATTTTTAATTGTTATATTATATGTGGCTATTTTCTCTTGCTCAGAATCAGCCCACTCACCCATTTTCCCTTCTTTAATTGACTCAATTTAAATAGTATCTACTTCTGTAACCAACTATCCTCCCCAACGTTCCATCGTCACTACCACCAAAACCATGAGGTAAGGTGACTTACTATGCACATTTAAAATCTTCCACTTCCTCTAGCATAACATGCAGCATGCTTTATTTACTGACTTATTTATCTATTTATTTTGTTTTTTGTGCTCTAGAACTGATCTCAATAAATACTAAGGGAAGTTTTTGTCTCATTATGTATTCTCCATACACATCATAGGATCTGGCATAGAGCAACTGCCTAATTATTATTTCTAGATAGAGAAATAACATCAATATGTAAGGCTCAAGTTCTGAAACAATTAGTGTTCTAATAACTTTGAGATATAATTGGAAAAATCAAAGCTGGTAAAAGAGATTGATCCAGATGATGACAATGTTAAACTTGAACTAAAGCGATTTTTTTTAATTTTTATATTTTAATCTGATTTTATTAACAATAAGAAAAGAAAGCATATCTGTAAACAAGGAAATGATGTGAACAGATCATGACTTTTGGAAAGGGTAATGATGGCAACATATGGAATAGGTTGGCAAAAAGAGATACCAATGAGGCATCTATTTTAAAAAGCTTACAAGAATATAATGCTTCAGAAGCCTGGGTGCCTCAGTTGGTGAAGCGGCTGCCTTCAGCTCAGGTCATGATCACAGGATCCTGGGATCGAGCCCCACCCCATGTCCTGTCAGGCTCCCTGCTCATCAGGGAGTCTGCTTCTCCCTCTCCCTCTGCCCCTTCCCTGCTTGTGCTCTCTCTCTCTCTCAAATATATAAATAAATAAATAAATAAAATCTTAAAAAGCTTAAAAGAGAGACTGTGAACCAATGTCACAACAGGAATGAAAAGGAGAAAACGGGTGTAAGAGGCAGTGCGGACATAGGACCAACAGCACTAGAATATCCCCTGGATGTGGAGGGTGGAGAAAAGATGAACGTAAGGCTCTAAGACAGTTGATATGGAAGATACAGGAGAAGATCATTGAGGGAAGAATAATGTGAGACTTATTTAGGTCCTTTAATCCCTTCTGATTCTGAGAGATACTCAACAGCTGATTAAAAATACAGATTTGAAATCCAAAATAAGGAAAATAAGTAGAGGTTAACAAGTACGTGTTAGGGTTTCATTTGAAAAGAAGTGATGGCTGAAGCTCCAGGGTAAGAAAAGAAGGCGAGAAGGAGAGAGGATACTTTCTTAGTGGGGTTCCTGTGTCTGGAACAAGAAAAAGTCGAACAAGCGAAAGAGGACGAGAAGGAGGCCTGGTGGATACAGGAGGAGAAGTAGGATGATGTGATGTAGTTTAACCACAGGAAAGAGAATATCAGAGAAGAGAAGCATGCATTCATCTCAATTAATTCAGGGGGATTTAAGAGGATAAGGACAAAAATTCAATCTCTGAGTTTAAAATCAGTAGATGATTGGGGATGTTGAGAAAGCAGTTTCAACTCTGTGTTGTGGTTTGAAATGACATTACAATGGGCTGAGGAGCAAGCAGAAGGTAAAAGAATTGAAGCCACACTCTTCCAATACGTGTGATGATAAACGAAAGAAAAGAGAAGCAGGTAGAATCAAGGGAAGACTTTCAAAAACATTGGAAGAGGAAATCACGTGTGAAGGCTGAAGGGAAATATGCAGTGGAGCTGGAGATCGTGTCCATGAATAAAAGCAAGGGATAATTTCAGAGGCCAGATTGCAAAGGAGAAAAGGAGGGGTGGGTCTGGAACACGGGTAGAAGTAATGAATTGTTTATGGGAGAAAGCAAGGAAGAGAGCAGAATAATCCAATCTGTAGGTGAATGCAAGAGGCGTGGAATTAAGAGTCGGAGGCAGAAGAGACTTCCTGAGTCTTCAGAGAGAGGTATTCATGTCAACTAAAGCATAGACACAAAGAGCACCATATTGGGCATGATAATTTAGGGTGGCTCGCTGTGGATGCTGATTAAGTGCAAGGTAGGTGGTGCAAGAGACTGCGTAGGAAAGGAAGATGGGGATAAATTATACTGAGATGTTAATAAGCATGGACTGCAGTCTCTTGTAGGTAAGAGGGAACTGTTGAGGAAGTGTGGGTAAGGGAGTAATGTGGGAAGTGATATGCTGAGGGTAGATGTCTCTGGCAGTTCTGGGGAGGAGGGCTTATACAGGTCCCAGGGAAGTTACAAGTGTGCCAGTAGTCTAACAAGAAGTAACACAGGGCAGAGAGGGTACAATAAGTCAACACATGTTTGGGGGGAAAATTCTATAGGACCTTGTGATTGCTTAGGGATTTAGGAAAAATGAGAAATCAAGGAAAACCTCAGATTTCTATTTTGAATGATTGGACGGACTTTGATTTCACTTACTAAAGGAGTAGAGGAGTAAAGCAGATATTAGAGGAAAAGATAGCTCAGTTTTGAGTGTGTCGGATGGCAGGTTCTTCTCTAACTTTTGGATGGAGAAGTTTAATGGGCTGTTAGATAAGTGTTAAGATTTATGAATGTGGATAAAATTGAGGTGGTAAGTAAGCTGGTGGGCTAAGAATGTCAATAATTAGAGAGTAGACAGAGGAAGATTAGACAGAGGACCAGTCAGGGGAAAAAGACGGAAGGAAGGAAGGAAGGAAGGAAGGAAGGAAGGAAGGAAGGAAGGAAGGAAGGAAGGAAGGAAGGAAGGAAGGAGTATAGGAAGAACTCCAAAACAAGAACATAATCCACAGTATCCAATGCAACATTTGTGCCAAGTATGCTAAACTGCCAAAAAAGTCCATTGGACCCAGCAGATTGAAGGTTATTTTAGGTTTTAGCAAAAGCACTTTCAGAGGAATACTGACGGGCTAAGCCAGGATACAGTGGGCTGAGAGTAAATAAGACAGGAGACAATGACCTCGTGGGGCAGTAAGATTCGACTGTCTTGAGCCTCACTGTGTGTTGGGAAGACCCACAGGAAGGTGAAGCTTAAATAGCCTCTGAAGGGGCTTTACAAGAAAGAACATTAAGCATAAAGGTATGAGACAAGTTGGTTTGATTAGAAAACACAAGAAGAGGGCACCTGGGTGGCTGTTGGTTAAGCCTCCAACTCTTGGTTTGGGCTCAGGTCATGATCTCAGGGTCTTGGGAATGAGCCCTGAGTTGGGTTCCCTGCTCAGGGGGGAGTCTGCTTCTCCCTCCCCCTCCTCTCCTCCTGCCCCTTCCCCTGCTCCTGCCTTCTCTCTGTCTCTTCTCTGTCTCTCTCTCTCTCAAATAAATAAATAAAATCTTTAAAAAAACAAAAAACAAAAAAACAAGAAAACGCAAGAAGTTTGCTTAGAAAACCCAAGCATCTACAAGGCATTAAAATGAATGGGACATCAGGGTAGAGCAAAACTTAAGAGGTGGGACAAAGAAAGGTCAAATCAAAAGAGCCTTTCAGGCCTTACTAAGGAAAAGGAATGTTATCCTGAGGCAATAGGGAGCCATTGCAAGATTGCAGTCACCTTATTTTTAATTTACATTGGCAGAATGAACAGTAAAAAAGGCTGGAGGCTAGGTGAGCATAGCAGGAAGGAAGATTTTAAAACAGTATAGGAGGGAGATGACAGTGTAAATTAATAGCAGAAATGGGATAGAGTTAGAATTATCAAGAGCTGGTGATTAAGTGGATGTGGGAATAAGGCATGGAAGAAATAGGACTCTGGGAAAAGACCACTGTTTCTGCTTTAGTTGATTAAGGCAGAAGACAATGTTACCAATTATGGAAGTGAACAGAAAAAGAGATCTATTTGGAGGGGGAAAGGATCATGACTGCAGTTTGAAACATTTTGTGTTTTAGGTTTCTTTTAATGTCTCTAAGGGATAAAATCCAGACAAGTTCTTGGACCTAGCACGCCTGGTGTGTTGGACAAGTCACGGAAATGTAGACTCTGAGATCAAGGAGAGCTGGGGATCATCTTGAGTCTGGGCTGAAATTCATTTGCACCGAAGAGATTCCCAGAGAGAAGGGATGGTGGTCCTTTACACACTTCGAGGTGGTTCAGATGCTGCATCTTTAGGGCAGAACTGGTTCTGGTAATTAAGCCTCCAATGGGGGGTGCAGGGTGGGAATGAATGAAATCAAACTGTATGGGTTGGAGTAATTCGGAGACTGGAAATTAAGTAGGATCTGATGGATCTTTAAAATCACTTTTGGGGGCGCCTGGGTGGCACAGCGGTTAAGCGTCTGCCTCCGGCTCAGGGCGTGATCCCGGCGTTACAGGATCGAGCCCCACGTCAGGCTCCTCTGCTATGAGCCTGCTTCTTCCTCTCCCACTCCCCCTGCTTGTGTTCCCTCTCTCGCTGGCTGTCTCTATCTCTGTCAAATAAATAAATAAAATCTTTAAAAATAAAATAAAATAAAATAAAATAAAATAAAATAAAATCACTTTTGCTATGCTCCCTTTTAGCTGCTCAATAACAGTGTGGGAATGGCATTGGTGGACCTAAACCCAGCGCCTTCAAGAACTCTCTAGAAATAGAGGATCAGAGGGGCCTTGGGAAGGTAGCCTGTAGAAAAGAAGCCTTCATTGGCGCAATATGCAGTCAAAATGGCATAAGATGAAAATCTATCTGCCATGATGTGACCCAAGCAGAGCAGGTCAGTCTGTCCCTTGGAATTTCACATGGCCTCCTTATGCTTTTGTGACTCTGATGTTCCTATTAACCTGATTGCAACTGCACGCTCATTTTGGGAACGAATGACTAGTATAATGAATTGGCTTTTATGCCATATCTCTCTTTCTCCTTCACCTTGATCCCTGTAGATTGAATTGCTTCCAGGTCAATGTGAACCCTACAGTGAATCTTCAGTCAGAAGGGATGATTTACGTGGAGCGGAGCGTAGGTATTGCACAAGAAAGCAATCCCTTCTTCATTTTAAATACAAAGTGTCATCTGCTCCAAAAGAACTCAAGGCAATTGCTCATTTTTTTTTCTTCCCCTAGGCACCCCCAAGTAGAATTTCCAGTGGGAATTTCAAAGGCTCTAAATTACATCCAAAGAATAATTTTTCGTTTAGGAGGATGGAAATCCCTGAAAGGTTTCAAGTTATGAAGAACTAAAGAACAAGCAAGGATCATGTGGCCCAAGTAAAAATTTCCCAGGGAAATGTTTCAGATCACTAAACAGAATGGAATTTGTTTCAGGTTTAAGCTATTTGCCTTGTGCTTTTATGGTCTTCATAGTAAAAAAAGACATAGAAAAAGTAATCTCAACAAAGATGCAGTCAGAATTTGTGAGCAGGGGCACCTGGGTGGCACAGCGGTTGGGCGCCTGCCTTCGGCTCAGGGAGTGATCCCGGCGTTATGGGATCGAGCCCCACATCAGGCTCCTCCGCTATGAGTCTGCTTCTTCCTCTCCCACCCCCCCCTGCTTGTGTTCCCTCTCTCGCTGGCTGTCTCTATCTCTGTCAAATAAATAAATAAAATCTTTTTTAAAAAAAAAGAATTTGTGAGCAAGCTGATGAATGAATACAAGCTTATCTGTGCTTTTACCTGCTTTAATATAAAATTTAACTTTCGCATCCAAAGACCATCATTGTATTTTTCATTAAGCATAGCAATATGAAATTTTACCAACTTGAAGCTCAATAACTGTAATTCTGGCAAGGGCTAAAATTTATCATTGCCAAATACTTTCCACTCTAACCTCATTTCTTCTTGGTTGAAATTTGTACAAAAGCTTTCCCTCTAAGGGGCAGGGGTTTCTCTGCTCAGAGGTGAGGTGACTTTCTAAAAAGAAAATTTGAAGTCTTCTGAGCCACTTAAAGTCATAAGCACAAAAAGCAATAACCCCTATTGAACTTTTAAAAGGTCAAAATTCTTGAACTTTAAACACAAAGACCCATGGAATGAGACTCAGTTGATTTTTCAGTTAAACTTTTAAACGTTTTAAGAATGGCTCAAAATTATATTAGATTAGGTTTAGTTCTGGCAACTGAGAAGTTTTTAACAGTTTATAAAGACTGACATATAGATATATTTAGAAAAAACACTGTGTGAAACAGGTATTTTAGTAGATCAAAATTTTGACAGAGTGAAGAATAAAAATACTGAATCAGAGTAGCATCTTCTATTAAATTACCTTATGCACGTGCAGAGTTTTACAAGTCCAAGTGTTTCACAAACCTTATCCTGAAATCGGAAGTCCCCTATTTCACTTCCATTCTTCGTCCCATGCCCCTCCCCCCACAAGTGACTGCTGACAAGTGACTTTTAGCAGTTTTTTTGGATACCAACCTTCACAGTTCTAAATAATAAACTTTTCCTGCTACCTCCTGATTTAGAATTTGTAGGCATCACCTCTTAACTTTCTACTAGAAAACGAGAAGCATCCTTACATGCCTTCACGTCCTGCGCCCCTTTCTGTACATCCTTCAATGCAGTTTATCATACTTCCATTATGATCATTTAAGCATGATTTACTTTGTTTTTCTCAGCTAATAAGTGTATCTTTTTTATTTGCTTTTGTGACTTCCTGTCATTATCATTAATGCTTTCAAACTCTCCAAGTGAATTAAAAAAGACTCTCGAATGCTCTTTGTCACGTGGTCAAGCACTTCAGGGACCTAGCAATTCAACTGTTTTTGTGTGTATGTGTTTGTTTGGTTTTTTTCCTTGCAGTTTCTTCCTTGAGTTCCCTGTCTCTGTCCAATCTGGAGGTTGTGCTCTATGCCCGCTCCTAAATTGCTGTCCTGAAAAGAAAAAAAAAAAAAAAAAGTGAGCTGGGTCATACGGTATGAATTATGCAAAGGCTAATGTATTCAATTTTAGTTTTTTGCACTAATTATGGGATAATATGAAAACTGACTACGAGCAGCTTCTATGCATATTGAGGTTCATCGGTTTTCAGGTGAGTGGTTTTGTGTAGACTGATCAAACTCTTGGTTTTCCTGCAAAATCAAAAAACAGTTGACATTCCAAATTCTGAAGACATAAATTCGATAGTCAGGTTTGCTTGTTTGTTTGATATCACCGGTATTTGTAATTACCTTAATACGCTCAGGTAAAGAAGGAATGCAACGTACTTTCTAAAGGTAGATCAGCTTCAAGAATTTTGGCAGGTTGGTATGACATATTTTGTAATTTAACAGGATTATTAGTGAAGTAGAGGATAATCTTCATACTGCGCTTTGGGAAAGTTATCACTGAATACCTCCTAAATTTAATAAAACATTTTTATTTTTAGCATACACACACACACACACACACACTCACACACATATATATGGCTCAGACAATAGGATATTTATGGATCTAGAATCCTTTTATTCCACTGAAAGATAATTTAAACTTAATTAAAACTTTACAGGGCAGATTGTTAGAACTAGCTTATTGGTGAAAAATTAAAGATAAATGTTGAAAATATATTATCATTTCCTTCATTTTAAATAAAAGATATAGCTGAATGTCCTGAGCAGGTTGAAATTACTTTGAAATCCTTCTGTCACATATTTTGGGAGATCAGTTTTACTCCTACAAAAGTTACTGTAACAAAAGATAGAAATGTTTTAGATATACGTTACACCCTGAGGTACCATTGTGACCAATGCAGCCTAGAATGGATAAATTAACAAGCAAAAAGTAAGCACATTTGTGACATTAAAACCATTACATATTCATAAAAACTGGGTGTGTTAAGCTATGTATGTATCTGTCTAAAATAGAGAATCACTCTGTCACTAATAGCACCTGTTAAATTACATATGTGGACAACTAAAATTTTCAAGCGTAATAAACATTCCATTTAACCATCTACACACTCCCTTTTTATGATAAACATGTACAGATTTTGTAATTCTTTTTTTCCTTATGTTAGTTTTTTCACATCAAATTTATTAAAATATAACTTAATTTCAGTTATATTTTTATATTATATAAATTCAATCTAATAATACCTTGGGCCATATTTTGTTTTCTCTAGTAATTCATTTTTAATTGTACAAAGGAATGCTGCATGTGAAACACAGCTGCAATAATTATGAAGGGAAGAAGGGTACACATAGCTTTATTTGGAGGACAGAGAAATGATAGATGAGGGGTCACGTGGGACTGGGTGAATTTTCCATGTCTGAAAATATCTCTATTCTGCCCTCATGCCTTTGTAATAGTTTGTCTAGGTATAGAACTCAAGGAAAAAACAATTCTCCTTCAGGATTTTGAAGTGATTGTTTTATTTATTTATTCATTTTTGTATTTTTAAATTTGATTTTTTTTTTTTTTTTTTTAAATTCCAGTGCTGCTCTTGGGGATGCCTGGGTGGCTCAGCAGGTTGATGTAACACTCTTGATTTCGGCTCAGGTAGTGATCTAACAGTCGTGAGACCTCAGGGTCCTGAGATGAAGCCCCCTGTAGGGCTCCATGCTCAGCAGAGAATCTGCTTAGGACTCTCTTTCCCTCTATTCTCTCTAAAACAAATAAATAAATCTTAAAAAAAAAAAGAAGAAGAAAATATCTAAAGGTAATCTAATTCTGAGCTTATATGTGGTTTTTCTTTCTATCCCTGTGCCCTCCCTCTCTTCCTTTCTGCAACAATAAGGCAGGTATTATTATCCTGCTGTACAAATGAGGAACTCCATTTTATGGACGTTATTAAACACTGTCACTGAACGAATGAAAAAGGGTATTGACCAGTCCAATGCTAATAAGATTAGACAAAATGGAAAATCAGCAAGTTCAAGTTATTTGCCTAAGGTTATACCGTGTGCTTCAATTTCCTCCTCTGTAATCGACGAGCAAGGTTCTTACAAGAAATAAACAGTATGGTGAATGTGAGCCTGTCTACTATACTGCCTACCATTTAGTACTCACTCAGTAAATATCAGCGGATCATCTTGGCCCACCCTGAAATCCACTAGCCATTCAGCAGTATAGCGAGGACGGGAATGAGGATCTCTAGTGCAGTGCAACATTTTCTGCTGCTTCTGATAAATGACACTGATAAGGCTCAAGAAACTATTTTTAGTGGAATTGGCCACCTGTGCGATGTGAAACTTGTCACTTATCAAACAGCAAAATGGAAAATTGTTAGAAGGTGACAGGATATTTTATAAAACCAAATGTTCCAATTTTCAACACATTTCACAAAGTGTTTTCTTCGTGTGTCTTCGTTCCCTTTTATGTGGGTCTGAATTTTTTTTCTTTCTTCCTTTTCTTTCTTTTTTTTCTGTATCCTCTGTCACTTTTGCTCTGGCTTAGACTTGAGAGCCTCTCAGCTTCCTCTCCTGACCTTCTAGTGACAACGTCATCATTGTTCCTAAGACTGTGATTAGGACTAGTGATGGTTGCATGACAAACCTTCCCAGGGGAGGGACAGTCACTTGTGACAGAGCATTTGTTTTACTTCAGTGAACACAACCAAGAATGACTTCAGAACAAAGCTGACCATTACCTGCAAGTGGTTTTTGTTTGTTTGGTTTGGTTTGGTTTGGTTTGGTTTTTTTTTTTTTTTTTTTTTAATAGGAAAAAAAAAGGAAGTTTTTTTTTTTCCTTAAATAATCATTAAGTTAATAATTTAAATTCAATATGTGAAAAAGTTCTGTGTACAGATAAATCAAAGCCATTTGCTGGAGATGCATAGGTCATAAAAGCATAAAATTTAAAGACTGGGAATGACTTTAAGAAATTTCTAGTTCAGGGGCACTTGGGTGGCTCAACTGGTTAAGGGTCTGACTCTTGATTTCTGCTCAGGTCATGATCTCAGGGTCATGGAATTGAGCCCTGGGTTGGGTTCCATGCTCAGCATGGAGTCTGCTTGAGATTCTCTCTCTCCCTCTCCCTGTGCTTCTCCCTGCACTTGCATTCTCCTTCCTTCTCTCTCAAATGAATGAATAAAGTCTTTAAAAAAAAAAGAAAAAAAAAGAAAAAGAAAAATGTCTAGTTCAAGGCTGCAAACTCAAATGTCTATGGAAGCCAAAGAAGCAACACCAGTGAAGCCGACTATGTGGCAATCACAGCCTCCTGGGGCTGGTGGAGATGCATGTTAATGGCATACATAACACCAATGTAGCCTTATTCCTTCCTTAATAACAGAAATCTGACTTTGTTCAGAATGGCTGTTTGCCTGGTTGAGATACTCATCTTTGCAGAATCCCCTGAAGCTCATAGTCATAGCAATGAGGTATAAGAAGTCTACAGAATGGACCCACTTGGAAAACTGTGGTCTTCCAGACGGGAAGCACAGCACCAGCAGGCACGTGACTTTTATCATTTGCCTGTAATTCTGTCTAGATCATGGTCGTGATGCCTGAAAATAGAGCAGCAATCCTGGGGCCATGAGAACAAAAGCCACACACTAAAGATGGAGACTCAGTCAACACATATATTTTGAGTATTTATTGTGGCAAGCACTGAAGAGAAGCAGGGCTCTACTCTAGCAGACACCTTAAATTCTAAGGGGGAGTGAGAAACACACAGGGAAGGAGAACAAAGTGAAAATAAGGTGAGAGGGTAGAAATTGGTGTAAGCCTGATGTTCATTTAGATAAGGCAGTTGGCAGAACTCTCTGATGCGATGACATTTGAAATACAGACTGTTATAAGATGTAACTGGAAGAGCCAGGGGGCTGTATTACTGCCAATCCTAAAGAGGAAAAAAAAGAAAAAAAGTTCAGAGTTCTTTGTGTTTGAGAAACCCTGAACAAAATACCCTCTTATTGTTGAGTCATCTTGTACACTAGTATATTAAAGGTTCTAAGTAATCCTGAGATAAGTAAATGTATGTAATTTTGCTTAATCCGTAATTCCCCAGATTCATTCGACTTAGAACCTTCTGTTGGAGCTAGGCCTATCAACCACCTCAGGAAACGTTCCAAGTCCTAGTCTTGGGAAAGGCTGGCTATAATCGGCCCAGGACGGAAACAATTAACTATTGCTGCAGCCTCTGGAGAATTAACTGAAACTGACCCATTTATTTTTTTAAGTTCTCGTAAGTAAACATTTTCATTCAAATACAGTGAGACTCCCAGATCATGGTGTTCTGTTATTCCGCAAGCAAAAATAAGCAAACAAAGAAGAAAAAATATGTAAGTAAAGACTAGCAGTATTGCAATAAAAGTAAGACCTGTAGGGAGTTACCATTGTCAAAAAAAAAAAATACATGAATCTAACTTTTCAGGAAGAATGATGCTCTTCCTTATTTGTTACTGAATACCAATTTCCTTTTCCTACACTGCGTTTCGCTATGGTCCCATGTTCAGTTTCAACATGTTTACCCCGTGTTTGCCTCGCACTCCATTACTATGCTTTGTGTTCCATAGACGCAGACTAAATGGGCTTCAGCTTTCAGTCCTCTATGTCCAGTATAGGACGAGGCTCATGTTAGGTACTGGGTTAATGAATAAGTTAATTCAGAATGAATATCATGTTGTGCTCGGTAGCTTCACATTTGAGCTCATTGTTTAAAGCTAGTCCAGGGAATATCCCCATGCGCACTTTGCATGTATCTCCTTACCTTATTTGTCAATATTGAGTTTCCTTCTCCTGCCATGAAAGCAACTTTTGAATTTCCACACAATCTGAGGATACCACATCCATCCAGTGAAAGAAAAATTTTAACACATCAGTTGTCCTCTGAGCAGTACAACAAGATGGAGAAGAAAAGTCCATTTTTTAGGAAGCCTTCACCAGCTAATCCATCCAATGTCCATCTCTGATTGTATTTTAGAACTCAGGGAAGATTTTCAAATCATAACTGGATTTTTCTCTAAAGCAATTAATTCACCTTTTTTCTTTTTGAATCAGCTATAGGCCTTTTTTTTTCTCATTTCCCAAATAATTCTAATATGTCATAAGTATTGGGAACCATTGTGTGTTGATCAAAGTGATTGAAAGCTTTAGGGACCTTCTGATGCAAGCAATGAAATGAAGAGGGGCTACTTGTGGGTAGAACATTCAAACTGATGTACAAATACACCAGGCAGGAAGATGTGTTAACTGGGCCTCAATAGGTTCACATCAAAGGATAGCACCATCTTGATTCAAGAGAGCTTGCAGGACCAGTCAGCTGATACAGACTCTGGAAATATCTTAGTCTTTTCTGAAAAAAAAAAAAAAAATTCTCCCAAGAGCCTCATGAATCTAAAATAGCAATGGTACCACTTACTTATTATGTTACAGACACGATTTGAAGGAGGTGGGCATGATAGTTCATCACGATGCTGCCTCAGAAGTCATCTAAAACCCTTTATGCCCTACAGACAGGAAAAACGGAAACTCCCTTAGAAGTGTGAAAGCTTTTGTTTCTTCTGTCAGGACTTGCACCCACCAATGCACACACATATATATTCTTTCAAACGGTGGTATATCTGAGAGCTGAAGATGCCTCCGCAAAACCCTAGGTAGCCATTGATCAACATTTGGAGCAGAGATCGTGGATTAGAAATATCTTCCCCCCATTTTTTAATGACACATATAATTTCATTGAGATTAGTCACTTTGAATATTTGTTTTCATATTCTAATTCCTTTTTTCTTTTATTCCCTCTGGGAGATAGGATATCACTAATGGGTAACTGGTGATGCCCAGAAAGGAAGCTCAAGCAGGGTGATGTGGTTGAGGCAAAGGATGAAGAAAATAACCTTAATGTGGTTTGAAAGAATAATAGAGCTGATCATCCTGGAAAGCCTTCAGGAAGCCAGGGAGCGGTCACTTATTCTTTACAAAAATAATGTAAATAGAAAAAACGTGTTCTATTTCTCTTATATATTTATTTATTAATTTTCTATAATTTTTCCTTATATATTACTTAATTGTTGACATGTAAAACCCTCTTTTACCAAACAGTCTCTATGTGAGAAAGAATAATGAACATCTGCCATGTGCCTTATTTCAGTTTGGAAGTGGAGTGTTGGATTTTGCTGACTCTAAACACACAAGCTCCTATCCAGAGCCAATTTGCACAACCAGTAGCTTGGCTGACCATCCTCTGCCTCATCCACTCTCGCCTACCCAACATCACAGTCACTTTTTGCCCCTTGCTTAACCATAATCCAGTGATGCAAGCAAGAGAGGTTTCTTATCTCCTAAAGAATGTTTCATGCAAAATATCCCCTAACAGCGCTCTCTTTGATTTCTACATACATCAATCAACCTTTAAATGTCTACTGAACACATAAGAATTTCATTAGCCTTAAATAATTATATTTCTTATATGATATACTCAAGTAGACTGTACATACTTCAATGGTAGCAAGCATATCTTAAATAATGACCATCGATCACTAATAGAGTATGGTAGAATGTTAGCACCACTGTAGGAAATCAATAGCTACACCTTAATAGTTTGCCTGCTATCAAATTATACATAATGACTTTTTTCTATTTTATTTTGAAACAATTAAAAGAATCTCACAGTCACAGAAAAGCTGTGGGTACCATAGAAATAACTTTTCTTAACTTTTACTTTTTGGAAGTAAGTTGCCACCAAGTTATCCAACCCAATCATCCCTAAATATTTACTGCCATATTCTACAAGTAAGAACATTCTTCCTCATAACCACAACACTACCTCCAAAAACCAGGAAATTAGAACACGTATATCATTACCATGTAATTTTTCAGACTCCCATTCAGGTTTTCCAATTAAACTAATAAAGACAAACAGAAAACATATAGAAAAACAAACAACAACAACAAACCAACAACACATAGCTCAGAATCACACATTCCAATTAATTGACGTATCTTTCCAATCTCCTTCAGTTTGGAATTATTTCTCAGTCTTCTCTGACTTTTGTAACCTTGACATTTTTGATGTCCTCTCATAATTAGATTCATGATATCCATTCTGTCAGTAAAATTACAGAAATGATGCTGGCTTCTTCACATTAGATCATATCAGTAATTTAGATCTGTCCCATTACTGTTAATATTGGCTTTGATCACATGAGTAAAGTAGTACCTTTCGGGTTTCTCTTTGGTGTAAGAACCTGTTCCAATGGACATAAAATCGTATTGAAAAAAAAAAAACTGGACAATTAAAATTTCTCTAAGCAAATATGTGTATATTCACATAAAGTCCTTTAGGTAGTACCTTAACTAAAAATTATACCAATGACATTTTGCATATATTGGAATAACAATGAAGGACACTGTTTAGTGTATACCCATTCATCATTGCTACCTGAGATTTCTTCTTGGAATAATGGAGAGGCCTTGCTGCCAATGGTGGTAACAATGATAGCAGTAGGGATACGGGGGCAGGAGGAATTGGAGCGTGTATGGAATAAAAGTCCTCTAGGTCCACTCTGATACGCCTTTCAAAATGCTGACTGCTTATGTTTGAAATACAGCAGGTCTATGTGCCCCTGAGGTGGGTCCTCTGGGCCTCCGTAGAAGTGGCTTTCTCTCATCTAACGTCAGCGTTACAGTTCTGTCTACTGTAGTAAGAAGAGGGAAGAAAGGAAGATATTTCAGAGTTTAACTCGTGTGTGTATATTATTATGTTTAAAATTAGTGTTGATTAATCTATCAAATTATATTAAATATATACTATTGAGATATGTATTACAGTGTATATTAATATATATCAAATTATATTGATTCATATCAAATAATGATCACATTTCATAATAGAAGCAAACAGACTAATAAAATTATATTCCTTCTTGTAATTAACATTATAATGAATCTAAATGGATTAAAGACTTACATATGAAAATGAAACCACCTGTTTACAAGAGAAGTATAAATGAATGTAAGAAGAGGAAGTTCCCATTAAGTATGACAGGCCCAAGGAAAAGATCAATAAATCTGGCTACATAAAAATTAAAATTTCTCTGCGATGAAATGCATTATAAGTAGTCAAAGGACAATATAGGAAAATGTTTGCCATATGTTTGAAAAACAAAAGTCTAGCAACCTTACTATGTAGATATATTTTCAGAAACCAGTTTGTAAAAACAAACAAACAAAAAACCTCAAATTGGAAAGAAAAATTGTCTAAAAATATAGACATACAATCCACACAGGAAAACACAAATAGTTCATAAACACAAGGCAATGTTTCAAACTCACTAGTAATAAATACAAAATTTAAAGAATAAAATACTAATCTTAGCCCTTACATTGTCAGTGATGAATAAAGAAGAATATCCTAGGATGAGTAAAGTTGTATATTTTCTAATTTGTCTCTAAACATGTATTACTTAAATATGCATATTACTTTAAAAAGATTTTAAAATTATAGAACATATAATTGATTATGAAATGTATGGGTTTTACAGGAAATAGAAATAAAAAATTAACACCTTTGACATTAAAAAGTGGTGTTTGCTTGAATCTATGTAACCTGTCCATCCATATCAGGAAAAACAGCTGGTTGAACACCATAGCAAGAATGGTACATTTTCCAGTGAATATCAGTTATGTATGTAGCTACAGGACAGTGGCTATGAAGCGATTAACAATCATGCCTAGGAAATGATGCTTCTGCTTAACATATACTCAGGGAGTATCATAGCGGTACACAATTGAATTAAATTCCCCTATTTCTTTATATTTATTTCAGTGCCAGAATCTTCTGATGACCACGGCTTTTTGATGCATTTTAAGATTCTCTTCAACATTCATCTGTTCAGAAGATGTTTGCCTATAATTGATAATATTTACTTTTCCAGCTCAACCTTAGCATCATTTGACCATGTTCTTGAAAAAAAGAAGATTTTTATCAGAATTGAATTAAATTTATATGTCAATTCAAAGAAAATTGACATCCTCAGAAAAAAAACTGTCCACATCTCATTTTTGTACAATTCAAAAAATTTTTGTACAATTTTATTCATAAAGATATCACATATTTCTTGCTATTCTTAGACACTTTGGTTTTGTTTCTATTACATTTTAACTGATTATTGTAAAAATGGAATAAAAAGAGTTTTGCAAATTAATTTTTAAATGGCTCTGAGCTAACACCCTTCCTTTCATCCAACTAGTTGTCTTGGACTATAGATAGACAATCAAAAAATCAAATACTGACAATTTTGCCTTTTTTTTCTCATTATTACACTCTTTTTTTGGTTGTTTTCTTCTAATGGATAAGCAGGCTCTCAAAGGATAATGCTAGAAAGTGATGATAATAGTGGCATTTATGTCTTGTTCTTTATTTTAATGAGAATTCACCCACTGTGATGTGAGTCACTGGTCTAGTTATATTATTCTTATCGTATGAAGAAAATATACACGACCATTTCAAAAGCTTTTTCAACAAGAACATCATGAAATTTCATCGGATGTCTTTAATATCTATTGAGTAAGTTGCATGCCTTTCTTTAACCTATTAATATGATGAGCTATATAAGTAGATACGCAGATTTCCTAATATTAAAACCCTTTTGCATTCTTGAATGAATTTTACATAATCATGTTTTATGCTTTTTAACGTAATACTGTATTATAGCTGCTATATACGTGGATCACAGAATATACGTTCTTTGCGTTGTCTCGTTTCTTTAGCACTGTTTCAATGCCCGGGACATTGCACAAATTCTTACATGGTTATTTCATGATACTGGTAATGAAACTATTGAGACACAGAAAATTTACCCTGGTGAGGCCCTCAATTAGCAGTAACATCTTGTTCTATCAGCAAGTTCCTATAAGTCTTGGTTCGTTCTTTTACTCTTTGTCCATACATTTCAGACGGAGTCTCCACAATACAAATTAATGATCTATTAAGGATAATGAGAGAACTCCTGGGTTGAGATGTACTATTCAGTTTAAACTGATATGTTCCTTCCAAATTATCCTGGTAGCTGCCAGCAATAAATTTAAAGAAGACATTAGTGCCAGTACTCAATATTGGCATAGAAAAACATTTTTATAAACTACTCTGAATGATGAAGAAAAGAAAATTGGCTATCAACCAAGGCATTGTGTTCCAGAGCCAGGAATGTGATTCTGTAATATTTCCATTGTGGTTTTCACTTCTGAGTAATTTGTATAATTTGGAAAGCAGGCCATAAAACTCTGTGTGGGGATAGGTTATCCAAGGTAACTTCTCTGTCAAAGGAGAAACAATATTAGTAATCTTAGACTCATAAGAGATTATGTGTTACCAGTCATTAAAGCTAATAAGGAAAACAGAAGACTGTTTCACATTTATGTACATGTGAATTACATATATGTGTATATGTATATATGTGTGTATTACATATATATGTATAATAATATGATATATTACTCAGTGGGTACAAAGACAAGTTATATACTTAGGCTTAAAATATCCAACTGTTAATGAGGTTTAAGTGAAGAAAAAAGAGTCGTTCTTTAGAGTAAGAATTGAGAACAACTCAGCCTCATCCAGAAGCTTGTTTTAATAGAAGCATTAACAATTTATATTCCGATACTGCTGTGGAAAAGCCATACCTGCAAAAGAGAGAATAAGCAGAATTTGAATGAAAGATGAGGTTTGAAATAAAGAAATTCACAACTGTATCAATCCAGGACTGTCATTTGTCACCCTAGCTTCTCAGGACCCAACAGCTTGTTATTGGATGCTAGGTGTTATTTAAATATAAGCATGTGTCTTAGCTGCAGTCTGAAGGTTGAGGTGAGGTTAAAATGTGGGTTGAAAGCTGTAAACAAGTTGGGTGAAAATAAATGAGGCTTCTCTCAAAGCTGTTTTGAGCAAAATTGTAAAGCAGACAGGTTTGTGTGTGGTCAGTGTTTCTCTCCTCCTTCTGTGCCCTCTCACCCGTTCACTGGCACACTGCCTGCACTTGGGGTACTTAAATTCACCCCCAAAGTGCTTATTGCTTTATCAAAGCCTTCTTCCAGATTCTTCATTTGGAAGGTGAATGGGATTCCACGTTAATGAAGTTACATCCTACGCAAGCAAACCTGGGCCAAGCAACAGTTGAAGGTGGCATTAATCATGTTCACGCTCTGCGGCAACCCTAGTGCTACCTCTGCAAAGTAAATGCATCGTTTTCTTACAAAACAACAATAAATGATGCTCTTACATTTTAATAGAATTTAAGACCATAAATTAGAAAGCTGTAACTCCAGGGGCTCCTGGGTGGCTCAATGGTTAAGTGACCAACTCTTGGTTTTGGTTCGGGTCATGATCTCAGGGTCATGAGATGGAGCCCCGCATCAGGCTTCATGCTGGGCATGGAAACTGTTTAAAATATTCTTTCTCCCTCTCCCTCTTCCCCTCTGTCCAGTCTCTCTCACTCTGTCTCTCTTTCTGTCTCTCACTCACTTAAAAAAAATTGTAACTGAAGTGGAGGAAATAGACAGTTAACCCAGCATGTAGACTTGGCTCTCAATGGAGAGGGGTGGAGAGTGTTTGGGGAAGGGAGTCAGTAATCAGATTCTTCTAGAATCCTTCAAACTCTGTTACATGTCGATGACTTCACCAACCCATTTTCCAAAAAGTTGGATCTATAGGTTTGTTTATTTTCTTTCATTTTTACAAGTGTGGTAAAGATACAGGTCTCTCAAGAACAGTACAACAACCATAACTCAAGCTACACCTTCAAAATTGATAGGACTTTTCTCCATCTTGTGGGCAGAAGCACTGTGGCAAGTGGTTAACACTTCAACTATCCTGGACACAAATGACCATTCAGGACTAGAAGAGAAGCCCAATACATTTTTGTTGCTTTATTTCACAGGGAAAGAGAAGCAAATATTCATATCATTTCTCTTTTTGTATTTTCATGAAGGAACAATTACATTTTTCTACCATCTTGACAATTTTACCACTCTGGGGAAAATTGAAAGACACAACAAAAGGTGATGCCTTGAAATTACAGAATCAAGAGGTTCCAGCTCAAAAAGGAATGACACTCAACCTCTTCCCTCCCATAAAAGTGGAAGCAAATTTTCCTATGACTAGAGAGTATCATAAACTATTAAATACAAAATGTGGACTGGGGAAGTGAGCTGTTGTAAAGAGACAGTGGACTCAAAGTGGTATGGAGGGGAGGGCATGCTATGAGGTGTAGGCTACGTAAATAGGGACTGTGGAAACAGTTCAGAGAGGCTCTTAAAACCAACTTTAGGAAAAGTTGGCCAGCCATCCAGCTGAATTATTAGATGAAAGAATCAAGATGACACTGAAAATGAAAATATTATAAAGCTTAGAAAATCAAATTAAGGGCACCTGGGTGGCTCAGATCAGTGTCTGCCTTCAGCCCAGGTCAGGATCCCAGGGTCCTGTGATCAAGTTCCGCATTGGGGTCCCTGCTCCTTGGGGAGCCTGCTTCTCCCTCTGCCTCTGCTCTTCTCTCTCTCTCTCTCTCTCTCTCTGTTTGTCTCTCATGAATAAATAAATAATATCTTAAAAAAAAAGAAAATCAAGTAAAGAATTCCAACTATTTCCAAATACACTTATTACCCAAATAATACATTATACATATGCTGATATTTGGGGTTATACCACAAATAAATTTGATGTTTCATTTCATATCACAGCACATTTGTCTCCATTCTCAGTCTATCTTCCAACTCCACTTTCTATTTTCATCCTTCTTCAAACATCCTGATATTTGTCTGCCTTGTCATTCCAAGTGAATGTATGCTGCGATCCACCTCTGATTGGCTCAAGGAGAACGAGGAGGGAGGAAGTCAATCCAGTTTGGCATCTCTGACTAGAATGTCATTTCTATGGCATTCTTCATTCAAGAGCTTTTAGGAAGAAGCACAATCCTCAGCGAAATGCCAAATGGTTGATCTCTGTCTGTGGAATTCTTCAGGAATAAGATTTGGAAATTCAAGAATACAGCCACACCACTAGTGTTCCCCTGAGACCATAAGGAAAAAGCAATTTCATTTTGAGGTAAGAGAAACCAAAAATAAACTTCCTACATTCCTATTACTAAGTGTTAATTATTATGTTTGGGGGATAAGATTGTTATCACAATAGTGAACTTGCAAGAGGAGAGTGTGAGAAGAAGCAGGAGCTGTTCTAAATAAGTAGGCAGAGGATGTTTATGTGGGCTCTTCTAGCCGGAGACAACTAGAAGTTTCTCAAAATGTTAAATATGTGCTCAAAACCATAAGAAAGCTGAGAAAGTATTTTCAAATGGAGATTGTGGGGGAGAAGAGTGCTGGACAGAATGGGAGGAAAGAGTTCATTTTTTTTTCATTTTTCATTTGTTTATCTCATTTCCTTTTGGGTGACATTTGAGATTTTCCCCCTATAAGGCATGTGCAAGGGAAATTTTCCTCAAACAATCTGTATGCTTTGAATACGATATTCTTAGAACTAAGTAGGTTCTTAGTGCTGTGTGGGAAGCTGTGCTTCAGAATGCAAGGACCCTGAAAGGGTTCATCCCTTTGAGATAGAATTTATGATTCATCAAGAGATAGGGTCCACTTTCCTCTCCATTTTCTCCTCCATGTTCTGAAATCAAATAAGGATTGCAGTAAGACTTTTTTTCTTTCCTTCATTCAAATGTCAGCTGACAGCATCAAAGAAAGTAATTTCTGTATTTTGCCATCCAGCATAGTTAATCCAGTGGGGTTGGAAGACAGACAGACATGGAGGATCCAACTTCCATTTATCAGCTATGTGACTTTGGACAAAGAACTTACACCTCAGTGCCAGAGCGTCTCATCTATAGAACGAGAAAAGTGAAGATGCTTGTCTCCTGGAGCATTAGGTAAAATGACCTGTAGACAAGTGCTTGACGCTGAACTGGCACACTCTAAGCAATCAATACGTGTGAGTTACCATTACTACTGTTATTATGATTATAATTATGGAATATAGATGTGATTTTGATTAGTAGGGTGAGAAATGAACAATTATTTTCCCACATCCCAATCCCCTATTATATTATAGCTTTCCTTTTTTTTCAAGGAATTCAGAATATTGCATCAATAGAAATTTCTTAATTCTAAGTAGTTTTTATTTAATTCTGAAAAATGAACTTTTTTTGGTGCAGAGAAATATAATTAAAGTTCACTTTATAAGCACATATTTTTGTTGTTTTGGTTGTTCAGGGTTTAATAAAAATCTTCCTGGTGTTATAAATCTCACCTTGGAGTTTCAAGTTCCAATTTGCAAAAGCTGATCAAAAAGCAATTATCATAAAAAGCCAGTCAATGATATGAACTAACATTAATCATCTTTTACTCAGTTATAAGTGGGTGATAGATGATTTAATCTAAAAAAGTCTTATATTTCTTTTTATCATTCTGTTATAAGAGAGAGCAGTGACAACAAAATTTAGAGTGTCAGCTCTGTATAACCTTTATCTTTAAAAAAATTAATAATTGTTAAAGATCTAAAGCCTGTTCAGGACATCGATAAATATATGCAGACATTTGTACATATGTATTTTATATTAAATATTTTATATATATTTCTAATATATGAGATAATTTAAAGAGAATATATTTCTTTATGCTTCCTTTACAGTAACAGCTTTGGCTCAGTTATTTTTAATATACCATCTCTGGATTGCTATAGTCTTTCCAAATTTTTTATCTCCAGGCTTTTCATTCAGAGCTTCAAAACATCTGAGATGTGAATCTCAAATTTTGTTTTTCTTGTCTAGGACATTGAAGAAACACACTAAATGTTCATTAAAGGAATAAGTAAGTGACTGAGTGATGAGCAAATGAATGAATGAATACTCTCTTCGAGGGCTCAAAGTATGTTTAAGTCTCAAAATTGTTAACTTCCTGCCTCTCACCTGCAATGACCCCAGAGACATAAAGAAACTTCCATGTTCAAGAAGAAACAAATGAAGTAATTTTTGAATTTTTACTTAGTTTTTATTTTTTACAATCTACTTGGTTCAGCAATGCCCATGCTCATCAGAAGGTAGCCATTCTCTGAGACCACATTTGTGGTCTGTCCTAGTACCCCCACCTCTTGCTGTCCCTCAGGCTGGGCTGTTACCTTGCTTCGCTTCATCTCCCTCAAGGGGGTGTTATCTGGTTCAGCTCTCTACTTTACCATTTTGCAACAACCAGTGTTCTCATTCCCAAATCCATCTTGAATGACTCAAAAAAGTCTACATATGCAAACCCAAAGTGGCACATCTGGGAGTTATGTGACTTCATTATTAAGAAGTATGTAGATGTTAATTCAATTTAACACAACATGATGGCAGCATGTATGGGGGTGCAGGATGGATTAAAAGTCAACATTTTTCAGTATACTGTTCATCATTTTTTAAAAGATGTATTTATTTATTTGAGAGAGAGAGAGTGGGAAGGTAGGGTGCAGGGGCAGTGGAAGAGAAAGTCTTAAGCACACTCTGCGCTGAGTGTGGAGCCTGGCTTGGGGCTCAGTCTCATGGCCCTGAGATCATGACCTGAGCCGAAACCAAGAGTTGGACAACTAATTGACTGTGCCACCCGGGCAACCACTACTTTTCATCATTTAAATATTGTATGTTCAATTTTCTCCACTTGAATATAGATTCCATCCCTTAGCTAGTTGCTATTGTTATCTACATTTTATTTTCTTGTTTTTTTTTTTTTAAGATTTTTTATTTATTTATTTGACAGAGGTAGACAGCCAGCGAGAGAGGGAACACAAGCAGGGGGAGTGGGAAAGGAAGAAGCAGGCTCCCAGCAGAGGAGCCCGATGTGGGACTCGATCCCGGAACGCCGGGATCACGCCCTGAGCCGAAGGCAGACGCCTAACGACTGCGCTACCCAGGAGCCCCTATTTTCTTGTTTAAGTAAAGGGTGAGATCCTAAGACTGATACTCCTTTTCATAATAGTTGAAAGAGCTAGGTCTTAGTACTTCATCCTTGGTGCCTTCTAGAATTCTCTGATGCAAAGAGAAAAAAAAAGCCAAATGGAACATGAAGTCCATTTTATTGATAGTTACTGCACACTCAATATGTCTCCTCATGCAGGACTTCTCTGGCAAGCACTGCTATATCAAGAGACTCAGGCTGAATTTCAAAGTGTTGTTTCATTCAGCCTTTATATAAATCCAGAATAACTGGCCTGTGGGTGAGGTTCTTTTTTTTTTTTTTTAAAGATTTTATTTATTTATTTGACAGAGAGAGAAAGCAAGAGAGGGACCATAACCAAGGGGAGTGTGAGAGGGAGAAGCAGGCTTCCCGCCGAGCAGGGAGCCTGATGTGGGGCTTGATCCCAGGACGCTGGGATCATGACCTGAGCTGAAGGCAGACGCTTAATGGCTGAGCCACCCAGGTGCCCCTGTGGGTGAGGTTCTTAATCCATTTACACAGCTAGTAACTGACCCATGCTTAGCCCCTATGGCAGAGAGGGAAGGAGGCAAGGGCACCTCTACTTGGATGCTGGAAGCAAGGAGAAACTTGCCTGGCATATCTCTTGATACTTACAGCATGGTAATTCTTCCAAAAACCTGGGAATGGGTTAATAAAAGTTTCTCGATGGGCAAAATGGCCACGTGGGATGGAATTATCCTTCCCACCCGACTCGTGATTACTGAGTCCGTGTCAAGTGCCAATGCCAAGCTCTTGCCTATTCAATTTACTTGCATTTTTTTCATTTAATCTTCATAAGAACCCTTAGAGATAAATACTCTGTTATGACCTTTTAACAGATACAGAAGTTGGGGCTCAGGGAGTTAAACAATTTGACTAAGATCACATGGTTCATAACAATCAGAATTAGAATTTTCATCCAAGTCTGGATGGCTACGTCTGCTATTTCCAAACATTATGATGCATGCTCTGTTTGGCCAATGGTTGTCAAGATACTGTGTCTCATGTAAATTCATTTTGAAAATTTCTAATGTGTCCACACTGGCAAATCCGTTACTTTATTTCATCATTTGACAAATACATTTTTTGGGAGATTTTTTATTACAGCTTCAATTTCCTTGCTCGTTATGGGTCTGTTCAGGTTTTCTATTTCTTCTTGGTTCAGTTTTGGTAGTTTATACCTCTCTAGAAATGCAACCATTTCTTCCAGATTGTCTAATTTGTTGGCATATGGTTGCTAATAATATGTTCTTATACTTGTTTGTATTTCTTTGGTGTTGGTTTTGAGCTCTCCTCTTTCATTCATGATTTTGTTTATTTGGGACCTTTGTCTTTTCTTTTTGATAAGTCTGGCCAGGGGTTTATCGATCTTATTAATTCTTCCAAAGAACCAGCTCCTAGTTTCGTTGATCTGTTCTACTGTTGTTTTAGTTTCTATTTCTTTGATTTCTGCTCTAATCTTTATTATTTCTCTTCTCCTGCTGGATTTAGGCTTTATTTGCTGTTCTTTCTCCAGCTCCTTTAGGTGTAGGTTTAGGTTGTGTATTTGAGACCTTTCTTGTTTCTTGAGAAAGGCTTGTCGTGCTATATATTTCCCTCTTAGGACCACCTTTGCTGCATCCCAAAGATTTTGAACAGTTGTGTTTTCATTTTCGTTTGTTTCCATGAATTTTTAAAATTCTTCTTTAATATCCTGGTTGACCCATTCATTTTTTTAGTACGATGCTCTTTAGCCTCCATGTATTTGAGTTCTTTCCAACTTTCCTCTTGTGACTGAGTTCCAGTTTCAAAGCATTGTGGTCCAAAAATATGCAGGGAATGATCCCAGTCTTTTGGTACTGGTTGAGACCTGATTTGTGACCCAGGTTGTGATCTATTCTGGAGAATGTTCCATGTGCACTCAAGAAGGATATGTATTCTGTTGCTTTGGGATGGAATGTTCTGAATATTTCTGTGAAGCCCATCTGGTCCAGTGTGTCATTTAAAGCCCTTATTTCCTTGCTGATCTTTTGCTTAGATGATCTGTCCATTGCAATGAGGGGGCTATTAAAGTCCCCTACTATTATTGTATTATTGTCAATGTGTTTCTTTGATTTTGTTATTAATTGGCTTAAATAATTGGTTGCCCCCATGTTAGGGGCATAAATATTTACAATTGTTAGATCTGCTTGTTGGATAGATCCTTTAAGTATGACACAGTGTCCTTCCTCATCTCTTATTACAGTCTTTGGTTCAAAATCTAATTTGTCTGATATAAGGATTGCCACCCCAGCTTTCTTTTGATGTCCATTAGCATGATAAATTGTTTTCCACACCCTCACTTTAAATCTGGACATGTCTTGGGTCTAAAATGAGTCTCCTGCAGACAGCATATTGATGGTCTTGCTTTTTTTATCTAATCTGATACCCTGTGTCTTTTGATTGGGGCATTTAGCCCATTAAATACATTTATTAAGGGTCTCTTATTTGCCAATTATCACGTGAGGCACTGGAGAGCCAAGATAGAAAAAGGGAGGAAAAAAAACTTGTTCCCTTGGAAGCAATCTGAGGAGAGGACAGAAAAATCAATAGAATAAAATAATAGCATCCAATAATTGTTTTCCCCATATTGGGAAAACACAGGTTTCTTCTGGATGCTTAGCAATAGTAGCCTTTGTATTAATTCACGATGCTTGGATTTCATCCTTCTTAAATTTCTTAGAATATTGTTTCTTTAAACACTTGAATAACTGTGCCAGGTACTGAGATGATATGAAGATAATCTCTTCTCTATAAAAAACAAAAGTTAGTTGACAAAAGAGAAACACAGGATGACAGCATTCTAGCAGAAATATTAAAGAGAAAAAAATAACTAGTTACATGAGCAAAGAAAGAGAGGCTTTGTTTCTACAGGTGAAAATGGAAGACTTTCCTGACAACTAACTTCTGGATTTCATGCATTCCCCAGAGAAATTGTGTTTAGAAGACAGGGGAATTGGGAGATCTACCTTCTAGTCCTATCTTGGCCACCAGCAATGTGGTCAAGGAATTTAACCTTACTACACCCTGTTCCTTTGTAAAATGAGAGAACTGAATAAGTGGATCCTAAGTAGGCCTTCTGGCTCTGACATGCCACGATATTAACCATTCAAGAAAGCTGATAAAATCACCATCATCACTGGTTCTTCATACAGTGGTTTGAGCTCTAACTACCTTTTTATATGATAAACTTTCACTCTGCCTGGATTAGAAATATCCCTATTGAACTGTTACTAGAATTTCTCAACAAGTCAGTGTCTTAGCATGCCCTGGAAAAAATTCACCTTTCCCAGCTTATATGCCACTAATCACTCTACCAAAAATCCACTAATTGACTAGAAGATATATACAAATTCTAAGCCACAGAGAAATAAAAATTTCTATTTTCCCAAAAATACAGAAATTCACAGGAATTCTGTTAATATTAGTTAAAGTTACAAAGACCTTCATCCAACTCAGATCACAACTATAAACACATACAGCTATATATATATATATATATATATATATATATATATATATATATATATATATATATATCTCCATCATCTTCAACAGGGATGGTTTTGCCTCCAGGGGACATTGGGTGATGTCTGGAGGCACTCTTGGCTATCACACTGGTGGTGCTACTGGCATCTCTAGTGAGAAGCCAGGAGTGCCAGTAACATCCCACAGTGGCACAGGACAGCCTTCTGCAACAACAAAATTATTCATTCCAAAATGTTAATAGTTCTGAGGTTAAGAAATCTTTGTTTCTGTGGTACCTGAACTTCTAATAGAAAGCCATTATTCAGACCGTGACAAAATGCATAACAAGTTTCTTCACTTTTTTTTCCCCCCTAAGTTTATTGTTTAAAAAGTCATGACTGTTCTGATGAAGCTGGGAGTATCTTTCCAGCTTCTCAAACCAAGACAAGTCCCAGTAGCATTACAGCCCAGCCAGAGAGGGTATGGCAGCAATCAACTTCTATTCTTAGTACCATACAGATTCTATTCCTTTATAGATTAGTGGTGAAATGCACAGAGTCTAGAGTCAGAGGTTCTGCATTCAGACTCTCCCTCTTCTACTCCCTTTCTGTCTAGCCTTGGACATATGATTGCACTTATTCTCTGTACCCCAATTTCATTGTCTTTAAAAGAGGGAGAACAGGTGTGCCTGGCTGGCTCAGTCCATTAAGCATCTGACTCTTGATTTCAGGTTGGGTTGTGATCTCAGGGCTGTGAGATCAAGCCCCACGTCAGACTCCTTGCTGGGTATGGAGCCTGCTTAAGATTCTTTCTGCCCCTCCACACCTCTTTAAAAATAAATAAATAAATAAATAAATAAATAAATAAATAAATAAAGTGTAACAATAGTAAACCTCCCCCCAGAGAATTATTGTGAGGATTAAATGAGCTAATATACATAAAGTGTAAGCTCTAGGTTCAAGTTAGCAAACCCTTCCCTGTTGCAGCAATTCAGTCCACGTTATGATGTCATTGGTCCTCAGCCATTCATGCAAACTTTCCAAGAGTCAATAGCATCAAAAATTGTGTGTTTTTTTCCTTTGAATTTTAGGTTGGGTTTTTTTTTTTAATTTTTATTTTTTAAACTGTATGTCCACCTATAAAAAATTATATTTTAATAGAGTCTTACTAGCCTTATATAACAATATATATTCTTCTACTCTGGCAAATGAAATCCACACAATTAGCTGATAAAAGCTATTTTTTAAACTACTTCTTCCTTAGACTCACAGAAATTGCCAGGCATTTTAATACTTGTCTCACAGTGTGTAATTCTTTATGCTGTCATCAGTGCTAGGAGGGTATCCTGCATTAAATCTTTATCCGCTCTGAGAGGTCCAATATAATAACATACATCTCTTAGTTAATAACTCTGTTAAGTGGTGTGTGGCAAAAGTCAAAGTGTCCTTATTGGGTTTCTTTGCAAATAATGGGGTTCAGGAAATAGATATTACCAATCACCCAGGTCTTCCTCTCAACTTTGTGACTAAAAATCTTTCTGTTTTCATAAAAAATCAAGATGTTAATGAGTTCATCTCAAACATCCACAGAATCAAATCTTAGAGACAAATGAATGCAATGTTAACCCAACAGGAGTTTATCAACAAAGGGTCTGAAATAATGTGCCTGAAATCATTTGATGAGCCCAATAAGGAGAAAAAAATCAGCAAATGAATTCTTTCCCTTTAAAAACAAAAACAAAAACCACTTAAGTCAAGAATTCTTGCTTAAACAAAGTGAAATAACATCTTAGAAAAGTAGAAGCTATTTGTAACTAGAACATCACAACTGTGAAAGGTTTAGGAATATGTATTTTAATAATAAGGGGGTGAGCCTGAATCTGCAAGCTAATGGATAATTCAGAACAGAAGACTGATTTTGAAAGATAGCCTGAAAATGTAGAAGATTTGTTCTTTAGTAAATTTTAATCAATTGTGCATATCTTTTTAGTTAACATTTTTTCTCTCAGCCCATCCCCCACAAAAAACTAACCCAACCAAGAGCACAATCACATACGCAAAAAGGAGCCCAGACTCCCAACTGCTATTCAAGTGAGCCCTGCTCTCTACTCCCTCAGAAACAAACTGTTGTGGGACTATTGTGACCTTCTCTACAGACATGTAATTTCAAGAGCCCTGTCATTAAATAATTTTTCATAAACAAAAACCACTTAAGTCAACCCACAAAATAGTTCAGTCACATAAAATATTTTGCAAAGAAATTCATACTACACTTCAGTTTGTTGATCCTTTTACTTCCTCATCGAGCTTTGAGAGCATTGCTAAATAAAGCATCGTTTCCACAAATGAACATTTTATGTTGGGACACAACTTCAGCAGTACATACTTCCTTTCGTTGAAATGATTGGTTTCACTAGTGGATATTTCCCAAATGCAGGCATTTGTTTTCATCACTGTGGCAAAAACAAGTATTTTGTTGGGGCGCCTGGGTGGCTCAGTCGTTAAGCGTCTGCCTTTGGCTCAAGGCGTGATCCCGGCGTTGTGGGATTGAGCCCCACATCAGGCTCCTCTACTGTGAGCCTGCTTCTTCCTCTCCCACTCCCCCGCTTGTGTTCCCTCTCTCGCTGGCTGTCTCTATCTCTGTCAAATAAATAAATAAAATCTTAAAAAAAAAAAAAAGGTATTTTTTTAGCCATTACCAGCTAGCCTTGCCACATATACATAATACGAGAATGTATTTGGTCATCTTCTCTAATGGGAGAACAGGGTGCCCTCAGCATATTTGCATGAAGTCAGTGAACCTTTAAGGTGATACAGAAGATTCTATATCATTGTTTTAAATATCAGCTTCCAATTAGGCCAGCTACCTTTCTGTCAGCCCTTCTGCAAGGGTTTGCCTATATTTTGTCAGAGTTTGAAAATCATCCCAGTGGTACCAGCTTGTTCTACTAATAAGGAGATCTAGCTCAAGAGGAGGGTTGGCTTCATCTGTGTGTTAGAACTGTGGGATGGACCAGGATCAGTGACTCAGAAAGCGGATAGCAAAGGAACTACTGAAAAATCCATTTTTGATGAGAGACACAAGCAGTAACTTTATCTAGATCATCTTTAACCTCCAATTAGAAGCTAAACTGCACATAGCATTTAAGTTTCTAGATTCCTGTAGGCATCACAAATTTTGATTATGATATATTATAATGTAGTCTGAGTACAGGTTTTTCTGCCTTGAACCTAAAATGTGCTTCTGACATGACTGGGCATACCTGATGAGTTAGCATGGCCAAGCTCCAAGAAATCTGTGAAATATCTAAGACTTGCTGGGAGGCCTCTTACACTTAGGTAAGAAGCAACCACCCAGGATGAACTTGAACTAGTGAGGAGACCCTTGGCAGTGAGAGAAGGATCTATCTCAATACATCATCGTGTCTGGCACTCAAATTTTCCTTCTACCTCAGCTCTACCTAGACTTACGGTAAGCAGAAGTATCACAGGTGAAAGCTAAAATAGCTGTCCTACAGACCCTTGCTTGATCTAGCCCCACCTCACTTTCTAATCTTAAGTTACAACCCCCACCTCCCATCCCCACTCCCATTCTTTAGGATCTAACCACATCATATCTTCAATGCACCAAATTCCATCAGGTAATGGTAACTTTACTCTTATGATTGACATCACTGAAACCTCTTTCCCTCAGGCTTGCCCCAACTCCCTTACTCACAGCTAAGCACAATCCCTAGGGATTCTAAGAAACATCTTAATGCTGAGGAAGAATGATGTTCAAGAGGACAGTGTGATTCTGGAGTCAAAGGAAAGCTCCAATAAAACTTGAGTACTGTGACTCCGACCTCATCTCTTCTCTCAGGTAGGCAAGGTCTGGCAAACTGGGGTTGTGTTTTTAAAACTGGGGTTGTATTGTTTTTAAAAAGATTTCTGATGGGGGTGCCTGGGTGGCTCAGTTAGTTGAGTGCCAGATTCTTGATTTCAGCTCAAGTCCTGATCTCACAGTTGTGAGATCAAGCCCCATGTTGGGCTCTGTGTTCAGTGTGGAGTCTGCCTGTGCTCTCTCTCTGTGTCTCTCTCAAATAAATAAATAAATAAATAAAATCTTTTTTTAAAAATTTAAGAAATGAAAGAAATAAAAAGATGTCTGATGCAGGACACACTCTCTCTCTCATTCTCTCTCTTCCCTTTCTTCCTCCCTCTCTTTTATCAGAAAGCTGTGTATTAGACGTAGGACTAAAACACTTCTCATCTAAGTTCTAATTCCCAAGCTGGTTCCCTTAATAAGTGATGATATAGAACCATTGCATTTTTTGCGGATTTAAGGATGGGTATTGGAAATTGTGTGGGCCAAGCCCGGAAAACCGAGGGCCCAGGAAGTCGCGTTACTTGCTCAGAGTTGCATACTTAGCTGCTGGAACTCAGGCTGTCATTCAAAGGTTAGCCCATTTGCACTTTTAGCTTTCAGTTTAAAGAAAGAAGGGTGAAGTGTCACACTGTGGAATTAAGCTAGGTTGACCTATAATTAAAAATCAAAGTCATGTCACCCAGACCTATCTACTCTGCTTAACATTCATGACTATCACAAGCGTATCTCATAAATTACAATTATTTCTTTGGCCCCAGAAATCAATTTGGTAGATAGATGCACCACTTATATACAGAACCCCAGTTTTACGTTTATCTTAGGACTAGGTATGAAGGACAGGGTTAAATATAGCTAAAGGGCGTACATTGAGGAAAATGAGTTACATATGATATTGCATATCTTACTATAATATCAACAATAATCTTTCATTTTTCAAGCATATTGCATATAAAGTGGGCATTATGAACTCCTTGCACTACAAGCAAACAACAAAAGCTTATCGTATGGCAAATGATGAATGCTCCCACCTCCAGGTTACCTTGGGCCTAGTCAGGATGCATGTGAAAAATGTGTTAAATATCTATCAATGCCTTCTGAATCATTGCTATAAAAAGAAGATAATAATGAAGGCCCCAAGCTTGTCTTTCTTCAGTGTTCAATTCACAGGAAAAAAAAAATAATTAGGAAAAATTTCTGAGAAATTAGGTAACTTTTAACACTTCAAAACTCGTTCATTTGTTTATTTGTTCATTCGTACAATAAATATCTGTAAAAGAAATAGTCTATAATATATCAGATACTCATCTGGGACCTGGAAATAGATCCAGAATAAAGCCCTGTCTTTTTAAGGAGTTTAGATTATTTTGGAGCAGTAAGAGAAATAAATTTAAAATATTGGGTGTCAATATGGGCTGTAGAGGCTGGAAACAAGTAAAGGCAACTAGTAAAGAGGACTAGTTTATGAGTGAGCAGGGAAGCAAGGAGCATGGCTGAGTATCTCTGCTAATAATCTACATAAGAAGGTGACATGAGTCAGGGAAGTCCGTTTTAATGACATGCCATTTTTGCAGAGAAATGAAGGAAAAGAGCATGAGCCATGCAGATGTCTACAGGGAGAAAGTCCTAGGCAAAGGGAAGGACATGAGCAATGACATGAACGCAGAAGTGCACTTGGCTTTGGTATGTTCAAAAAGTGGCAAGTGGTCAGTGTGGCTGAAGATTAATAATGAATATGTGTGCATGTGAAGGAAAAGAAATTTTTAAAGAAAGAGAAGGAAGATAGATTTTTAGGGTTTTGTAAGCCATGGTAAAAATGCATTACCACTGTGTGGGAAAAAAAATAAGATTTGCCAGTACTGGTCTGGGTTGTCTGAAGAAACGGAACCAAGATAATATATATTATTATTTTAGGGATATAATGTAATATGTATAATATGCATTATGTATAATATATATGAAGGAATTTATTGTAGAAATAGGCTCGTGTGATTATGGAGACCAAGAAGTCCCATGATCTGCTGTCTCTGAGCTGGAGAACCTGGGCAGCCAGTGGTATAAGTCAGGTGAATCTGAGGGTCCAAGAACCAGGAGCACACATATCAAGGACAGGAGAAGAGGGCTGTCCCAGCTCAAACAAAGACAGTGTAGTTACCTTTTCCTCTGTCCTTTTACTCTACTCAGGACCATCATCATCAGATATGCCCATTTGCTTTAGGGAAGATGATCTTTCACCATTCAAGTCAAATGCTAATCTCTTCTGGAAACACCCTCACAGACATACTTGGAAATAATGTTTTGTCAATTCTCTGGACATCCTTTAGGCTAGCCATGTTATACATAGAATTAACTGTCACACTTGTCAAAGTGGTATAATTTCTAGAAAAATACAAATTTAGTATATGGGACTTCACAGAGCAACAGCATCATTACATATCATTTTCTGAAAACATTATAATCAGCAACTGCTATTTAATAATTTAATGTTATGGAAATATATTCTGAAATCAAATTCCCTCATTCTAAATCACTGTCTGTTTGGCTTTAATCATTTATTTAAAATCTCTATACCTCAGTTTCCAAATCTATAGCGTAGGCACTAGAACATAAGAGCAATCTCATGTATGCATATGCATACCAAACAAAATGATAGCAGTCACATCCAAAATAATGTGTTAGAAAAGTTAGGTATATTCAGGAAATGCAAGATTAGTTAACATTCTAAAATCAATCCACATGATTTATTACATTATCAGAAAAATAAAGAAAAATCATATGGCCATCTCTATATTTGTAGGAAAAGCAATCAATGCCTATTAATTAAAAAAAAACTTATAAAACAAGGAATAGAAAGACAGAAAAAAATTTTCTTAATCTGATAAAATACAAAACACAACAACAACGTATAGCTAACACTATGGATGAGACAAGACAATTCATTATCATTACATTTAGTCAAAAGTATACTGGGGGTCCTAGACAGTTCAAAAAGGAAAGTAAAAAAAAAAGAAAAGTAGAAGTTATCAGAATCAGAAAGGGAGAAATTCAGGGGTCACTATGTTCATTTGGCATAATTGAGAAAAAGAAAATTCAGTAGATGTAATTAATAATTAAATGGAGAAAATTACAGGGTGAAAGGTCATATACAATTCCTACATAGTAACAAAACGATTAAAAATTCTTAAAAAGTTACTATTTCCTATAGCATCAGAAACACCAAATACTTAAAAGTAAATCCAACTAGCAACATGAATATGGTTTCCAGACAAAAAATAAAAAAAATAAATAAACTGTATTAAAAGAATCAGAGAAGACTTAAAAAAATAGAGGAATACACCATGTTCGTAGATCGGAAGTCTCGATACTGTCAAAATGTTGATTCTCAAAAGATTGTTTTCTACATTCACTGCACACCAACTAAAGCCATAAGAATTTTTGTGGAAATTGGCAAATGAATTCTAAATATATACATGTGGAAAGACAAAAGGACAAAATAATGAAGACAAAAATTTTAGAGGACTTGAACTCCCAGACATCATGACTTCCTATTAAGTACAAAAATTCTATTCTATTTCATTCTATATACAGTAATCTGTTTTATCACTAATGTGACAGAGCAATGCAATGGAGGAAAGGATGTTCTTTCTAATACATGACGCTGAATCAAATGGGAATCAATATGGGGAAAGTATGCATTTTGGTGCTTATCTTAAACCACATATAAAAATTCATTCCAGATTGTAGATCTAAATTTGAAAAACGAACAATAAATCTTCTGCAAAATAAAATAGAAAAAATATCTTCATGAGTTTGAGATGATATTTAGAAGGCAAAGTAAAGTGATGGTCATATTTCTTACACTCTGAAGCCAGCACAGGGCATAAGCACTGGGACAGTTTATATATGTTGTCGCTTATCTGCCAGCTCACTGACATCAGTCGACATTCAGCTCCTTCTGCTCCCACCAGACCTCCTCCATTAGCTTCTTACAGGTGTGAGTACTTGGGAGCTCCAAGTACTTGAGTAGCTCCACAGCAAATACAGTAGAAAAGTTTAGATGAAAACTTGTAGAAGAACCGCCTCTACTTACCAAAATAATAAACCAAAACAAAGAACATATTTCCAGAGGGATTTCAGAGATTGCTTCTATCAACAAGGTTTTGAAAGATATAGTGTGATGATCTTACCACATTTTCCTTCAACTTCCCTACTTGGCCTGAGCAGAAGACAGATGGGACTTAGAAGATGGTAGCGTGGTCTTATAAACTTAATCATGTGGGGAAATCTAATTGCAGCTGCTGGTCCAGATGTAGCATCATTACTGGAACAAATCAACATAGTCCTGGCATCTGACCAATGTCTCCCCCTCCCTCTCTCTCACCTCTCTCTCTCCCCCAGCCCTCCCCCGTATCCATCAGTAAAGATTATCAGAAATAATTTACTTTCCTCTGGCAGGGTCATTAATACAAAACCATATTAAATGTCCAGCCCTATGCCATAATATCGTCTACGGGGACTTAAATGGCTTCTCCATTCCACAAGGCGTCATTACGTTGATGAGCTATTACATTTACGAGATCATGTTGATTGGGCCCGATGAGCAGGAAGCAGCAGCTACTCTAGACATTTTGGTAGAATACATGCATGAGAGAGGAACAGGAAAGAAATCCCACAACAATTTGGAGACCTATCACCTCAATGGAATTTTTAGGGACAGAGTGGTCTGAGGCATATTGAGATACTCTTTTTAAAATAAAAGACTAACTGCTGCATCTGCTTTTTTCCATTGTTAAACAAAAGAAACAAAAATGCTTAGTGTGCCACTTTAGATTTTGCAGACGATAAACCTCATTTGGGCATGCTACTCTGACCAATTTATTGAGTAACTTGATAATCTGCTAGATCTGAGTTGGGCCCAGAAAAAAAATAATTCTTCAGTTTCCCTACCACTTGGATATGACCTGGCATGGTCTGATGATGCTTGACACATCTATGGCAGATTAGGATACTTTACAGAGACTTTGGCAAGACCCTATGATTAGATCACATAGTAAACATTAAAAATGTTGGATCAAAACCGTGTCATCCTCTGTACACTACTATTATCATTTTGAGAAACAGCTTCAGGCCTGCTACCAGGGTCAAGAAACAAATGAATGCTTGATCATAGACCACCAGATTATCATAAGACCTTAGCTGCCCATTATGAAGTAGGTGTCATCTGACCCTCAAACCGTAAAGTTGGGCAGCACAACAACACTTCATTGTCAAATGGTAGTGGTATGTACAAGATTGAGCTCAAGTGAGCAAGTCGCCCATCTGCCCGCAGGCCATATTCATATTGCATCGACTCCTGCTTCTCAGCCTTCTCTCATAACAATATGGAGATTTCCCTATAACCAGTGGACTAAGAAAACAATGGCCTCTTTTAGAGATGGGAGCATGCATACAAGCAGACTCTGTAGTGGCCTGGAGAATAACGATGAAGGAAAATCCTCCAGTAGACAAAGCTTTGAGCTATGCACCTGGTTGTTTGCTTTGCCTGGAAGAAGAAAGAAATGACCAGTGGTATTAATCTATACTACTTAATGGAGAGTGACTAATGATTAGATGAATGGTGGAGAACTTGAAAGGGATCTAATTGCAATATTGGTTCTGTTAATGGGCATGCATGGATTGTGAATATAGCTGCTCTTCATGTGAACACTTGCAGAGAGTAACTTCAAACAAGAGGATTTTTTTTTTAATTCTTTTTTTCTATTTTCTTTTTTTTTAATTTAAATTCAATTAGCCAAGGTTTAGTACATCATTAGTTTTTGATATAATGTTCAATGACTCATTAGTTGGATATAACACCCAGTGCTCATGATATCATGTGCCCTCTTTAATTCCCATCACCCAGTTACCTCATCCCCCCCCCCCCCACCTCCCTTCCTGCAACCTTCGGTTTGTTTCCCTGGAGTCAAGAGTCTTAATATGGTTTGTCTTTCTCTCTGATTTCTTCCCATTCAGTTTTCCCTTCCTTCCCCTATTGTCCTCTGCACTATTCCTTATGTTTCACATAGAGTGAAACCATATGATAATTGTGTTTCTCTGATTGACTTATTTCACTTAGCATAATATCCTCCAATTCTATCCATGTTGATATAAATGGTAGATATTAAAAATATGGAATGCTTCATGAATTTGCATGTCATCCTTGTTCAGGGGCCATGCTAATCTTCTCTGTATCATTCCAATTTTAGTATATAGGCTGTCAAAGCGAGTATAAATAGGAGGATTTTAACGATCATCTAGACAATATGACCCATTCTATGGAGGTCAGTCAGTCAGATTGTCCACAGACACTGCTATCCTTGTCCAATAGATCCATGAACAAAATAGCTATGATTTTAGGGATAAACTTTACATATGGGCTCAAATACCTAAACTACCACCACCAATGCAATTTTGGCTAAAGCACTGCTGAATGCCCATACTGCCACCAGTAGAACCAATGCTGAATCCCCAGTATTGCACCATTCCCCCCATTTCCTGAGGACATCATCCAGCAAACTGGTACAGGTTGATTACATTGGACCATTCTACAATGGAAGAAGCAGTACTAGTCTCAATAGAATAGACACTCTGATTACAGATTGTCCTTTTTTGCCCATAAGTTTTCTCTCTTTCTTTCTTTTTTTTTTTTTTGGATGCTATTTATTTATTTTTTTATAATATTTTTTATTATATTATGTTAGTCACCATACAGTACATCCCTAGTTTTTGATGTCAAGTTCCATGATTCATTACTTGCATACAACACCCAGTGCACCATGCAATACGTGCACTCCTTAATACCCATCACCAGCCTATCCCATTCCCCCACCCCTCTCCCCTCTGAAGCCCTCAGTTTGTTTCCCAGAGTCCATAGTCTCTCATAGTTCATTCCTCCTTCTGTTTACCCCTCCCTTTCTTGTTCCCTTTCTTCTCCTACCGATCTTCCTACTTCTTATGTTGCATAAGTTTTCTGCCAAAAACATTCATTCAAAGATTTATAGAAAACATTATTCAACATCATGGTATTCCACATAGCTTTGTTCTGATTAGTGACACAGTCTCTTACCACCTCCCCCATCATCCTGAAGCAGATTTATTAATAGCATGGTGGAATGGCTTTTTAAAGATTCAATTATGACTTCAATTGGTGAGAACATCTGAAATAGGGTCCTTCAGGATGCAGTGTATGTTGTAAATCAGCAACCTTTATGTAGTACTGCTTTTTTTAGTCAAAATTCATTGGTCCAAGAATCAATGCGTGGAAATGGAGACTCTTCTCACCATTAGCTTTTGCATTCCTCTAGCAAAACTTTTTGCTTCTGTCAACAAAATTTTGGATTCTGCTGGTCTCTAGACTATCTAGTGCAGTTCCCTAATCTGTGTAGTCTAATATGGTAGACATGAGCCACATTGAAATATTGAAATATGGCTTCTGCAACTGTAATAAATTTTAAAATGTATTTAATTTAAAGTAATTATTTTTTTTATTTTAAAGTAATTTAAGATTGATCTCATGACTCTGAGGTTATGACCTGAGCTGAAATCAAAAGTCAGATCTTAACCCATGAGCCACCCAGACACCCCATTTTGGGTTTTCTGTGTAAGATATCATGTCATCTGCAAATAGTGAAAGTTTGACTTTTTCTTTGCAAATTTGGATGACTTTTATTTCTTTGTGTTATCTGATTGCTGTGGCTAGGACTTCTGGTACTATGTTAAATAACAGTGTTGAGAGTGGACATATCTGTCTTATTCCTGACCATAGATGAAAAGCTCTTTTTCCCCATTGCGGATGATATTAGCTTCTGCACATCAAAGGAAACAATCAACAAAACTAAAAGGCAACTTTTAGTTGAATAGGAGAAGATATTTGCAAGTGACATATCTGATAAGGGTTAGTACCCAAAATTAAAAATATATATATCAAATTCAACCCCCAAAAAACAAATAATCCAGTTAAGAAATGGACAGAAGGCACGAATAGACATTTTTCCAAAGAAGACATACAGATGGCCAACAGATACGTGAAAATATATTCAACATCATTCATCATCAGGAAAATAAAAATCAAAACTACAATGAGATATCACCTCACACCAGTCAGAATGGTTAAAATGAACAACACAGGACAACAGTTATTGGCAAGGATGCAGAAGAAGGGGAACACTCTTGCACTGTTGGTGGGAGTGTAAACTGGTGCAGCCACTCTGGGGGATGAGTATAGAGGGTCCTCAAAAAGTTAAAAATAAAACTACCCTACAATCCAGCAATTGCACTACTAGGTATTCACCCAAAGGATACAGAAATACTAAATTGAAAGGGTGTATGCACCGTGATGTTTATAACAGCATTATCAACAATAGCCAAATTATGGAAATAGCCCAAATGTCCAGTGACTGAGGAGTGGAGAAAGAAGATGTGGTATACACACGCACACACACACACACGCACACAGGAATATTACTCAGCCATAAAACAAGAATGAAATGTTGCCATTTGCAAGAACATGGATAAAGCTAGTATTATGTTAAATCAGTCAGAGAAAGACAAAAACCACATGATTTCACTCATATGTGCACTTTAAGAAACAAAATAAATGAACATAGAGGGGAGAAAAAGAGAGAGGGAAACCAAGAAACAGACTCTTAACTACATAGAACAAACTGATGGTTACCAGAAGGGAGGGGAGCTGGGGGAGGGGTGAGATAGGTGATGGGGATAAAGAAGCACAACTTGTGATGAGCACCGGGTGATGTATGGAAGTAATGAATCACTAAATTGTACCTGAAACTAAATTCACACTGTATGTTAACTAACGAGAATTTAAATAACAACTTGGAAAGGAAAAAGAATCAGTAGAAAATTATAACCCAATATAGGAAAGACTATAAATAGCCCAGATCCTTTAGGAGTAAAAGTTTAAGTCACCACACCAAGTAGGGAACTGTGACCAGCTGAGAGTTTGCTAACGGTAACAATAAGCATGATGCTGAAAGATAATGAGCTGCAATAATGTGGTTCCATGTGGCAATGAAGTCTGTGAAAGTTATGACTATCCCTTCTTTATTTTGATATGACTCTATTTATATAAATATTAATCAACTTCTTTTTTTCTCTCCCATCTCTCAACCACCTCCTATAAGATATACCATAGACATTGAACTTATATCTCAGGATTTAAACTCAGAATTTCAAAATAAGCACATAATTCCACTAGAAGAGTAAATAACACAACCTAAAAAATAAATTACAGGATTTTATGTTCTGTTTTGAGGAGATGGATAGCACATTTTGAGTTGCATAAAGATAGTTGAATTATGTTAGGTAGAAAGATGATTTTTCTTTCTTTTTTTTTTAAATATTTTTTTATTATATTATGTTAGTCACCATACGGTACATCCCTGGTTTCTGATGTAAAGTTCGATGATTCATTAGTTGCGTATAACACCCAGTGCACCATGCAATACGTGCCCTCCTTACTACCCATCACCAGTATATCCCATTCCCCCACCCCCTCTCCTCTGAAGCCCTCAGTTTGTTTCTCAGAGTCCACAGTCTCTCATGCTCTATTCCCCCTTCTGATTACCCCCCCTTTCTTTATCCCTTTCTTCCCCTACCGATCTTCCTAGTTCTTATGTTCCATAGATGAGAGAAATCATATGATAATTGTCTTTCTCTAAGGATAGTTAAAACAAAAAAAAGAAGTTTAGTTAGAAAAGGTATGTATGAATGTCAAAATGACAAGGGTGGCTTTGTCCTTTGTTGACACAACTAAGCTGAAACTAAGTTTTACAGAAGTTCTTTTCTCATAAGATTCTTTGTTAACATTGCCGGAAAAGACATTACAAGTGATATTCAGACGGCCGGAGTAAATCGGGAGCCATATTCCTTTTGCTCTGAAGGTCATTGCAGGAAGTCAGGCATGGTGGCAGTTATTACGTGTTGTCACTGATCTCCAGCTTACAACTTGTCAGCTCTGGGTGATCTCTTCCTTCAGCCTCTCCAAGGCCTGGGCCAAATATGTGTGCACCTCTAGGGCGAACAATACCAGCTATTCTTGTCGCTGATCCACATCCTCAAGACTGGAGATGGCAAGTGACAAAAAGTAGGTTTTGCCTTCTCCTAACAGTTTAGAGATTTTCTCAAGGGTTCCAACTTTTCCTAAAGGGTTCTAGCTCTTCCTTGTGAGTTCCAGTTCATTCTTGTTCTCTTCTGAATTCACCTTTATTTTATTTTTTTTTTTCCCAGCTGCTGATCTGGCTGACTTGGAGTGATTTGGAGCTCAACACTAGACATAATGACAGCATCTTCAATAGACTGCTTCCCCAGCTTCAACTACTATAATCAATTTCTTATTCTATATCACTCATAATGGTTTGGTTTCTCTGACAAAGTAGAGAACTATTTGTCAATATCTACTAAAGCTGAATATATGCATGCCCTGTGAATCAGCAAGTCCAGTCCTAAATGTCCACCCACAGAAACAAGTACCTATGTACACAAATATACATGAAGAAAAGTGCCCATAGTTCTTATTCATCTGAGCCAAAAGCTGGAAATAATCAAACGTCTATCAACCGTAGAAGGGATAAACCCATCATGGTATAGTCACACATTAGAATAACATACATCAGTGAAAAGGAACAAACTTCTGCTTCATATAACAACAAGGACGAATCTCAAGATATACCATTGAGAAAAAAAATAAGCCCAATGTAAAAGAATGTATATTCACAAGAAATTCCCTAATCAAATGTGATAGAACTCAAGAAAGTGGCTGTTGTTGGGAAAAGGTAATAACCGGAGTTGGTACAAGGTTGTTTTCTGGTCACTGGTAATGTTATATCTGGTGTATTCACATCATAAAAATTTATTAAATTGTACACTTAAGATTTGTGCATTCTATTACTTACACGTTATACTTGAACAAAATGATTAAAAAATGTAACAAATGATACTGAAACAATGCAAAAGGAAAACATGAAAGACCCCAAATTTCCAAAGCAATATTGAGAAAAAAGAAAGCTGGAGGTATTGCACTTCCTGATCTCAAACTATATTACAAAGCTATAGTTATCAAAGCACTGTGCTATTGGCATAAAAACAGACATACAGATCAATCGAGCAGAGTAGGGAGCCCAGCAATAAACACAGGCATATATAGCCTATTAATCTATGACAAAGGAGCAAAGAATATGCAATGGGAGAAGGATAATCTCTTCAATAAGCGGTGTTGGGAAATCTGGATAGCACATGTAAAAAAAGATACACTGGACCCTTTTTTACACCATGAAAAAAATCAACTCAAAATGTATTAGACCTAAATTAAAAGACTGAAACCATATATTTCTAAAAGAAAAGATAAAAGATAAGCTCCTTGACATCAATCTTTGCAATGGTGTTTTCGACTTGATATCAAAAGCAAAGGCAACAAAAGCTATAATCAACAAGTGAGACTACGTCAATTTAAAAAGCTTCTGCAAAACAATGGAAGCCATCAATAAAATGAAAAGGCATCCTATGTGATGGGAGAAAATACCTCCAAATCATATATCTGATAAAGTGTTAATATAAAAAAACCATAAAGAACTCACACAACTCAATAACAACAACAACCAAAACCAAAACAAGACCTAGTTCAAATACGGGCAGAGGAACTGAATAGACATTTTGCCAAAGAAGACATACAGATGCTCAACAGGCACATGGATAGTTGAACATTACTAATCATTAGGGACATGCAAATCAAAACCACAATGAGATAGCACCTCACACTTGTTAGAATAGCTATTATCAAAAAGGCAAGAGATTGCAAGAGTTGGTAAGGATGTAGAGAAAAGGGAACCATTGTGTCCAGTTGGTGGGAATGTAAGTTGTTGCAGCCACTATGGAAAATAATATGGAAGACTCTTAAAAATTAAAAAATATAACTACCATATGACTGCACAATCCCACTTCTGGGTATATATCCAAAGGAAATGAAAAGAAGATATTGAGGGGATATCCACACTCCCATGTTCATTGTAACATTATTTACTATAGCCAATGCATGGAAGCAATTTAAGTGCCCATCAATGGATGAATGGATAAAGATGTGATACAAATATACATGTGTGTACATATATAGAGATAGTTATGAGTATATAGATATAGATAGATATACATGCATATATACATATATATATCTTGATATATAAAATATATATCAAGATATTATATATCAAGATATAGATAGACACACACACAAATGTTTTGTTTTTGTTTTAAACATTTTATTTATTTATTTGAGAGAAAGAGACACAGCTAGTGACAGAGATAACAAGAGAGAGCACAAGCAGGTGGAGGGGCAGAGGAAGGGGCAGAAGGAGACTCCCCAGTGAGCGGGGAGTCCAAAGAGAGGGTCCATCCCAGGACCCTAGGATCATGACCTGAGCCTAAGGCAGATGCTTAACTGACTGCACCATCCAGGCACCCCACATGGTGACTATAGTTGATAACACTATTATGTAATTGAAATTTGCTAAGAAATGAGAATTTAAATGTTAAAGAAAAATAACCTATCTCATGGTCTGTGAAGATTGAATGACGTAATTTATGCTTAGCATAAGAGTTTAATAAATACTATGTAGCATAATTTTATTATTACAAAGCCAGTAACTGGAATTGAAATATTGCCTACATCCAGGTAGCCAATATTATCTTTGGGAAGAAAGATCATTTTATACCAGGTGAAAAGTTAGACCTAAATCCATAACATTAGAGCACAAGGTTCATTGTTTATATAATATCACAACCTCACATTTTAATTTGAAAGGGTATTTTACAACAAACACAGGAACAGAGCAACTGGAAATTTATTCAGGCGACAGTCTGTCTGCCTGACCTCCCCATCTCCATTGTTCTCAGACATAGTTCTTTGTATTTCCTTCACAGAAATCCCCCCAAAAAAATTTTTTTTGCTATTTATTGCTTGACTTGTTTTATTAGTATGTATGCTCCATGAGGATAGTTATATTCTGTTTTATCTTTTCTCAGTATTAAGGACAATGACTGGCACAGTAGGTTCTTAATAAATATTTATTTAGTAAAGCAGTACAGAGAGCATGAATGTCCAGCATAAATAATCAGCAACTATGGCATGTGAGTCAGCATCTTGACACCTGTGACATTGATGGCTGACCTCTAGCCTAGTTCCCTTCTTATAGAAAGCCATTCTGCCATAGTTAAATTTTTGCTCTGTGGAGTTGTAAGGGTGATTGTTTCAAGGTCGTCAATTTCTGAATACTTGACATTTCTGATCCAATTGTCCTTGCACTTTTGTTAATGAAATGACAACATCACAAATCCTTTCCAAAATGAAGTGGAAAATGAAGGTGAATAAATAAATAACTAATGAAGGGACTACAGTCCAGCTAATTATAATCACAATATCCGAAAGTTCATGTTAATAAGAAGTGTGTGTCATTTTACCTTGCATTTATTCATCATCTGGAAAATGGTGACAGAAAATCCTTGTGTCATCAAAAAAAAATCTCTCTAATAATCAGTGAGACATAACCACTATAAATAATTTAAATCATATCAAGTAAAAACAAAGATTAACTGAGTTTTACCAACTAGTCTTGGGGCCCTTAGACATCCCCGCAGCAGATGGGAACTGTCAAAGCCCATAAACATTCCAAATTGTAAGACATGACTTTTAGACTTTTAGATGACAGAAAACAGAAGAATTCATGCAAATCAATGAGCCCAACACACCTTATTTAAAGACAGTCCTTGACAGTCAAAAGAAAAGATGTTGTTGAAGCTGAGCCATTGGAGATATCTCAGGTTTTAATTAGTCAAATGTCACCATTTCCTAAATGGAGGCTCTTCTTAGAGAGCCCCTTTGAAAATCCATTAAAAAATAGTTTTTCCTCTATTGATCTTGGTGCTAACTCTATCCCCAATTATACTTTTTTCATTACTCAAAACTTCACTTCGGTGATATCCAATGATATAATAAGGAGACTAAAAAAATCTCTGTAATAGATCTGGCCAACTTAATTTTAAGTAAATCCATGTGGGAAGGGTTTTGATTGATCTATGCTTGTAGCTATAAGAAACTTACAGGTTACAATGGTGATGCCTCTGGAATTTTTTTTTTTAATAGGTGGAGCAAAAATACATTTGAAATTAGCAACTCAGGACGTATGATAATCTATTTGCATAACAAGCATACTGCTTTTACTTTGTACATCCATTTATTGTTACTGTTGGTAGGTACTGATAGAGCTTTAGAAGTGACAACTCAACTATCACCAAATGTTACTCTTGTGACTTCTGCTGAAATATGAACAATAAAATAACTGACATATATATGGCACTTCATCATCTCAAAAAATGCTTTCATATGCATGACCTAATTTGTTCCTGAAGTTAAACTAGTGACAAGGATATTTTTATTGGCCCCATTTACAACTGAAGAAACTAAGGGTTAGAGAGGTTGAGTAACTCATTACAGATCACATTCACAGCAAATGCAGGACCCAAACACCGGAGCATTTTGGGTCCAAATCTCTTGGTGTTTTCTACTTAACTATTTTAAGGGAAGAATCAAATTCATCCTGTGAAAATATAATAATGTTCAAAAAGGAACTGTGTGATATTCATCATTGCATGTTCAATGTATACCTTTTATATGTGAGGACCTGGTGATGGAAAGGGAAATGAGAGACTCAGCTTCTATCCCCTACCAAGATGAACAGGTGATTGTACCATCGTCACTGTGAAAACTGCTGTGATGTTGTTAGTTCCCAGATGGAATGGGATATCTCAGCCAAACCTTCAAAGTTGAGTAGAAGTTGGTTAGAAGAAGAGGCAGTATGTTCTAAGCATAGGGAACAGCATGTACCAATGCACAAGAAAAAAGAAAGTGTGACGCAATCTAGGAACTGAAATAAATCCAGCTTAATCCGAGCATACCGAGGGACAGGACAATTATGACAGATGGAACAAGTTGGGCAAGCAAGGGCCAGATCACAGAGGACCTTATAAATCATTTTTTAAAGGTATGCTTTTGCTTGAGAACAATGGAGAGCTTTTTAAGAACTTTAAGCATTTTGAGTGCATTGACAACACATTTGAAAGTTTATATGCAATCCTAAATATAAGAGGGGATCTATTTTTGGAGCATGTTGGATTTTCTTTTCTTTCTTTTTTTTTTTTTTAAGATTTTATTTATTTATTTGACAGAGAGAGAGACAGCCAGTGAGAGAGGGAACACAAGCAGGGGGAGTGGGAGAGGAAGAAGCAGGCTTCCTAGCAGAGCAGGGAGCCCAATGTGGGGCTCGATCCTAGGACCCTGGGATCATGCCCTGACCTGAAGGCAGATGCTTAACGACTGAGCCACCCAGGTGCCCCCACGTTGGATTTTCTTTGGAAACTTGCCAATAGGTAAAACTGCAAATGGCCAGATGGATCTTAGAAGGAATAATATTTCTGCTCCAAGCCAATATACATTTCATTCTTGGGGTAATAGTAATGCATACAAACATCACTGACCCAAAGGAGAATTAAAAAATATAACAAATACATTGGCTTTTTATAATGTAGGTGATTTATTCCTACTTGGGATAGATTTCTTTTTAATACTGTACTTGGTTCTATAGACTAGAGAGAATTGGTTATTTGGAATAACTTTAAATAATTTCATAAATCTGGGCAAGATCCCCTGGGCCATTGGAAGATGGGCTCTCTGCATGCTACACTGCAAGGTTCAGCATATGGTCCCTAACACTTGCATAAATAAAATCTTTAGAAAACATTTTCAGTGAGGTGTCTTTTATATTTGTCTTTCATCCACGATGCCTAAATAGTGTTTCTTTCATAACACACCACATTATTTTCTTAGTAATAATTTTCACAAACAGCTCAAAGGCTGTGTATATAGATTTTTAGTTTACCCAAATACTTTCCTTTGCATCAATTTTGTACTTAGTTGGTGGCCAAGGATGAATGAAAGTTCTTATTTTTCCATTCTCACTATACAGTAAAGATAATTCCTGCTCATGCATAATTCAAGGCTTTACATGAAAAATTTCCATAATTGGTAACCATTTCTTTTTTCCACATTCTTTTATTAAAATACAATTAACATAGATTAAAAGTCACCCTCTTCTGGTACAGTTTAACAAATTTAACAAGCAAATGTGGTCATATAACCACCACCACAGTCAAGATATACAACAGTTTTGTCGCTCTAAAAAATTCCCCCAACCCTCCTTATAGCCAGTCCCTTCCCCTCTCTAGCAACCTGGAAACCACTGATCGATTGTCTATCCCTACAGTTTTTATTTTTTCATGAAGTCATATAAATGGGACAGCATAGTATGTAGCTTTTTGAGTCTAGATTCTTTCTCTTAGCATGACACAGGTGAGGTTTGTTGTGAGTTGAAGTGCAACCCTAAAAATTCACACATTGAATTCCTAATCCCCCATGTACCAGAATGTGACTTTGAAAATAGGGTCCTGTAGATATAATTAGTTAAGTCAAAATAAGGCCATACTGGCATAGAATAGGCTCCTAGTCTAATATGACTGGTGTCTAGAGGAAATTTGAATATAGATGGGCTTCTATGGAGAATGAAGACAGATCAGGGTGATGCTTCTACAAGCCAAGGAGCACTAAAGATTGCCCACAAACTGGCAGAAGCTAAGAGAGAAGCATGAAACAGATTTGCCCTCAGAAGGAATCAACTCTACTGACTTTTTGATTTCAGGATTTCCAGTCTCCAGAACTGTGAGAAAATGCGTTTTTGTTGTTCAAGCCATCCAGTTTGTGGCACTTTGTAACAGCAGTCCTGGCAAACAAATACAAGGTTCTTCCATGTTACTGTATGTATCCATAGTTCATTTCTTTTTATTGCTGAATTTATTCCATTGTAAGTATGTATCATACACTGTTCATCCATTCACCAATTGAAGGGTATTTGGATGGCTTCTTATTTTCAATGATTACAAATGGAACTGCTATAAGCATTTGAGTACAGATTTGTAGGTGAACATAATTTTTCATTTCATTGAAACAATGAAGATTAGGATTGTTGAACCATTTGATAAGAATATGTTTAAGATTAGAAGAAATTGACAAACTGTTGACTAAAGAAGCTTTCCCATTTTACATTCCTACCAGAAGTGTATGAACATTTTACCTTCTCCACCAGAATTTGGCATTGTTGTTCTATATTCTTTTATTATCATTATAGGTACGGTTTTAAAACCACTGTGGTTTAAATTTGTTTTCCTGGAAGTATTAACAAAGTTGCACACCTTCCATGTGCTTATTTGCCATTCCTGTATTTCCTTTGGTGAAATGTTTGTTTAAACCTCATGTTCATTTCTTTATTTGACTGGCTGCTTTGTTGTCGACTTTTGAAATTTCTTTATGTATTCTGAATGTAAGTCCTTTTTAAGATATTTGACTTGCAAATATTGTCTCCCAGTTTGCACACATTTTCCTTTTCTTAACAATCTCTCTCAAAGAACAGAAGTTATTGTTTAATAAAGTTCAATTTACCAAATTTTCTTTTATGGATTGTGCTTTTGGTCTTCAATCTAAGAAATCTTTGCCTAATTTAAGGTCACAAATATTTTCTCATATATTTTCTTACAGAAGTTTTGTAACTTTTAGCTCTATATTTAGGTTTATAATCTATGAGGAGTTACCTTTTTATAAGGTTGGAGGTATGGATCAAAGTCCTTGTAGGTTTTTTGATTTGGGGTTTGAGGTATCCAACAGTTTAAGCACCATTTCTTGATTTGTTAAATTTTATTTATTTATTTATTTGTGTGTGTGTGTTTCCTTTTTAAAAAAATAATAATATTGTTTTATTATATTACGTATTGCATGGTGCACTGGGTGTTATACGCAACTAATGAATCATGGAACTTTACATCAAAAACCAGGGATGTACTGTATGGTGACTAACATAATATGTTAAATTTTAAAATATTGGCATCTACATTCATGGTGAATATTTTTCTGCAGTTTTCTTTTAATGTCTTTATTTGGTTGTGAAGTCAGGTCAATGCTAGCCTCATAAAATAAGTTGAGAAGTATCTCCTCCTCTTTAACTTTTGGGAAAAATTTGTGTTGAATTGGCATCATTTATACTTAAATGTTAAGAAGAATTCACCAGTAATGTCATCGGGCTCCAATGTTTCCTTTGGGGGAGAGTTTGTAATTACAAATTCAGTTTATTTCATGGGTGCGGGCTATTCGTGTTGTCTATATTTACCTATCCTTTCTATCCGTATTTTTGTCTTTTTGAGGAACTCTAGTAGTTTGTGTCTTTCAAAGGATTTTTCATTTCAACTAAATTACAAAATAAATTGACACAAATTTGCTTATTTCCTTATAATCCTTTCCCATTTCCCTAAGTCCTGCAGTTATCTTCCCTCTGTCATCTCTGATATTGGCAATTCATGTCATATCTTTTTTCCTGATCAGTCTGACTACAGATTTATCAAATTGTATTGATTTTCTCAGAAAACCAGTTTGATGTCATTGGTTATTTATTTATTTATTTATTTATTTATCTATTTCTTTGTAAGAGTGTTTTTATTTATTTATTGAGTGGGGGGAGGGGCAGAGGAAGAGAGAGAATCCCAAGCGGGCTCTCCACTGAGCAAAGAGCTCTATGCGGGGCTCCTTCTCACCACCCGAGATCATGACCTGAGCTGCAACCATGACTCAAACACCTAACCAAATGAGCCACTCAGGCAGCCCTTATTGGTTTTCTTGATTGCTATTTTATATATTTCCTTGGTTTCTTTTGCTATATTTATCATTTCCTTTGTTCTCCTTACTTTGGGTTTAATTTACCCTTAATGTTTTAGTTTTTAATGATGCTATAGATTTTCTGGGCTTTTTTATTGCTATAAATTCCTCTCAAAAATGCTGTTGCTGCACAACACAATCTTTGATATATTATTTTCATTTTCATTCAGTTCAAAATACTTCCTAATTTTCTGTTTTATTTACTTGTCAGCTTTGCTGTAGGTTATTCGTTCCCAACCTTCAGAGACTTTTTAATGATATCTTTCTATTATATATTATTAATTTAATTCCATTATGGTCATATTTTGTGTTATTTGAATACTTTTAAATTTACTGAGACTTGTTTTATGGCTTTGAATGTAGTCCACTTTGAAAATTTCTGTATGTGCTAGAAAAAACGCATATCCCGCTATTGTTGAGTGAAGTGATAATCAACTAGGTGAAGCATTGTTCAAGTCTTTTGCCTCTATTATGGATCTAATTTTCACTGTACCTTTTCTATTGATTGTAGAGAGAATGGTGTTGAAATATTTGTCTATAATTGTGAATTGGTTTATTTATCCTTTTGGTTATTTATGACAGCTTTTGCTTCATGTATTTGGAAGTTTGTTTTTAGATATTCATAACAATGTCCTCATGAATAATTAGCCACTTTATCTTTATGAAATGACCTTTTTTATCGCTAATTAAACTCTTCTCTGTACCCACATTTTCTAATATCATATAGACACTCTTACTTTCATTAGTGTTAGAATGATACATCCTTTTCCATCCTTCGTTTATCTTTTTCTATCCTTTTACTTTCAACTTCTTTGTGGCATTAAAGTAAGTTTCTTATAGGCAGCAAATAGTAGAGCCTTGCTTTTTTTTTTATAGTCTGACAAATTGATAATCTCTGCCTTTCAATTGAGGTGTTTAGACTGTTTATATATATTGTGATTACTGACATAGGTGGGTTTAGATCTACCACCTTATTTTTTTTTTTTTTTGCTTTATTCGGTCCCTTCTTTATTCTTTTTTTCTCTCTCTTTCTGCTTTATTTAGAATTAATTATCTTTTATGACTTCATTTTTTCTCCATCTTGGTTTATTAGTTTTAACTACCTATTTGTATCTCTTTGGTACTTGCTTTCGGGTTTTCTGGCATTTATCTTTAACTTATTATGGTCTACCTTCAAACAGTATTATACTGCTTTAAATACAACAAAATATTCACATTTAATCTATCCCAGCATTTTTAATATTGTCATAAATTTTACTTCTGCATCTGTTATAACCCCACAATGCCCTGTTATAATTTTTGGTTAAGTGCTTATCTTTTAAACTGATTATTAAAATAAAAAAATTAATTTGTATGTATCTAATGCAACTAATTCTGGTGTTCTTCATTCTTCTGTGTAGATCCAGGTATCTATCTGGTATAATTTTCCTTCTGTTTGAAGAACTTCTTTTGACAGTCTTATATTGAAAGTCTAATAGTAATTAATTTTTCATCTTTTGTGTTTTAGAAAAATATTTTATTTTGCCTTAGTGTTAGAAAGATTTTATACTGGGTATAAACTTACAGGTTGACAATTTTATTTTCTTTTAGTACTTTAAAAATATTGCTCCACTGTCTTCTGGTTTGCATTGTTTCCAAAAAGAAAGCAGTTGTCATCTTAATTCTCATTTCTCTATATGAACTATGAGTTTTTTCTCTAGCTGCTTTTAAGATTTTCTTCCCTATCACTGGTATTAATCAATTTGATTGTGAAGTGCTTTGTTGTAGTAATTTTTCTGTGCTTTATTTTTTCTGATCTTTTTTCTTTCTGAAAATTTTTCTGATTATTTCTTCAAATATTGTGTTTTTCTTTAATGATCAAGAAAAAAAAAAAAACACCTGAGGCTGTCTTCTTTCTTCTTTCTTCTTCTTCCTCTTTCTTCTTCTTTCTTTCTTTCTTTCTTCCTTCCTTCCTTCCTTTCTTTCTTTCTTTCTTTCTTTCTTTCTTTCTTTCTTTCTTTCTTTCTTTTTTTCTTCATTCTTTTCTGGGACTCTCAGGTCATATGGAAATAATCTGATCTTTTTAAAAGCTTATTTGTGAGCTTTGCTAGGTGGGACCAGAAAAGTTTTTAGTCAAGGGCTGATTTTTCTCTACTATGGAGACTATACTATTTTATAATACTCTACTCATGGCCCATGTTTTATGACGTTTTTACATCCTGACTTCTGAGGACATCAACTCTTAAAGACTCGGTATAGTTCCAGGATTTTTCTGTCTGCTCTTTTCCTGAACCGGTAGTTTGCTTGTATGCATGCACTGATCAGCATTCAGGTAAGGATGCGGAAGAGGGAACCCTTGGAATATTTCTGAAGCTCATTCTCTTTCTGTGCAAATTTCTCCTCACCATTTGCCTGTCCAAGGAACCCCCACTCCTGGTCCTCTTAAACCTTCCAATCCTTCTCCTTATTATAGGATAACCACATGGTTTTGCCTCCATTTCCTTCTGTACCATGGTCTGGAAACTCTACAGGTAGTAAGGTGGGGCAATTGTAGAATGTAGCTTGTTTACTTCCCTCTTCTCCAGTATCACTGAACTTCACTGCTTGTTGTCCAGTATTAAAACCATTTCCTAAATAAAGAAATTTTGTTGAACACTGGAAGGTTAAAGTTGTCCCTTTTATCCTATCTTACCAAAAGTAGAAGTCCAGATATTTATTTTGTAAATACATTGTCGTGACACCCTAACTCTATAATGTAGAAATTAAGAATTGTTAATAATTGATTGCACACACAATTGCTGTGTAAATAAGGCCACACACAAAAATGGGTTTCTTTTTGTAAAAACCTTTTGTTAATATCAAAAAAGTTTAGTGACCAAAAACATTTTATATTCAGTAAGTCTGTAAACATTCTTCATGTTGAACATCTGTTTGGATTTTAGTAGAATCTTTTGGTCCCCAGGCTTGAAATTAAAAATGAGATTATGTGGTCATTTGCAATTCAAATACAATTAATATTACTTACAGGGACAAAGTCTGAAATCATCTGAATTGAATGAATTAAATGTAATCTTTTATGAGTGCAAAGCAACAGAACTACAGAGAAAATTAGCTTAAATTTGAGCACAAATATTGTCTCTGCCTACAAATCACTTACATGTATGTCAAATTTCTTTTATGTGTGCCTCCAAATGATCCAGCATACACAATCAAGAAAATTCATTTAGGAGACGTTGGAAAAACACATAGCCCCACAAGTGTTTTTCTGGTGTATTTTTTCCCCTGTTGATGAATAGTTTTCAGATAAACTGCTAAATTAAATTTGTTTAGTGGTGATTATGGAGTTTCACAACTTTTGCTCAGGAATTTCTTAGCTCATTTGTTCTAAGAAAAATATGAAAGTGACAAGTGAAGCCAAGCTCTGAAGGGGAAAAAAAAGACAATCTAATCCAAATCAGGCACATTCTGAAAGTGGCTTGAGCTTGTTGAAAATGGGTCTAATGTACATATTTGGCTCTGAAATGTAATAGGACATCATGTCAACCTTTCCTTTCTCAGACACAGACTTCTTTGATCTACCCTAAAAAGTCTAATTATGCAAACATTCCACATCACTATAAAAAAAGTTTTGCCAGAATTAATGGTGAAAACATAACTACATTCAGTGGATGTTGAGTTTACCTAGACACAATTATGTGAATTTTGCTGATGATTCAGAAGTAGGCAAGAGATCAAGCTTAGATCCAGATCAAACCACCATCAGTAGTTGCATCCCATAAGGCAAATCAAATGAATTAGTGAGAATCATCCATTAAGAAAATAAAATTATCTCTAAAACCAGGGGTAAATTCGGGTATTGTAAAATGGCAAAGAACATCTATTTCAATTTATAGAATTAAGAATTGTGAGAACTATAAGAGATACTTTATGATAGCAAATCTTGGTTAATAATGACATTCATGTTAGCCAAGTTTGACAAACAGAATGTTTTCCTTCAAAAGTTATCTGTTGCTAGCTATGTCTTCTGTGCTTTCCTGTTTCTCTGCTAGAACTCTATAGTCGATATGATTAATGCTTCTTTAAAAAAAAAAAAAAAGACAGCCCTGGGGGTATTTATTACTTTCCTCAAGAATGTAGAAAACCCTTAATGATAACATTTCTGCTAACTGTGGTGTCAGAATTATGTATTTACATCTAACACTTTTTTTCCCTGTATAACAGGGATTACTTAATTACCTAGTACTCACATCCAAGGAAATTAAAGTTATTTTGAAGTATGAAGAACATCTTTTTAAGGGAATGTTTTATTTACTGTTTCTGAAACATATATTGGAGGTCAGAATTACCAACTTTTTAAGAATTGTGAATACATCTCTCACACAGTTTAAATTTCTGTATATATAACATATATATGTATAAAGTAATTTTACTTTTAAAAATTTAATGAAGGTATAACTTGCAGGAAAAATTCAAAAAGTATGGTTTCAAGACAGTGAACTGTTTAATTCAAATAACTTGAGACCTGTTATGGTTATAATTGCAATGGTGGGAAATTGGCAGTCCTTACGCCATAGCCCTAACATGAATTGGTATAAATAATTACATGTTTATACAGCCCAATTTAACAAGATGACTCTAGCAGAAGCCATTTAAAACATACAAAATAAAAGTTAAAACTCTAAGCAACTAAAGCAATTAATTCAGTATTAAAATCCATGTTAATCACAAATAATCCAGAAATATTCTTAAAGACCAAACCAGTAGAACTATATGTCAAAGCCCTTTTAGACATAGATAGACAATAATATTTTAAATAGAAAGCATGTTTATGAATCCCGGCCACACATTAAATGTATGAAGTTGCATGGCATTATTGATCATCATTAAATAATTGTAATATGTGCTAATTTATATCGTATAAATTATGTAATTTATAAATATATTACTTGTGTGCTATATATGTGTTACAATGTTGCTGTACATTTTATAGGCCCACAGAATTTATAAAACAGCTTCCAATAAATTTTCTCGTTCAGCTCCCTTAATAAGTCTACAAGGCAGCTGTTAACTCAGTTATTATTATGCCCATTTTCTAGTTAAAGAAACTGAGAGTCTGAGAGGCTGTGCCCGGCTCAGATTGTCAGACTCCTAGCTGATAAACGTTAGTCAGAAGCCATTCGTCTAAGCTTATTAATAACAAAATAAGAAATTTCAAACGAAATAGTTAATTCTCCTGTATGATTATCATTGTCTAAATAGTATTCTTAACTGCGTGATAGAGGAGAGAGAATCTGCTTTTATAAATGATTCTGATGAAAGTCCTGTTAGAAGGAATTTGTTCATGTTTTTCCTGATTTTATTCATCATGACACAATTTGAAAATCGACATGAACTTTTTTTAAAAGCTTCTCTTTGGTACTTGTTGTATATTTTGCAATTAAAAACCATGTTTCCAAAAGTCAGTCATTGCTTTCAACCTAAGTACAGGACAAAACACAACTACCAACGAACAACTTCAGAAATAATCTACGGTATCTTTAAATGATGCCCCTTTATATTCCGACACTTCTGCAGCAGAAAGGGTAGAACAATTCGGGTTAAACACTTACAGCGTGTCCTTTGTTTCCTTCTTTGAGCTTTGCCATTTGAATGTGTCTGTGTTTTATGTACGTACTACTCCAGACATATGCTAAGACATAACCTTCTGACACTATCTATTTGCCGGAAAGATACAAATTGAAGACCTGAAATCTAATATTCAATAAATCAAAAATAAATGTGTCAGGAGATTTAGCACAAGTGGCACATGAGGGGACGTCTTTTCTTTTCTTTTTTTCCTTAATCTGTAAAAGGCAAATGTCATAGTTGATACATTGACTAAACTACAATGGAGAAAGTGTTCACTCCAGATGCTGAGTCCAGGGCATCAGGGCTGTGAGCAGAGGATGGAGGATAAAGGCATGTGACTTCTAACTCCATCTTGGGAAAGGAATAAAGGGAACTTTCTCAGGACTCACCCACAGGGGTGAATGAAAATGGCTTAGGGAGATTTAAAAATAAAAGTTGAAATTCCCAGAAAATGCCTCCCCGAGAGTTGCTGAACTAAAGGACATCCAAACCCAGAGCCTTAGAGCTCTGTGGATGTGTTGCATGCTAAAATTAAAATCTAGGGGCTCCCAAAGGGATGACCAGAATAAAGCCATGCTTCCCAAAGTGTGAGACAGGTTCCACTGGTGGAAGATTATCTCAAGTGCTTTGCAGAGAGACTGTTTTTTTTTTTTTTCATTTTACCTATTAAAAATTGGATTAGGCATTTAATGACTACATATTAAAATATAATAAGCATATTAAACTGGTCATTTTGGGGATTAGTAAGATAGAAATAAACTTAAATTAAGTTTGAAAGAGTTTCTTTAAGGAAAATAGTAAGGAAATAACAATCCAGATGAGATGTGATTTTGGACAAATATTCTAAAGGTGGCACTCAAAGGACTAAGGCTGTGTTAAATGCTGCAACAGATCTTAACATCATTTGGTAAAACAATTACCCTCTTCCCTTTGTCCCTTTTTCTCCTTTCTCTGGACATAGGGGGTATAAGACAGCCTCTTTTAGCCTAACTTACCTTTCAGAATGATGCATTGTGCCCAATGTTATACTCCATTCTTATTCTTCACTCGTTTCTCACTCTCACCTCCACACCCCAGAGGGCAGATTCTGCATTCCAGGCATTTAGTGTCTAGGCACTTAATAAACGTATGAATGAAGGAACACCTGCTTTATCCCTATACATCTCTGAACTTCAGCTTGACACACACACACACACACACACACACACACACACACACACACAGCATCAGCAACAACTCTGCTTTTGAGCTCACAGTATTGCCCCCTCAAGTCACCTTTACTTGCTCTCTGACACTTCAAGTTGGTTCCCTTAGACTTACAATGCGACGCACTAAAGCGCCGTGTGAGATTAAGAAGGATTCCAGAACGACTTACAGAGTGTGTTGCAGTCTCAACAGTTCCTTCTGCATTGTAGAGTCAAGTGATTTAAGATTTGTTTTTTAAACTGTAGGCTTGGCCCCGATGAGCCCACAACAATCAGGATAATTGCCCTTTTCACAGTGGTTGGAGAGGAAAGGGAAGGTCTATGTCAATGAGCAAATGGCATTTCTCTTCCTTAGGGAGATTGGTCAAGAATAAGCAAGTGACTCAATTGCCAAAGGAGATGCAGAGAGACGTTTGCGGTTTCTGAGAAAGAAAAGAATTCTCACTACTGAAAAATCCTTTGGAAACAATCATCTATTTTCCACTGGATCTAGTTGGGTTCAGATATGAGGCCTAGCACTATTATCATCATTTCGTTGCTCGGATGAAGCGCTGGAAGAGCCAAACAGAACCGGAGACTGATGGGAAATTGCATCTGAATGAAGGCTGATCGAAACTCCTGGTCTGACCTCAGTCTGAAGCCCTAATCACAGCCTTACATTCAGCAAGACAATGAATTCTACTTATTTGACCACTTTAAAGATGTTTTTTCCTATAACTTGTGGCAAAATATATATATATAATTAAAAATACATATATACATATATACACACATATATTTATTATATATAAACAGATATATGTGATATATATAAAGATACATTTTAATCTACATAAGGTCTAAATCTGTTATCATATAGCCATTTTCTCTCTTGAGTCACTGGTAAAATTCCAAAAAGAAGGAAAGTGATCACATCATTTACCTAATAGTTTTGTTTGGTTTATTTAGTGCTTTCTGTTTCTCCACTATACAAAGAGCCAAAATAATAATAATAATAGTAATGGTTAACCCTTAATTAACATTTGCTATCTACCTGACAATCTGCTAAATGCTTTACAGGGATCATATTTAATCCTCCCAACAACCTTTTGAAATGGTTCCCAAATTTATTCTCATTTTACAGATGAGAAAACGGAATGTTTAAAAAATCTGTAGTCTCAGAATAAACACCATTGATGTGGTCAGTGGCCAAATAATACTGTGTTTTCATGAATTCTGCCTACCTCACTAAACTAAATCCTATGACTATTCTCTATTAAAACATGTATATTCTCCTAGTATGAATTGTCTTTCAATTTTGTCTGCTTGCTATCTGCTTTTCTACCACTCGCATCAGAATTTCAAGAGGAAGTTTTTCAGTCTGGTTGTTTTTATCCCAGTATCTAGCATAATAGATGCTCAATAAATACTGAATGAATGAATGAATGAATGAATGATAAATGAATGGAAAAATAAACACATTTGCCTGTGTTAGTTGAGGCTGCTGTAACAATTACCATAGGCTTAAAGACCAAAAATATATCTCTCACTATTCTGGAGCATGAACGTCTAAGATCAGGGTACCACCACGGTTGGGTTCTGGTGTGAGTCCTTCTTCTAGTTAATAGAAGGCAATCTTCAAGTTGTATACTCACATGCCTGGGAGCAGAAAAAAGAAGGAAGCTCTCCTGTCTTTTCAAATAAAGACACTAATCGCCTCACGAGGGCTCCATCCTCATAACCTAATTACTTCCCAAAGGTTTTATATTCAAATACCTTCACATTGGTGAACAAATGAATTTTGTGGACACACAGAAAAAATGCAGTCCGTACCATTGCCCAAGAGTACATAGGTAATAACTATCACAGTTGACCAAAGGCTAACACCCTTAAATGCTAGGATATTCCATAAGAGCACAGAAGCTGGATGGTCCCACTCCATCCAGCTTCACCAGAATCACCAGACTTCAAAAAATTGCACTGACTTTGAATAACAAAGGGAATCTCTAGGGAATCCCATTTTTATTAAGCGCATCAGATACTTATGTTTAAGACCTACAGTGATAGACTGAATCCTCACAACAGAGGAATGCAATATATAATACCTCTGAGTAGAGACTGTTCAAAAGTTCAAATGGTTTAGTTCACTTTCTTTGAAATCATGCCTTCATTTCTTTTTTAGAGAAGTTTTCCAAATCAATGCCTTCAAGTTAGCTATTAAATACAATTGTAACCCTACACCTTCTACCTCCTTAATACTTGGTAGCTGCTAACGAATTTTTGAATATTGTCTCTTAACTAAGCCCATAACGCTGCCCTGAGACCAGTGAGACACATACCAATTTACATGTGACGGCTCAGAGATGTGAAATGATTTAATTATTAGCACATAGAGAGGGGGTCGATCAGCTGTCCAGCCAGCAGTTCCATCAAGTGTTGAAAAAGTAATCTGTAAGCCAAATCTTTGAGACCACCTGCCCTGAGCAAATGTTGAGCTGACATCCGGGCTAAACCTGAGCAGAGGTGGCCATTGCTATAGTAACTCCCCTTGTTTCGTGTTTGGCTGTAACCTCAGATTCCTTGCTTTCATGGAAACTTCTCCCCTGAAAACAAAAGTTGGAGCCATGGTGATGTAGAGGGAAATGCCTGCCAAGGCAATGAAGGAGGGCTTTGCTCCTGTCCTTTATCAACCTTCAGTACACATGACCCAGGTCAGTGTCACCTGCCATCTTTAGTCAACTAAAGGATGAAGCCAATTTGGGAAACATGTAAAGTAAACTCTCCAGCACATGGGGGTATACTTCCTGGCATTATTTTGTATTGATTTTGAGTTTTCTTTTCCTTATTCTTTCTTTATTTTTTTAAGTTTATTTGTAGTGAAATAGGATTTTGAGATGTACTAATTAGTAGTTTATGAAGTTAAGGACTTTATATTCACTTTCAATCTCCTATTTATTGAAGACCCAAACACACAGAAAAAAACCACTACATTTCATTAGAGTAAAAAATGTTTTTTTGCAAGTTAATTTCAATTGCATTTTATCATATGAATAATTTTAAACATCAATTTAAAAGCAAATTATTTACCTAAAAATTGTCACAAGCCTAAATATAAACCTCTCTCTAGATGGTATTACATATCTCCCTTGTACAAAAATGCAATATATAATACCAATGTGAGAAAGCTTGTATTAAAAATAAGTTTAATACATGTTTCTTATTAAGTCTTTCACACATCAAAATTATTGTTTGTTTCCAATAACAAAGAAGTAGAAGTCTTTGGATTCGGAGCTTTGAAAAATACTGCCAAAGGATATTCTCATTAACACTCTCTGCTCCTGTTAAATTCTACAGAAGTGAAAACATGAAAATTGAATAAAAGAATATACCCATAGAACACTTTTATAAATATTAAAAGTGTCAAAGATGAAATAGTAGCTTTGCTATTTTTTAAAATATATTAGAGAGATTTGAAATTCCCCCATCACCACAGCATCTGGCTACAGTCAAAGTGCTTAATGAAAAAGATGAGTCTATGTGTTATATTCACAAAAGAATTTTGTACAAGCATGTACTATGGAAGAGATAAACAAATTACTTTCAGAAAGTGCTATGTCAAAGACATTAATTCTGGCACAGATGCATTATTTGTTGGCTATAATACAAATATTATATATTTCCTTCAAAAATTGCTAGTATTTTACCAAATAAATGAATACTATTTTTAAAAAGCCAAGTACTTTGAAGAAACTAATAAACTTCAGAAAGCCAGAATGCATGTATTTATCTAGCTATTTATTTGAAAACTCACAGAGCGACCATGCATTTACATATTAGATGGTACCACTGTTTAACTGTTTTTCTAGGTCAAATGGGCAATTATCAGCAATTCATATGGGTCAGCCTAACAGAATGTCTATTATCAGGCCACACCATTCTTGCTTAATGCAAGTAACAAAGATGACAAGGACAGGCTCAGCTATCCCAACTGTAAACTAATAAGAATCTTGACCTACAATACTATTTAAGTGGGTTCTAAGGTAGAATTAAATCCTATGTTCTAGTTACAAACTCTTTTATTGACTATTATCTACCTCTATTGTTTCTTGCCTATTACCATATTGCCTTGTCCAAATAAATTTCACTTCTGACTTAAAGCATTTATACGCATCTCTGAGTTGTCATATACATGATACTAGCTTTCTCTTAGTCGTGATGATACCAGTTACACGTTGGTCATATCTTCATAAAAACCTCTTCCTGTATCTTATTCACATGATGGTCTGAAAAGTTTTTGGGTCATAATTTTAATTTAAAAACATCCTTATTTAGTCATCTTTCCTCCCGAATTCAGTACAGTATGAAAAGAATCTAAGGAAAAACAATTATTAAGGGTCATACTAGAAATGAGAAAACTAAAATTGTACTGTTAGGCTACCTGGAACAGATAAAATCACACACACACATACACACACACACACACACACACACATACAAGAACCACCTTCACACAATATTAAGAAAGAAAGGAGGCATGCTGAGTATTCTCTGAGGTTCTCTCTCCTACTCAAACTTGATCCAGCAGACTATTCTCTACTTTTCTCTACCCCGCTCTCCCCCTTGTCCCCTGATTTCTTGTTGGGTTAGACCAGTGAGAGGCATCAGTGAGAGACCAAAGGGCAGTTATGTGTGAGAAGGTGAAGGAATGACACCTCCCCACACCCTGGTCCCTTTCATTCTCACTGTGCTTCAGCAGAAACTGTTCTTCATGTCTCAGCTTCAGGTAAGAGACCCCTCTTCCATGGGCTTACACACCAGGCTCCAGGAACACTTTCTGTTCCCTCTCAGACCTCTGCGTGATGATGGTTTCACTCTGTGGCTGATCTCATGTGTGTCACCATCCTTTGCTGGTTTCCTTACCCCTGCTCACACCTCTGTAATTTAGATTCTTTTCAGCTAAACTCTTTGATGATGTTATTTATTTATAATACTTTCCAAATCACAGAAGCACAGCATTTTGTTTGTTTGATATAAGCTTTTTATACTATTTGCAATACAATATTTATAATATTGTAAGCAAGTAGGCAAACAAATAAATACACACATTAATAAATGGACTTTACAAACAGTTGAGAAGAGTTCTGAAAATACCTATGTTTGCCACTGGAGAAGACTTTAAAAGTAGTGGTTTTATTGTATTAGCTTTCCAAGGGTTTTTTTTTTTTTTTGTAATAACTTTAATCAAGAAGTTATCACAAAGGGGATTTGATTGGAATATCTTCTTTCATTCAACAAATGACTAATGATACAGCTGTAAATAATGCAAATAATGCCTGGCCTCATGGAGCTTCATGTTGGCGATAAAGTCTTTAAACAAATAATGACAAATAATTACACCTATGACAATTGTTATAAGTATTAAGAAAGAGAGATACAGTGAAAATTAATCTGGGTCCAAGGGAATGATTCCTAAGCTAAGAAATGAAGGATGAATTAGCTAGGTGCAGGGGTAGGTAAAAAGCTGCTTAGATGTGCATAAAATCTCTATGGTGTGAAGGAGCACAGGGTAATTGAAAAATTGAAAGTAAACCAAAGTGACTATATCATAGACAGTGTGTTGGGGGATGGTAAGATATGAGGCTAAGAGATCAATGCATGACATAATTTTAAGACCTTATAGTTAATGTTAAAGATTTTGGAGGCTATTCTAGGAGCACTGGCAAACCATTGATGGATAATAGAAGGGGGATAACATGATACAAATTTGCTTTTGTAAAGACAACTCTGGCTGGTTAGAGAAGAAAGAGAAAGAGGCAGGTTATTGAAGAAGTAACAGTGAATAGGAGGAGAACAAGTACAGGACACTATTGATTTAGACTAGGATGTTAGATATGAGGAGAGGTGAGCAAAATTGAGAGAATGGAAAGTAATTGAGTGTGGTTGGGGGTAGAAGAAGGCATCAAAGGTGATAACCAAGATTCTACATTGAGAAGAATACTGGTCGAAGGTGTCATTTATCGAGATGGAGAATCCGGGTCAAGAGCAGGTTTGTAGTAAAAGAGAACTGATTTGTTTTAGAAGACTTGAGTTTGAGGCATTTAACCCATGGACCAAGTCAACAGTTGAGTTTGAGGGAGGGGAGAACCAGACATTGCCTGGAAAGGGAGCACTAGAGGGAAGGGTCAAACTTCGGATGAAATGTCAACCTTGAAGATTGAGTGGAAAAAAAGAGATAGGAGGGCGCAAAGATTGACCGATGAGTTGAGTGAAAAACAGAAGTTTCTGGTGTAGGTGGAGTCAAATCAAGAAACTGTTTCAAGGAAGAAAAAAAGAAATTGTTTCAAAGAAAATCAAATACACTGTAAGTGTTTGAGATTTCAACTAAGATAACAATGAAAGCTTGCCTTTTGGACTTTATGATGCTGAGGTCAATGGTGGCATAACCAGTTTGGGAGTGGAAAACTGATAGTATGGAGTGCAGCAGGTAAAGACAATGAGTAGAGACACCTCCTAAAATTGTTGGGAGGGAATCAAAGTAAAGTGCAGGAGTGGGAGGAAACAAAACAGAGGGAAGATTTTCTCTTTCTTTCTTTCTTTCTTTCTTTCTTTCTTTCTTTCTTTCTTTCTTTCTCTCTTCCTCATTAAAATGAAAGAGGCAAGTTTAGCTGAAATAAGAAAGCTCAAGTAGAGTAACAAGACTCAGGAGACAGTAGATAATGTAAAGTACAATATTCCTGTGGTGGCAGGAAGAGAGGGACTTGAGCAACAGTGAAGAAGTTGGACTTGAACGGAAGGTGTAGAAGATCTACTATCACTTCCATTGTAGCAGATGGGCATATTTGGTTTCAGGAATTGAACATCTTCCTCTCTAGCAGCTTATACTTTCTCTGTGAAGCAATAAGTAATCATTTACTGAGCATGGAAAATGGTGGAAGCCTAGAGGTTTGACGCCACTGTGAAATACTGAAATAAACAATATGTTATATGGAATTTCAAGTCAATTTAAAAAGAAAGAAACAGATCTCCCAAGAAGTGTTGAAGGTCCATTTAACATTAGCAACTATGAACTTAGAGGTACTGATAAATTCTATGCAATACTTTTTCAACTAAGTTTAGTATGTCCAACAAGGAGCATTATTGCCTGAATGACAGAGAACTCATCTCTTACTACATTTCTATGCAATTTTGAGTATATACCTCTGTAAATTGCCATGTCCATCCATGTACCCATGCATTGTCACCACATAAAGATGCTCCTTTAATGCTCTTATTCTCAAATTTAGTCTTGAAACCACTTTTCCTAATCTATTTCTTGTTCAGAAGCCATTTCTTGGAGCTTAGGATCATTTTGTGTTTACAACTATAGTTCACCTCTCAAACACCAAATTCCTATGGTTTTGCCTATGATGATCTTTCAGCATATGCTATTTTATGCTACCGTAAAGAAATGATTTTCATTTGAAAATTAGAAGTGCTCTTTAGGGGGCGCCTGGGTGGCACAGCGGTTAAAGCGTCTGCCTTCGGCTCAGGGCGTGATCCCGGCGTTATGGGATCGAGCCCCACATCAGGCTCCTCCACTATGAGCCTGCTTCTTCCTCTCCCACTCCCCCTGCTTGTGTTCCCTCTCTCGCTGGCTGTCTCTATCTCTGTCAAATAAATAAATAAAATCTTAAAAAAAAAAAAAAAAGAAGTGCTCTTTAGTCACTGACGTAAGCCCATGATTAGGGTAAATAACACAGTTATACTGTCTATACAACCTAGAGCAAAACTTCTTGTCTACCCTCTTCTAACACATTCTCTCTGTTACTGTCATAATAATAATATTAATCCCTGTTTCTAACAACAAAGTCCTCACAGAAATGCTCTATCAAATACAGGCTTTCCACATACTAAAATCAAAATTTAAAAAAATTCTATTTATTTATTTTAGAGATTGAGAGAGCACAAGGGTTAGGGTCTAGAATACCTGAGCTAGTTGAAGAAATCTCAAAGTATAGGCTGATTTTACCCTGAGTAGTGATTAGTTTCTTGGAGAGCTATGAACTGACACTCATGGCTAATATTCAGGGTTTCTGGGAAACTCTTAAACATGTAATAAAATACATGTGCATATGTTTGTTTATGCATTTTTCAGGGAGAATACTCATAAGTTTCATCAGATTTCAAAAGGAAACAATGGTGCCCAAATGTGTAAGTTTTACTTACTGGAGAAGTCTTGAAACTAACATTTGTACAATTTGGGTCTACTTGCTGCTAGGTGTATATACTCCCAGTCCCCTCACCCCCCCCCCCACCACATACACATTGATCCTTTTAGATCCTTGGATTTAGTGATTTAAATCCCCAAGAATAACTTCAGAATAACTTGATTTAAATCCTTTTGGAGATTCCTTCCTTCACTCAATATTAGACAAGTCCTGAGTTGGTCACAAATTTGATTTTATGAGAGGTGCCTGGGTGGGGCAGTTGGTTTAGTTTCTGATTCTTGGGTTCTGCTCAGGTCATGATTTCAGGTGTGTGGGATCAAGCCCCGCATCAGGCTCTGTGCTCAGCATGGGGTCTGCTTAATACTCTCTCTCCCTCTCCCTCTGCCCCTCCTGCTTGTGCTCTCTCAAAAATAATCATGCTCACACATTTTAATAATACCTGTCCTAACAAGGTAGCATGTTTCTCTTAATCCAGAACTTAAAAATTAGAGTAAAGCTTTACATTCTTAAATGATACATGTTGTAAGATTTTAGGTGTTTTTAAAATTAATTATCATAATTCAGGAGTTACTCCATAGAAAAAAAAAATAGAGAGATGAAAGTGAGATTAGAGAATCATAAATCTAGGCTGGAGGTAGATTTACCATTCATCCTTGTTTGCTCAGGCAGGTGAAAGAATGTTTCCCAGGATATAGGGCTGTCAGCACTAACACTCAGCAAATCTCTGGGAAACTGGGATGAATGGGTCAAGCAAATAGGCAGATGACATTATTGACTCTTGGCCAATGCAGCATGCCTCAGAAAACTATCCTTTGTCAGCATTATCAATTCAAATTTGTGCTAAGGAAAAATTACAAGTAGTAATAACTAAAATCTGTGATAGGCAGAGAGATGAACACTTTTGCAAGGAATATAGCTTTTTAGATCTAGCCTTATAATAGAAGTATAATTATTACACATCTTAAGGATGAGATTCAGTAATTAGTTCAAGTCACATAGTGAAAAAGTAGAAGTCGAACATTCAAACACAAGATATTTGACTCCTGGGAGTGAACTTTTAACCACAGCGCTAATACACACTAAGTCTTTAAAATCATTTGAAACCTGTAGAAAGCATCAACTGTCTGCTTAAGAATAAAAAGGTTATACTATTTTCCAGGACATAATTACTCTCATCTCAAATAGCTAATGAGTTAAGGTACAGAGATACCATATGTGGACTAAGTAAGATGAAGCTAGACATTTCAAGACAGGTTCTGATACTAAGATATCCATTTTTATTTAATTTTACTTATTTTATTTTGAATTCAATTTTTAAATAAGTGTGACTAATACAGGTACAAGGCAATAAAAAATGCATACAAATAAATCCATGTGCTTAAAACAGAGACAAGAGGAATTAAATAGTTCACATGTTGGTCTTAATAGTTTGGGCAATATAATTTCATAAAAACACATTTTATGTTCTCATTGTAATTAGAGAAAAGATGTTCAAAGAGGATGTCAACCTTAGAATCCTTTTCAGAGAAGTATGTGCATTAGAAAAAATAGACCAAATTAGAATTTTGGAGAAATTATATTTCTTGGCTATTATTGTTTGAAAATACAGTCATTATCCTCTTATGAACCCAAGTTTCTTTTTAACATCTTTGAGAACACATGAGAATATTTAGGTTTGTCCTGAAATTAGATACTTTAAATGTTAAGGACAAAGGCATTCTCCTCTATAGAGACAGTAGAGGGTATCATATTTCTAATTAATTCTTCTCTTCAATTTTTTTCCCAACCAAACACAGCATGAGCCTCCTGTATATTTTGAGAGCCGTGTTATTAGTGCTCAAGCATGAACTGGGCAACATTTATTTGGCCACTATATACTGGATTTAAAGATCAAATAAGAGTACAGATTGATGACTACTAATAGCCTTTCAATTAGACTTTCTCTAAGTCTGCGCATTCCTAAACCTATAGAAACTCTAAATTTTCAAAATGTCATTTCCAATTCTATTCATAACTTAAGCCCAGAATTTAACCCTACTGGCATCTATGAATCAGGTTAGGGCATTCCATTAGTTTCTACAGCAGCAAATATTTAAAATGTTGGAAAGGTTTGAGAAACCTGTGAGATGTGGAGCTCTTTTTCCCCCAGATAAATCATAAATTTTCTTTTAAAGTAAAGCCAACCAAAACGAGACACCATCTGTAAAATTTTAAAGTCAGGTATTCATCACTGTGATTTAAAAAAGGATAAAGGCAACCCAGATGGATGATTCATTGGGACAGCATCACAGAAGGCAATCTGGTGTAATATTGAATGCACCTGTTGGAGGTGGAAGAGGGGAGAAAGTGAGAATATTTTTATCTTCCATTATTATCCAGAAATATTACAGTAAAAATATTTTACATAGCCCAAATTAACTGAAGATGGACGGTTAGGTTCAATTTTATTTCTTTTTGTAGGATGTGCCCACACTTGGCAAACCAAATTGGCTGTAATAATTCAGTGAAATGGTATATTTCCCTAAATAAAAGCAAACAAAGGGTTAAAATGGTTTTGGCTGAATGCTTCAAAGATTAAACTCATCAATCACCCAATGGAATCAATTGTTTATGCATGCAAACATAGTCTTTATTTGTTAAATTCTCAAACAGAATGAGTTTACATGAGAAAAGAGAATTAGGTATAGTCAGGAAAAAAAAAGCAACTTTTAAGATGAGCAGTGAGTGAAATTTATGGAGTAGGGAGTGGGAAAGGAGGAATTACCATTTCTCAAACTCTTTTCCTTTTCCCATTTTATAGAAATTGGAAAGAAAAGATGAGGGAAACAAAAGAAGCAAAGAGGACAGGTGTTTAGGAGAAAAGGGGAGAGAAAAAGTTAGAGCCTTGTCCTGGAACTCTCTCCCAATATGGGAAGTGGAAGAGCATCCTTTCCCTCAAGGGAATGGCAGTTTGTTAGCTTGGCGTTCCCTGTGATTGACTACCAGCACTCCACTCACCACGGACACCATCTGGAATCAGCTCAAAGTTCGCTTCCTCCGGAGCACCTGCTAATCTATGATGGTTGAGCATGGCTTATCCTCCTACCTTCTACCTGCAGTCGGATGTGGAGGATTTAGGAGGTTTGGGAGTCTGTGACAGAGTTGCATTCTCAGTTTTGTTCCTAATAATCCTGTAAGTTACAGTTTACCTTCATTTCCATCTCTTTCCCTTGACTTAAATTATTGCTAAATACCACATTCTCAGGGTATCTTCCCTAACTCCATGCTGGGTGGGGAGCTTGCTTAAGATGCTCTCTCTGCATCTCCCTCTACCCCTATCCTCTCTCTCTCTTTCTCTTTCTCTCAATAAAATAAAATAAAATCCATAAGCAGGCATTTAGATCTGTCTTGCCCATTGCTATGCCCTGTACATAGTAGACACTCAATAAATACCTGCTTCTTGAATGAATTATTTGTCTTGGCCACTATATCTAGGTTATATCAGAAGTATCCTACTTCATTTGTCACTATCTCTTTGAGGGCAATAGATAAGATAATGGTCAATTTAGGGCTCATGTGTGACAGTGAGAGAGTATAGATTCTGGAGGCTACAGACCTGGTTTTGTATCATTGTCTCACTATTGCAACCTGAGATTTGGACATGGAACTTCAGCTTCCTTTCTTTTAAGGTGAGAATTAATATAAAACCCTCTTTTTGGTGTTACTCTATCAAATAACTTTTGTGAAAAAAATTACATATAGTAAAAAGTTATAGAAATGTTGGCTATTTCTGTTTAGTAAGTCTGGCTGATTTATCTGAAGTAGTAAGTAGTAGATTGGCGCCTGCAAAATATATTAAGGCATTTGTACTCCTTGGGTATGATCTGCAGTAATAACTGGCTGGACACCTGAAATACTTTATTTATGCTCCCGAGTAGTTCAATCTTTCTTGAACCGCTAGCTTTAGAGACCCAGTTGGTCATTGTAGCTGAATTATATAATAGCATCTATCTTTTTTACATAATGTTATGATTGAACTGAAATAATTACAACTTTACTTTATATGCAGCATGCATTTTTCATATCATATAACCTATTCTTTAGCAAATGCACTTAACTTTTAAATGTTGAGAAAGAAGTCATTCTTTGGTATGTTTATTGTCACTTGAGAAAAATTGGTGTGGTAAGTTTATTGTCTCGAAAGAAAATTGTTGTTTGACTCTGTAAAATAGCCTACTTTTCATACCACTGCTGTAGCACTTCATTTTAGAAATGTGGTATTTTAATATTGTAGGAGCATGAAAAGGAGGGGATTTCAGTCACCAACTGAGAATCATGAGCTCAAAGTCTTTAAGGAATGAAACAGCTGGAAATGAGGGGAGAATGGCTGGATTTTTTTAACCTTTTATTTGACGTCCCTCTGACTTCACCTCCCACGTGATTCAGATTCATTGTACAGTATTAAGTCTGACGCCAAGCAGAAAACCTTAGGCTGTAGGAGAAGTCGCAGCAAGCTGAGAAGCAGGTAGGCCTACCTTCCACCGAAGGAGTAATCCAGTGCCATTTGCTTTAATTAAGCCATGCTGATTCCTCTGCAAGTTAATCCCTCGAAACCTGACATAAACCAAGCGTGCCCTGCTAGGCTGTTACTTCTGCTGAGGACTGAACATACCCTTGTCTGATTCTTACTATTATTTTAGTCATTCTTCTTTCTTGCCCTAGAGACCCTTTTTAAAAACTGATAGAGGCTTCAAATTCTGCCTTGTTGAATTAGTCTAAATGGATATAGAGTGGATAAAGAAAAACCACCATATACAGTATCAACAAGGTGAGTAGTGGTCACTGATCGAACCCCACTCACTCTATAGGAAAGGAAGCCAGGGTGGAAGAAGTTTGAGTGATTCATTCAGAGAGTGAGAGATGGAGATGAAATGAAGAGTGGAGTCTCCATGCCAAGTCTAAGGCTCTATCCATGGAATGTTCTCTACTTTGAGTGTTCTTTTTGGCCTACTCAAATATTTGTAAATATTAGAGTATAGCAATGAAATGATTTATTGCCTATCCATCCGGGAAAGGACAAACTACAGAACTGGTGCAGTTGGGCAGATGTTTATTCCTTAAATGGGAAAATACACAGTCAGTGTTTAGGTCAGTGGTTTACTAATTACTCAGTGAGTGTTAGTCAACATGCATTTATCAGGCACTGAGATTCCCTGTGTAACAACATCTGAGGTATTTGTGAATTCTCTCAGAATTGGACAGTATGAACCACTTACATAGTCATGCATTAGCTCTTGTGACTGTGGACAATACATATAATTCTGCAGCTCGTTTTCCTCATCTACAAAAAGGGAAAGCCAATATTAACCATCCAGTGGTGCAAGCATAATACCTAGAATTTAATAGACGCTTGTAAATGGTGGTAGCCATTGAAATCTCATAATGATATCCTCATCGTACAGCAGCTAATGACTGAATATTTTAACCCAGATTTGAGAAATAGAGATAGATTAAAATTGGCAACCATCTCACTTCCCTTTATTTCCACGCACGTGGACAGACTCTATTTCCTTACCCCCTTAGAGTTAGGTGTGACCATAGGACTTTCTTTGACCGTTGACATAGAGCACAAGTGTCATCTCTAGGTGGAAGCACGTAAGAGTCAGTGCATTATCCTTTATGCTTTCTTCTGAACTATTTACTGGTGTTCTGGATTATCACCGCCCGCTCCACCTTGACACCTTCGGTAGGGACCACAGGGAGAAGAGCACCCTGCCAATGAAAGACGGACGTGTACGTGAGGAAAAATTAAGGCTGTGTTGTTTTCTTCCCCTGAAATTTGGAAAAATCGTTTTCCCTTATTACAGTGTAACCTACAATATCTTGATTTACACAAGAAGAGATTCCAAAGTTAAATCTTCACGGTAACTATTCCTGCAATAACATTCACATAAATCCTTACTAGTATTAAACTTTTCCTGTAAAAATTCCTTGTAACTTATTGATTTTGTCCCTCATACGTATCAATAAATCCAGTCAACAATATTTTCTGAGAACACCTGTGTACATAGCATGCCATATTCCCTAATTTCTAAAACAGTGACTTTTTTGTAGTAGACATGCAGTAGATGCTTATTAAACTGAATTATTGAATTGAATTAGATCGTGCCATTATTACTCAGAAGACCACAAATTACTGTGTTTCTCTTAGGATAACTATTAGCCAGTATGCCATTATGGATCTAGAAGAATGAGCCAGACATCTAGCAACTTAAAATATTTCAGCTCAGTTTCACCTACAAATAGGAAGGTACTTCTTATGTCCACCATAATTCTCCTTTGCAACCCATGAGTTCTATATGATTGGGTTTAATGTGGAGTGAACGTAGAAAATTATAAAAGGAGAATAAACCTTAGGCCAAAGTATACAATTTATATTTGGCTCTTTCGTGCACCCCCCCCCCCGCAACACCATTTTCTGTCTTTCTAGTCCTCCCCAAACTCTGGACATATATGTGACAGAGTATATCTGCCCATTAAGCCATATAGCAATTCAGTTTTTCTTGCCTCTGATCCCCGATCTTAGTTCATGAAGCCGAGCCCCAGGATTAGCCAATCAACGGTTTCTATCAACCTAATACGCAAGCCTTAGACTAAGGCTTCTGTTGGCATCTTGCCACAGTGATATAAGAGCCTGCCTAACAATAAACTAACACAAAGGGAAACATTAGAGAGAGAAAGAGAGAGATTATCCTTTTTCAGTATTCTCTCCCCTTTCCAGTCTCACCAATCCCTTTTCCAGACTTGGGAACCTGCCGGCTTGGCAATTCTCCATACCCTACAACTTAAACCATTTCCTCTGCAGCCTCTTGAGAAGTCAGGTTGCTCTTCTACTCAGGTTGCACAACAGGGAGTCTCAATCAGTGGTCTCCTAGACCACCAATCATCACCTCCACCTTCTTATGATATAGTCCCCACAATTGGCTATTACAAATGTTCCCTATTCCCCCCAAGCTCCTCCTCCCAATTTCATGTCTACTTCTTCAATCCTAGAAAATGGCTCTGCCTCCTAATTCATCTAAAAGTAGAGATGATTAGGAATGAATTCTCACAAATTCCTATTCCCCTAATTGGATATATTTATATTTAATCCACCTTTTTTCTTTGCCTCAGTGAAAGAATTATTATTATTTTTTATATTTCAAGTTAATTCCTTCCCATGAGCTCTCGATTTTTTCCCTTCCTATTATCTAGGATTCCTCTTATATTCATAGTCTCTCTCTCAATCTCTCTCTCTCCCTTTTCCCCTACTAACAGAAATTTACTCAGCTATTAGGGTGCCAAATTTAGCAAATAAAAACACAAGACATCCCATTAGATTTCAGATAAACAATGAAAAATGCTTAATCTAAACATGTCCCAACTATTGCATGATATATTTATACAAATATTATTTGTTTTTTTTAATCTAAAATTTAAATTTAACTGGACATCCTGTATTTATCCTGGCAAATCTATTCAGCTACTGTGCATACAAGTGTACAATCCTTACAGGCAAGTAGGGTGGCCCATCTCATTGCTTTCTCATCATTTGTATCAACTATCAACTCATTGCGGAGGAATGGTCTTGGTTTCATGCTGGCATATGCTTTCAATTGCTCCAGACCTTTTTCTCACAAATAGTGACCTCGAGAGCATCACTTCAGTGTTATTATGGCAAAAACTCCTTACTGGCTAGGAATAAAGACTGATAGGAGGGGATAAGGAGACTGGAGGAAGCAGGAAAATCTGTTCTAATGCACATATACGTCCAAGTGCCCCACGGCACACACTCCTACTCATTCGCACAAACGTTCATCATCTTTACATCTCATTCCAGCCATTACCTTCTCTTTTTCCTCTTCACAGAATTCTCTGCACTACCCAATTCCCAACCCTATGTAATCTGCCATCGTTCTCATCATTCTAATAAGTCTGCTGAAAATAAGGTTATTAACCAACTTCTAATCATGAAATCCAGCAGATGCATTTAGTCCTTACCGTACCAGTTCTTTGCTTGGTTTCCTATGTTTTACTGTCCTTTCTTCTGCAAACACTGGTATGGTTTGAGTTATATCCCTCAAAAGACATAATGAAGTCCTAATTCCTTATACCTGTGCATATAATCTGATTTGGAAAAATGGACTTTGCAGATGTAATCAAATTAAGATGAGGTCATTAAGGTAGGTCCTAATCCAACATGACTTATGAGAAGAAGGAAATTTGGGGTGCCTGGGTGGCTCAGTTGGTTAAACGTCTGCCTTCGGCTCAGGTCACAACTCCAGAGTTCTGGGATTGTGTCCTGAATCAGGCTTCCTGCAAAGCAGGGAGTCTGCTTCTCCCTCTGTCTCTGCCCCTCCCCCTACTCGTGCGCTCTCTCTCTCTCTCTTTTTCTCTCTCTCAATTTTTTTTTTAAGAGGGAAATTTGGACACAGACACACACACAGAGGTGAATGCCATGTGAAGATACAGACACAGGGGTAGATGGCCATATGAAGACGGAGGCAGGGACAGAAGTGACACAGCCACAAGCAATAATGCCTGGAACCTCCAGAACCTGGAAGAGTCAATGAAGGATCCTCCCCTCCAGGTTTTGAGGACAGCATGGCTCTTCTGATACTTTGAATTTGTGTTCTGGCCACTAAATTAATTGGGAGAGAATACATTTCTCTTGTTTTAAGCCACCCAGTTTATGGGATTTTGTTACGGCAGCCCTAGGAAACTAATATACTAATATACCCCCTCCTTTAATCCTCAGGACACTATTTTCTGATATTTCCCACTTCTTTTCAGATGTTTAATCTTGTCCCTTTCATATGTAAATGCTGTTATTCACCAGAGTTTGACATTCAGGCCTTTATCCCTCTCATTTTATGTGATTTACCGAAGTGACCTCATCTGCCACAGAGCTTTAACTACCACCCATGTACTGCCCACCATGTATAAATGCAACTGCTTATTGCAATTCATATTAGCAGTATTAGTCAATAAGGAATAGAAACAATGGCTCGTTATATCTCTCGGTCCTAAATGCAAGTAGCACCATCTTGAAAACAGGTCACGTTTAATCCCTCTTGAATCAGTGGAGGAATTTGTGACTGAGGAAATGCACTCACCTTAACAAGCTGCCCATTCTCACCTTGTGTCCCAGAAGTGAGTCAATCAGGGTCCTCACCCCTAACTTTCCCAATTGTCATTAAAATGGTTAATTCTGAGAGCAATGTAAACATGTATTCTAACAGTTATTATGGGGCATAACAAGTCACGGAATGAAAACTGCTGAGCAAGACTAATTCTGATTATCTCCCTAAGTCGGAGGAAACCACTGAACTGAGCACCAAAGAAACTGAGTCCCAATCAGGATTATTTTAAGACCACTGTGTTGGCCCTATTTATTTATTTATTTGTTTAGTTAGTTAGTTATTATTTTACAACATGATGTTCATTTCGTTCTTTCAACTTTTCGAAGTGACTTACAGAAAATATAGAAAATAGAATAATAATGAAAAGTAATGACCTTACAAAATGTCCTTAATAACTAAAGTTTCTAAGAGTGCTGTGTTGCTTAAATGGGCAAATATGTGAAACCGGGTTTATTCTTATAAAGCAACAAAATCATGAAAGGTATTATTATTTGGAGAAAAAGAAAGTTGTTTTTCGAAGAAATAAAAATCTTTTCTATCGACTTAGGACTCCACAGTACTCAAATCTAGTATGAGGGCCCAGTTTGTGTGAAACAAGCATGAATCTGACAAACGTCCTGGCCTCTCTTCTTACAAAGCAGAGTGAAACCAACGGAGGTCAGCTAGCTCTGGGAAGAGCTGGGAGAAAGAATGCAAATGGCAACAAACCATAGCCAGAAAATGACCGTCTCTGTTGTAGACGCCATTTTTATGTCATTGGAGTTTATGAGGATTATGGCAGCCTCCCCAATCCCTATTGGATCTTGATTTTTTTTTTTTTTTAATTCGAAGTGATACTTATTAACCTGACTTATATTTGAAAACTGTCCTCCTAACGGAGTTGATGCACAGGAGTCTTCCCGATGGGTGCATCCCATCCCAGTCTCCTACTCATCCGTCCAAGCACGTGGGTTTCCTTGTACAGATGGAACACACCTGTGACTTCCCTGGCATTTGGCACAGAGCTGGCCTGACACAATCTCATTCCTGAGTGGCGCATTTGCTCCTTTTCGCTCAAAACGTCTCCTTTTAGGAAAACGGAAAACACCTAGGTACGCAACAAAGCACGTTGTCATAAAGGGCCTTCAGCGAGGCATGAGCAGCCAAGATGGGAAGATGTTTGATTACTGCCAGCGCGGTCATCCAGGAAGCATGCAAATGGGAGTTGCAAGGACACAGAGCAATAATGTTTTCCACTGCGCCAAGCTGCAGTGTTGAAATTACAGGCCCATCTGCAGGAACTCGCACTTTCTGGGAGTCTAATAGAAAGTCTTCGATTTCGTTTTTCTACCTGCCCCGAAAGCCAGATATTGCTATGTCACGTATTCCAGTATTTCGGTTTCAGTCTATCAAATCTGGTAACGAGGTGACTTCTTACCTTGAGGGACACCCCGGGCGCTGTCCCGCCCTCTCATGGCCGGAGAGCGCTTAGATCTTCAGCCCGCTCTTCACAGAGTCTGAGAAAATCTGCTGACTGGAGGACATTTCTCCTACAGCAGGCAGATGAACAAAACAGAATGGATGAAATAATGAAATAAAGGATGAAGGAATTGGCAAGCAGGAGCTTGGCCAGCAGAAAAGAATCTGCTAGTTAATAAATTGAGGTTGAACATGATGGAGTTGAAATGTAACCTTTACAAGTAGAATCCACAAGAATTCAAACTTGAAATGTTGGAAAACACAGTGAGAGACCCGTCTTTGTTTAACGGTGACCCTGGTGATTTAAGAATTGTAAATTCTAGTAAAAGTGAAAGATAGAAGAAAAGAATGAAAACGGTAACTTTTCAGTTCTTCTAAAATAAAATGGATTAGAAAAATATTTGTGAGGGCACTCAAATAAATGAATGAGATCAGATACATAGCTGTGTCTTCTTTGAATTTTCTTCCATAAAATGACTTGCAAAATCTATGCAACTCAAATATCATTGAGAAGATCTGCCTACATTTCCAGATTAAAAAAGAAATCTTATATACTAAGATCAAGATATACAGTATAACTTTGAATTATTAAAAAAGAAAGAAAGAAAGAAAACTCTCCATCCTGTTTCTCTTATGTATGGGTTTCCTGGGGTTTTTTTAAACTTTTTTTTTTAAGATTTTATTTATTTATTCGACAGAGACAGAGACAGCCAGCGAGAGAGGGAACACAAGCCGGGGAAGTGGGAGAGGAAGAAGCAGGCTCATAGCGGAGGAGCCTGTTGTGGGGCTCGATCCCATAAGGCCAGGATCACGCCCTGAGCCAAAGGCAGACGCTTAACGACTGAGCCACCCAGGCGCCCCTCCTGTTTATTTTAAATTTGTAATTTTTGTGCATATTTTTCTACCACCTTGAATGGGTTATAAAGGAACAGAAGGGATTTTAAGCAGCTGTTCTCTTACCAATGGAAAGACTATGTTAATTAATGTTAGCCCAGTTATTTCATTGTACGAAATCACTACATAACTAGTCTCAACTATAAAACCTAATGTTGATGTCGGAGTCTTAGTCCAACATTTTCAATTCCTAGAAGGGGAACCTGAGGCCCGACAAGGATAATCCTGACACAATAAAGCACATTTCAGAGTTGGATGTATTTATTTTTTTAAAGGATTTATTTATTTATTTGAGAGAGAAAGAATGAAAGGGGGGAGGGCAGAGGGAGAGGGAGAGTCCTCGAGCAGACTCCTTGCTCAATGGAGAAGCCAACATGGAGCTCAATCCCAGGACCATAAGATCATGACCTGAACTGAACTCAAGAATCAGACCCTTAACCAACTGATCCTCCCAAGTGCCCCCAGTTGGATTCATTCAAACAAAATTGTCCCACACAGCTCCTTCAGAAACCTTGTCCACTGATGTCAGGTTTGATCTGTTTTACTCAGGACCTGGAAAACATAAAGAGGCCTAGTATCTCAGAGATGGAAAGCCAGTTAGAGGCCACCTTATCCCACTATTTAATAGGTGGAGACATCAATAGTTACCGACACAAGAAAGTATTTCCTTAGGGCTATGTAATTAGTTAACTTGTTAGTGTTCGAAGTTAATGATCTTTTACCCTTCTTTCAATAGTTCACCCAGAGCAGATAGAATTCAGTCTTATTCTAAATCCAATGAACGTTGGGAAAGGTGCTTAGCTTATATGGTGACTCACTTACCAAAAGTGAACATCAGAATATTTTATTCTCTAAGCTGTGTTAGACAAAGCATCCTACCAACTAGCTTCGCAGAGGACCAAGGAAGGGGACTAGGAGAGGTAAATCCACCACCCAAACACATGGAAGGCCTGAAATCCTCCATGTTGCAGCAGAGAAAGATGCTTCCTGAATGCCTTCAGGTCCTCTTTGTATGTAAACACCTGCTCTGGCGTTCTCAACGTCCCTCTCATCAGGCTTGCGATGCCTCTGCACTGGTATCTCCGCATTAAGACATCCTCTCGGGAAAAGATTGCTATCACTCGTGTCTTAATGAACTTTTCAATCAGGGTTCAACTTTGACCAAAGGAATTTGTATTTTAGGCAACCTATGTATTTGTAGAAAGTTTTTTTTGTTGTTGTTGTTGTTGTTTGTTTTTTGCTTTTTCCTCCCTGTAAAAGCAGCAACAAGTAGGCAGGAAAAGCATTTGGGAGTACATTCAAAGTTTTTATCTGACATCCTTGAAATAACACTATATGGTTGGCTTCCTTTGTTGTCTTTGTGTAAGCCAAAATCTGGTCCCACATGGCCTGCATGCTAACCAGGGCATAGTCATATGACCACACATTTGTAGAGCCCACCTTCCTAAGTGTGGCTTATGACCTGAAAGGTCATCCCTTTTTAGTGACCCTCCCAGAATTCCCCATGTCAATATGTAACAGGTGACTGATAAGTACTGAAGGATCAATTTAATTTAACTTTGTTTTTGTAATATTACTGGAGAGTCTAATTGAGGTAAATGTTTCAAATTCCAATATAATTACTTACTGCACAAAAATGGTTTTGTAGTTTGCAAATACTAATAGAACACCTTCCAAGTTATTTATCACTTTATTAAACCTATAAAAGAAAATGCCAGAGAAGCCTGTTAGAAAGATTAGAGTATACAATCTAATTCCAGCTTTGCAACTGATCTGCTCATTCATTCATTGCTCATGCATGCATGCATTCAACAAACTTGTATTGAGCTCATACTATATCCACTCTATAGAACTTCATTCTAACAGAGAAGACAGGCAACAGCTGTAATAAAGAAGCAAAACATATTTTATGTTAGAAGGTTATATATGCTATTGAAAAATGAAAGAAAAAAAAGGTACATCAAAATTAGAGGAATGGGGAGAGCCCAGAATTGGGCATGATTTTGAGGGAAGTTAAAATTGCAATAACTAGGAAGGAAGGGATATTATGGAAGACATGACCTAAGGAATAGACTTGAACTATACCTATGAACCTCTGAGTTTCTAATTTTTGAAAGGAAAACATGTAACTTAGGTTAAAATAATGGCTGAAAGAGAGTAAGAATTATAATTAACATCTACCTGCGTAAGCTTTGCTATGGAATGAGAAAGATGTGGATTTCCATCATTACCACCCTTCCTACATACTCCAATCTGTTCCTAATTATATGTCTCCCAAACTTGCCAACGGGCTCACAACTTATCCGTTCTCTTCTGTTTTTTGTTTCATTGGAGTTTTTGTTTTGTTTTGTTCTTTTTGTTTTGTTTTTTTGTTTTGTCGTTGTTTACTTTTTCAATCTATTCTGCACGCAATAGCTTAATTTTGTTCTTGAAACATGACTGTACATGATCCGTACATCTTCAGAATGCTTTCATTGTTCCCCACTGCCAGTAGTTCAGGAGTCTGAACTTTGTAGAGTCTTTGAATTGCAACCAATTGCAACCAAAATAACACTGATGACTAAAATTAAAAATATTGACCACATCAAATACTGGGAAGGATGTGGGAAACCATTATTCATACATTGTTGGTAGAAATGTAAAATGCTATAGCCACCTAGAAAATAGTTCAGCAGTTCTTTATAAAATCTATCATGCAACTACTTTTTCTGAATTGTACTTTAGGCATTTATCTCAGAGAAATGAAGACATATGCTTATACAAATCATATACACAAATATTATAGCAGCTTTATTCATAATATCCCCAAACTGGAAACAACTCATATGTCCTTCAACAGGTGAATAGTTCAACAAACTATGGTACAGCCACACCATAGGATACCAGTCACAAATAAGAAAGAATAAACTATTGGTACACAAACATCCTGAATGAATCTCCAGAGAATTATGCTGAGTGAATAAAGCCAAGTCCAAGGTATATACTGCAGGATTCCATTTATATAACATTCTTGATATGTGACGTACCATACCTATGGAAGGTGTTACCATTGGGATAAATTGTGCAAAGGGCACATGGGATCTCTCCCAATTATTTCTTGCAACTGCTTATGAACCTACAACTATTCCTAAAAAAAAAAAATTATTTTTTTAAAAAAGCTACATTTGTTCTCCCTTTGGTCAAGTTCCCATTAATTCAATTAGTATTTGTCAAGTTTCGATTGTCAGTCTCTACTCTTAAGATTCCATTCAATACCTGAATGGCAAGAATGTATAATCTCACAAGCCGTATGGTCAGTTAGTGGTGGCTTCCTAGAACACTTTGGTGAACTGGGTTGTGAGTCCACACATATCCAAGCAGGCAAGAGTGCCATAATAACCTATTAATATCTACAATGAATATGGAGATGAGGGGTGGCAGATGGCCTCTCTGATCTCTTGAGCAGTGTAAACACATAAACAAAATTTACAATATTAGAGGGTAAATAGTAATAAACAGAGGTAATAATTCTGCCTGAGGATGTAAGGAAGACACAAAAATTATAGAAACATTTTTTTTTATAAAAGGCATAATGTAAGGGAAAGAACTTTCCATAGAGAGGAAAACATGTGCATGAGCATAGTGAGAAGTGCTGGGTGGTGGCAACAGAGCAATCCTACATAACTATGGTGGGAAGTGAACTGGAATAGACGGCTTGGGGCCACCTGGTCTTGGGCTCTCCATAGCATGCATGTTAATGATATCAGTTACTCATAATTTTTAATGATGATTAGAATCAAGGGCACATCATGATTTTAAATATTTTTTCAGCAGCATACAGACGGAGTGTCTTTATCATCATCACCACTTGGGCATGTGAGCAGTATCACTTATAGAAAAGCAGACAGAGTGAACGTGCTTCATACTGGAGAACTGGCCTCATCCTTGGAAGTTAGTCTTTTTTCCAAGTGCACCTGGCTCACTCAGAAGTATCATAGATCAGGAAACAGCTTGAGAAAAATTAGTTTAAGTCGAATTCATTTTCACAACTGGTTCATAGAGATGCAAACACCATGTTTTGGGGCGTCACATGTGGTGCATCACGCAGGCTAGTCTGGAGTTCTTAATACACAGCATCTGATAGAACAGTAATTCCCAACCTGGTTGACCATCATTCTTATCCAGGGAACTTAAAAAATCTAAATTCTCACACCATACTCGAAATTTACTCAACAAATCCCTTAAGGAAGACCTAGGGATGTATTTTTTTAAGCTCTCAAGTGGTCTTAATTTGGGGCAAGTTTGAAAACAGTACATTTAAAACTTAAGGCTTCTGATGGGCTGAATTGTGTGTCCCCAAATTCACATGTTGAAGCCTTAACTGCTAGAACCTCATAGTATATTTAGAGATAAGACCTTTAAAGAAGAAATAAAGTTAAAATGAGGCTATTAGTGTGGGCCCTAGTCAATCTGACTGGTGTCTTTTTAAGAAGAGGAAAGAAGAGGAAATCTGAACATGCAGAGAGACAGCAGGAAAGGGCATCCACAGTGAAATGACCATGTGAGCACACAGGGAGAAGGTGGCCACCTGCAAGTCAAGGAAAGGGGCCTCAGAAGAAACCCAACCTGCCAACCCCTCGATCTTGGACTCCAGAAGTGAGAAAATAACTTTGTTGTTTGAGCCACCGAGTCTGTGGTATGTTGTTGCGGCAGCCCTCGCACACTGATAAAGGCTGAAATCCCATAGAATGCTGAATAAAATTATGTTAAAATGCTTGGTCTGGTGGGAAAAGTGAAGATCAGAGCAAAGCGGAGAAGACACAACAACAGCTAGAAGATGAGTGAATGGGGAATCATCCACAAGAACTGGGAGGTGCAAACTATAGCCCACTGGACAAATCTTCCCCATTACCTATTCTTGTCAATAAAATTTTACTGAAAGACAGGGGCACCTGAGTGGCTCAGTTGGTTAAACATCTGACTTTGGCTCAGGTCATGATCTCAGGATCCCAGGATCAGGTCCCACATTGGGCTCCTCGCTCAGCAGAGTCTGCTGACCCTCTCCCTCTGTCCCTCTTCCCACTTGTGCTCTTTCTCTCTCAAATAAATAAATTATATCTTTTTTTTATTTTAATGTTTTTTATTATATTATGTTAGTCACCATACAGTACATCCCCGGTTTCCGATGTAAAGTTCGATGATTCATTAGTTGCGTATAACACCCAGTGCACCATGCAATACGTGCCCTCCTCACTACCCATCACCAGCCTATCCCATTCCCCCACCCCCCTCCTCTCTGAATTCCTCAGTTTCTTTCTCAGAGTCCATAGTCTCTCATGCTTCATTCCCCCTTCTGATTACCCCCCGCCATTTCTTTATCCCTTTCTTCCCCTACCGATCTTCTTAGTTCTTATGTTATCTTTTAAAAAATTTTCATTGAAAGACAAGGTTGTGCTCATTCATATACAATGTCTCTATGGCAGTTTTCAGCTACAATGGCAAAGCTGAATAGTTAAAACAGAAACCATTTGGCCCATAAAGCCTAAAAAATTTACTTTCTAGCCCTTTCCAGAAAAAAAAAAAAGTCAATTCCACACTAGAATATAAACTACAAGAGGGCAGGAACTTTATTTGTCTAGCACAGCACTGCCAAGATAAGTTTCTGCTTTGATCAGACTATTCTGTCTGTGCTGTCAGTATGTCTGTGCTGTCAGTATGGTAGCCACCAAACACATGAGGCTATTTAAATTTAAATTAATTACAATAAAATGAAATTTAAAATTTAGTTCCTGAGTCTCATTAGCCACGGTCAAGCTTGCCATAACCATATATGTGGTTAGCGGTGACCCTACTGCCTAACACAGGGCTAGTGTCATTCATCACTATATTCTCAATGCCCAGATCAGTGCTTGGAAAATAATAAAGAAACTTTCCAGAAATCATCACTAAATGAATAAATGAATGAATCAGTACAGAAGGAGAATGACATTTAATTGCTCATTTGTACATATGCTTTAAAATTCACATCGAATGAAATTCCAAATTATACCACTGTGGTTGGCAGATTTATAAAGAGATGCCTTCTAAAATCCCCATGTTCTGGCTTTTCAACCCTAATCAAGGTACTTCTGTAAAGGAACTTGCCAGTTGTCATTAAGGTTATGAATCTTAAGACAGAGAAATGATCCTGGAATGTCCATGTGAGCCCAGTCTCAACATGGGAACCCTGAAAAGCAGGGAAGTTTCTCCGGCTGAAGTCCGAAGACAGATGTCAGATGAGGAAGGCAGGTGCAATGAGGCAGAAGGGGAGCAGGAGAAATGAGAAGTGTCAAAAGGATTTCTCCACCCTCTGTTGCTGGCTTGAAGGAGGCCTCAAGCCTTTCTCATGCAGGTGGCCCTCCAGAAGCTGAGAACAACCGTCAGCCAGCAGCTGTATGGTTCTGAATTCAATCAACAACCTGAATGAGCCTGGAAACAAATTTCTCCCTTGAGCCTCCAGAAAGGGACATGGCCATGTTCTGAGGCTCTGAGTGGGGAACCAGTGCCTGAGTTTCAGACCCAGAAACCCTGAGATGATAAGTAGATGGTGAGCTGCTCTGTTTGTGGTCATTTGTCACTTAACCAGCCACGGTGCAGACATGAAGTCTCCCCAAATTAGATTTTTAGAGTGACTATAAATAAAGCATGAATAATTATATATTTGAAAGGAAAAACAACCCCCAGCCCATCTTCCAGCTATTCTTTCTTAAGGATTTGGGGCAAAGGCAAGCACTCCATTTATGTGAGACCATCTGGCCTCGTTCAAAAAAGACATCTTTGGAGTCAGTGTGAAAGTCAGCTGTGTTGGCCAGTCAGATAGAACGCAAGAGCGCCCAGAGACACCTCCTCCCAAGGCCCATACCTTACCAAGTCCTACACTATCGAGGGCTTTGTGAAGAAAATGCCAAGCCCAATTAGACCAAAGCACCTCTTTCTAATGTGACAAAAAAACAAAAAACAAAAAAACCACAAGCCACATAACCATGCGTTCACCTTTTATATCACTCCCCTCTCAAGTAGTCTGGTTTTTTCCACATTATCTCTTGACATACCCAATTAATTATGTTTAACATAGAACTGCAACATTCTCCAGGAAGCCCAAATATAAATATGGCAAAGTGAAGTCTACCCCACACATTTAACATCTTGTAAGTTATTTTCAAATACTTTTAAGGCAATGGCAGACATTTAGAAATAGCATTGGCCTCAATGATAATCTAACAACCCACAACCCTCCTCCAAGAGCACACAATTCTCTCTGTGATCATGTGAGACCTAGAATCCCCTTATTTTGATTCTATGGCCAGTACTTTTCCTATTACCTTTCTGGTATTTCGTGATTTTCACATCTTGGTGGATACTTTCCTGTAACTTTCAGAGTGCAGCTTTCTGATTTTTACTATACAATGTACACAATAGTAGTAAAAATACAGAAGATACTTGTCACGTTGTTAGCCAAACAGAAAACCAACTTTTATACTTTATTACACTATGTATTTCGCAATTTCTTATCCGTTTTTCTTTGTTCTCTTAGTCCTTGTTTCTCATCTTCTTGGCATCTCATCTCATCTTCTTGGCAAAAAGTAATGGGCTTTTTCTGTATCCGAAGCCTCTGCCTATCTGCTTAATAAATCAGGAGTATAAATAAGCAAGCTCTCCTTATCTTTTTCTTTTTAAAGATTTTACTTATGTGAGAGACAGAGAGAGAGAGAGAGAGAGAGAGCATGAGTGGAGGGAGGGGCAGAAGAACAAGGAGACACCCTGCGGAGCAGGGAGCCCGATGGGGGGCTCCATCCCAGACCTTGAGATCATGACCTGAGCCAAAGTCAGATGCTTAACCAAATGAGCCACCTGGGTGTCCCAAGCTGTCCTTATCATTGAGTCATATGAATTATTATGAATTAATAAATCATATGAATTATCATGCCATTATATAACTGATATATATCAAGTCTAGTATTAATATTAGGACTGTTTGGTCCTAATTTGCCTATTACCGATGAGGGACAAGAACTTCTAAAAAAGATCTTAAAAAAGTTAATTCTGTACTGTTCAAGGTAGAGTAATTTATAATATTTCTGATTGTTGGTTTTATGTTTTTCTCTTTCTTGTGTTAGAGCTTAATTCACATTAAAAAAATACTCTCATCTCTACTGAAGTATCTTTTTGACATATTTGGATGGTCTTGATTGGTTAACTTTAAGGCAAGAAAATGAGGGACAAAAAAATAGAAAAGAAAAAAAGAAAAGTCATTGTAAGTGGTCTTAATAGCAAATGTGAGAATCAGGTGATATTTTCATATCTACATTTCCACATGTCAGTGTGATTGAGGCAACACTTTTGATGATGATAAATGTACACATCTTGACATTAGTAATCAGATTATTGGTACAAGGAAATAAGGAAATTCCTTGAGGACACTTATTCAGGTCTGCTGAAGAAGTGTTTCCCAAAGCATAGTCCACAGAACACTCAGTCCAGAAATGTTAATAGGTTCTCCTCATCAAATGAAATTTATGGTCAATTTATGATACAATTCATGATACAATTGAGCAACTCTTCAGGCTGCATCCCATTCTTAGAAAGTTGTAATTAAGATAAATGTGTGACAAGTCTAGAACAGTCGTTGAGGAATTAAAATTCCTTCATTTGGTGAAATCCAGAACTCTCTCAAATTCATTTGACTAAAGGACTCTTTTCCAAAGAACATCTATTAATATCTCATGGGAAATGTTCTGCAAGAATAATCTTGTGTCAATTTTTTTTCTATACTTAGTTGTAGCTCCAGTTTCAGGCTCTACAAAATGGTGAATATTTCCTGCTGCACATGTTTTACTGTGGTCTGTATAAAATGTTTTAAGTTACCTGCAGGAATGTATGAAATAATAAAAATGTTCCCAAACCTGAAGTGCTGGGAAGAGAAAAAGATTTTTTTTTCATCCAGGAGCTGTTTCATCCGTCAGTCTTATTCTAATTCCCCATCTTTGCTTTCTTTGCACACAAAACCAAGGGGAGAGATTGGCAGAGCACTGCAGTCAAAGCGAACTTTGCTTCTGGTGAGTCCCTCGAAGATGCATTGGAACTTAATATTGGCGGACTTTGTAAGAGCCAGAACAAAAGAGAAGACATTTTAAGGGAAGAGAACATAAAGGAAAGTCAGAGAGGAAAAGAAGCAGCAGATTTCTGAAGTTATTTTGAACTTCACTGGAGATAATGCATATAAAGCTCTTAGTAAAATATGTCTTACACAGGAGGGGGTTACAATATTATTACCATGATTAATTTCCATAAGAGAATCCCTTTCTCACTCTATTTTCTGTTTTCTGGCCAAAGAGAAGAAACCAAAAGCATCCCTCCCTCAACACTCACTGTACCTCCCTTCCCACCCTGACTTCCTTATCTCGGGGAGTAAGCATAATTAGCCTGATGGGGTAAAACATGCCTTTATCAGTACACGTTGCCCTAGTGGGCAGAGTCACTGGGCCTTAAAGGAAGACTTACCAGTGCTAGGTCCTCTCTGGACTACCTGTGTTTGAGCATAGAAGACCTTTGGACCTCTCACTGGTAGTACTTTTGAGCTTCCTATTTCTGCTTGGCATAGAAGCGAGACCCTTTATCTCTTTCTTCCCCTTCTACGTGAAATAGGCCCACATTTCACACAGCTGGATGGGTCCAGCTGCTGTCAATTCAGAAAAGTGAGAGTGGAAAGATCCTCATGATCTTGGGTTTTAGCCACATTCTCTAATCCAGCTCTCACCAGAAAGTTCTACAAAAGAAATTGTAGGGTGTCTTCAGCTGCAAAGAACAAAATATCCAACAAAAATGATTTAAACAATTGAGATTGATTTCACTTATGTATGAAAAAAATATCCATGGGAGACTCTCGAGTTAATCCAGAGACTCAATGACAGCAGGGCTGCAGATGGATTCTGTGGCCTTTGTCTTGGACTTGTGTGAAAGGTCTGAAGCAGTTTCACGCATCATATCTTCACATGATGTTGTCCAAAAGCAGCAGCAGGGGTGAGACTATCACCTCCCACCAGTCCTCAGGCAACTCCGTAACTCCCCTGGCCGGGATGAGGTCACATCACACACCCATGCTATGGCAACAGGGGAGGCTGAGAAAGGGAGTATCCAGCTTTTCCAGCCTCTGTAGTGGTCTGGGGGGTCTTGCCCACAAGGAAGAAGGGAGATGAGAGTCGTTATCAGGCATGCAGCAATGAGGATCTAATCTGACTCACTCATAGTGTAATAAATGCTCTCCTAGTTTATCAGCTGTCAGGAGAATCTCCCAGTGAACCATCATCCAAGTCCCTGAAGGGTAGGTTAAAGAAGTTGTAGATCCTTAAAGCCTAATATTTATAAAGGAAGAGGAAGGGGGAATAAATGTTTATAGGAAGCAGCAGAAGGAAATAGAAAGGGGGGAATGAAATAAAAGACTGAAGCCAGGTCATAGGAGACAAGGTACTAGCTCCTAAGAGTCCTCACCCAGGCTGGTGCACCTATCCTCTAACTGTCGTGAGTGTTGGCGGCAAAGGCTCACAGCCATAGCATTCCCTGCAAATCATGGATGGCTGAAGGGAGCTGCCTCAACTGGAGATGCCTGGGACCCATTGCATCAGTGGGGGGCTGCAGCCCCTGAGACAAAGGAACAAAAGGCAGTCTCCTTGCCCTCAAGATGGAAAAACTCCTACAGCATTCATACTCCAGAGCTCTCTTGGGATCAGGCGAAAGCTAGACGTCAGCCGAAAGCACGTCTGTGCTTAGCTTCTTCCTTTGACCTCCTCTGCTTCCCTCTCTTCCTTAATGGGTTCTGCTGAGAACAGCTCCTTAATCATTTACTTGCACAAGAACTCTTATCTCATATTCACTTCTAGGGAATCTGAGCTAAGGTGGTCAGGAGTGCCAAGCTAAGAAGTTTGGATTGTTTTATAAAAACAATGCAGAGCCATTGAAGGTTTTAGAGCAACCGTGCTTGAAGATGATTCATCTGGCAACAGCCTGGAGAAAAAATTAAGGGAAACGGTTGTCCCTGCATTACTAGTTATCATACAAAATGTGTGGTCTGAAATTGTATATTAGGAAGAGGAGAGACATTCTCAAAGATCTCTCCTTTATGACTCTATATAGATTTACTCCAAAAAGAGTTGCAATATTTTTCATTACAAAATTTCTGGCAAGAATTTCTATGGATACCATTTGCCAGAAGCCTATAGTTTACAAGTTTTCTTTTGTGCTTTGTTATGTAACCTTGAAGTGTGTTTTTTCTCCTTATGACATTGCCCACCCATATCCACTAAGAACTGAACAACAATAAAAAAAAAATAATGTATCTTTATCAAGAGTGACTTAAGCTAGCTATAGATTTTTTTAAGGCCTGATTTAAACTCAGGAAGAAAGGTAGACCCTTGTAGATTTTCTGACCCTGGCAGTTCTTTAAAAAAATAAATAAAAATTTTAAAACACCTGTGCTTGGTGGTTCGAATGTAAATTAACCTGAATTCATGACCATGCTCAGAATTCCCCAGGAAATCCCCTCCGAGGGATGATTCCAGGTAAGTGAAAGGGCTTAAAATCACAGAATCTAAATCCGTATTAAACATAAGACAGATGAAAAAAGGTACTTATGCTGCTTTTGTGCAAAATGTTTACAGTTGATATGCTAAATATTTCTATATAATGTATTTGCTAGAAATCAAAGGAAGATATTCATGTTCGGAGCGCTTGGAAGAATCTAAAGTAGAAAGAGATTTATTTTATGTTACTGCCCCCAGTGAGATTATAACTATGTAGCAACAAAAGTTAGGTCTGTTATTTGCATCAAGAAAGATTAGAAACTATTTACTAATGTAGCTTTCTACTCAGATAACTCTCAAAATCATGGTCCTGGGAAAGAGCTCTGAATAAAGGGAAAAACAGTAAGAATAATAAGGTTCACCTATCTCAGTCACTCAGAGAGTAAGGGAGTGTGATATTTAAGGTAATAAAGCACAGTACTTTTGGTTTCACTCCCTAAACAAAACTTCTCTAAACCATTAATATGTCTAAAATGTGGTGCTGTGAGCTTATGTGACAGAGATTTACATAGTAAGCACTTAATTACTTATTCCCTGGCATTAAAACATTATACATATCCTGCAAGGAATTTTAATTTTCAAAGCTATCAGTAACATGCTACAAAGCATAAGAATTTCTTGGTGATGCCAAACTTCCTGGAACTCCTAGTATTGTAATAAATGGTGGTAAAGTGAGTTCTTGTTCACTCATGTGTTTCTCGTACAAATAGTTTTTAAGCATCTGTATTTCTTAGGACTGCTGTAGGCACTAGAGACAAAGCAGTAAGCCAAGTAGACAAAAACCCCTGCCTTCATAAACACTGCATTATATTAAGAGACAGACATTTTTTTTTAATGAGAAAAAAATATATAATATAATAGATGGCAACAAATGCCTTTGGAACAAATAATAATTCAGGAAGGGAGTGAGTTCTGTCTAGGGAGAGGGGAGCAATGACATATTTAAATAGGTAGTCCAGAAAGATCTCATTAAAAAATGAGATTTTCCCAAATGACTTATCTGAAGGAGGTAAGAGTGAGTCAAGCAAGTATCTGGGAGGAATAATTACTCAAGCAGAAGAACTGCAAGTTCAAAAAAGAATGCCTGGAAGCTCAAGGAACAACTAGCATGCCAGCATGGCCTTAGCCAAGGGAAAGCATAGTAAGAGAAAAGTAAGAGAGCTCACAGGGCATTGTCAGTAACTTTTTGGTTTTCGCTTGAGTCATATGGAAGGCATTGGAGATTCTGGACAGGATCATGACATGACCCATCTTATATTTTAAGAAGGAAAGAGATAGAAAGAGATTGCAGTGGGGTCAAAGAGACCAGTTCTACAGCTTTTGCTATAATCAAATAGGAGGACAACAGTGATGTTGACTAGGGTAGTGACTGCAGAGGCAGGGAGAAACAAAGAAACTCAAATAACTTTGAATGCAGAGCCAAAAGAATGTGTCAACTGATTGGATGTGAAGTGGGAGAGAAGTAGTCAAAGATGATGCCAAGGTTTTCTGCCAGAGCTTGGGAAGGATGGAGCTGGAAAGATTAACTAGGATGCGAAGACAATGAAGGAGCAGGTTTTCGAGAGCATGTGAGTTCAGTTTTGGACATTGTATTAGTTTGCTAGGCTGCTATAACACAATAAGGTGTCTCGAACAGCATGCACTTACTGTCTCACACTCCGGAAGCTGGAAGTCTAAAATCAAAGTGCCAGCAGGGTTGTTTCCTGCTGAAGGCTGTGAGGGAAGGATCTGTTCCAGATCTCTCTTGTTGGCCTGTAGACAGCTATCTTTCCTCTATGTCACTTCACAGTATCTTCCCTCCTTGTGTGTTGCCGGGTCCAACTTTCCCTTTTTTATAAGGACATCAGTCACATTGGACTAGCACCCACCCTAGTGACTTCCCTTTAACTCGATTACTTCCGTAAGGACCTTAGCTCCAAACGAGGTCACATTCTCCAGGACTGGGTGTTAGGACTTCAACATATGAACTTGAGGGGACACAATTCAATCCATAATAGATATAATAAGATCAAGGTGACAAAATGCTGTGTTATCTGTGTCCTCTCTGGGTTGAGGGTTATTGGGAAGACATAATCATTAATTCTGGAAACAGAATGCCCCTAAAATGTCAAAATGCAATTCTCGAAGACAGAATTTGTCATTCCTTTTGCTTGTTTGTTGGTTTTTAATTTCACTCACAATGTATGTTGAATATAGTAGAAATATTATCTGAAAAAAATTAGCCATAATTCACAGGAAATCTTGCTAATAGAAGCTTTTCCTACAAGCACATCTATAATCTTCCCTAACAAGAAGTATGATGGCAGGCAAATAGAGGATTAAATCATTCAGCCACTCAGTTATGTCCCCAAGGATGTTGGGCTGTTTATTTTTCATTTCTGCTATTCATCGTGTTGTTGTCACTGTCCCCTCATCATCCTAAGATGGCTGCTTCAATTCCAAACATTATATCCTCACAAACAATGACCAAAGAGAAGAAGGAGAGTTATTTCTAACAGGTTATTTTTGGTTTTTGGTTTTTGTTCCACCATGGAGTCAAAATTTTCCTAGGAAACTTATATCCACCAGCTCTTGCAGACTTCCTTTCAGGAACTCAGGATTTCATCACATGCCCTCCTTTCTAGGGAGACAAGGAATTGGGTATCTTGTAGTCTCCATCTTCCACAAGGGCAAGGCTGCCCTCAAATTATAAGGAAGATCAGAAGGACAATGTCTTCCATGATAAATCCTCAATGAATGTTTAATGGGTGAAGAGTGCATAATCCTACTGATAGAAAGTCAATGATGTCAGTGGTTACTCACTGTGTTCTTGGAGCAAACTCTAGATTCCATAAGATATTTCCTTTAATATTAGACATTTCACCTCTTTAATTTCCAGTTAAAGAAGAGGTACTGTACATATTACCTCCAATTTACTTTACTTAGATTTTCAACTTAGACTTTTTAGGGGAAAAAATAGCATGGGCAGAAAATCAAGAATAAGAAAGGCATCACACAACAAACAGAAAATTTGACTAGAAGCCCTAGTACCATAACTCCTCTAATTACTTACTACCATCTGAAAGGTAATTGTTAGTCAATGGGTAATATCGAAAGCAATTGATGAAAATTCTATGAGAAGTAAAACTTATTTACAGTGTGAGAGTTCTGAGAAGTGGTGCTATCAGAAGTCCTCTAAGTAAGAAACGAAATCAGTTGACTTAAGGATTTCTTCTCAGGATTTACAGTATGTTTGGTCTTTCTCACTCAGCACTGAATCATTTTAGCACTGTTATTGACTTACCCACTTACTATGTGTATGATTTATTTTCCTACTGAATAGAAACTCTTTGAGGACAAAGGATACCTCTTTTACAGCAGCATTTCAACCAGGGATGATTTTGCCCCTCAGGAGACATTTAGAAAATTCTGGAGACAATTTTGGTTGGTTCCAGGGTGAGGAGGTGCTGTTAACATCTAGTGAGTAGAGTTCAATAATGCTAATAAGTACCCTCCAATGCGCAGAATAGTTCCCTCCACCACCACCAACTAAGAACTGAATCATGAGCTTAGTGATGCTAAAGTTGAGAAACGTTTTTTACATTAATCCTCAAAATTCATCATTTAATATTACAGGTATTTAACTGTGCCAATTCCTATAACTAAGGATTCAGCTATAAATAAGCGTCAGCATCTTCCTTTGACACTTGCTAGTGTGAACTGTTTAGGATCAACAGATTTCCCTGTGCATGGAAATGTCAGTGTTCCCCAAGAACGTGTAGACCTTCTGTGTAACTCAGGTCTAAGCTGACGGTAGATGTTCTGGAAATATTTGTTAAACAGATTGAAATTAATATGATGTTCAAACTAATAAAATAATCTTTGGGGCCTTGAAAATATTTCTGCTAGTATTTCCACCTAGCTGAAAGGACTTGAACTGAATGCAAAATTATGTTCTGAAGTTCTCACAGAAGTGCTTTTAAAAACTGTTAAATGATTGCAGATGACATATCTATTTCAGTTTCAGTGAGAACATCTGAGAGAGATAACAAAGTGGTTTGAAGCAATTTCCACCAACAATTTCAGGAAATTAGAAAAGACGCCAGAAAACCATACTACTACAGAGGGAGATGAAATGCATGGCTTGCCTGAGAGATGGAGAGGGAAAGTGCTGTGGTCTCTTGCTGCTCTAAAGGCCTTTTCGATGATCAACACTTTAGGTTGTAAGTTCCACAGAGACAGTTTTTAGACATCTTATTCTGACCAAGGGCCACCTGGCCTTTTTAAATTTCCAGTAGAGGATGTTAAGAGGGATTTGGGTTGTGTGAGTAAGTATCCTGTGTTACACTTTCTGGTAAGTTGCTTCATTTGTTTGCAACGTTCTTAAATTGTGAAAGAAAAAAAAAAAAAAAAAGGAGGGGAGATACAAGTAGGGCTTTTCTCCATTATGTTCAAGTGTTTGGCCAGAAGCTCCTCTGAGATTCTGTGATAGCTCATTTATAATATGGTGCAATTGGATCATCATTATACTTACATACCATCTGTTCACTCCTCTAATTCTACTTTTTTACCCACTTGTTTCCATTTCAACTATTTTCATCTGAAGTGATACACATTTGCTAAGAAAATCCCAAGCATATTTGCTGTAGGAGGACTTCTGGACAAGTGGCTTTCAGAGTGTTGGAAGATAGAATTTCATTTAGCACACATTTATTTATTTCATTTAGAGCTGGTTTTTTTGAGGCCCTATATTTGGGAAGTTCATTAAACTGCACATTTCACAGTTTTGCTGTTCTTTTCTCTTTAACGATGCTATTTGGATTCAGGCACACGTTCAGGAGAGTTGGAATGGAGCCAGTTTGTGAAATTTGGTATCTGAATTTCTAATCATCATAGATTATGAATTCTGCACCACACATCACATTCTGTCCCCTGTTACATGTGTCATCCTTGTTGAGACCCCTTGCCACAGCTGATCTTTCTCAACCAACTTCCAAATAAAAAGATAAGACTAGGAGACATGGCTATCTGGTCATGCCTTCTGGTGCAAATCCTTTCCACCACCCTCACAAAAAAATCATTAGTTTTGCTGTGTTTTCCAGTTGAGACTAATATTTCTTTCCACTGCATTCAGTAATAGCGAAGTTGAAAAACTCTGGTGTTAAACATTAAATTTATTGTACTACCTGACAATTGATCAGGTGACAAGCATGATAGCAATTAATGCAATGCATTGAATTCCACATGTTTGTGGTTAAATTCATGTACATAAGAGTTTTAGGAGGTAGGTATTAGTATTTTCACTACTTTAATAAATAATAATAATATCAAGGTTTAATGATAGTAAGGAATTCAACAAATTTTCACAGCCAATAAATCTTGGAGTTAGAGTGAAACCAGATTTTTCTAACCTCAAAACCATATTCTTAGCAACTAAGTAAATTCTAATTGGCTCATGTGATACAAGGTTTTCTGCCAGTAGCAATGACACCATCACTATCTCAGGGAATCTGCCCCACACGATGATACTAATCCTGTCTCTCTTTTTCCCATTACCAACAAGGACAAGCATATCTACTCTCATGAGAATGAAAGCAAGATGGTAAGAGGGAAAGTCCTTAAGTCAAGAACCAGTGTAAATAAATTAGCTGCTGAGTCACATACATCACTGAAAGAACTGAAATCAAAATACTGAGGTCATAGATTCCTCCTCAGGCAAACTAATAGGTCCCAAAATAGACCTTAAAATTCTATACTTATTTTCTGAAGCTATTAGTTAAATTAGAATTAAACGTTATTAGACACGAAATCAGCATATCTCTATATACTAACAATGAACAGTCCAAAAGGAAATTAAGAAAACAATTCAATTTACAATAGCATTAGAAAGGATATAGGTGTTTTTTTTTTCTGGGGGGGGGGGGCGTGAGGGGCAGAGAGATAAAGACAGAGAGAACTCTTAATCAGGCTCCATGCCCAGTGTGAAGCCCAACAGATGACTTGATCTCATGACCCTGAGATCATGACCTGATCCAAAATCAAGAGTTGGACCTTTAAAAGACTGAGCCACCCAGGTGCCCGAAGAATAAACTTAACCAAGGAAACAAAAGACTTGTACACTGAAAACTACAAAACAATGCTGAAAGAAATTGAAGAAGATGCAAATAAATGGAAAGATATCCCATGTTCATGGATAATTAATATTGTTAGTATGTCAATATAATCCAAAGTGAATTGAATGCAAAGCCTATCAAAATCCCAATGGTGTTTTATGCAGAAATAGAAAAATCTATTGTAAAACTCGAATGGAATAACCAAAACACCTTGAAAAAGAATAAAGTTGGAGCTATCACACTTCTTGATTTCAAAACTTATTTACCAAGCTACAGTTATCAAAACAGTGTCCCACTGCCATAAAGACAAACATATCACCAAAGAAATAGAAAAAATTGCCTATATATAAACCTCACATACAATGGTCAAATGATCTTTGACAAGGGTCTCAAGGCCATTCAATGGGACAAGGACAGTCTTTTTACTAGATGATGTTGGAAAACTGGATATACACATGCAAAAAAAATGAAGTTGGACCATTACCTTATACCAGATACAATAATCAACTCAAAATAGATCAAAGAACCAAACGTAAAGGCTAAAACTGTAAGTCTCTTAGAAGAAAAGATAGGGAGGAAGACTCATAATGTTGGATTTGACAATGATTTCCAGGATGTGATACCAAAAGTATGGGCAACAAAAGTAAAAATAGCTAAATTAGACTATGTTAAAATTTAGAACTGCTGTGCATCAAAGGACACAGTCAACAGAGTGAAAAGGTAATCTATGGAATGGGAGAAAATATTTTCTTTTCTTTTTTTTTTTTTTAAAGATTTTTTATTTATTTATTCGACAGAGACAGCCAGTGAGAGAGGGAACACAAGCAGGGGGAGTGGGAGAGGAAGAAGCAGGCTCCTAGCGGAGGAGCCTGATGTGGGGCTCGATCCCACAACGCCGGGATCACGCCCTGAGCCGAAGGCAGACGCTTAACCACTGTGCCACCCAGGCACCCCGGGAGAAAATATTTTCAAATCACATATCTGTGATAAGTGACTAATATCCAGAATATATAAAGAAATTTTACTAGTCAGCAACAGCAAAAAAAAAAAAAAAAAAAAAAATAATAATAATAATAATAACCTGATTTTAAAATGAGAAAAGAACTTAAATAGACATTCTTCCAAATCAGATATCCAATAAACATATGAAACAATGCTTAATATCACTATCATCAGCACAATGCAAGCCAAAACCATAATAAAATATCATCTCACATCTATCAGGATGGCTACTATCAAATAACAACAACAACAAAAGACAGAGAGAGAGAGAGAACATAACAAGTTTGGCAAGATGTGCAGAAGTTACAACCCTTGTGTACTGTTCATGGATATGTAAAATAGAGTAGCCACTATGTAAAACAGTATGGCAATTTCTAAAAAGGAAAACAGAAATAGAATTATCATATGATCCAGCAATTCCACTTTGATCATATATCCAAAGTAACTGAAAGTTGGGTCTGGAAGAAAAATTTGTATACTCATGTTCATAGCAGCATTATTCACAATAGTCACAAAGTGGAAGTAACCCATGTGTCCACTGATGGATGAATAGATAAACAAAATGTGCTATGTACACACAATGGAATATTACTCTGTCTTAACAAGGAAGAAAATTCTGACACATAGATGAACCATGAGGATACTATGCTAAGTGAAAGAAACCAGTCACAAAAAGATAAATACTGTATGATACCAGTTATATGATGTCTATGGTATCTAGAGTAGTCAAACTCACAGAAGCAGAAACTAGAATGGTGACTTCCAGGGGATGGAGAGGGAAGAAAGAGGCAGTAGTTGTTTAATGGGTATAGGGTTTCAGTTTTGCAAAATGAAAAGTTCTGGAAATTGGTTGCACAACAATGTAAATATTCCTAACGCTACTGAACTACATACTTAAAAATGGTTAAGGTGGTATATATATTGTATGTTTTGTGTACTTTACCACAGTTAAAAATGTTTTTGGAGTAGTAAAATACTCCCCCCCCAAAAAAAGAAAATACCACCCACAATGATGGGAATGTGTCAAAGAGTCACAAGGGTCAGGTAAAAGCGTTCAAATTGCAAGAATGTAAGTAACAAAGTACAGTGGTATTGGACTCTAACCCAAAGTACAAAATAAATATTCATGATTTCATAGAAAAGGTGAAATATCTACATAAATTATTCAAAATTCTTCTGTCCAAGAGATTTGTCTATTCTCCTTCCTTTATCTATCTATCTATCTATCTATCTATCTATCTATCTAGTTAGTTAGTTTTTTATGACCTTGACAGTTTTGAGGTATACTGTTCAAGAATTTTATAGAAAGTCTTTTAATTAGAATTTCTCTGATATTTTCCTCATGCCTAGATTGGGATAATGGGTTTTGGGAAAGAAAACCAGACACATAAAATGCCATTCCCATTACATCATATCAAGGGTATGTACTACCACCAAGATTTATAATTGTTGATATTGACCTTGTTCATCTGGCTTGAGGGATGTTTGTTAGGTTTCTCCACTGTAAAATCACTCTTTACATGTAGGGGCAGTCAGTCTACAAAATATCTGAGTAGTATGCCTCTAAACTATCAAGGTCATCAAAAATAAAGAAAGTCAGAAACTCACGAGCAAGAGGAACAAACATCAGGAGACATGACAATTAAACGATATGCTATGTTGGATTGGATCCTGGGACAGAAAGAAGGCATTAGGTAAAAACTAAAGAAATATGAATAAACTATCTATTTAGTAATAATTTATCACCTTTGGTTAATTAATAATGACAAATATTCCATACTGATATAGGATATTTAAGTGAAACAGGGTGTGGGGTACACAGAAACTCTCAACCTTCACTTTAATTCTGCTAATCCAAAATTGTTCTTTTTTTTAAAGATTTTATTTATTTATTTATTTATTTATTTATTTATTTATTTATTTGAGAGAGAAAGAGTGAGCACAAGCGGGGGTGGGGGCTGGTCAGGGGAGAGGCAGACTCCTTGCTGAGCAGGGAGCCCAAAGAGGGGCTCAATCGCAGGAACCTGGGATCATGACCTGACCCAAAGGCAAACGCTTAACCGACTGAGCCACCAAGGTGCCCCCCAAAACTGTTCTGAAATAAAGTTTATTTAAAAAAGAAAGAAAGAAAAGAAAAACATGTAGTTGAAATGCAAGGAAAGGCAAGCATCACTGTTGTATTTAAATAATATTCACTCATCTCCTGCCTTCTCTCTCAACATTTTGCCTGCCCACCTTCTACAAGATTCAGATCAAAGGGACATTTGGAATAGGAAAGAAGGAGAAGGAGGAGGAGGAGGAGGAGGAGGAGAAGTAGAGGAGGAGGGGAGGAGGAAGAGGAAGATGAAGAAGAAGAGGAAGAAGATGGGAAGAAGAAGGGCAAGAAGAAGACAGGAAATAAAGAGGGACTTAATATTTTGAAAGAGAAGTAAAACAACAAAAAATGAAGTAATCTGTACTTAAAGATCATGGTGGGAGGATGATTAAAAAGATATTTAAGTCATCCTTGGCCACGTGTCAAAGCCTCTGTGAGTTTGTAAGATATACAAAAAGACAACCACCCCAGCTGTATAGAGCTGATTGATAAGAATCAACATGTTCAGCAGCCTTCACACATGATTTCAGCTCCACAGAAAAGTAAGGCAAAAGTCACATTTAAGCCTTGTGGCTTTGGACAATATGTGCAGTCAGAACTGTGAGAAGTAGGCTCCTCCATCAAGCAAACCTCCCGAACAACCCATAATATGCCTGCTTTCTACAAGCTGTAACATGATGGGGGCTTGATCAGAGCATCAAACCACCTCGGCTATCTAGCTGTCAATCTTTGGTAAACCAAAGGGATGTCAAACCCATACAGCCACCGAAACAATTTCAAGGTCAGCTAATGGTCTGTCGGTTTGCAAAAGCCATAAGGACCCTATCAATGGGCATTTCTCTTCTCCCCATCTCAAGAAACAGCTGCTTTCCCACTTGCCTGGCGGCTTGCCAAAGAAACAAGATAGTTAACACAGAGCTGTCAATAATCCATAGTAGCTGGACTTGATAAAGTAATCAGGAGAGGCTATCATTTAATCATGGTCTTCGAAACAGGGAGAAGCAATTGGGATTGCTAAACAGGTAATTGCAGGGGGAATTTCTCAGAAATAATTTGTACTGAACTAATGGAACAGCAAGGCCAGCCTACAATTGGGAGGAAGGATTTTTCATGCTGGTGTCATCTCTACTATGATTGCTCATCTTTGCTCAGTTTGCAAATGAGAAGGGAATCCATTCTTCCATGGCACTCGATTCCTTAAATGTCACATTCCTGGCTTGTGCGAGTCACAGATATTGACTACTGTCTCTGGAGAACACAGACGTTGCCGAAGCTTTGGAAAAAAAAAAAATACGGACACCATAGATCACATTACATGTTGACCCGATTATATCCAAATATGTGATTATGAATAACATGAGCTTCTATTCCAACAGGGAATTTAACAACCTGTGGATTTTTCTCAGAAATTCTGAGGAAGAGCCCTAAGTGGATAGCTCTTGATTCACTTGATTCACAAAACATTTTCGACAGGGTTCAAGGCAATGTAACAACTAGAAATAATCCAACAGCAAACACTTCTGAATTATGCTCCATAAACTGACTCACGTGATTCGTCAACACTGCGTGTAATTGTTTACAACCTCTTCATCGTTACCAAGATAATTTAAGGTAACATTTAGTGCTTCATAAAATATAGCAAAAGGAAAAAATAACCTCCAAATCAGCTAGAACATGAAATACAACACAATAGATTAACAGTCCTCGTGATTACGGAGATTTGCCTTTTTCATTTGTTCATTCATTGAAAACACTGAATTTTCTCTGTACTAGAAAGAGTATACAGTTTTTCTTCACTGAAAATTGCGTAGATATTTTACAATAGCTATTTTTATTCTTCCATTTCCTACTTTGACTATATTCCGCCTATCTTGTTCTATATGGGAATTATTATAAATGTGGAACCAGCGAACATGCAATGAAAGACTGATCACCAGTTGCTAGCTATGTGCTTTGAGACAACTCGATTCAAGTTCTGGTTATCTGTTTTATCTTTGAAAAACTGGGTTAAGAACAAATACACAAAGTGTTGCTGTTTCTGACATAAAGCTCTTCACTCACTGCACAGAATGTAGTAATCACTTCATAAATGAGAGCTATAAATAGCTCTCCCCATCTTTTATTTGTCTTATTTCTTCCCAAGTTGTGCTTCAGAAAACTTCAATCCTTTCCTTAAATAAAAGATAGCAATAATTCTGAATGTCTTTGTCCTTTGACAGATGCCAGTCCTAATTGCACAACTTGATTTGACCTAGACAGGATTCTATTAATCTGTACAAACGTGACAGCGACAAAATTATTTAATATGCAAGTTTTCTTAGCTTTGAACTATCTCTGCCCTGACATCCCATCTGTCAAGGAGAATCTTGTATTTGCTCATCACACCCCTTCCTCCTACCCCCAACCTTCACTCTTAGAAGAAGAGTTAACTCGCCTGGTTAGCTTATAAAGTCATGGATATTAACTAGACTTCTTGTTGGTGATTGTTTTGCAATATATGCAAATATTAAAGCATTATGTAATACACCTGAAACTAATATGTTATACATCAATTATACTTCAATAGAATATAGTCATGTGATGCAGACTTGGAAGCATAGAAAGCACTGGAAACTAAAAATGAAAAAGTAAGAAAAAGAAAATTAAGTTTAAAAAGTGAGAAAAGAGGAGACAGACATTATGCACGTAAGGTTATTAGTGAAAAAAACACTGTCGATGGACAGGAGGACCCTGAATACTCAGACTGTGGGGAAGCCTCTGGGCTCCGGAGAACGGAGGCACAGAGGAAAAGGATTTTAAGAAGTTGTGTTTGGGATGATTTCTTGAATCCATTTTAAAGTTCTTTGAAATATAAGTAAAAATTGTCATTAATTTGTAGTAATATTGGCTGTTAGACATGATTCTTTCAGTACAGCGCACTGCTAATACTTGATTGTTGCATCCTTAATTTTATTTGGTTTATAGGAAACCCCTCACTCACTTTTTTCTTTTCTACTTAAGCTGGTTATCATCAGAAAGAGCTATTATAATAGTGCTCAAAGAAAACTAAACAGAACCATAAGAATAGCTGTTAACTGGTGATTTGCTTGTAAGTGGGGGAGGGAGGGGGAGAGATTGGGCCTCATACAAGCTGAGTATTAGTAATTCTGTGCTATTCTGTGATATACAGACAGAGTCCTTGAAACCAAATCTTGCTGTTATGCTGGAGTTCATGTGCTATTGTCCCAGGGTTCCAATTGCCACAGACTTAAAAAGGGGCTGGTTTTAAGTCCCTCTGCAAAACCTCATCTATTCATTAATTATTCTGGAGACAGCTACCCATTCATTAATTCCAAATAGGTATTAACAATTTTGTGGTGACAGTTGTGAAATTTTAGGAAATACATGGAATTAGAAGATAATTTCTTTTTTTAAAAAAAATCTCCAAACATACCAGAAATAAAAGGTTATAAGTATCCTCTGCTCTTCTTCACACAGATATTAATCAAAAGCAAGGGGATTTACCTCTATAAGTTTCTATTCTTTTTATAAGAACTTCCCTATTATGTCTCAGAAAGCCCTATAGGATATTAAAGTCTCTATATCTAATAATGCTTGTATATACTGAGATTTTAAAAAGGATAGTAAATTTCATCTAAAAATAAGTATGAAGATAGCCAAAAGCAGCAGAAAAAAAAAGTATAATGAGAGGGACTTTACCAGCTATTTATGATTAATGTAATCAGATATCAAAATATATTATGAATCCACAGTAATTTCAAAGGTGTAATAATGGCACAGAAATAAAACAGAAAGAAAAAAAGCAAACTCTATTGTACAAGAATGAGGACATTTGAAATCAGTGGGAGAAGTATGGTTAGATGGTCCTGAAAGAACTGGGTAAATACTGGCATCAATCAATCAATCAATCAATCAATAAAGCTTAATTTCTTTCTTATGCCTTTTACTGTAAATAATTTTTGGAAAACAAAGTAAAATACACATTCATAAAATTAGCAGAAGAAAATAGTTTTCTTTCAGAATTCAAACTATAAAGGATAGCATTGATGGATTTAACTACATAAAAATGTTGCTTCCTTATTTTCTTTGTAGTTTCCTTCTTTTGAAAGGCATTTTAAATTAGTGAAAAAATAATGCCTTATTAAGTGGGTCGTAATGGCACAAATAACTAGCCATGTGGGGAAAAGAGGAAGCTTCTCCTTACTTCATTCCTTATCATAAACAAAAACCCTCCCAAATGGATCAAAAATGTAATTGGAAAAAAGAAAAGCCATAAACTAAAGAAAATACAAATTACACTTTTATCATCTTAAAGTGAGAAAAAATTTATATGGACAGTATCAATGGGAGTTTCCATAAAGGACATTTATTTCTAAAAAATATTTTCTACCGTAAAATTATATAAGAGATCAAATGCTAAGTGATAACCTGGAGAAAGTATTTCTAATATATGTACAAATAATCAATAGCATTAATATAGAAAGCAGTTTTGTAAATTAGAAAAGACCAACACCCTAAATAAGAAGTAGATGTGAACAAACCTTGTAGAAAAATGTCAATACTCAATACATTTAGAGAAAGAGGTTAAACCAATTTGATAACTAATTAAGTTCTCATTAAATAATTAGATGACAATATTTCCTTTTTAGTATAACAAAATTAAAATAAAAAATACCCTGTACTAGAAATGGTGTAAATAAATGATTCTATTGTCTCTTGTCAGTGGCAATAAAATTGGTACAATTTTTCTACTGGGCAGTTTAACGATCCATATCAATATTTTAAGTGTTCACAGCTTCTGCCTTGGCAGCTCCACTGTTAGGATTTTATTACAAGGAGATAATGGGATAAATACACATATTTGTATACAAATATATTTAAAACATACATAACATCAGGATGTTCATAATAGTAGCTATAATGGGCATTCATAAGAGATTGATCAAATATATAATGGTATATTGGGCGCCTGGGTGGCTCAGTCGGTTCAGCGTCTGCCTTTGGCTCAGGTCATGATCTCGGGGTCCTGGGATTGAGTCCTGCATCCCTGTGGAGCAGGGAGCCTGCTTCTCCCTCTGCCTCTCTTTCTCTCTTTCTTGCTCTATCTTTCATGAATAAATAAATAAAATCTTTTAAAAAAAGATTAAAAAAATATATATATATGTATGTGTAATGGTATATCATCAAAATACCATTTAGCTAATAAAAATTGGGAAATCCATACTTATTGATGTGAAAAATTCTGTATAATATTTAAAATGAGTAAAGTATGTTGTTAAACATTATATATAGTATGGTTCCATTCTATTGTAATTTTAATAATAATATGTGCTATCAATAGAATACTCATATAGAATTTATATATAAATAGGCACAATTAAACCTAAGAATTCATAACTAAATATTAACTGTTTGTTCATGAGAATATAGATAATTTTCATTTTCTTCCTTATATTTTTTGTATTATCTAATCTTTTTAAAGAGCATATACTACTACTTTGTAATCAGAGAACAATATCCATGCCATAAAACTAGTGATTATGCGTTGGACAATATTTACAGTTTGTTAGCTTATATTTTAGACATTGATTTGTTTGGAATCTGGTTTTTCTCAGCTAAGTCATTTGAACTGATAATATATTTTTTGATTGTGCTAGTTTCGCTTCAATTATGTAAAAGTGTTACACTTTCTTATTTTCCCTTTTCATGTTATAAAATTTGTGACTTTATAGGAGATAAAAAGGAGTTAATTTCAAAAGTTGTTAACACACTTCTAACAACAACACCTCAACTTTTCCCCTTTATACTTACACGCCCATCTTTGATTTCCTTCATTCTTCTATTTTTTCCCTCCTTCTCAGAACAAAAAGGGCACTGCCATTTTCTCTCCTATTACACAGGCAACATTATTCCAAACATTAGCAGTCTCCCTCTTATCTGAGGTTGGATTCATCAATTTTGTATATTTCATTATTTTTTTAACTCACTTTTTTAGTACGAGTCTAGGCTTTGTAAGACATGTAGCCTTTGGCCTCTCAAACAAGTTGTCGGGGACTAGATTATGTAGTTCATTGCCATTAGGTTTCAGATAAAAATGCCAAGGCCTGGAGAGGTACTGCGAACTTCTGCGGATCACCAGGCTCGTTAGTGACAGTGACAGAGGCAGAACTTGACCCTGAGGTATCCTGATATGGCTCCCCTCCTCATACAGCTGATCTACAACATTTAGCACAGATAATGAAATCCTTAAAGGAAAGCCATCTTCACAAGTCCCTTTGTTTTATACATGGGAAAGTGAAAACCCAAAGAATTAACTAGTTGCTAGCTTAGAGTCAATCTGACAGTAAAGATATCCCGCCTCCTTTTTTCAACACACAGAGAAGTTGTGTATAAATTAGAGGAAAAGCTCAGTGTGGTGCAATGGAACCCAAGTATGTCCTGTGGACCACTGATTTCCGGTAACAAATTACCTTGTAAAATTCTGAAAATTGTGTGCGGTCCTCTGGGAGACTCGCAGAGCTCATTGGTGCATTAAATTAAGGTCCTGAGAGGTTCTGCTGCAATTGAACCTATTATACATTGTATAACCCAGAATGCTCCAAACGTATGAGTCCATGAAACCCTTTGTTTTGTTGTAGAAATAGTGTTTTCTTGAAGGTCTAGTGATATTTCTCATTGAGCGTGAAGAGACCTGACTGACAATCTCATGTCCACCAGTCTCTGCATAAGTTCCCCTGGGAAAATAATTTAATTTTCTTTATGCATGACTAGAAGGGATGGGGGGAAACAAACATGTTCTAAAGTCTCTCTCGTCATTGTAAATGTCATGCAGTCTCATCTGCTATACATATTCTAGACGTTGGACATATATGTCTCCAAGATAAGATGACTCTTTAAGATCCACAAGAATATGTTCATATGCATATATGAAAAATGTCTCATTTCAACATCTCCCCCTTTCTCTGCTTTCTCTTTCTCCTTCTTTCTCCCTCCCCTTCCCACCACTCTCTTTCCTCACCCATTCTCCACCCTTCAGAAACATCTGATCTTCCATTAGTAAGGAAGCACATAGACCTGAAAGATGTGAGGAGGAGTTGGCTAGAAGTGATATATGCACAGAACATAGTATGTACTCAATAGCTCAATAATAAGGGATAAGTTACAAGTGATATTGTACACATCTCCCCTGCTAAATTTTCTGAACTCTCACTTCCAACATAGTTGTTTTTTGCTCAAGACCCTATAATGTTAACTAGGTCCTACTGGTTACAATCCTAAATCTTCAGCTCAGTGCGTATCTCTCATCCAGACTTCTCATAGCAGAGTCAGCAGAGTTGAAGAGGAAGACTTTGGGCTTTCAAGTCACAAGGGTGACTCCTAGCTCAACCAGCAGCACATAACCAGGGACATTGTTTCTGCAGCAGCTGGAATCATGTTTTCTGGCTTTTATGTTCCTCACAGTGCCAGGTATGTAACAAAAATTTAATGAACTTATCTTTTAAGGCAATGTTAACTCCTTGTTAAGAATTGAATGTTTTTGTTCCTCCAAAATTCATAGGTTGAAACCCTAACCCCCGATGTAATGGTACTTGGAAGCGGGGCTTTTTCAAGGGAATCGGATTTGGATGAGAACATGAGGCTGGGACCCTCATAATGGCATTAGTGTCCTTTTAGAAGAGGAAGAAATGAGAGCTCTCTCTCTCTTTCCACCTTAAAAAGACACAGTGAGAAAATGGTCGGCCATCTGCAAACCAGGAAGAGGCTCTCGTCAGAACCTGACCACACTGACATTCTGATCTTAAACTTCTAGCCTCCAGAACTGCGAGCAAATAAATTTTTGTGGTTTAAGCCACCAGTCTATGTTATCTTGTTAGAGCGTCCTAGCTGAGCAAGACACTTCTTTTATTTTCATATAGGAATCGCTTGTAAGACCCTGGAAGTTCTGGCCTTTACTTATTTCTATGGCTTACTGCCTCCTTATTCTGCATGTCATCCTCTGGGTGCCAACTACACCATTCTAACTACACCTAGTTTTTTCAAACTTTAAGGTCATATGAATTACCCGAGGGTCTTCTTAAAATGCAATCCTGGCTCACAGTAGGTCTCAACTGGGGCCCAAGATTCAGCATTTCTAAGAAGCTGGTGATACTGAAGCTGATGTACTTTGAGCAGCAAGGCTGAATGGACGTCACATTCTCTCCAATCCTAGGCTCTTACATCTGCTGTACTTTTTATGTGCTTTCCTATTGTTCCCCATCTGCTTTACCTACATAATTCCTAGATTTCTGAGTAGTAATCACTTGCTTCAGGAAGCCCCTCCTAATATTCCCCAAGTTTCAGAAAAAGAAGGCTCTCTAGTACACATAAATCTCAAAATGTATAATGGCTCAAACAAAGAGAAGCTTGATTTTCACTTAAGTAATAATTTCAGCTCCTGTTTGAAGTATCCCTGGTCAGCTCACATGGTGATTCAGGGACAGAGACTTCTTCCATTCTGTGGCTTCCACAATCCCCATAGTCACCTGAACTGAGACAGTGGAGGACAAAGGAATTGAAGAAGAAGTTTGACAATTCTGTTCACATTCTATCGACTGGAATGCATGCCCATGGCCATATCTAACAGCAAGAGAGTTTGGAAAATGTGGCTTAGTTGTGTGTCTAGAAAATGAATATAGATCTTGGAAACAGGGTAGTCTCTGGCTTTCTCTGATAAGAGTTGTTTTCCCATCCAGGGAGTTCCCATGCTAAGGTATCCCTGAATACCCTAACTGTACTTGTCATAGGGCCTGGGGAGTGTAGATGGTTAATAAATCTTGTATGATAAACTAGTTATTGAATGAATGCTGGAAGAGGCTATGATTTGGACCAATATGACATTTGAAATATCACTAGAATTCAGAAACCTGGTTTTTCATTTCTGGTATGTGATAATATAGATTGTTTAATCTCTGAGTTTTAGTGCTTTTCAATATAAAGAGTGACAATAGTAACTGCTTTTCTATTTACTAGAGCTCTTCTGAAGATCAGATGAGAAATGTATGTCATAGTTTTTAGAACTATAAAGCAATTGTAAAGAAATGGTTATGCTATCATAATATTTCTAATAGTGGACATAGTATACTCTAGCTCCATTAGTAGAAGAATTTCTTTGACCCTATGAGCTAATCTTTGAGTACTAAATTATGAAAGGTTATTTTACATATACCACTTTGGCAATCAGCAGACAAAGCTTACACTAAACTTCTTATGTTATATTTAGCATTTGGGGGACCTCACAGGGTTGGTTAAGAGGATGAAGTCCTTAAAACAACACCTGCAATACTAAGTGCTAAGTCAATGTTATTGTCATTAGGAGAGCAAGCATGAGCTGAAAATGCTTCATGCCTGAAGTGCAAGGCTTTATATATCATCTTAGTTGTCCGAGCAACTCGACAATGTAGGTAGTATTACCCCATGTTATAGATTAGGATAACTGAGACTCCGAGAAGTAAAATAACTGACAGATCCTAAACTCCAAATAAATATACTTATTTACCCTGACATTGCTTATAAACAAGTATTTTTCACAAACCAACAGCCCATTCATCCAAATCCACCTGAGTTCCATAATGATATATTACTGCCCTGGACTCTAGTCTCTTCATAGCTCAGGTGGTGATGAAAGCAGTTCAATGGATGGTCGCCATGGGTGATTTCTCCAGCACTTCACCTAGTCAAAGACCTTTCTCTATCTTGTCCTGGGTGCCCTGGAGCAACTGACAGAAACCACAGAAGACTCAAGAAGATGCCAAGTATCTGGAGGGGCCTTCAACCTTTGTTGATGAAAATGCTTTCTTAGGCTTCATATTGTCTACGGTTTTGTGTTCAGTACTCGAAAGTCAAGGGGCTAATAGTGATTTTCCTTCTGCCTAATTTTTCAGAACAAAAATTATACCCATCTGTAGGCAATATCTTCCTGAACTCTTTTTTTAAACTTTTATTTATTTATGTCTTTGCTATTTTTCTATTATTAAAGAGAAAAGCCATGGCTCTTGGTAGAATACAATATTATCATCTGTGTTCAGTAATCGACTTGCCTTTTCCCTGTTATGGTGCTCCATTTCATAAATGTTTGCACAAATATTTAGTCCAATTGGGACAGCATGTTTATAAGGGAGGGGGGACTTCCCACAGACACTTGTGAATTAACCTTAGAGCTTTATCACAAGTATCTATACTATTTTTTTACTTTTCTATGCACTATGTGGGTACAGAATTTAGTGCTTTGTTTAAACTGGGTTTAGGAAATTCAGAATGAGTATAAGCTTATAGAAACTGTGTTTAGGAAATTCAGAATGAGTATAAGCTTATAGAGCACATAGGTTACTTTCATGAGAATCATGGTCAACAATTGGCTGTTAACGGAATAGTCACCTCAGCTCATTTTGTTTGTTCATTAAAATAATCCAATCAAGTTGGTTTGAAATAAAATCATTTGTTCAAGTACCTGCCATAAAATATTCATTTATTTAATAGTTTTTAAGAATTTCCTATTTTTAAGGCCCTCTGTGAATCCATGATAATATATATATAATATGCATTATATATATAATATGCATTATATATACACAATATTAACTATTGTAGATATACATACAATATATTGTTATATATAATATATATGTTATATATATGATATCATATATCATATCATATATATGATACATATATATACATACACACATACCAACACAAATAACAGCACATGATAGGGTAAACAAACTCTTAGCAATGTGAGTAACATGCAGTGGGCGTACAGGGGAGGAAACAATTACTTCTGATTGATAATAAGGGAGTGTTTGCTCGAACTCCTGGGGCATCTGCCTGTGCTGTCATTTAAATATATTTTAATAAGTGGAAGATCCAGGAAAGGCATTTCAGCTGGGAGCACCATCAATAAAGGCAAACAAATGCAACCAAATCTGGGGAACGGTGACATATAGATAAAGAATTAGAAAGGAGGGAAAGCTAGAATGTTAAATTGGAAAAGTAGTCCCGAAGGAGATTGTTAAAAACAATAGGAAGAGTCTCCTGATGGCAACTTTAAATCTCTTGATAAGTCTAAAGATAAGGAGCCTATTAACTAGTATACCACCCTTATACTATCCTGTATAGGCTTCCCATACAATCACACATTTATATCCAATTTAAACATTATCTCCAGCACATTATTAAAATGTCAGTGTAGACACTTCACCTGGGGAGAGGGGGGAATTGCCAATACAGAACACCAGAGAAGGATCTCAGGAGCTCTTGGATATCAGTGAAGGATACCAGAGGTAAAACTTGTGGGACATACACTCAGCTGCTTGGGAAAAAGAATGCTCCCTGGATCATTAGGCTTAAGACTGAATGCAAAGGAGGGAAGCTGAAGGCTGTCAGCTCTTGGGGAGTGTCCCCCAGAGAGACAGGGACATGGAGAGGAGAAGAAGGACATGTGCACAGCTGTGAGACACTGAGTGTGTGTCACAGGGAGCAGGATCCAGTGGAGCTGTACTGAATAGCTACCAGATGTGCTCCCTTGTCAACGACCTCATCTGAAAAAACTCTACAGTGGATATGACAAGGCAACCTTTCAGCACAGAGAGGTTCACACCAGTTGAACCAAAAGAACCATCATCTTGAAAGAGAATAATCTTTTCTCCTGGGGGCAGTTATTCTCAAGAGAAGTGTAGGAACCATGTCATTAGCTTTGGAGATATGAGCAGAAAGTGGAGTACGGATTGAACCTTTTTGTCAGGAGTTTGGGGTCCCTGGGGCAGCAGGGACAAAAGAAATGCGGGCACAGATCGGGAGTACAAGTAATACATTATCCTACAGATTCAAAGACCATAGACCCCTGACATGCTCCCTTGTGAGAAATTAGAGAGCAAGCAGTATTTATTCCTTTCGCACTTGGAGGAGTAAAAATTGCTGCCTACAAAGACTTGCAGAGATGGAATTCTCATAAAACGGGTTCAAAAGTTGATTGAAAGCCAAGCCCTAATTTTTCCCCTCACTAATATTGTCTAGAAATGGAGGCCTCCTGATATTAAAGATATTATAGTCTCCTCCAAAAAAAAAAATCCACAGAATGAAGTGCCAAATTATTATATCTTGGAAAAACTGCCATTTGCAACATATGGGTAAACAATTACAAACTCAAAAACTGATGTTAACTCTATCAGCTGCAGTGCATACATTTGTTAGGATCAACATTGGTATATATTTATTTTAATCTTTCAGCACCCCTGTATAAATATAGCCTGTCAATGTTACGACACACTTTATGCTGAATACCAACTAAAGCCCGACCTTTAGTTTGCTGACTGCATGAACCACGAATGCACCATAGCATTCCAAAGGACATAAGGATGTTAAATCTCCCCTACATTTTAAAGTTTAGATGGATTTAACTTCCCCTTCAACTTGTATTCATTCCAGCCATGCAGATTCTGTACAACCCAATGGAATGTGTGAGGAAAGGGGTCAAAGAGAGTGCATCGTAGTGAAAAAAGTACTGAATAAGCTGCAAGTTTCTAGATCTGGATTTTACCTTTTCTCATTACTATTTGGGTTAACTCTGGCAATCACAACTTTGGGGAATTATTTCCTTTATTTGGAAAATGAGAAAAGGAACACTCAACTACTGGGTCAAAACTCAAATTTTAATGGTCTAAATTCTCAAGAAAACACAAGGGTAAGGGGTCCAAAGGAAAGGCCTAGAGGGGCTGAATTCTAATTGCTATAGCAGAAGTGGGTCAGAATAGACATGAGACATCAAACATGTGCTCCACTAGTTTCCAAAACACCCAGGGTTACATCACACTAATGATTTTCTCTTTCTCTAAAATCCTATGGCCATAAGATGATGCATTTCTAAGTCACCGATTCATCAATTCTCCTGGTAACATAGGAATATATCTTTATTGCAAAGAAGATTGTGTCCCTCATTTTTTTGTGTGTTTGCTTTTAAATCTGTATGTTCAATGCCTAAAATAATATCCAAAATTTGGAAGTGGTTCTTTGTAAAGGGAATTCTAAACAGGATCTTTCTTTTTCATCTTCTTTGGCTCGGAGAAGAAATTGAAGCTCAGTCCCCACTGCCTAGCTTGCAGATGCCACTCTGAATGCCCCTCTTAAGATGATTTACTTATAAACCCAAAATCCTAATTTTATTTTAATACTCTGGATGGTGATGGATCTTTATTTGAAATCTATACAAGAGATCCACAGAGTGGAAGGTTATTCTATGCAGTTTGAATATTACCAGGTTGCAGACGAGCCTAACATTCTCTTTTCTGTCAGTTCCACTTATCTTTGTCCTGGGTCATGGGGCCTCACAATATCCTCCTTTCCCCATTTGCCCATGAATTCAATATCTATTCACTCATTTTTTTGATGTCTATTAGTTGATCACATACTGTGTGCCAGGCATTGTCTTCATTCTGGAATAGAATGGCTCACAAAACACATGTTTTTTTTGCCCTCTAAGAACATGGATTCCAGGGGCCAGAATGGGAAGCAGGCACTGACAACAGCATATGATAAGTATCAGGAACATGAAACCACAGAGCACTGTGGGTACTTTGATGAGAGTCACCTACTCTTCTTTTAATGAACCTGAGGATGTGGAGAAAGGGGAACCCTCTTACACTGTTGGTGGGAATGCAAGCTTGTACAGCCACTTGGAAACAGTATGGAGGTTGCTCAAGAAGTTAAAATAGAGCTACCCTACGACCCAGCAATGGCATTACTGGGTATTTACCCTAAAGATACAGATGTAGTGAAATGAAGGGGCACCTGCACCCCAATGTTCATAGCAGCAGTGTTGACAATACCCAAACTATGGATAGACCCGAGATGTCCTTCAACAGATGAACGGATAAGTCATTCAGCCAACAAAAAGGATGAATACTTACCATTTACAACCAAATGGAACTGGAGAATATTATGCTAAGTGAAATAAGTCAGTTGGAGAAAGACAGTTATCATATGGTTTCACTCATATGTGGAATATAAGAAACAGTACAGAAAATCAAAGGGGAAGAGAGGGAAAACAGAATGGGAAGAAATCAGAGAGAGAGAGAAAGCATGTGAGACTCTTAACTCTGGGAAACAAACTGAGGGTTGCTGAAGGGGAGGTGGGTGGGGAGATGAGAAACTGGGTGATGGGCATTAAGGAGGGCATGTGATATGATGAGCACTGGGTGTTATATGCAACTGATGAATTACTGAACACTACATCTGAAACTAATGATGTACTATATGTTGGCTAATTGAATTTAAATAAATAAAATTTTTTTAAAAAATGAGTCTGAGTAGGTTTTCCAAAGGAAATGATCCCTAAAATGAAAACCAGAGACAAATAAAATTTAATTCACTGGGAATGGAAGAAGTCTTTCCAGGCAGCACAATCTAGGACCGAAGACTGAGGTAATATGCTATATTCAAAAATACAGGTACAATTTTGAGAGAAGTATAGTGTTTGGGATCTAGGAGTAAAAAGGGATGGGACAGGCAGGGCCTAACTAATGTAGAGCCATTTAGATATGACACAACAGAATCAGGTATACATTGGAACGATTCCACATTGAATTCCAGGACTATTCATCACGTATTCAATATTGGGTATACATTTCCACAATAATGCTGAGTAACAAACTACCCAACTCTCAGTGGCTTAAAGCAATGAATATTTATTTGGTTCATGAATCTTCAAGTAGGTGAAGGCTGCATATTCGTCTGGTCTCAGCTGGACCCACTGACATGCCTGGGGGTCAGCTGGTCATTAATTAGCTGTTCTAGGATGGCTTTGGTTGGGGAGACTACATCATGTGTCTAAATTTGGGGCAGGTTCTCACAGAGATGTAGAGGAATAAGAAGAGAAATGTAGAAGACCTTTTTTAAGTTTCTGAAAGAGTCATAGCCACTAACATTCTTTAGTTCAGAGAAAAACATATGGCCAACTCAGAACAAAGAGGGAAGGGAAACAGACCCCACGTATTTCATGAGAGGCACTTCAACTCATATGACAAAGAGAATGGTTACAGGGATGACTGAAGAATGATTACCATGAAGGCCATAAATCAATCAAGCATACAAGCCCTACTGGGCACTGGAGCCTCTACTTCCTAAGATGACAACTAATCTAAAAGATGATAATGACTTCATTGGATGATCACTCATGGTCCACCCACACACACAACACCACCAGCACATGCAGGTCTTATGAAGCTACATGTTTTGTCTTCAACTTTTCTGAGATAGTGGCCTGCCTTTTCCTGAAAGAGTCAAGTAATGGTTGTACTTTGGAGTAAATTAGAGGAGGAGAAAAGAAAAGAGATAGAAATGGAAGGAAAATATGTTCATACAAATAGATGCTTTATAGCAAGCTTTAGAAAACCACTTTATGTAATTAAACCTAAATAAAAGTGTATTAATTGAGAATAAATAATGTGCCAACCACTGTACTAAGTACTTTCACCAAGATCTTCTCAGCTCTCTCTGTCTCTCTCTTTCTGCCTACCACTCTCTCTCTCTCTCTCTCACAGAGATGAACACAAATGAGGTAAGTGCTGTTGTCATATTATCCTTCCAATTTTACGATGAATAAAACTGAGGGTTAGTGAGATTAAATAGCACATAACACCTGAATTTGAAATCTAGCAGTTTAATTCCAAAACCTGTTTAAATAACATATGTCAAATTATCTTATCCCAAAATGTTCTAAAGTGTGCCCTTAGAAAAGAGAGTGTTTGAAAAGACATTTCCAAAGTCTATCTATTATACACTTCTCTTAAAAGTAAATGCCAAGACCCACGAACACTTTCTATAAATGAATAATGCAGTGAAAACCTCAGAAATGTATAGATTGGTGTCATGGAAAGTCTGCTTTCCTAACAAGTTTATCTTTGATCCGTGATTCATTTACATAGATTTTGTCTGTGTGTCAATCCTCATGATTTGTGGCACTGCATATTTTAGAACCTGACATATGCATTCTTTTCACAAGCCACATTGAACAGCAGCCTCCATTGTCTATGATAATGAAGAAAGCAAGTGGGTAATATAGAAAGCCCAGTAAGACAGACACCAGTAAGACAGACATTCAGACAAGTCTAATAATTGCTCTACCCTCACGTGTGTTCAGTAGACTGCCATGCTGACTGGCCCTGTACCTGTGGACAAAATATCCATTCATTCGAGAGCATATCTATTGAGCACCCACTCTGTCATGCACTGAGCTAAGTTTCAGAAGTACAATGAGGAACAAGTCACAGATTTACAGTCAGGTAGGGGAGACAGACAAACAAACAAACAAAGAAAAATTAAGCAAATAACTAAGAATAATTGCTATATAAAACCAGACCTATAGAGATCAACCTATACTATATACTTAAACCTGTATGTATCTAACAACCTTGCTTATATTAGAATGGTCAGGGAAGTACTTTCTAAAGTGGTAGCATTGGAGCTCACTCTAACAAGCTAAGAAGAATGGGAAGGCATATGTGCAAAAGATTGTCTGGAATCAAAATGTTCAGGGAATGTAGAATCTGGGTTATTCGAATATTGTGAAGATTAAGAGTTGACCAGGAAGCTACTTTTGTTTCTGCCCCTTTTCATGGAAATGCAATAGCCCTCTTTCCTCCTTTGGTTACATATACTCAATCATGATTAATCAGGACCCTACAATGCCTAGCATCACTGTTCCCATCCTTAATCTGGGCTTCCTGCTATCTCTGGGTTTGCAGGAATCTCCAAAGTGACAGGTCCTACCTCTCACCCAGTGCTGGATTCTGGCATAGACTTAAAGCATAATAGACAGAGATAAGCAGAGGCTCCTCCTGGGCCATGGCATGGAAATTGTCAGGGTTTTCAGAGCCAATTTTTAATATAGCTTTTTAAAAAATACCCCTTTTATCTTAAAATTTGAGTTTATTTCTAAAAGCAAATTGAAAATTGTAGTTACTTTAGTTTGGGTTAATTTGATAAATATGGTAAAATGATGTAAACACATACACTGATCAAATTTTTAACTGATAATTTTTTTATTAGTAACTAAAGGAGGGGAGCGGTTTGCACATTTAGCCCAAGCATTTATTTACAAAAATCCATTATAAATTTTACCAGATTTTCCCATTCACTACAATATAGAATGTAACTTTATATAGTAATAGTAATAGAGTAATATGAAAAGGTAAGGGCAAATAGTAGGGAACATTTTATCCAATTTCCTTCTTTTATCAAATTTTTAATTTGCCTGTAGGCTTTTTTTTTAAATGTCACTAATTTTATTTAGTTTCAGAGTATTCTAACTTGAAGTCTTCTCTTTAATCCGTATAATTTAAAAAATGGGGTTTAATGGGTAATAAAGCTATATGATAAGTAAACATGCAAGCAACAGAAGAGGGGAGAAAAGCAGCATTCAGAGTGTTATCAATAAGCTGTGTGTAAGCTTGCCAAGAAGAAGATATACATGTCATCTTAGATTGCTTCTGTTCATGCCTCCATATCGTCTCTTAACTGTCATCCTGCCCTTCCCTGGCTTTCTGATCTCCATGGATTGGCTTCTGTTTGGGTTCTACCAGTTGGAGGTGTTAAAAGGAGACAGAAGGGAAGGAGTGTGAGGGCAGGATTTTCACTCCCCAGGGTCTACTGGGTTGTACCGCCCTACCAGAGAACATGACTACTCTCATGGAAGCCCTCTGTCATTCTTCCTTCCTTCTGGACATTAACCCAGCAAAGCTCTGAGGTATCTCATTCCAGAACACTACGCTATCCCTTGTTAGTTCCTTCATATTTGGCCCATATCTTTCTAAATAGTCCCTTCAGAAAACCCTACAAAAATCATCTTAAGGTAAGTGTCCAACTATTTCTACAGAGTCCCTAACTGATATGCACATTATCAATTTTTTTATGCATATGCTTCCCTTTTCTTCAAATATTTTGACCAGTGCCATGTCACAAAGTTAAAACGATAATACCTTAGGGTGACAGGAAACATTAACATTTCAGCTCCCTTTCCTGGACATTCCCTTATCTGACTATCAATTTGAAGATTGGTCAAATAGTTTTTGCTATCTCCATCTTATAAGTTAGAAAATTGAGTCTTGGAGGGATTAAGTCTTTGGGCTAAAGTCAACATACACCCCCAGGACCCCTCGAGCTCATTTCTTCCTCCAGGGCTCTCTGCTTAAACCATGTTATCAAAGCAAACAGCAAGCAATTACATAGCATTGACCATGACCACAAAATACCAACCATACATTCTGTTCATGCTGAATCTAAACCAGTGTTCTGCAAACTATGGCCCATGGGCCAATGCATCTGCTTCCTGTTTTTGCAAACAGAATTTCATTAGAACACAGCCACTTTCATGTATTTACTTATTGTCTATGGCAGTTGTTCTGCCGTTTTGAGTAGGTAAGATAGTGATTATATGATCTGCAAAGACTAAAATACTTACCATCTACAAATACTTACCTTTATAGAAAATATAGCCAACCCCTGATCAAAACAATCAGAAAGTCCAAAATGCTCTCATAGCCACCTGCCTGTGATGCTCAAATTAAAGGACATACATGTGTCTAAAGTCCCTCCTGATCACATATGAAAGAGTTGATCATTGAAGGCCTTATTTTTATAAAGAAAATGAATGAGAAACTATAAATGGTATTTTAGGTAACTCCAAGTTAACCACAATATTAAATTAATCATAACATGCTATAATATGATTACTCTAGGAAACAGAAACCTATATCACCTAAGAGATTATTCCTTTCAAAACTCCCTTTTAAATGAAATTCTGAAAACAAATGGATTCCCAAAGTGTACAAGAAACAGACGCACTTAAAATTTTTTTACTACTGCCAGAAAACATACCAGATAAAATATGGGACACTGAGTCCAAACACCAGCAAAGCATAAATTCAAGGTTGATAGCTTGAAAGGTAGCCAGGGAAAACTTACCTGGATGGGATTTTTCAAACCATTAATGTACATTACCTCAATTATTTCTTTCTATAATGTTTATCAGTACTTTGCATAGAAAAACACTGTAGTTCATTTCTGCATGTAAATGAATATTACCTTTCATTCCTTTTTTCTTTAAAAAATCACTATTATTAAAACTTTTTAAAATTAATAAAAATAAGTAATGTAGAGGATTACAAATGTATTTCTTATTGTGAGACGTCTGGAAGCCAAGGATGACCGAGAACAGCTCTTCTTCTTCCTCTTCCCATTCCCACCCAGCAGGACAGTGAATTACATGGCCTGGCCTCCCCTCCCGAGGAGTGAGTGTGCCATTCCCAGTGTCTACTTAGAAAAACTCATGTCCCCAGCGATAGAGGTTGATTCATAGGTGGGCTTGTTACCCAAATAAGGCCAAATCAGAATCTTCTGTGGGGAATGGAGATTAATATTAACAGGATGAAAGTCTTTCATCTTCTGAGTTTTGACTCTTAAGAACCTTGTAATTCTGAAACAGCCACTGGTCATTTTTACCATGTGACAAAAATGTGTCTGAGAATGGAGTCAACATAAAGGCAAGCAGAGTAGGGAGAGATGGAGAGACAGCATCCTGGTTGCCTCAGCTATGTACCTGAATTGGGGCCAGAACGGAAACTTGCCAGCCTGTACACTTCATATAGATAGATAGATAGATAGATAGATAGATAGATAGATAGATAGATCTCACCACTTCCCCCTTCCATATCATTTCTGATAAACATAAAGGGATTTATTTCTTATGACTGAAAGAGTCCTGACCAATACAGGGGGCAAAGACAAGTGTACGAAAATAGACATTCACTCACTGAACAACTATGTATCTAGTACCTACTCTGGACAAAGCCTGAAAACTAGACCTGCCCAGTAGTGAATCAAAGGCTTAGGGAAGGACCCCAGGAGGAGAGATGCCTTCCAGGCAGAGGGAGCATGTTACTCAGAGAATATGACACATGCTGAATGGCAACTAGAATGTCAAAGAGGCTTCTTCATTCAATTATTCAACACAGACTTCTCAATACCCACTCTGTGTTCTTGGCATGGAAGAGACCATGGAAGGCAAAATAAAACATCACCCCTTCTCTCATGGAGCTTTCTAATAAGAAGTATAGATAGCAATCAAATAATCTCACAAAAATCAGTAGAATTGCAATTGACAAGCTAGAAAGGAAAGCATATGGTGCTATGGAAATGTGAGGATGGGGATTAGGGCAGGAGGTCAGGGAGGTTTTAAGGCTCACTACTAGGTGACGATGTGTAGGAAGAGCATAAAAGGAAGGAAAAATGAATAGCAGGGGCAAAAGAGGGCTGGCATTTCTTGAGCATGGGGGCCTGGAGAGTGTGAGACGAGCCTGAAGGTAGGAGAAGCATCACTTCCTGGCCGATCTAGGTAGGATGACCTGGGACAATATCATGTTACACCTGCTTTCCCTGCTGTCTCCTTTCTCAAAAATATCCTGGATCGGACCTTGAATTCTATAGTTCTCCTTGTCAAAAATCAAATTAGGCCAACTGCAATGTATTTCCTGCATTGGATGTTAAAATAGAAAAAGGACATTAGTGCAAAAACAGATAAAACCCTAATAAAGTCTGAAGTTTAGTTAATAGTAATGTGTCAATGCCAATTTGTTAATTTTGACAAATATACCACAATAAAATGTTAGCATTAAGGGAAACTGGGTGAAGATGTGGGAATTCTCTGTACTTTCTTTGCAACTTCTTTGGATAAATTTAAAAGTAGTCCAAAAGTTTACTGATACGATAAAATAACAACAACAAAAAGTAGCCTAAAGGGGAAAAAAGTTATGGAGTTTTGTCTTTATCTAAGAAGAACAGAGAAATATAAAAAATGTTTGAGTATGGCAAGGTGGCCAGAAAGAGGAGAGCTATCAGAATGGCCTAGGTCCTTCTGGCTTCAGGAAGATCAAAATAGGTCTTTCTCCTCAGGAGCCCAGGAAAAGACAGTAATACCTTTGGCTGGGAGATAAAGAGACAAGGCCATTTTGATGGCGGACTGAACAGGGAATTTTGATGGATTGCATATGGGGTGAAGGGGAGAGAGGGGTCAAGGATGGCCCCTAGGTTTCTGTGTATCTGGTATGTCAGTAGACCTTACACATGACCCTGAGCTGTGAGTAGGCCATCAGAGGGGGATGGGAGGTGGATAACCTTCTAATATGGAGCTGGGGAGTGAGTACAGCAATCAAGTCCTTATAAGGATTGGCAAGAACCAGAAAGCACTTCAATTTAAACACCACCAGATCACCAGGTGGCTTATCAAGACAACATTCAGGGTCAGACACAAAGTGAGGGCCCAAAGGAATCCAATGGAAGTTCCAGTCCTCCAACAGGAATCTAAAACCACATTTGAATTTGCCACAATAGAAACTGCCTTCAGTTTAATGAAAATTCCCATTCTGTTAACCTATTTCAAGAGCCCCTAATTATGGCCCTGCCTAGACCTACCCCTCCAACATGGAATGGTGCATACTTACCAGGGGGAGGCATAGCTTAGTGCCTGAGAGACTTTGGATTCCCCCAGACCTCGAGGGCCAGACCCCAGAACCGTGCTTGGCACATAGCTGGCAATATCAGTTGAAGGATAGAAAGGAATGGATGAAAGAAAAAAGACGAATTCTGAGCATCTGTCTTCTCACCTGTGAAGTCGCACTGGTAATAACTGATAGAGCTGTGAGGTATTTAGTTCAGAGCTAGGCTCATGGAAACCACTAGAAAGACAGTAGCCACATGATGAAAGAGGCAGAGACTATTTCTTTAGAGTGCTTTACTTTACAATGACCAGGTATTTCTTTACATTGCCCTTTGTTGGCAATCTAGTTAGATATTAGCACTTTCAAGACATATGCATAAGGCATGGGGATTTTATTATTCCTTGTGGATAAGGCCTCAGGTGTATTATTCACCATTTACTACCGTGTCTCAGGTACCCAGATACACTATATGCTTAATAACTACCTGACATAGACGTTGCTTATTACTGCCTTCCTGTTCCCTACAGAGTGTCTCTCCCTTCAGGAATTTTTTAAAAGATTTTATTTATTTATTTGAGAGAGAAAGTGAGAAAGAGCATGAGAGTGGGGTGAGGGGCAGAGGGAGAAGCAGACACCCCACTGATCAGGGAGCCCAATGCGGGACTTGATCCCAGAACCCCCGGGATCATGACCTGAGCCTAAGGCAGACACTTAACCAGTTGAGAAACTCAGGTACCCCTCTCTTTAGGAAATTGACCTCTGTAGCCCTCCTCCTCCTCCTCCCCCTTCCCTCCCCTTCCTCCTTCTCCTGGCTGGGGGTGTTTTCTTCTCCAATTATAGTTAAATTAAGTGGAAGGCATTGGGTGTCTCTGTCCCCAAATGGAATTCACTAACTTCCACAGCTTTCCCCAAGCACAAGGAATGAATGAAATGCCCTTTGGGTGGGTTGTGCAAGAAGAAAAGCCTACCTGTTCCAGGAATAGCCACATCCGGGAGAAACAGCTGTGGGTGGCTCTCGGTGACCTGGCTTGGATGGTAAAGAAGACTTAGAGGCATAAATTCTTAGGCTGGCTTTAAAGCCAGTTAAGCTCTTAAAGAGGGAGCCCAGTGGGTGGAAAGGACTGTGATTTGTTGCTGCCAGGTAGGAATATGAGTTGGGCTTCTTGGAAGCTAGAACTCTGCTTAATTTACCTGTCAAATAGCCTGATAAATTTGTCCATTGAGTTTTTAAATAGAAGATAAAGCTCTCCAATCTGCGTGACTCTACCCTGCAGTGGGAAACATATCCATCACTTGCCCAGATTGAAGCAGCTAATTCAGGGCCCTTCAGTACCTCCCCTCCACCCTGCCATGAGTACTCTGTCTCTACTGTGTCAATATAATTATTTGGAGTAGAATTTAAAGATTGCCCATTGCATATTCAGTTTGTTGACCAATGAAGGTTCCGAGGAGCCAAGTCGACAGCAGCCTCTGTTCGTTCTGCTGGCATGCCACCAACAAAGGTGCTCACTTAGAGACCCAGGAGGACTCAGGGAGCAGGGAGGGCATGCATAGGTGGAATGCTCAGCCCAGACCACAATTTCTCACTGTTTTTCAACTTTCTTTGGCCCACTCCCCTAGGGATTCTATACATTCTTAACATCTCATTAGAAAGCATACTTTGGGGGCAGGGATTAAGAAATAGATAAATTTAAGAGATTCCTGGTAATCTCCCCTCGCTCCCCATGAAATATAAGGATAAAGAAATATTATTAATTCTAGGTGCAGACTATTTATTAACTTGTACCACTTAGATCATGCCTTTCAACAAAGACTGAAGAATCCACCACAAAATCACAAATAAATACTGAGTGTGCCTATTTGATTCATGGTTTTATAACAATGTAAGTGTAAACACTAATGTGAATTTATGTAACATCTGCTGTAACATGTAATTCTATTTATCCCAGCAAAGCGAACTAAATACAAAACCTACCCATTTAATTGAATATTTTTGTCTCTTTTAAAAACTACTTATTTTTTCAATAATGGAAACATAACTGAATTCATTCTTCCCGTGTGAAAAATTGGGAAAAAAGCACTTATATTCATATAATCACTGATTTATTTTCTTTTCATATACCCTGATGCAAAATGGGAGCTCAAAGTACTTTTTTTCTCCTCTTTAAACAATAAGTAAAGAGGATAAACGACTCCCCATAAACTGTTTAAATTTTAAAATCTCATTTCAATTAAAAATAAAAAGATACCAGCGTGCCTGGGTGGCTCAGTCGGGTGAGCCTCCAACTCTTGGTTTCAGTTCAGGGCATGACCTCACGGTCATGAGAACAAGCCCCATGTCGGGCTCACTGCTCAGTGGGCAGTCTGCTTGAGTTTCTTTCCCTCTGCCCTTCCCCTGCTTGCACGCACCACTCTCTCTCTAAAATAAATACATAAATCTTTAAAAAAATTAAAAATAAATAAAAAGATACCTATTCCAATTTTCCAAGATGGCAATTTGATTTCAATTTCTCACGTATTTTGCCCTCCCCAAACGCTAATATATTCCAAAAATATAAACATATATTCTTAATACAATATAAGTATGAATGAAGACAAAATTGTTATTTCACCATTTTTTAACATGACACTAATTTCAGAAGTCATAATGGAGAAGACTGATTAACTTCCATTGTACAACAAACCCCTCCAAAATAAACAAACAAAAAAGCCCCCCCCCAAGGCAAACATCAAATAACACACTAAAAAAGCATTGGCGACTTGAGATAGAGTGTTAATATCTTTACCACACAAATTATTTTTACATATCAGGAAGAAAAAAAAAAACACCTAGAAATCACAATATAAAAATAGCCTGAGAAGATGAAAAGATAAACCACCAAATGGCCAACATATTTCTGAAAAGATGTTTATACTCACTGATAATAAAAAATAAAATAAGCAAAGCAAATCAAATCAAAATTCAGATTTGCAAAAACGTAGAAGAATCATGTCACATGATATTGGTACGCACGTGGGAGGTCACTTTCATGCATTGTTGATACAAATGTAAATAACGGCACGTTTCTGGAGAGCACTTTAGAGAACTCAGTTAAAAATTTTACCTATCCACACTGACACAGAAATTTCATCTATAGGAATCTATCCTTAAAATAAATACGTAAACAGATAATATTCAAGGATCTTAGTAACATGTTTTTGAATACATCATGAGAAACACTGGAAATACCCATTAACAATGATTTGATTAGTTAATTATGGTATTATATAATGATACAGGGGAATAATATATGGCCATTTGAAATGTCATCTGTCTATGGTTATTGAAACAGATATTTCTGTAGAGTTATAATGTAAAAAAGCAAGTAAGGAACAGCATGTACTTCTTATGCTTTTAGAAATTAAAACGTATCCAAGAACTTTAAAGAACATTGAGGGAAAATACCACAGTCCAACTGGTTTTTGTTTGTATTATAGCCCAATCTCGAACATATATGCGTAGTTATTTACCTATGCAATTAGTATCCATTTCTTAGATACCCAATTTAAAATATATTTATATTTTTGGCAAGGACAGATTTTTATAGGAGATTTTATTTATTGCTTTTTTTATTTATTGCTTGTTTAATGTAAATCAAAGAAGGCTTTGGGATTTCATGAATCCATAATGTTGAACCCAGTTAACAACCTGCTGGCAGTTGCAGTCCCTCCTCTATCCCTGCCTGATGATTTGAGATTCCTGCCTTAGGTCTCAGGGCTTTCTCCTAGATAGCGCTTGCTGTCCCGCCACTCAGCCCTGAGGCTCCCATTCTGCTTGTGTGCTGAAAGCAATGTTCTCACAAAGGGAGAGGATTTGGGATGCAAGAAGATTTTTATTAGTGGGGAAACTGTTCAGCGCCTAGAAAGGGACAGCCCCATGATGCAAAAAGCATGTTTTCTGCAAAGTGTTTCCAAGTAAAACAGTAAATTAGATGTTATATATAAAATGCAGAAACTCACGTTTCTCATGCAATTTCAATGAACTGCATTTGTCCATGGAGCACCCAGTTGAGATTAATGATATACATCAATAAGTAAAAGGACGTTTAGAACTTATATTTTTCCAGTTACTAGTTTTATAAAATAAATTAAAATGTAATAAAACATTTTAAGTGACACAAATAAACACTATTATATGCATAAAAATGAAAACGTTCCTAAAACTGAACCATAGGGATATATTTGGCATCATCGTATTATAGTCCAGAATGCTCTCTGACCACTAAGAAATTAAGGTCTGTATTCGACATATGAAAAGTGATCTGAGGCATCAGTGTAAAACGTATAAAAGTAGAGATTACACAAAAAGGAAGATGTATAGAAGTTGAGGATCCCCTGTATAAATGCTAGAGAGAAGTTTGTCTTTGATAATTCCAGCTGAATCTTTGCTGCCTGCTTATTTCCTCTTGGGTGTACCTGAAAATTATGAGTAACTAATTTACACTTCCCAGGGGTATTTTAATACTGATCACTTTAATATAAATTAATTTAAGCTGTTTAATCTCAATGTAACTTCCCTATTTTGGAAATGTAACAACCTAGTTTTTAAATTGGTCTAAGGATCAAATGATTGAAAGCATCCAGCACTATGTCTGATACATAGTCAACAAACGGTGACTATTATCAATAAGAGTTATTGTGAAAATTAGAGCGTCTTGAGAATTCTGTAAAAAACTTTCCAACATAATGTCTTACACAAGAACAAACTCTTAACCATAAGATTTTCCTTAATATAACCTACCTCCCCTGCCCCTAGGTAAGGACATAGGTTGGTTCTCAACATCAGTAATATGAAAGACACTTATTAAAATATTATAAATATGGTCATCATCCTTATTTTTAAAATCCCGATTCAGGTACATTCTTCGCTTGTTTCGATATACCATAGGTTAGTGTCAAACAATATCTCTCAGCTTGCCTGATGCTAACTTTGCATAAACGTTTTTGTCAGATAATATGCTTCAATTTCTAATTGTCAAAGAATTATTGTCCATGATATTAAGTTTAATGAGTACACACCAAGTCATCCAATATATCCGTATTTCATTTCATACCCCATAGTCTCTGCATCCTGGTGCAGAAGTAGGCTCCAAGCAAGAAAGGAAACGAACCCATGCATCTGAGCTTCCAGTCCGAAGACAGAGAGGCAGTGCAGTACAAGCAGACAGGCAGCGTGTTACTCACAGCCTATAGCAATCAATGCAAATCTATGCCACAGTTAGAAGGTGTTTTAATTCCAATAATAGACATCCTGTGATTGATGAATCTTTCACAGCTGCTTCCTATGTCGCTGCTTAATCCAAGCCTGCAGGCAGAAGTGGTTGCATGCTTCAGCAAGTTACCCATCTCAACATATTGTGCTCAACCTCCAGCCGGTTGAAAGGAGTGGTAAGGCTGTGAGCAGGGACACCTGAATGTTGGTGTGAGGTCAGTGTGTGAAGTGATCGGTCAAATTCCACCAGCTTCCTAAAAAACACCAATCAACTGACAAATGGAGGACTAGCTGACTGTATGATCATTTTGGTCCTGCCTTTGACACTGTCATGTAGAAATGCTTTCTTAGTGACCACAGATTAGTCCCCTGGAAAGGCCTTGTCAAGCGCTTATCTAGCCTTGGATAATATCATAATCACATCCCTGCAAGATTCTATTTTCTTTTAAATGACTATTGTTGGTATATAAATTTATTTGGGAATTGTCCTGTGTTTCAAGTTGGTATAGCCATTTTGAAAAACAAATTTGAAAATGTGTATGCCTCAAGCTTCAGAAATTCCAATTCTTGCTATTTACCCCAGAGAAAATTTAGCACAAATTTACTAGGAAACATGTGCACAGTTGTTCATTAGAGTATTATTTATACTATAAATCTGACAGTAACCAAAAATTGGAAATAATCTAAATGTTTGTTAGTGGAGGAATGGGTAGAAAATATTGTGGTATAATTATACCATGGAATACTACACTGCAGTTAAAAGAATCAAGCTACATTCATCAACATAGACAGATGCTAAAAACAAAGAGTGTCAAGCTGCAATGTGTATAATCCATAGCAAATATTCTACTTGTGTGAAATTCACAATTATGTATTAAACAGTATTTATATGTTGATGGACGTTTACATATTTTTAGTTCCCAGTTGAAGATGGACTAAAGGGACGTGCATCAGATGTCAATGCACAGGAAGGCGATGGAGCCAGGAAAAGAGCCAAAATGGCACAAAATAGTCACGGAGTTATGATTTGAACAATAACATTGTGCTAGTAACAGAGGATATAATTGATTGAGTCATTCTGACTCTGTGTACCCGAAGTCTGGCATGACCATAAAAGTTAATGAATGTCTTGTGAAGAATGTGGCTTTCGAGACAAAAGCAGTACAAGGAACCCCAGCTCTCCTGCGGCCACTCTAACTATCTTCCCACTTATGCTTGTTGCAGTCTGACCTTCAAAAAGGAAGTTGGTGGCTCAGACTTTAGACCCTGTTCAAGCATTGGCCTCCCCGTGGACACTGCCAACAAGGAATCTAGTTTCAAGGACAATTTGGTGATGTGGTCACCCGTGTGCTGCAAATGCATCAAAATGACCTATTTATTACCTAACCTGATAACACAGAATATGCCTCAATGACTATTCCACTGGACATAGGCACTTCCTACTCATTCATCAGCCATCCTGTCCCCTGTAATGCCCTCCCTTCTTGCTCCTCAAAAAAAGAAAGAAAAAAAAAGAATGAATGAATGAAAGAAAACAAACAGGTGCTTCGATGTGCTTCAATTGACCTAATAAGAGAAATAGTTCTAAAAAATGATCACAGTGGTATAGCAGCTGGCTTTACTCACCTTTTCAGCAATGCAGACTAAATGTAGCTGACATTCAGGTTAAGATAATTGGAGTGTAAATTACTTCCAAATACTTATTTCTTAAAATAGAGAAGGGTCTGTCCTTCATATTTAAAAATGACATTAATTACGGTTATCTATAAGGCAGTGTGGGAGATGAATTCGTACTACTTGCTATAGTTTGTTTAAATATGTCTTTAATAGTGATGCTCTTGTAAAAAAAAATAAAGTGTGTTTAACTCTATGCCTTTTAATGGAAATGCGTTTGCCTTAAAATTAAATTTTTTTAAATTTAATTTTTGGAACAGTAATAGAACTGACTAAAGATATTCGTGGGGGATTCCATAGAAAGGACAGGTCTGTACCTTCCGTGTTTTGTTTTGTTTTGTTTTGTTTTGTTTTGTTTTGTTTTGTTTTGGGAGCCTCTGCCATTTTACTTCAGACATTGGGTGAGTCACTCCAGTTGTGATTGTTCAACGTCATGTGGTTCTTACACAGAGGCACCTGTATAGATGGGAGGATGCTTCTCAAGCCTGCCTACCTTCTGGTCATCTACTCTTAACCACCTTGCTCTCTTTTAATCACTCTGCGACTATCAACCTATTGGACTGCTTCTTATGATGAGGTCAAGGAGATCCCCTTGGTAACTAGTAGAGTAGAAACATTTAACCAACAGTGCCCTACTCTTGTTGTAACCCTTTGGTCCCTTTCCATTCTGATAAAGGCATGTAACCTCATGCGCCAACCTCCATTACACCCATGCAGTCAGTTTCCTGACCAAATCCAACTGAGATTTTTTTTCATTCGTCCAGGTTAATACTAAATAAATTCAATCTGTGTGGTCTCAAAAGACTCAGGTAGAGAAGTAGAATTAAGGCAAGCAGAGTTGGAAGGAGAAGGTATGATGGGCCATAGGGTGGCTCATCTACAGTTCTCGTGAGAAGACAAGTCATCTATTAGAAACCAAAGTAGAATATATGCAGCAAGACAAAAATCTGAGAAATAGTGAAATTAGCTGTGCTCATTGAAAATAATAATAATCCTTCAAAAGTTAAAAATAGAGCTACCCTATGACCCAGCAACTACACTACTAGGTATTTATCCAAAGGATATAAACATATTGATTTGAAGGGGCATATACACCCCAATGATTATAGCAACAATGTCTACAATAACCAAAATATGGAAAGAACCCAGACGTCCATCAACAGATGAATGGATAAAAAAGATGTGATATATATTATACACACACACACACACACACACACGGAATATTACTCAACCATCAGAAAGAATGAAATCTTGCCATTTGCAATGACACGGATGGAACTAGAGGGTATTATGCTAAGTGAAGTAAGTCGGTCAGAGAAAAACAAATACCATATGATTTCATTCATATGTGGAATTTAAGAAACAAAACAGATGAACCCAGGAGAAGGGAAGGGAAAATAAAATAAGATGAAAATCAAGAGAGAGGCAAACCATAAGAGACACTGAACTCCAAGAAAAAAACTAAGACTTGCTGGAGGGGAGATTGGTGGGGGAAGGGATAATTGGGTGATGGGCATTAAGGAGGCTCTTGATGTAATGAGCACTGGGTGTTATATGTAACTGGTGAATCACTAAATTCTGCCTCTGAAATTAATAAAAAATGATAATAATGATAATAATAATATCTTTGTAGTCATTAGTTCTGAATGATAATCAAAATAATGAAGCATTATACAAATTAATACTAATTTGATTATCTTTCAGAGTCATCAAACACCTTGCAGAAAAAAGAATAGAGGTAGGAGCATTTTATGATAAAAGTATGGAAAGAAAAGAGCTTGGAGGTACTGCAAACAACAAAACCTTCTTCCAAATTCTACTCCAAACAATCTTTCTTAAAATGGCTTCATAGAGTTCATGCGTTCTTTATTTTTGTTGAGCAATGTCCAAGTAATTTATTCCCATCGACCATCAGCAAGCATGTAAAGGTGTATTTGAATAACGAAAATGGTATTCACACAGAATTAGGGACTCCCTGCTCCCTTCCAGTTGAGCCACAAAATTGAAAGATTCGTGAGATGGGTTATAACTTGCATTTTCCTTGGGCTCATTTATTTTAATCTTCTTCAAACAAACAAACAAAAGACTATAATCCTGTGTATATTACAGAACTTTCCTTATCTGCCACATCTAGGACAGGCATACTATCAGATAATGTTAATTTTTGTTAATGTGTTAATTATTAATAACATTTAATCATTTTAATAAAAGTTCTTTTGAATTATTGAATGAATATAATCCCCCAATGCTGTTTAAGGAGGTTAGATGATGCTAACCAGAGGGCATCTTGCTGAGCACTGTAATAAGCCAGGAGTGGCAAATTTCTACATTTAATAGAGGGGCAAGGGATTTGGAGACCTTGAGAAATATTCGAGAGAAGGAAATTGTATTTTAAGAAAAGCTGGATGCTGTGTGAAAGGAAAGATGAAAAGGGAGAAGAGGAACTTGGGAGAAGAAAACAGGTAATTTCAAGAGGAAGATGAAGGTTTAACTGACATTTGGGTCACTTACGGCATGTTGCGGTAGTTTCAGCTATATCCCATGATGGTATAAAGCATATTTTCCGAAAGATTCTTAAAACCCATTAATAGCTGAGTACCTTTTTCTCACTCATTGTCTTTGCATCAGCCAACTAGCACCTTTTACATATTCATTCAATGATATACATTGAACACCAACTCTTTAGGACACACAGCCAGGTTTTTGAAGAATCTAATGTTGAATCAAATGTTCATCTTGCCTTTAAGTGGAACGCAGTCTAATAAGGACACAAGACCCAAGCACTGCTACTTACAATAGAGGAAAGAAAGCAAAACAATCAATCAAACAAACAAACAAACAAAAAAACCACTGTAAGAATGAAAGATTAAAAGGAATTCCTATAATTCCTGTAGGGAAAAGGAATTAAGAAAGAATACGTGGAAGGATTAGCACTTCAGTGGAATCTAAGAAGAAATTTGAAATCAACCAAAATAAATGAGTCAGATGTTTCCAAAAAACACAATGTGGTCTAAAACTTAGAATTTTGTTATGCTGATGGTTTCTATGGTAAAGCATCCCACCCCCATGCAAAGCTCACAATCCAAAGAATAAAATTTGGGTAATAGAACAAATCCATTATGCAATTCACACTCCCACCTATAAGAGCCAAACATGTCAAGGGAGAATAACAAGAAGAAAACCTTATGTGCTTGGGAGACGTTAAATGTAATATATAGTCTAAATTCTTTGTTATTTTACCTTTCCTGAGGAATAGAGGGGTAACCAAATTGTTGCTGGACCATTTCTACCCTTAGAAAGAGAAACACTGTGGGTAAATCAGCCCTGCTATATCTGATACAGTCACAGAGCCCTGTGACCCAGTTAACTCATTCTCATTAAAAATATTCACTCTTTATGGGCACCTGAAATATGTCTCCTCTTTCCAAAACCATGGTATTGCCTTCAGGAGTAGGGGTCAAAATGGGGAATAGAGAATTATAGATGCTGAAACCCAGGAACGTTGCCCCAAAGACATAAAGCCTGGTTAGTCTAAGAAATAATTTTCTTTTTACTTTATCTCTTGAATCATAAAATAAAAGAGATAATTCAATCCCATACGAGTGCATAAACTCCAATTAAAAGTGTAATTGTAATGGGGGGAAGCAGATTTCTTCAAAAGAATATTATCCTAGCCCCATACCCAGCAGTGTGAACACTTAAATTTCTTTACCACTGTGTGATCTGGTGGTGCTTTATAGAAGTGCTTCTATCTCTAACAAGCTCAAGCCCCAACCATGCACACATTCAACCACAAGTTAAATCTAATTACTGAATATTAATGAAGTTTTTGTAGGAGGAGCTACTGAGTTTTCACACATTTCCTTATTCAAAGCTGTCTTGATTTCCACAGAACTCTACCATCTGTCATGATACCAAATATGACTGATCATTAAATAAAGAAATGATTGAAGAACTTATCCAATTAATTCCTTCTGGACTTCCCGCATTGCAAGAGTCAAGCCAAATCAGTGTTAGTTTGCTACTGTCTCTAGCTTCCTATTGTTCTGCTGCCACGACATCCCCAGGAATTACACATTCCCTCTTATTGTTAGATCTAATTTTGTGTTTACCAATCCTGCATTCTGAACTATTGTTAAAGACACTTAAAGTCATTCAGAAGTGCCTCATATTGTTAGAATTGAAGATAAATGTGAACTAGTAATGGAATCCTGGCTTTCCCCAACCTCAAATATGCACACACACACACACACACACACACACATACACATTATGATTACTCACTATATTTGGTCATGCTAAATAAAATAAACAAGGTAGATCAATAAAATTTAAGGCTTTTATTCCCCTGGATGGGACTTGGAGTAAGTAATGCAATAAAGGATAATCCTGGACCATGAAACTATCTTGCCTTGAAACCTCATATGAGGTCACCACTTTAACTGAATTACATTTAGATATCATGCCATGGGCCTCTTCTCATGACACTCCTCATTTTTACCACTCTGAGGTTGTTGAGAACATTTCTTTTTTGTGATATTACACAAATGTGTCTCTATGAGAAACCATTGGAGAATTTCTTATTTCAGGTTCCGACAATATTTCTGTTTCCCCTAAGTTACTAACGTTTTCTATCCTATGAATGTTGTGAGTTGTAGAATTTATCACACTTCCTTTTTTGTGTTTATTGCTATAAAACCCAGTCCAGACAAGTCCATAATCTGTATCTTCCTGAATGGCCTCAGGATGACAGCTGGAGTGAGGCCGGAGAGGCACGTAGAGCCCAAGAACCCAGGAGTCGCTCAGGATGCTTCCTCTACATCATGCTAGCTCTGGCCCTGCAGAACCTGGCAGCATGGGAGCTCACTTAACCCTTAGTACACCTTATGTTTTCTTAGTTCATCATTTTCTCCCTTACATGTATTTTTATCTTGTATGTAGTTTTAATACTATATAACTATCTTTAATCTAAAGACTATAAGTAGATAAATTGTCTAAAGCAATAGCAAATGTAGTGCTGATCAAAATTGCCCAGTAAAATATTTCTGGTGTACTATCAGGACTTTCAGAGAGACTGTGTATCTGCCACTGGTATTTGTACAATGTTCGCAGGTTTGTGCACCTTTAGAAGTGTTCAGCTAACAAAGAAGAGAGTTTGCATACAGCAGTGTTTAAGCAAGCAGACTCTAGAGGCGGTCTACTAAGGTTCAAGTTCCAGCTCTACCATTTCATAGCTGCGAGAATAGAAGAAAGTGACTTAACATCTCTGTGCCTCTGTTTCCTCATCTATAAAAGGGAACAAACTACTTCATAAGGTTGTTATGAAGACTAAATGGATTAAAGGAAGATATTTAGCACACTGTCTGAGAGCTAGTAAATAATATAAAAGCATTTATATCGTTCATGTACAAATTCTTCCTTGTACTGTATCTCCCACATTTAAAACAATGGTTTTTTTTTTCATAATTCCTGCCTACTATATAAGCATTAAGCATCACTGTGGATAATTTAAAGATGGAAGTAAGAAAATGCACCAAAAAGCAACATTTGGACTTCAATAATCAGCCTTGACATAATAAAGACCTTGAAAGTTTTCACTACCATCCTTAGAGAAAATAGCTGAACAAACTTAAAATCTCAGAACCATCAGAAAAATGAGGTTGCAGAGCAAACCCATCACCCCAAAATCTGGAAAAGGTAAATCTAGAATCAGAGTTGTTTACGTAGAGTAGATTGACATGACTGCTGGAGACATAAACTAGTAGGACCCTTAAAGGACAGTTTTGGTAAGTTGCTGGAGGCTGAATGTGCACTACAATAAAAAACCCCTGGGGCTTCAAACTTAAGAAGATCCCCCACATTTTTGTGGGTTTTACCTGCAAGGAGCACACAAGGTACTCCCCGTGAAGATCCCCAAAAAGATCCCCGCCTGGTTCAAGCAAGGGGAGGGGAAGAGTAATCCTTGTGAAAGTCACCCAGAAAGTTCTCCACAACAAAGGTTTATTCCCTAAAGAAAAGGCATTTACCAGACCTTAAACCAGCTAGAAAGGGCATTCCTCTCACTGTAGCCCTCTTCAGCTTTCCCATCCTACCTAAAGGGAAAGGAGCATTACCACTGGAACAAGACTTGGGAAGATCACAGCCTAGAGAAGCAAGTCCGCTGTAAGACTGAGATTTAATCATAGGATTACAGAACACTCCCCCGATCCCCACACGTAACCACCAACATAATGGTGGTTATAATAACAGAGTGCACTCTCCCTGAGGAGGAGTACTTAGGGAAACTCAAAGGACAAAAACCAAAGCAGGGACAGTCAAGGAATTTGAAGCCTTGGGTATTTACAGCTACAGCAAACAGTAAATACAGTCAAATTCCTAGCCATATTGACAAAAGTCCTCACACCAAAGGCCTATTTACTTCAGTTCCTATTACCCAATACAACATATCTAGTTTTCAAAAGAGTTTAAGGCATTCCAAAAAAGAAAGGAAGAAAGAGAAAGAAGGACAGAAAGAGAGCAAGAGAAGAAGGAAGGAAGGAAGGAAGGAAGGAAGGAAGGAAGGAAGGAAAGAAAGAAAGAAAGAAAGAAAGAAAGAAAGAAAGAAAGAAAGAGAAAGGAAAAGGAGGGCAATAGGAAAGGAAGGAAATATGGAGAGAGGGAGGAAGGACGGGAGAAAGAAAGAACAGTCTGAAAAGACATAGCAAGCATCAGAAACAGACTCAGATGTGATACAGATGTTGGAATTATTGGACAGGAATTTAAAATAACTATGATTAATATGTCAAAAGTTCAGTGGAAAAGTAGACAAAATTCAAGAACAGATGAGTAATGTAAGCAGAGAGATGAAAATTCTAAAAAAGAATCAAAGGAACTTCTATAAATGAGTTTCCTTGATGTGTTCGTCAGTACACTGAATATCAGGAGATAGAAGTATTAAAAAATAATTAAAAGGAAGTGCTAGAAATTAAAAACAATGCCAGAGAAATACAGAATGCCTTGAATGGGTTCATCCATATACTGAGGAAAGAATTAGTGAATGAGAAAATAGGTCAACAGAAACTTCCCAAACTGAAATGCAAAGAGAAAAAAGAATGAATGAAACAGGACAGAATATCCAAGAGCCATGGGACAATTTCAAGAGGTGTAACATACACACAATCGAAATATCGAAGGAAAACAAAGAACAGAACAGAAGAAATATTTGAAATAACGGTAGCCAAGAACTTTCCAGAATTAATGACAGACACTGACACCTAGGTCCAAGAAATGGAGAGAATACTAAGCAGAATAAATATCAAAAAGAAAAAAAAGAAACAACTACATATAGACATATCATATAAAAACGGCAGAAAACCAAACACAGAAAAAAAAAATTTCAAAGAAGCCAGAGGAAAAAACACCTTATCCATAGAAAAACAAAGATAAGAATTATAAAAACTACCATAACTCACCCAATATGAATTAAATCATTCAATGGCCCTATTACAATTATGAAAATTCAATTCATTTTTTAGAAACAAATAAAAATGAAATCTTCAGGCTCAGATTTCAGTGGAGATTCTACCAAAGGTTTAAAGGGGAATTAACACCAATTCTACACAATCTCTTCTACAAAATGGAAAAGGAAGAAACAATGCTCAATTAATTTTATGAAACTATCATTATATAGAAACTAGAAAACACAACACAAAATGAAAACTACAGGCCGATATTGCTCATAATCATACATACAAAAACCTCTACAAAGTATTATCATATAGAATTCGGCAAAATGTAAAAAGAATTATGACTATGCCCAAGCGAGCTTTGTTCCAAGTAGGCAATACTGGCCCAACAGTCCAAAATCAATCAATATAATACACCTCATCAATAAGCTAGAGAAGAGAAATCATATGATCATAATAATTGATGCAGAAAAAGCATACAACAAAATCCAAATCCATTTGTTACATAAAATTCAGCAAGCATATAGTGGAATTTCTTCAACTGAATAAAGAACATCCATTTAAAAAAAAAAATCTACAGGTAACATATTTAATGGTGAAAAACTGGACACTTTCTCTTTACAGTTAGAAATTAGGAAAGGATGTTCTCTCTCACTATTCCTATTAAATATCATACTACAAGCCCTACTTGGGTGCCTGGGTGGCTCAGTCGGTTAAGTGTCTGCCTTCTGCTCAAGTCGTGATCCCAGAGTCCTGGGATGGAGCCCAAGTCTGGCTCCTTGCTGAACAGAGCAGAGTCCACTTCTCCTTCTCCCTGTGCCCCTCCCCCGGCTCATCCCTCCCACCTCCTCTCTCTCAAATAAATAAAAATAAAAATAAAATATAGAAATAATAAATAAATAAATAAATAAATAAATAAATAAATACCCTACTTATTATAATAGCAGAATAAAAGGAAATAAAAAATTCAGGTCAGAAAGAAAAAAAATGAATCTTTATTTGCAGATAGCATGATTCTCTATGTAGAAAATTCCAAAGAATCAACAAAAATCTCCTGGAAGTAATAAATGATTATAGCAAGGTTATAGGATAAAAGATTAATATATAACATCAGTTGTTTTTCTATATACCAAGAAGAAATGACTGAATTTGGGAAAAAAAATTAAATACCATTTACAACACCAAAAAAATTGACCTATATAGGGAAATCTATAAAACTCTGATTAAAGAAATCAAAGATCTAAGTAATCAGAGAAATAATCTATTTTCATGGATTGAAAGACTCAATATGAGTAACTCATGAGTAACTTACTCAATATGAGTGCGTCATTTCTTCCAATTTGATCTATAGTTTCAATGCAATCCCAATCAAAATACCAGTAAGCTCTCCCGTATATATGGGCAAACTGATTCTAAAGTTTATATTGAAAGGCAGAAACTTAGAATAGCCAACGGGAGACTGAAGAAAAACAAAAATGAAGGACCCACACTACACAATTTCAAGACTTACTATAAAGCTATAAAAATCAAGACAATGTGGTGTTAGTGAAAGGACAGACATGTAGAGGAATGAAACAGAATAGAGCGCACAGAATTAGACACACAAATGTGGGTCTTGGGCAAAGAAATAAAGCCAAATCAATGAGGAAAGTAGGATCTTTTCAACAAATGGTGCTGCAAAACATCAGACAAATTCCGAGTGAGGAAAATTATGCAAAATACCTTTCCAGTGCTCCTCAAACTGTCAAGGGCATCAAAACCAAGGAAAGTCTGAGAAACTCTCATAGCCAAGAGAAAGCTAACAATACATGATAATTAAGTTTGATGAGATAACCTATATGGAATCCTGGAACAGAAAAAAAAAAATAAAACTGGGGTAAAAACTAAGGAAATCCAGATAAAGTGTGGATTTTATTTAAAATAATGTCTAAGCATTAGTTTATGAATTGCAACAAATGTGTTAGACTAATGCAGGATGTTAATAATAGGGGAAACTGATATGGTGTATATGGAAACTTTCTATACTACTTGAGGAATTTTTCTGTAAATGTATCATTGTTCCAAAAGAAAAGGTTTATTTAAAAAATGGTATCATATGTTTTAATAATCAATTTAAAAAGTCACTGTTAACATTTTGGCATCTGTACTATTCATCTATTATTTTAGACGTGTGCATAGTGTAAAGATAAGATTTTGTATTATTTTTATATGCGTGTTTGTGTGTATATGTGTATGCTCCTTAACACACTGGCTATACAATGGTACTTACTTGAATGTAAACTACTTTCTTATTTGGAGCATATATTATTTGTAAGGTAGATAGACTGTGCTAGATGATTGAAGTAGGTGCTTAAGAGACAACCAGTCTTGGTCATATCTTGGTTCCATGACTCAACAGTTGTGCTAACTTAACTCCTGTATAATCAAGGCTTTTAACCTTCCCATGCTTCATTTGTATAACCTATAAAATGGGGAATTAATAGTACCTACCTTCGGGGGGTTCTTGTGAAGCTTAATGATTATATATATATATATAATATATATATATATATAATAATATATAATATATAAAATATAATATTCTGTTGAACATAATACATATCATATAACATTTTATTATGTATACTATATATTATGCATGACATTTATCATTTTTTGTATATATACACACATGTATATATTACAGCAATGGCTGGCACATAGTTAGTGATCAATGTGTATTTGCAATGATTGTGAACTTCCCAAAAACATCCTGCAAGGGAATTTTTGTTATTACTGATTTTTAGAGGGTAGACCCAGGGCTCTGAGAATCTTCGTAATCTTCCTAAGGGCTCACAGCTAGTAAAGGACTCAGTGGAATTTGAAAAACAGGTATGTGAGTCTGAAACCAAAGCATATGCCCTTTTAATCGTCACACTTACTATCAGTAATGATTACTGTGATCACAGAATGAAGATGCATTTCTTAGGCTTACTATTGCCAGGAAGAAAGTGACTCTTGTCATAAATATTTTCACACAAAATAAAGTTCATTAAGGATTTGTTACGCTGTTATTGACAGCTTAAGCTCGTGTGTTTAAACAGTCCAAAGAAATATAAAATTGGGGAAACTCTGTACAAGTTTTGAAGCCAGGGAAAGGTGCTATTGATAGGCCAGAAACAGGATTTCTTCAACACGATTTCTTCAGGGTATTGATAAATCTAAAATAAGGGATGATTGGCCAACACACAGTTCACTACCTGTTAAAGAAAAGCCCCAGACACAAGTAAGAGGGAGCACACCGACTTGAACCCAACAGCATACCAAAATTTGAAGAAGAAAGCACCACCTGTGAGATAGTGCCGTGGGGCTGTGGATGGGGTGGAGAAGGTGGCATTATAGAAACTGTAAGTAGACCAAACACCTACCACAGAAACAGACCAGTTCCTCAAAAATATTCATTCAAACACATGTAAATTCAACACAGATTGATTTATTAGCCCCCCAAATGGAGATGATGCCACCATGTTGCCAAGTAATGAAGGCAATAATGGAGAATGGAAGAATTCTCTGATTTGACTATCTCTACAGGATAAAGAAACAAAATTAAAAAAATAAGGGAACATTGGACTTCAGCTACTCATTAGAACAGATGGACCTAACAGACACACAAAAAAACATTCCATCAATAGCAGCAGAATACACATTCTTCTCAAGTGCACATGGGACATTCTCCAGGGTAGATCACATGTTAGACCACAAAACAAGCCTTAATAAATTTAAGACTGAAATTATATCAAGCATCTTTTCCAACCACAATAGTATGAAGCTAGAAATCAATCACAAGAAGAAGACTGGAAAATTCACAAGTATGTAAAAATTAAACAACATGCTCCTGAAAAACCAATGGGTCAAAGAAGAAATCAAAAGAAAAATAAAAAAAAAATATCTTGCGACAAATGAAAATGGAAACAAAACATACCAAATATGGGATGCAGCAAACGCCATTATAGGAAAGAAGTTTCTGGTGATAAATACCTACAAAAAGAAAAAAAAAAAAAAGACCTCATGCAGCGAGATACCACTATACACCTATGATAATGGCTAAAATAAAAAGCAGTGACAACAAATGCTAGTGAAGACACTGAAAAACTGGCTCACCCCCACATTGCTGGTAAGAGTGTAAAGTGATAGAGCCATTCTGGAGAAGTTAGGCAGTTTATTTTAAAGCTTAACATAAAACTACCATACAACCTACCAATGACATTCCTGGGCATTTATTCCAGAGAAATGAAAGCTTTTATGTTCACACAAAAACCTGTATAGTAATGTTTATCTGTATGACAGCTTTATTTGTCGTGGCCTCAAGCTGGAGGTGACCCAAATGTACTTCAGTGGATGAATGGATGAACAGTGTATCTACACCACAGAATACTAGTCACCAATATCCAGAAACAAAGTATTGATACACAAAACAACCTAGGTCAATCTCTCGGGAATGTAATGAGCAAACAGAAGCAATTCCAAAAGTTTCCATAAAGTATAATTCTATTTACATAGTATTCGTGAAACGACAAAATTTTAGAAATGGAGAAAATACTAGGATTACCAGGGGTTAGGCACAGAGTGAAAGGTGAGAGAGAAAGACATGATTATAATAGAGCAACACAAAACATCTTTGTGGTGTTGGAAATGTTCAGAATATTGACTGTGGTGGTGAACATATGAACCTACACAGGTAATGAAACTATAGAACTTAACACACACACACACACACACACACACACACACACATAAAACTGGGTGCAAGTAAACAAGTAAAACTGAGGACATATGAATAAGATAGATTGTATCAATGCCGATATTCTGGTTGTGATATTATACCATAGTTTTGTAAAATGTTACCATTGGGGGAAACTGGGCAAAATATAAAGAAGGTTTTACTGTATTATCTTACAACTGCATAGGAATCTATAATTATTTCAATTTTTAATGCAATTGTTAACTACAGGGGGAAAAATGATGTATAAGAAAGAAAAGTAACAATAGCAAAATGCTTGCCCTAATAATAGTTTTTATATAGTTAAAATAACAAAAACACTGAAAAATATAAAAAAGAAAAAAAAACCGAAGAACTAAAATAAACAAATTAACTTTACACCCCAAGGAACTAGGAAAAAAAGAAAAAAGAACAAGCTAGCCTCAAAGTTAGCACAAGTAAGGAAATAACAATGATAAAGTGGAAATAAATGAAATAAGGATGAAAAGGACATTTTAAAAAATCAATGAAACTAAAAGCAGGGTTTTTTTAAAGAGGAAAAAATAGACAAATTTTTAGCTAGAGTTACCAAGAAAAAGAAAGAGGACTCAAATAAACAAAATTATAAATGAAAGGTGACACAATACTACTGATACCAAAGAAACATATAGGATCATAAGGGATTACTATTACATGCCAACAAATTGGACAACGTAGAAGACGGAGATAAATTCCTAGGAACATACAACCTACCAAGACTGAATTATGAAGAAATAGAAAAATCTGAACAGACCAATTACTAGCAAGGAGCCTGTTAATTAAAAACATCCCACCCAAAAAAATAAAGTCCAGGACCAGATGGTTTCATTGGAAAATTCTACCCAATACTTAAAGAGAACTAATACCAATCCTTTTCAAACTCTTCCAAAAAAATTAAGAAGGAGGGAATACTCCCAATCTTATTTTGTGAGGCCAGCATTACCCTGACACCAAGCCAGACAAGGACACTGAAAGAAAAGAAAATTACAGGCCAATATCCCTGATAAACATTAATGCAAAACTCCTCAACAAAATCTTAGCAACCTGAATTCAACAATATTAAAAGGATCATACAACACGATCAAGTGGGACTTATTTCACAGATGCAAGGATGGTTTGACATCCACAAATCAATAAAAGTCTATACCATATTAACAAACTGAAGGATAAAAGTCATATCTTCTCTATAGATGCCAATAAAAGCATTTGAGAAAATTCAACATCCTTTCATAATAAAAACTCTCAACAAGGTGAGTATAAAGGAAACAAATTTCAGCATAATAAAGTCCATATATGAAAAGCCCCCAGCTAACAACATATTTAGTGGTGAAATATCAAAAACATTTTCTCTAAGATCAGAAACAAGATAAGGATGCCCTCTGTCAACTCTTTTATTCAATATAGTATGGGAAGTTCTAGCCATAGCAGTAAGGCAAAAATAAATAAATAAATTGATAAATTAATTAATTATTAAAAATAAAAAAATAAAAGCCATCCAAATAAAAAAAGCAGGATTAAAGCTGTCAGTATTTGTGGATGACATCACATTATATATAGAAACCCTAAAGACTGCACCAGAACACTGTTAGAACTAATGAACAAATTCAAAATAGTTGCAGGATACAATATCAATATACAAACATCACTTGCCTTTCTATACGCCAACAACAAATTATCAGAAAGAAAAATTAAGACAATTCTCCCATTTGCAACTGCATCAAAAAGAATAAAATTCCTAGGAATGAATATAACTAAGGTGAAAGATCTGTACACTAAAAACTATAAGACATTAATGAAAAAAATTGAAAAAGATACAAATATATAACAAGATATTCCATGGTCATGCACTTGAAGAATTAATATTGTCAAAATGTCCATACCACCCAATGCAGTCTATAGACTTGATGCAATTTCCATTGAAATTCTAATGCCATTTTTTTCAGAAATAAAAATAATAATAATAATCCTAGAATTTGTATGAAACCATAAAAGACCCCAAACAGCCACTGGGAATAAACAAAGCTGAAGGCATCACACTTCTTGGTTTCAAACCATATTACAAAGCTATAGTAATCAAAAGAGTATGGCACTGGCATAAAGATACACATAGGTTAATAGAACATAATGGATGGGTGCCTGGATGGTTTGGTGGGTTAAGCATCTGACTCTTGATTTCAGCTCAGGTCATGATCTCATGGTTGTGAGATCAAGCCCTGCATTGGGCTTCATTCTGGGCATGGAGACTGCTTGTGATTCTCTCTCTCCCTTTCCCTCTGCCCCTCCCCCCCACTCACCCCTCTACACTCACACACACTCCTCTCTCTCAAAACAAAAAAATAAAACATAATAGAGATTTCAGTAATTAACCCATGTATGTATGGTCAATTAATTTATAACAAAAATAGCCAATAATATACAAGAGGGAAAAGATAGTCTCTTTAATAAATGGTGTTGGGAAAACTGGATAGCCACATGCAAAAAAAATGAAACTGGATTGCTATCTTACACCATACACAAAAATCAACTCAAGATGAATTAGAGATTTAAGCATAGATCTGAAACCAAAAACTCCTAGAAGAGAATAAATGGGTAAGCACCTTGATACTGGTCTTGGCAATGATTTCTTGGATAAAATACCAAAAGCACAGCCAACAAAAGCCAAAACAAGCAGGTAGGACTGCATCAAACTAAAAAACTTCTGTAGAACAAAGGAAATAATCAACAAAATAAAAAGGCAACTATAATAAGGGCAGAAATAGTTGAAAAGCACATACCCGATAAAAGGTTCATTACCAAAATGTACAAGGAACTCCTACAACTCAACAGCAAGAAAACCCACAAATAATTCAATTTAAAAATGGGCAGTAGAACTGAATAGACATCTTTTTCTAAAGAAAACGCTTGGCTGACCAAGAGATACATAAAAAGGTACTTAACATCACTAATTATCAGAGAAATGCCAATCAAAACTACAGGGAGATATCACTTCAAATGTGTCAGGGTGGCTATTCTCAAAAAGACAAGAAATAATGGGGCACCTGGGTGGCTCAGTCAGGTAAATATTTCACTCCTTATTTCAGCTCAGGTCATGATTTCAGGGTTGTGGAATCGAGCCCCACATTGGGCTCTGTGGCTGGGCATGGAACCTGCTTAAGATTCTCTCTCCCCCTCTCCCTCTGATCCTCTCCCCCTCCTGCTTGTGTTTGCGTGCTCTCTCTCTTTCTAGGAAAGAAAGAAAGAAAGAAAGAAAGAAAGAAAGAAAGAAAGAAAGAAAGAAAGAAAGAAAGAAAGAAAGAAAGAAAGAAAGAAAGAAAGAAAGGAAGAAAGGAAGGAAGGAAGGAAGGAAGGAAGGAAGGAAGGAAGGAAGAAAGAAAGAAAGAAAGAAAGAAAGAAAGAAAGAAAGAAAGAAAGAAAGAAAGAAAGAAAGAAAGAAAGACGGAGGTAACAAGTGTTGGTGAGGATGTGGAGAAAGGGAACTCTTGCCCGCTGTTGGTAGGAATGTAAACTGGTGTAGCCACTATTGAAAATAATATGGAGGTTCCTCATGAAATCAAAAATAGAACTACCTTCTGATCTAGCAATCCCACTTCTGGGTATATATCCAAAGGAAGCAAAGTCATATCTCAAAGAGATATTTGTACACCCATGTTCATTACACCATTATTTGCTATAACGAATGCATGGAAACAGCCTAAGTGTCTGTCTGTGTAAAGAATGGATAAAGAAAATGAGGTATATGGACAATGGAATATTATTCAGCCTTTAAAAAAGAAGGAAATCCTGTCATGCATGACACACAGATGAACCTAGAGGGCATTAGGTCAAGTGAAATAAGCCACAAAAAGAAAGACTATCTAGATATTGCATGGTATCACTTGTAACAGAATCTTTTTAAAAAAGAAAAAGTCAAATTCACAGAAACAGAGTAGAAAAGTGGTCACCAGCAGCTGTGAGTGGGGGAGATAAAGAGAGCCTGGTAAAATGTTCCAAACTTTCAGATATGAAATGAATAAGGCCAGAGGATCTAATATACAAAATAGTGACTATAGTTGGTTAGCACTGTTGTATGATTGAAATTTGCTAGGAGAGTAGATCTGAAATGTTCTCACACACACACAAAAGGTAAATATGTGAGATAATGAATGTGTTCGTTAACTCTCTGGGGGGAGTTTTTTCACCGTGTATTAAATCGTCATGCTGTACACTTTAAATACCTTACAATTTATTTGTCAATTATACCTCAGTAAAGCTGAGGAAAAAAATAAAAAGAAAGAAAAGGAAACAAGACAAACTGCTTGGCAGAGGGCCTAAGGTCTCGTTACCTCACTGTCCCTCACACTTCATGTTTCTACCTGGCGAATACAATTATTATAAATATAAAATGCTCCTTTTCCCTCATCTGAGCCTATAAGATCCAGCAAGTCCATACAATATTTATTAAACTTACCAAAATTTGTGACATTAGACAACTTTGGATGTGTTAAGGTAAACAGAGAAAAATAACCAAACACATAAGAGGAGACATCAGTTCAAAAGAAATGAGCCAATCCGAGGAATCAAGCAAATACTCCTCGATGTCACCGGATTGACTGCAATGAAAGGAGAACGATCTGAGGAACAGCTAAAGAGAATATTGCATTTATGAATCTATAATATTAGTCAAGGATGAAGCAGCAGTCCTTGAAGATCTGGAAGAGATGCCGATTTCTAGATTTACAAGCACCATGAAAGCAGCACACCTTCATGAGAATCCTGAAAACCCTTGCTGATTAGAGAAGAGATGAGCTTTTTTATTAAATAAGGGAGATTGTTCAGAGACTACTCAATCACGCTGAGTTGAGAATAAAGATCTGCAAACGATGAGAGAAAAGATGGGACAAAGAAAGATATCTGGGAACCACGACACACGTTTCAGCAGCAGTTTCAAGAGAAAACGGGAGGCAGATGAGAGGCAGACTCAAAATACCATCAGCGAGAACTCTCCCCGAACTGCAGACAGGTTTGAGGCTTGGGGTCGAAGGGGCCCGTGATTGCCAGACAAAACAAATGCAAAAAGCTATATATTCTTATGATATGTTTTCACTTCAGAAATAAAGAAAACAACATTCTGACTGAATTCAGAGAGAATAATAAAGAGATTGTCTACAAAGGATGAAGTATTCATTTTATATTAAAATTTTTTTCATAACACAACATGTCAGAAGGCAATGAAACAATGTCCACAGAGTTCTGCTGAAAAATGGCCGTGAAACAAGAAATTTATAGCAAGACAAGAGAAGAGAAACAGATATTATCACACATGGGAAGTCTCAGGAGATTTTTCAACCAAATACATTTTTCTGGAAAAAAAAATTATAAGTCTAAGAAACTTAAGTGAGAAAATACAAGAAAACACAATCCTTAGGCATTGCCTTTGTTTCTAAGGGACTGCCATAGCCAAGGAACCTAGATTTGCTCCCTTAAATGGCTAGAAGTCCAGAATCTAGGTGTTGGCAGGGTTGGTTTCTTCAGAGGCTTCTCTCGTAGGCTTATGGATGACTGTCTTCTCTCTGTGTCCTCACATGGTCTTCTCTCTGCACACAGAAATGTCTATGTTGCCTCCTCTTCTTCCACGTGTACCAGTCACACTGGATTAGAGCCCATTCTAATGACCTCCCTTTAATAACCTTTTTAAAGACCCTATCTTCAAAAACAGTCACTAAGATCCTGGGAGTTAGGACTTTAACATAGGGATTTTGAGAGACCACAATTCAGCCCATAACAGGCATAAATAGTTCCACATAAGAGAAAATGTTAAAATGGTCATCCCACTAATGAGCAAATTTTTAAAGAAAATGTGAATTTTAGATTTTGACTCAAAAAATAGAAAACTCTGAGGAAATGAGTCATGATGTAAAAATGTATCAAATTTTTTAAAAAAATATTTTGAAATGAGAAACAGAGGACTTCGCTCATACTTTTTTACAGCATTCAAATCACAGATAATTCTTAAACAACATAAACTATTCCAGATCAAAGAATTATAAGAAAGCTATAAGCCCTATTCTATAAAACAAGCATAAACCTGGTCCTAAATCCTGACAAGAATGCTCTAGTGGACCAAAGACTTTGCTGCCATCCCCTTTCCCGTTGGCAGCCAATGTGATTTGGGAGTCACAAGCCCCAGGCCTGGCTGTCCGGAGTCCCAGGTCTTTGAGGCCATACAACTGGTTTGAAACATCTAGATGATGCTGTCGAAGCCAATCAAGGCTTCTAAGGAGACTCACTGTAATTATAAGAAAAAAAGCACTCTCTCCTGGGATCCAAAATGTTAAGGCCAATTAAAGCCTGGAATTAGCAGTCCAGAGCCAGGACTGGCTACATAATTTGTGGAGACCGATGCAAAATGAAAATCACCAGGAATTTCAAGATAATGACTGTTATGGGTTGAATTGTGTCCCCCCCCCCAAATTCATATATTGAAGTCCTAATCTCCAGTGTCTCAGAATATGATCATGTTTGGAAATAGGGTCATTACAGATATAATTAGTTAAGATGAGGTCATGAGGGTGGGCCCTAATTCAATATGACTGGTGTCCTTGTAAAAAGGGGAAAGTTGGACACAGAGACCCAGAACACCATGTGAACATGAAGGCAGAGATCATGGCGATGCGTCTACAGGCCAAGGAACACCAAGGATTGCCAGCAAACCGGCAGAAGCTAGGAGAAAGTTCTGGAACAGATTCTTCCTCACAGCCTCAGAAGGAAACAACCCAGCCAACACTTCGATCTTGGACAAGAGATCACTTCCAGCCTCTAGACTGTAAGAGAATACATTTTAATTGTGTAAGCCCCCCAGTTGGTGGTGCTTTGTTATGACAGCCCTAGCAAACAGATACAGGGAGAACAGAGAATTAAAGCAGATGCTGGGCCCTTCTAAGCTGCCACTGCACAGTTTGCAGGCCCTTGAGGCCAGCCCTGCCTGCAGCTGTCCATGCCACCAGGTGGAGAGAGCGGATCTGAGGATGAAAGTCTGGCAGAAGGAAAGCAGACCTGAGGAAGGGAGGGGCAGTGGAGAGCCCAAGAAAGTGTGGAAGCCAGCGTTGAAGCTTTAAATCTCAGGTGTCACTTCAGGTATTTGCAGAGGGGACGCCGAGATGTGATTAGACATGAAGAGTTGACGTAGGAGAAATGCCTGTGAAGGGTAAGTGGAGGAGGATTCCAGACAGGACAGGAAGGGCGTTCAGTCCACACTGCTGATACGGCACTTGAAGCACTGAGGGAAGCAAAAAGATTTCGGTAGGAAAGGACTCAGAGTGCAGAGCAGCTCAGAGAAAGTCCTGGACAGACTGATGAGAAGCCCCAGAGCTAAGAAATCCAAGGACCCCATGAGGGGCAGGAATGGCCGGGCTGTAGCACACCGGCCTGCTCAGCTATTGGCCACGAGCAACTTGAAAAGAGCACAGCCATGGCCGGAGCGCTGTGGTGGGTCCAAAGGCGCAGGACCCGGGGGCTGTCAGCCAACCACACTGGACCCACCCGTTTCTCTTAGAGTGATATCTGAGTGATGCCACTTGATGGCCATCATCCCTCACCTCTCACGTCTCATGAATCCACTTTACATATTCAGGGAGCAACATATCCACAGTCCCTACAGCCTCTCTTCCTGAGGACCCCCATAGGAGAAGGATGTCGGTGGGATAAAATGCAGCCCCCATCTCTGTGGTTGGATGCATCTGGTACTCAATCTCTTCTTCTCCATCCTCTACTTAAATTTCCCCTTCTCCTCAGCTATCACCTCAACTGGTCTTGATAGGTTACCTGGTGGGGTGATCCAAACCTTTACTCCTCGGGGTACCAGCACTTGGTCATGACATCCATCCTCTGCCTGGGGTTGCTAAACAGATCTGTTCATGGTTACAGTGGAGCAAAGGAGCACTGGGAGGTACCTCAGTGGATTACTCTTCTCCCTGTATCTGACAGCCCCCGGGTCCATATTTCTCCATTGTGTAAAAGCAATGACAGGTTCATTCCAGGTCAGTTGTCCCTGGAATGAAAGAAACTCCTCTTTTTACCCGCTGGCCCCCCTCAGACCAAGTCCATGCCCTGGGGCTAGCCATAGTTTATATTTAAATGGAAACTTCATTGTGTCCCTAGCAAGCTGCTCCTGCTTCTCCCCTTTGGTCTGCGGACTCCTATTCTTCCTGTTAGGGACGTAGCATTGTACAGACGTCTCCTATTCAGTGCACATGCGTCCTAAAATATAGCACTTGGCCTCGCAGAAGACTGCAAGCAGGCTTACATTTCAGCTCGGCCTTCAGTAGGGTATTCTAAGATGCTATTAGACTCCCTCTTTCCAGATGGTATACAACATGACCCATGAAGCCACAGTAACAGACTCACTCCTACACCCTTTTAGCTGTAATGTGGGTGTCCTGGTGGATTCTATGTTATGTGGCATCCCATGTCTGTGGATCAGGCAATCATGAGCTCCCACAAGTGGTGCTGGCTGAGTCTCTGTGGGTGAGAAAGGCAAACCCATACCAAAATAAATCTGTCTCTGCAAGGATCTGCCCTGTAAAATGGCAGACACCCAACATAGTCAACTTGCTACCAAGTAGTGAATGAGATTCTTGGAGAACAGTGTCAGACTGGTTATCAGCATTGGTCTCTGTGACTAATAGGTTGAACTTCCAGAGGAAATGTAGCATCGACTACAGGAAGTAGGAGTCCATGCGTAGCTTCCACCTCAGCCACTCAGTTCATATGCCCACTCTGCCAGTTCTGGGGTGGCTCGTGATGCAGATTGGCTAATATGAACTGGTGGAATCATCTGCCTGCCTAGTTTTCCGGTGCCTTTTCAGAGGTCGATGCTTTGTGACATACAGAAATCACACCCCATGCCCACTCACATATGTCCATCCACATGCTTCTGCTCCAGACCTCCTTGTCTCCAATTTTCCCATCCTTTTCCTTACAGGCTCTGACCACTTTTAGCTACTTCTCCCCCTTCAGTTACTTCTCCTACACAGGAGCACTGCCTACAGCTCCTTCTTTGGAAAGATTTTTTTTTTTCTCAGTTGACTCTCAGAGTGACCTCTGACAGTAGCAGTAATGAGCCCTCCTTTTGTTTTTAGTTTGCACCAACCTATCAAGCTCACCCATCTGCAAATCACATTTGGGCTTTTTCTGCTCCTTCAGCTGGCCCTATAGGAACCTATCCCTACAGTGTAGCCAGAAGGGCAAACTGAGAAAGAGAGAGATGCTGGTACAACTTTGGTGGGAGATAAGAGAATCTGAGCTACTTGCTCTTGCTACTTGCTCATACTGCCTGGTCCTGCTTGGGCTCCATCCCTGATGTATTATCTGCATTACAATGGATGGCTGCTGTGCCCAGCTGACTGTATGACTTGGGAGTCCCATAGAATCTAGCTCATAATAAGTAGTTCTAGATGCATGATCACTTGTTGTCCCATAGTGAAGTGTTCTGCCTCTACCAGAGCCCAACCAAATGTCCAGATCTGTTTTTAAAAAAGCATGTAATGCTCACTCAAATGGAATACACTTGCTTCGGAACTTCAGGACTTACTCTGTAATTCTCCCCTTCAGGCTTGCCATTAGTTCCACACTTTATCTTTTCCTATCTTCACTGATACTTCCAACATAGAGTTGGCTGGGTGCTATTGCCCAAACGGCAGAATGACATACACTATATCCCAGCCTACTATAGAGTCCTTCCTACTGCAAGCCCCACTCAGAGTTGGCAGCCCTTCGTGTCACCCAGCACATGGGACAGTGCTGCATTACTAAGATCCGAGTGATAACTCCAGAAACTGAAGGAGTTTACAAGGAGCTGTGCTCCCTGCTTTCTGAGTAGTAGCCAGTGCAAGATGTAGTCATTTGGCTTTTATTTTGAAGGTTATGTCCTGGAACTCTACTGACAATTGGATTCCTAAATGGATAGGTCCCTGATTCATCACTGAATTTAATTCCCAGCCTCTAGAGTGCATGTGATCTCACCAAGTTCTCCAGCGTGCTGACAACTTCTTGCTCAGTCTGCCGCATTGACATGATGTCATTGATATTTAGTAGCAATGGGTTGTTCTTTAGGATATGTAGACGGTCAAGATCTCTTTGGATTGTATCATGGAACAAGGAGAGAGAGTTAACATACCCATGAGGCAAAACTAATCACATTCATGTATTCCTCATGAATGTGAACTGTTTCTTCCCCTATCTTTTGATTGGAATAAAGCAGAATGCGTTCACCAAATCAATAGCCACGTGCCATGTACAGAGGCCTTATAAATCTACTCTAGCAATGACACCACATTTAGTACAGCAGGTGTGATTAGAGACACTTGATTGTTTGCAGCAGGCTGCAGCCATTCTTTTGGATTAATCCAGTTTGGGCAAGGGCCAGACTGGTGAATTAAATGAGGAGATGATGAGGAGCGCCGCCCCTGCATCTTTTAGGTTATTAATGGTGGCATTAAGCTTCACCATTCCCCTGGGCTACGATACTGATTTACCCTCTTGGTGGAGGATGGGAAGGAGGGAGAATGGCCCAATTCTAATCCTCCTGCTGTGCTCAGCCATTGGCTGAGAACAGACTAAGAGAAGGCGGCCAAAGCCTGAATACTAAGGTGGATTCCAAGGGGCAGCAACTGAGATTGTCCGCCAACTACTCTTTGCAGAAATGAACTATACCTCTCTGGTCAACACAGCTGGATCAAGCTACATTAATACACCAATCTCTATACCTCTATCTATGCCCAAATATGTAACATTTCATCATACACAAGTAAGATTTATCCCTTGAATTCAAATACTTATTCACATTAGAAGACATTTTAGTAGAATTCATCAAATTACTGGGTTGGAGGTGGGGGGAACATATAAGCAAACAAAAGATGACAATAGTTTTCATTTTCCTGGGGACTTTTCTGTATATTCAAAAATTCAACATGCAAGACTTTTGCAATTTCACCAAAAAAAAAAAAAAAGAATTTTAACTGTTAATTTTGAAAGAGTATTAAGAGATTTCTCTGCTGATTCTGGGCATTTAGAAATAATGGTTTCAGAACTTACTGGTGGTCCTAATCTGGACCATCTCAGGAGCTGTGGCCAACGAGATCAGTCAAGTCTCCCAGTTCTGTATATTCTGCCACATGCAAAATAACGTGCCTGTCACTGGGCTCCTTATGTCCTCATCACCTCTGTAGTATCCCGTCAGTTAAGAGTAATGTGAAATGTTTCCGAGCACCGAAGCATGATCTCTTTCCTTCTGAGCAAGAATGGAAAGAGGCATGACAATATTAAGGAGTAGTCACATACTTTGAATAGCCAGGAACTCCAGAATCCAAAACAGCATTGCCTTCACATAGACAATAAAAATACCTCATGATTTAATGTAGTGTTCTGGAGCTCTGCAAACAACTTCCCTTAGAATAACCTTTCTTCAAACATGGCAACTTAGGCAATGTTCATATATATAAACGAAGAGGACCGGGAATGTGCAACAAGCTGGGTACAGGCCGAGCCATAAGAACAAACTAAGCACATTTAAAAATAACAATAAGGATAATAAAGCTAATTATTATCCCTCCAGTGAGATAAAAGGTCACTGTGACCACCAGATCACAATCCCAAATATCCTGCCTGGCATCCTGCTTCCTTGGCCCTCGTGCATTTGCGAGCGCAGAGCCAGGCTGCAGGCAAGCCCCAGCCCCAGCTCTCACTTGCTTACCCTCCAGTGACTGCCAATGGCTCAGGTTGCAAATTTGTTTATATTTAGAAGAACAGGTGTGTGGCTAGTTCTAAATCAAGTCGCTCTGCTGGCGTCATCTTGATGCATTGCATATAGCTGGAATGATTTAATATGGAAAAGGGCAACACCTCTCCTCTTAGTAAGGGCTGCACCTCACAGGGGGGAGTTTTATGTTGTGATTTCTGTTCTCTTCCGATTCTGTTCACTATTCCCTCTTTGCACAAACCCGCGAGATTTTTTTGTGTGCTGATTTGTGGTTTCCCGTGAGAAAAGGAATCAGAAGCCCTGTCTCCAAATGTGCTCTTATTTGAAGATTGAGTTACCTCTTACCTGTGGGACCTGGGGATGATTTATGCTTTCTGGTCTTCAGTGGGTCCCTCCTTCATGCACCATGATCGCTGTGATGGTCAAATGCCACCATGTAGGTAAAGGTGCTTCATAAATGCTAATGCGCCCACACATGGAAAATAACATGATGCAGGGGAAAGATCGTTATGAAACTAAATATGTTCCACAAATGCAAAGGAGCAGAAAGATGGGAGGGTGCTGTGAGCAATGCTGTAAATGTCAGATACATGGCAGAATCCAAGACCAGGTGTTCCGGAAGACAGCAACGTAGCAGCCACCTCCTTTAATAACTCTTTCTATTGAGAATTCTGATGCAAATATAATGTATGAGGATATAGAGACACTTAGTTTAATGTGCAGTTATCCCGCTAGTGATTTAGCTCTGATACTTTTTTGGGCTTCCACCGTAATTCTGTTGAGTGTACCACGGGACCCGGATAGATGCTGCATCAGCTTGTGGGACCCGCAGATGAACTAGGTGCGACCTAGAAAGCTTTTCAGTGGGGAAGGAAAAGCAACTTTTGTTTCCATTTCAATTTCACTTCTGTTATAACAGAGAGGCTTGTGTGTTATTAAGAGCTATAGAAATAATGATAAAATGGTCTATGGAAAAAATAATCCCTTTTCCTAGAATAACTTTACAGAAGTACTTCATAATAAAAAGTCTCCTGTCTCTGTATCATATTAGATCTTCACTAAATAAGGGAGTACACAGAAATATATGCTTTCCCAAACACTGGTGATATCATGAGCATTTAGAATGTACTCGAACTTTCTCTTAGTCCTCTCATCCTGAATCCTGTTGAAGGTCTTAGTTGGTCTGAAATAAAGACAAGAAGAGAGAAAAGCATCACTCCAGATATATCAACCTAAAAGGCACAGAAATGTTACCTCCATAATATCCAAGAAGGGTCATGGGAGGGTTCTCCCATGGTTCTCCTCCTCCTGGGACAGGAATTCCCCTGCCACATGCCTGGCCGTGGCTGCTGGCCAACCTCTACTTGGCCAGCCCTTCAGTGGTTGGAGCATGTGGCCCCAGACTTGCATGCTGCCTAACTTCCTGACCGTGTGTTTCAGTGACATTCAAACTGTAGGTGCTAATCTATTAGACCCTGTAGAAGCCCTAACTTCTTCATCCCCCCTTTTTCCCTCTTTACCATTTTGGGGGTAGGAAGCCTTTGATGCTGGTGAAAGGGAAAAAAGCTTTCTTTGCTATTGCCCCATGAAGAAAGATATCCAACCAGGGCAATGACATAGCAAGTGTAACATAATTTCAGTTGGTTTTGAGGGCTTTGTTTTTAAAGAAGTAAAAGAAAGACATAAAAATTTTAGGTTATTCAGAAAGAGTAAGTGATGGAACATGCATTTCAAGCAGATCATAACAAGTTGAGGAAAGACACTGATGAGATTGATAATGGGAGGAAGGTGGTGGGAAAAAACAGGAGCGGGGAGACTGAAAGTCAATGCATGGAGAAGGCATGGAGAGAGAGAGGTGAGAATGGAGAAAGAGAGGTGAAAGCAAACAGAAAGAATGAAACTCACAGAGAGAGAAAGAGAGAGTGGGAAAGTAAGTGGGAGGGAGGGAGAGAGGAAGGAAGGAAGGTAGGAAGGAAGGATGGGAGGAAGGAAGGATGGGAGGGAGGGGGGAGGAAAGGAAGGAAGGGAGGAAGGAACTGAGGGAAAAAGGAGGGAAAGAGGGAAGGAAGGAAAGGAGTGAGCGGGGAGGGAAGGAGGTATGGAAGGAAGGGAGGGGGAAAGGGAGAGAGGAAGAGGTTTGAGGTGAGCATACTGATCAGAGGTAAATTATTCACTAACGTCTAGCCTGCTTGTGCCCCGTGACCATACCAGCCATAATAACCATCGTTAATAATAACATTTACTGAGTGTTTATTATTTCCCAGATGCTATTCGAAGTACTTTAGATGTAATCTTCACCATAACCTTGTGAGTTTTTTCTATTATTATAATCATAGTCATCGTCCACAAACGAGAAATCTACACTGCACACCTCCTAAGTAATGATGGCAGGGCCAGGATACTGACTCAGGTAGACTCCACGCCTGCCTCTGGGCCCCTGAGTCTGCTTCTCTTACTCTCCAAGCCAACCATTAACCAGTTACGCTTTTTGTTGAGATTTATATGAGCCTTACGGAAGTTGAAAGCAGTACTTTCTACATCTAGAAACACCATATTACTATTAGAAAATTGCAAAGTTCACTTTAGAATTAAAGTTTATTTTCTTTGAAGGTGTTTTAAAATACACTTGAGGAGTTTATAGATGCTTGGCAATTTTCTAGCTATGTTTCAAGTTCCTTTGACAGTTCCAAATTTTTAACTGTCTTATTCAGATTGATTAGAGTTACACTGTTCCTTGTTAACCAGGGGTTTTAATAAAAATAAGCATTTATTTCTGCTTCCGATCAAATTCTTATTTTGTAATCTTGTTAAACCTAAGTAAAAAATAAGAGAAGAAAGTTCCATAAAATCTAGAAATAAATATTAGATGTATATAATAAATGCAATATTGTGCACATCAATAAATGTTTAATGAATAAATGCAATTAATTGATCATTGCCTGATAACAACTTTTACATTGCTATTAGCGTGTCTCTAAAAGCCCCTTCTAAAAGTATGTACCAGTGGAAGAATAGTTTCTAAGTGACATCATTAAAATCAAAGAAATATCATTCATTTTCTGAGTGTCCTGAAATCAAGCTTTAGATCCATTCAGAAAACTGAATTATTTTAGGTACTTTAAACAGAAGGGCATTAATACAAGAAATTGTTTAAAGAGGTATTGAGCAAATATGAGGCAAAAAGGAAACAGCGCTGATACCCGGAGAGCAGAGCACAACACTAGCCCTGGGCTGGACTTCACAGCCTCCCTTGGCTGCGGAGATGTTGGAGACACTGTCTCCAGAGAGCAGGTGTAGAAGGCAAGAGTGTTGTTTAGAAGCCCTTACATCTACTCTACATAGCCAGTACTTAAACAACAGTGTTACTGCAGCAAGAGTATATACCACCCTTGTCAATGGACTTGAAATCTCTGTTTGACCTAGTAGACAGCTTGCACAAACCAACCGCTCTACCAAAAAAAATAAAAGAAACGGAAGAATTTGGTTAGAGGCATTCTGTAACAAAGTATTTTAAAATAAATATAAGAAGTATTGTCCATTGTAGAAGTTTTTAAACAGCTCTTTTGTTCTATTGTCTCTTCTATGCTTGATTTTTAACATTGTCTCTGTCATCATTATTCATTATTACAGCCTTAACACTAACAACCACTCTTCAAATACAGTAATTGGCAATTTTTTCTTTGGATTATAAAGGTAATAATATTCATCTGCCCCCTAAGTGGATTACGAAATTAATTATTGAATGAGTGGCGTGAGGTTGCTAAGAAAGAGTTTATTATGAAACAATTCCGATTGTAAAGTGCCACCAAGACTAAGAATATCATACCAAGTCACTTAGGGAGGACGAAGATGGTGTTCACAAGTTTTATTATAGCTCTTACAGATAGCAGTTATTTCAAGGAGATTGCTTTATTCTGTTCCCCAGAGTCAATTTTGAGATTGGTGGCATTTAATTTTGTGTGTGTGTTCAGAAAGAAATGAGATGGCTTGATGGTAACATACATTTCAGGATTTTTTTCTTTTATTAAAATGAAAAAGCAGGTACTTCCATTTGAGTTACTGGTTCAAATAATAATAATAATAATAATAATAATAATAACAACAACAACAATAATCCCCACAATGGGCCCACATTCCATTGTAGGTAAAACAGCAAACAGATTTTTTTAAAAAATAGCAAATGGTATTTGTAACTGCAGCTGCATTACATTAATTTTGATCAAATGCTGAATGTCATCTACAGCCAAGCTAATTCCATGGAGGGCCAAGCCGATGGCGTTACATTGAGGCGGGGCTAGTCCCGTGAATCTTGTCCATCAGCACAGTGGGGGAACTGAGGGCCACGTGGACTTAAAATGCTCAGAACAACGTAGCTGCCACGTGCTCTGAGCTCTGTGATGGAGAGAGTCGTGCTGGGCTTCCTCCTCTGTGCATTCAGAAGAGGACATTCCCTCTCCCCCCTTTGGCAGTTCTCAGCCTACCCGTTCAAATACATTCAAGTACGCATGACCCAAAGAGTTTCGTGAGTTCACAGAAGGCGTTTAAGAGGAAGAATCACCCTTGAAAGTTAAGTTCAGGAATCACTTTCCCATGTGGGATAAATACAAAGCTAGAAATCAGGACGTAGGCAGCGTTAGCCAGATTGCATGAAAGCAAACCAACCCCCACAGTATAAAATGACGGTGACTTTCAGTCCGTTCTCAAAACTTCCTTTGAAGCAGCACAGAACCATGGTCTAAGAACATGAACTCGAGAGACAGGTAGCCTGAGTTTACAACCTGGCTCTGTCACTCAGTCAGTGAAACATTTGGGGCAATGACTTAACTGCTCTGGGGTTCAGTTTCCTTACCTTATAAAATGAAAAAAGAAATAATAGTGCCTATTGCATAGGGTTACCGCAAGGATTAAAGGAGTTAAAATGTATAAGGACCTTAGAATGGAGCCTGGCACATCCTATGCGCTACACATGTGTTTGTTAAAGAAACAGATTCCTTTCTTGAACCACGAACGTCACTCCCAGCTCTGTACACACGACGCACGCAAGCTGCAATGTTGAAGCAATAAATCCTCCTGAGAAAGAAAATCACAGATTCCCAAGGCCTTATTTTCAGGATTGCTCATGTTGCTTCCAGACATTGGCTATTTAATCCTTCCAGAACAACCAAGAGAGAATTTACGCAAATAAACTTCTCCTTTTACAGAAGAGAAGGAAGATCAAGTGTTTTCTTTGCGCCGACCCAAGGAACTCAACCCTTGCCCCGTGTTTATTGCTTTGCCGGGCTCACTTGCTGTAAGGCACAGGCAATAAAATTGATAGGAAATAAAAACCTGAAAAGTGTGAAATGCAAACCAATTTAAGAAGTAAGCGTACATATAGAGAAATGAATCCACTGTATGAAGTTAATGCAACTTTGTAGAAACTGGATCTTTTCTCCTGAGTGCTGCAGGAAGCTGCTGAATGGACTTAATTTTCCATCCAAATTTCCTAAATGAAAAGAGAACTAAAATGTGCAGCTGGCTTTTTAAAAAATTAACCAGTTATGCACGCAAGTTGCATTTACGTTCATGTGAATGTGATTTGATGCTGCCGGGCCAGGAAGAAGAAGATATGATTAAGGTGAGGCTGGAAGAGAGAATAGTTGTGAGGCCCTCATTGGGGTGGGATGTCTCACTTGGGCAAAGTATAAAAAGAAAGAGATGAATGTGAGAAGTTTGCATGGGAATGATGGACACTTTCAACCCATCCCCTTCCCCCGCACCTCCATAGCTTCCTGAGGAGTTTTGAAAAACAATCATTTTTGAACATAAAAGTTTCTTCATGTCAATGCCTGTTTGTGCAAGAATCCTTGGACTTTACCCCATCCAGCAAAGTGTCTTACAGGAGGGAGAGGGTGAGGGAAGGAACAAAGAAATAGAGAAAGGAAAGGAGAGAAAGGGGTAGAGGGAGAGAGATTTTTCAGTTATTTCTATGTTAAAGTATGGCTTGACAAATTGGCAACTTCCAGCATTTTTTTTTTCCTGATGCTAGAGCAATATAGACTTATGGCACAAAATTAGGATTTTCTTTTTAATAGACAGAAGAAAATCAGACTCACTATATAATCCTCTCACCCCACTGTATCTGAATATCCTAGGTTTTATCATTAGCTATCCCCCAACACCCATCCCCTATGCCCACAAATTCATATCAATTTTTAAAAATCAAATTAGCATCTAAGTAGATAACTTTTTAGCTTAATTTTACAGTTTGTTATATTATGAGTCTTTTCCTATAAACATAAATATTCTGCATAGATTTTGATTGTTTGGCTCTATCATTACTTACCTAATCAGCTACATAATTTATCTGATCAGTTTCATACTAATGGATGTTTTTTCTATTATTTTACTGAAATTAATAATACATATATTTGTGAATCTTCATGCACTTCTGTGATTATTTCCTCATGAGAATTTTCTGGAATTGGAAATCTCGGATCAAAGGGCATGAGTCTTTTAAAGCATTTAATACATAAAATTGTCTTTTGTGTTTTTTCTACTTTTTGTTAAATTTGAATATTCATCTTGTTTTTTGCCAACATCATCATGTCTTGAGTTTATCAAGTCAGCTTTCTGTTTAACTCCCAATTTTTGCTTTTATCTGTGTTATACCATTTTCCATACTTTCCTTTAGGTTGTTTTCTTTAATTTTATGTAAGGATGAAGTGGTTTATTTTTATTCTTTCTATAGAAGCAGTGACAAACATTTTAAATGTAATTTCTCACTTGACCATGACAAGAGCTCAGGAGATACCGATAATTAGCTCCATTTTACAGATGAAGAAATGCATTTAAATAAGTTAAACAATTTGCAAAGATCACAGAGCTAATAGAAGGTGACATCCGGGTCTGATCTCTCCAGATCGTGCAGGTTGGAAAGACAGGGAGCTTCTTTTCCTGAGAGCACCGATCTGTGGGCTCATCTGTGGATATGGACTTGGCCTATTCTCTCTTCACATGAGGGATAATTGGCATGTTCTACAGAAGACAGTGTTTTCTGCTTTATTTCCTTTCAAGTGTCCAAGTGATAGCAAGTGTTCATGGAAAATTCAATACCAACTTCTAATATTCTTGTATGAAAAATTTCATCAAGGCGTTTTCCATTCCATCTTGCATTCTTAGGAGTGAGTCTTATGAACATTATGGGAATGTTTGGAAGACCGTGTTTATTTTGCAATCCCCTTTGCTGTAATGCCCTTGCTGTTTTTTTTTCACCTGGGTAACTTTTATTGCCTTTCCCTAAATCATTCTCCTCCAGAAGCCTTCTCCAAAATACTTCAAACGTGTCCTCAGAACACCCTCCATGTTCTTCCGGGAGCCCTACCAGAATACCTTTTGTAAGAATAAATTTATAAGTTGCAAATAAGTGAATGTTGAGGAGCCTTCTGTGTATAATTGCAGAATTTCTTCATGAGAGATTTAACAGCTTACTGATAGAAATGTAAAGCTTTCTTTTAAATGAAAAGGAGACTGCTGTCATTTGGGCTTACAAACAAAATGGTTCTATTAACTCAGACAAAGGGCATGATCATAATAAAAGCCATGAACATGGCACAGCCATGATAGACACCCACTTTCGTGGCTGCACAGAGAATGGCATCCCACCTCCCTAGGAACGGGTTTGGAAGGCCACCTGTCTGCTGAAACAATATATTGAGGACCATAAAGGCAATGACCTACTTTATCATCAAATGGCTGCACTCCACTTCGTCACCAATCATTCTAACAGTCACTAGGCCTCTGTGTCACAGGAGGCAGCGAGAAATTACATCCATGCCAACAGCTGCTCCAGGATCAACAGGGAAGTCCTGAGAAGCCCTCTCTTGACTTTGTCTTTCCTAGTTCGGCCATGGCTCGGATCAGGGTCTTAGCTTGGCAAATCCCATTTCTCCAAGCAGAGGCCGGGAGCTGTAGTAAAGTGATGGATGACACTGGGTCCTCACAGAGGCCCTCCTTGGGACCCAGACAGCTTCAGACAGTTGCTGTCTGCACACGGGGCAGGCACACGTGTCTTCCTGAATTGACTTCTTTACGGAAAAAGTAAAAGAGACCTTCACAAAGTTCCACACCCTGAGGGAAACAATGTGAAGGGTCTCGCCAGCTTGGAAAGCCGATCTCACAATACTGCTATGCTGACAGGTATCACCTCTCCGCACCGTTCCCGCTTTTCAGGGCAACAGTGAGAAACATTTGCAACTTTTGAGAGAGTGAAAACAACTGTCAAAGCAGGAGCAGAAAAAGTAGGAAGATAGTTCAAGGGGCCCTCTCAGAGGACACCAGGGATGGGACACAATCAATCAGAGCTGGAGAGGGGAAAATGGAAGACCGCACTGTACCCACCATAGCAGAGTGAGTATAGCACAGAGACCAGCTGGGGGACTCAGCCGTCCTCACTGCGTATGAGTGGAATTGTCTCTCCCTTCCTCCAACTTACTCAGAATTCTTTTGGTTGCATGTAACAGGAACTACAATTCATTCTTGATCAAGGCTGAAAAGAGGAAAAAGAAGCCAAAAGAGGAAGGAAAAAGAAGGAAGAAGAGAGGAAAACAGGTGGGAAAGAGGGAGGAAGGAAGAAGCCTCATTCAACTGAAAAGTCCAGAATTTGGGTCAGATTTGGGACACAAATCGCATCGTAATGGCTCAGTTTTTTTTTCCCCTTCCTCCTCAGTTCTGATTTCCTCTGTATTGGCCCACTCTCAGCTAGGCTCTTCTCTTTGTATGGGAATTAGACTTCAAAAGTTATATTCTTAGCAACCTCCAGAAGAAAAAGAATACTTTTTCTTGAATACTTGTCAGAAAACAAACAACACAAAAATCCTTGGACACTCCTTGGTTTGAATTGGCCTGGATAGGGTCTCCTATGCAAATCTGGAACTCCATTCACACCAAATGGATGCAGAAAATGTTCCCCCAAAGAATAAGAGGACACCGGTATCATGAGGGAAGGTGGACTCTAGAAAAGCAAAAATCACAGAACAAACTTTTGGTCAGGTCACTGCAGTTTGAGGATGAGTTGACATGGAGAGTATAGAGGAAGTTGCCCTGGTTGTCTGTCCAGCTTCTCTTCTCTGTTTTTTTTTTTTTTTTTTTTTTTTTTTTTTTTGGTAACAGTACCATCTCTATTTGTGGAACATAGCTTAGTGGAACTGCCAATCATGGGACCATGACCACTGGGTGAACACAAGTTAGCTGATCAGATCTACCCCCCTGGGAAATGTAGTCTTTAGCTCCGAGGTATAAAATGTGTTTGGAACTGAGTCAGCCAACATAATGGGATGGCCACAGGCACCTGTTTCTAAGCTATCCATTCATGCAATCATATATACATTAATTAGATGGCAATTTACTTTTTGAGTGTCTGTTCTATACCAAGCATTGGGAAAGGCACTGGAGATGCCATCCTGGGCAAAAATAGACCCAACCCTTAACTCAAGGAGCTTGACAGAGAAAGTCCAAAAATTTTTAAATCATATACCTTATATTAGTTTCTCAACACTGCCATAATAAAGTACCACAAATTGGGTGGCTTAAAACCTCAGAAATCTATTCTTGCACAGTTCTGAAGTCAAAAAGTAGGCAGGGCCCAGCTCCTTCTGAAGGTTCTAGGACAGAATCTTTCCTTGTCTTTCCTAGCTTCTGGCATTTCTTGGGTTGTAAACACTTCATTCAATATCTACTTTCATCATCTTCTCCTCTGTGTCCCTGCGCCCTCTTTTTTTATGAGGAGAACAGATGTATTTAAAGCCTACCCCAAATCCAGGACAATTTCATCTCAAGATCCTTAATTAATTACATCTGCAAAGGTCCTGTCACCAAATAAGATCACATTCTGAGATTCCTGGTAAATACGAATTTTTTGGAGACACTATTCAACCCACCACACAACTTAATACAAAACGAGAAATTAAATGAGACCAAGGAAAGGAAAGAATTTGATCTTATACAAGGATAAGAAAAAAATGTGAGCTAGATTGTGGATATAGTTTTCACTTGCTATGTAACAAGCTACCACAAACTTAGCCGTTTAAAACAATATTCATTTTATCTCAAACTTCCATAAGTCAAAACTTAGGCACAGTATGGCTGGATTCTCTACCCAGGGTCTTAGAAACTAAAATCAAGGTGTTGGCCAGACTGAGTTTTAGTCTGGAGGCTCTGGGGAACAATTCACTAATAAGCTCTATTCAGATGGTTGGAAGAAATCAGTTCCTTGTGGTTGATGGACTGAGGTTCATGTTTCTTTGCTGGCTGACAGCTGGGGACTATCCTTGACTCCTAGACACTACCTACATCCCTGGTCATACAGTCATCTCCCTCTTCAAAGCAAACAACAGAAAATCTTCTTTGTGGTGAATCTCTCATGATTCAAAGCTCCTTCTTCCAGATGAACCAGTCCCTTTTTAGGGTTTACCTGATTGGGTTAAGCTCACCAAAGTTAGGCTCCCCATCTTAAAGCCAACTTATTTGGGACCTTAATCATATTTGAAAAATCCCTTAACAGCAGTACCTAGATTAGGATTTCACTGAATAACTGGGACAAGATGTATATATACTGGCAGCAGATTTCTTAGAGACCATCTTATAATTCTGCTACCATAGTGGGTCAAGGCAAGCTTGCCTGAGGAAGTCACCAGGAATCTGAGATTAAAAGCTGCCTTAGCTAGACGAGGAAAGAGACGGACCATTATGGGGATAATAAGAGTGAAGAGCTGCTCTCATAAAACTGAGAGGAGGCCCACATGGCAAGAAGACAGAGAATAAGGGTGAGTCTGGAAAGAAATATGGGTATTTGGGCTGGGCCACATCATCCAGGGCCATGTAAGCCAAGAGAGGACTTGAGTATTCCTCTCTGTGGGGGGGAGAGGGGACAGTTTATAGCCTAGGCTAAAGGAGAATCTCTCTCAACCATCTGCAGAATTTGAAAATCTGAAAAAGGTTAAGTTTTCAGGGATAAAAGTCAAAATATTTACTAACTAATGAGTCAGGTTTACCAGCCTTGGTACTGGGCCGTTCTCCCTTCTGTACGCCCTGTCTGCATTGCCATTAACCCTCCCATTGCTATTTGTAGGGAGACCCAAGGGGGGATACAGTGGAGGACCCTTAGTAGAGTAACCACTTAACTTATCACCCAAACTAAAACAGTTTTGAGAGTGATAAGGGACACTCTATTAATGTCACTAGGATAATAAGTATAAACCAGGACTGTCCCGGCTAAAGTAGGAATTGTGGTCACTTCAGCTTTTTTGGAACTCAAGGCAATGACTATTTACCAACCAAAAAGGAAAAATTCTTTAAAATATGTTAACAAAATAAAATCTCATCCATGCATATTTACATATCAGCACTACACACTCAGGCAAGAGGCTTGAATTCAGTAAATAATCTGGCACTAATTGTCACTGGAAAATTGTTCTCACACCCCAATTTCCCCTACTTTGAAAGTAAGTTTACTGCTATTTCTCTTAAATTCATTCCATGTGAATTCCATTTAAATTGATTTATGTATACACATTTCTTTCTTTCTCAACGTGTAAATTGCAAAATATTTCCTGTGGCTTTCCACTGTGATAGCACTGGGGAGAAATTTGATAAGACAAATAAAAATTCCTGAATGAACAATGGTGAGAATTGTCCTCAGGGATGCCATGTCTTTAAGGTCTGAGGTAGTTTAATCCTAGCGCATAAAGCCTGGACCGGGTCTTCAGTTCCTGTGCACAAAAGCCATTCTCTGTAGGAAGTCAGCCAGCTGTCGCTTAGCTCCGCTCTAGGCAGAGAAGAGAAAATCTCCACTGATTCCACAGGGGAGCATTTCTCGCTCTTCTCCATTTATCACCATTCCTCAGAGCCTACCTCAAATCTTGCCATTCTTGGGCATTCTTGGTTCATGATGCCAGCTGGTGGCTCTTTCTCTCTCAAGTTACACATTTTATGTCTCTTGTGTGCATCACGTGGTGGGTATTTTATCACTTAATGCCCTGTTCAATAAGTGTCCTGTGTTTCACAATGTTCCAGTTTTGTGTGACTTCTCACAACCAAATCCTAGGGTATAACAAATTGGGCTAATCAGCTTGAGCCCCTCACTTTGGGGGGCCCTCACTGCTCCTGGGACCAGGTGGCTAAAGTTTCACATGACAGGAATGAAGAGTAAGAGCTGCCAACTGGTCAGAAAACAGATCTGAGGCTGGTGTAGACGCAGTCAGTGAATCATAACGACCCTGAGGACAGCAGCCCCTTCCACATGCTCTGTTGGAAACATGCACTTTTCTTCTTTTTGCCTTCAAACCCACCCTTGAAGTTCATCTTAACCTTAATATTTCCTGAAAAGCATGGGGAGACCATGCTAATTGTGATCTAACCTAAGCCTATAATTTTTTAGGAATATCTCAAAGTATTCCTGCAGCCTCCGTCTAAAGCAAGTGTTGGCAAACTCTTTCTGGAAATGGACGGAGAATAAACATTTTAGGTTTCCAGGCCATATGGTCTCTGTAGCAATTGCTCAACTTTGCCATTGTAGTGAGAAACCAATGAATGTGGCTTTCTCTAGTAAAACTTTATTGACAAAAACAGATGGTAGGCTGGATTTGACCCATGGGCCATGGTTTGCTGACCCCTGGTCTAGTGTAACCTAGTGTCCTACCAGTACGTAAGCATGTGAGGGACAAACTGCCTGATTCATCAAAGCTTTAATTTTGTATTTTTCAGCCTTTTTCCTTTCCTTGCTCACACTAGGTCTTTGATTTCTTAATAACAGTGTCTACATATTTTATAGGGTCCCAATAAGTCCAGCCTCAAAGAAAAAAATGTATACTTTTCCATCCATAGTTCATACGTTCCTAGTTCTACAAACCTGGAAGTCTTTTACAGAGGAAGAAGTAATACAATATTGTTTAAATCTTTGGAGCCATTTGAAAATGCAAACCTAAGTATTGAAAATTGGCTAGCTTTGAGCACGTGTTACAGCACATTAGTGAGGGATGGAACCTCATTCGTGCTGACCTGATTTACTGTGCTTACGTGGAGTAATCACATCAGAATTTGTATGAATGAAGGCTTTGTGTTGCTGTCTTTTTAGTAGTAATTGTCCTATGATGCTGAACTTATAGGACAATCTGCTTTTCTTCTCTATCAAAGTGGCTAGCATGATTTCTAGATATAAGTAAGTTCTTGTTACTAGATTATAACAGAAAAACATATGGTGGATCTCCGCTGGACCTCCGTGGAGTTGGAGAATGTTCTTAGTGTGAGTCTGGGAATCAGTGTAAGCGCATTGCTGACTTTCCACCAAAGACTCCAACGACTTGGTCTCTCTCTTTGGCAGCCTGAATAGCTAGAGAGATTCCTTGCCACGGAAGTGAAGAATTGCGGGATAGCTTTCCTGACAGCTTTGTCCTCCTCGTATGATATCATCCTGTTTACTTTCTACTGCCCTTGCTGATCTACATAGGTTGTCCTTTTGCCTCTACTTGCATCTCTCAACACCCTGTTTTCTAGACTTTTCTCTGGCATACTCCCCAATTCCTGTGAGATGCCTTTCTCCTGACCCAAAAGGAAGGCCCCTCCACTTTGAGACTTTTCCTCCAAATTCTGTCTGTGCTTCAACTCTTTCATCATAATTATATGTATGTTAAAATTCTCTATATCAATTAACAGTCAAGGGTGGAATGGGAACCTCTGAGCTACATGTTGGTATGACAACTGAAGAACCACACAGAGAATCCATTAGTCCCTACGTTTCTCACTAAACTGGCCCTCACTGTGGGGGCTTGGTCTGACGGTCAAAGGTGAGACATCCAAGTCACCCCTGCCTCCAATGATCCATGCATAAGTCTTCCTGCCAGTGAGCAGGCCAAGCACAGAACCTAAAATTGGCACAAGCAACACCTTCAAACACAAAGCACAAAGGCCAAAGCATTTTGAACTCCCTGCGGGAAAAAGTGTTACTGAGGTCAAATGGGTTTTCTTTTGAACATTGAAATTTAACGTTTTCTCAAAAGACATAGAAGAAGTTGTAATAGGAAAAGAATTCCATAAATAAAGGTTATTAAAATGCCAGAAAATAGTCAAATGATAGTCATACAAAACAGAGCCCTTGTTTAAATTTTAAAACGAGCCGCCCTCACCTTAATAGGAAAAACATGTGTTTGTTAAGCCCATGGGCCCAATTCTGCTTTCAATGAAAACCCAGAATTCCTGCTTAAGTCAACGTGTGTGTGTGTGTGTGTGTGTGTGTGTGTGTGTGTGTGTGTGTGTGGTGGGTCTTTTAGGGTAATGATGGAGAATATAGGGATGGACAAAGGAGCAAAATAATGCTTCAGGGCAGAGTTAGAGCCTGGAATGAGGACCAGCCTGTGTTCAGTAATTATTCACCACACCAGTATGACTGTATACCAGTTGTCGAAGGCCAGTATCCATTCTAATGGGTCAATGTTCATGCATTACAGTCATTACATCTTTTTAATATCACACTCAGACAAGAGTCTCCTAAAATTTCTTCCCACCCAAAAGCCTAATTTGACTATCAGTTGAAACTTGCTAGAGGTCTCAAAAGAGTGCTATTATTTAAAAAGGGGTCATACACTGTCTTATAGGGACTACTTCCCTTATTCTCTTTCTGAGTCATTTATCTGTTATCTTTCTTTCACATTGTCACTTGTTATGGACCCAGAAGGAAACATGGTTAAGTGCCAATATTGGATGTCATCGAATGGTTAAATGCCAACAACATAAAAATTGACTTGTGTGCGATCAAAGAAAGAAGATAGTTTGGAGTAGAGTCATTTTATATCATCGCATTTAGGTATTATTAGTAGTATTACACCGATTTATGTGATGAAAATTTACATTTTAAGAACTAAACTATTCTAAAAATGAGGAAAATACGATGTCATATAGTCAGAGTTGATGCCACAAATATCCTAACTCCCTAAGTAGCTCAGTCAAAAAAAGGGGGCTTGGTAGTTTAATACTGTCAGATATTAGAAAGGCAAAGGATTCTCTAATTAAGACACAAGGACTGAGGTCTAGAGCACAGTCAGCCCCTCCTCTCTCTAAATCTCACTCTTTATCTGTCTGTTGGTTGGGTCCCTGCTCTCATGCTTCTCTGCGTGGTGGAGACATGGCCACTGACAGCTCTGAGGTCACATGCTGACAGCCTTTGGCCAAAAAGCGAAAATGGCTCTCCATTTCCCAGCTTCAGTTTTCAATACCCAGGGTAAGGATGAGAATTGTCCTGAATCCTCTCTCATGTCAGGTGTTACATTTGAAGAACCCTAAGAAGACAGCTTTCTGTCTTAACATGTGACATCTATCTATCACATCCATTAAGCCTCTGAACTTTGAAAGATGTGGATCCATCGCAAATATTAGTGACTTATCATTAAACAATACAGTCTACTATACTGCCTGAGGATGAAAGGAATAGAAGACCTGTCTGGAGAGGCAGGACACCAGAGTTTAAAGTGGTGGCCCCTGGGGCCAGACTTCCTGGGTTTGAGCCTTGCTTTGCACTCTCTGGGTATCTGACTCTGGGATGGGAGCTTAATCAAGATGGCAGACAATAATGCTAGTTACCCCAAAAAGGGGTTTGTAAGAATTAAATTTCAGATCAGTACCTGACACTTAGTTAGACATGCATCAAAATTTCACACTGAGTTAATCCTCCTTTTATTACCCAGTGTAGCGCTAAATCATTTGGTCTAAAGGAGCTAGCCAAAGGCAATAATATTTGTTCCCAGGATAAAATTTAACAATCCTTAGCAGTCATACAATGCGCATGGTGTTCTGACCCTCTCTCATCTCCTACTACTCACCTCATGTGACCATACCAGATTACTGGCCCTTCCCTGAACCAGACCTATGTTGACTCCAAACCTCTGGGAATTTTTACCTAAATTTCCTCAGCCTGCATTGTTCTCCTTGGCCCATTTTCCCCAAGCATATCTCTATGTATCTTTGAAGTCTTAGCTCATGTGTCTTCCTGCAACTTCCCAAAGAACATGTGGATTATTTTCCCTGCTTTATCTGCCTCGATTATAACAATTGTCATCTTGTATTATAATTGTTAAAAATTTTGTTTTATTCTACTAGAATGCAAAAGGAGGCAATGTCTCATTTAATTTTCAGTTTCTTTCTAGAGCTAATAATGACCAGAATATAGGAGAGTTCAATAAATGCTGTTAGAATAAAGAGGGAGATTCATTTTCTTTTATCTCAAACTTCGCTGCATTGAAGCATGAAAAGGGATGGCATTTTTCCCAGATAGGAAAAATATCACAGGATTGTTGGGCCCAAATTCATTTGAGCACAAAGGTGTCACTGGGCAACAGATGTCATCATGCAGTTATCCTCTCCAAGTCATAGCCCTTTCTAGCAGCTCACTTCTAAGGGCTTAGTACATAATCCTACCCGTCCTAAAGGTAATATACTCTTTCATCTAAGAGGAATTTCCCGCTTTGTTTTAACAAGTGTGATCAGCTCCCTGGAAACATTTGCAAATCCCAATCAGAAAGAAAGCTTGTTATAGCACATGGACAAACTGTCACATGCACGATATCACATGCAGAACAAAAGAAATATTATAGGGCTGACCAGCTCAAACATCTCTGCACTAATATTTCCAACAGATGTCAAGAACGTTTCCTCTTTTCATAATGTGATTTAGATGAATGTGTTATATTATTCCTTGGAGTAAAAAGACGTTTAAAATGTTGAAAAGATGTATACATACATATGTATCCATAGGAAGATATAGAAATATGTGTATGCCTATTTTGTATGCAACAATTTTTCCTAATCAACAAATGATCTGATACTTTGACACACCCACAGCTTCTTGCTGGGTTTGTTGCTTGTTGAGTGCTTTTTAGGTCTAATTTATGCTATGAGTTCTTAACCATTTTATCCAATTTAAACTTTTTGAGAACTCTGAAAAGTAGGCATTTTTAGCTCCTTTTAACATAATAGGACATTAAAGCTTGGGTAATTTAAATAACAAGTCTAAAGTCATACATCAAGTAAGAGGTTGAATACAGATTTAAATCTGGTCTTATCTGACTTTAAATCCCTTTGCTCTACATTTTCAAATTCTTTTCACTTACATCTCATTGGACTATTTCAATAACAATGTGAGGCAGAAAAAAAAAAGACAAAATATTATCCCATCTAAGAGCATGTGTTTGCACACACACACACACACACGCACACAGAATACTGGGATTTGATGAGTTAAATAAATGCTCAAGACTTGGATTAACCCCAGAATTTTATACTCCAAACACATTTTGGCTTTACTAGCTACCAAAACCTATATTTAATCAAACTAATATCCATAGCACCAGATATTTCATTCCTTTAGGCTATCTATGATCCAATCATTCTATGTCCAAGATATATGCCTAGCTTATAGAAAAGACTATCTTCCAATGTAAACTTAGAGAATGTCAGCCTCCCTTGAAGCTAGAACATAGATGCAAGACCTAGTTTTCTCCAATCCTAAGCACCTTTCCTGAATTTTGTATCTTGAGAAAAGACAAGAAAATGTTCCACATAGAATCCATTACGGTTGGTTTTGGATGGTGGAGTGGAAATGAGGGAGAATTATCACCTGCATCAATTTTCAGGGGCAGAAGTGCCCAGCAATGATGTTGATGGTACTGGCTAGTCTGGTTGTGTCCCATAGTGATAGTTTATGTGTAGTTTTGGGGCATGATTTAAGGTATTGTTCCTGGTTGTGTTGTCGAAACCAGTTCTCTGATCCTCTTGGAGACTTGATGAGCTGTTGCTGATTTCCTAATGAATTGCTTTAGTACTTTAGTTTATTTTTGTTGCTTTCAATTAATTGCACTACTCAATGCACCCACCGTTGGTCTAAGCGATAGGTATTTTTTTCTGGGGGCCATATTTGAATATTTAAACAATTTCTGAAAATTCATATACTACATATACTTCAGAGCATTCTTTTTTGTTTGTTTTTGGTTTTGTTCTTGTTTTTTTAGTAAAGAATGTGCTTGTGTCACAAGGAATTCTACAAGGTAGGAGGAGAAAGGAATAAACATACCATGAAACAACCAGTCTTGTTTAATCTTACAGATCTTCTGCAGATGTTTAATACAATTGTCCTTCATTCCTTTTGTAACATTTTCCTGAAAAATATCGTATTTCCTTGGAGAAAACTTTAGGCATGAAATGACTGGAATGACTACAAGATTTTTTGACATCTTGAAAAAATAACTGAAACCAGAGTATTTTGAAGTTAGCAGTAACATTCAGTCACCCTCCAGGATATCTGTTTCCTTAATCTTCTACCTTCAAAAATGTGACCTTTGATGGTCTGCTTTTTATATATGGGTGTGTGTTCCTTTGATATTAATGGTTAATCATATTTAGGGATGCACTCCAGTTGGAAATCTGGAATTTTCCCCTCTTGATGTTTTTAGGAGTTTTTATTAGAAACTATATTTCCCAGATTGTCTCAGCTGAGGAAAGCATCATTACAATAATTTGGCAGTAAAATTTAAATATTTCATGAGGGAAATTAATCTCTATTTTGTAAATGAACAACAATGTAGATACTGTTTTTTCTTTAATGAATGAATTAAGAGGCTTCTGGAAATTTCACCCGCTATAAATGAGCTTTATTGTCCTCGATATTTTAGCCCCAAATCTTGGAAGATTAGATTTTTGTTTATCTGTTTTGTTCTGTTTTATTTTGTTTAAGACAAGTAAAGAAAATAATCAGAAAAAAAAAGGAAAAATAAAACGAAAGGAAGAAGGTAAGCTGCCAGGCAGCCTAGAATAGACTTTCTCTTCAAGGATACCGCCAGAGGTCCTGGGCAAGTTTCTGTTCATCTTTTGGCTGAACTCTAATATCCACAGACCGGTCTTGTTCTACCACCCTCCATAGCTATATCGTACCTACCTCTTTCTGTTTCTCACAGGATCACTAACTTTGTCCTGCCAGCTTCCTGGTTTTCTTCTTTGCCATGGCTTATAAATCAAATGAATCTCCTGGTACAGTTGCACTCAGATGAGAGACCCACATTCACCCAAAAGTTTCTCATCCGTCCACTGTGAACCAGGAACTGTGCTAGGTGTCCTATATTTGATGGCAAACAAAATGAATGGGATCTTCGCTTTTACCAAATTCAGAATACAATGAAGATGACAACTTTTTTTTTAAGATTTTATTTATCTATTTTTATTTTTTTATTTAGAGAGAAAACGTGCCCAAGAGGTGGGAGGGGCAAAGAGTGCATCTCAAGCAGACTCCCGCTGAGCATGGAGCCGGACACAGGGCTCCATCTCATGACCCTGAGATCATGACCTAAGCGGAAAGCAAGAGTCAGACGCTTAACTGACTGAGCCTCTCAGTGGCCCTTAGTAAAATAATATATAAACAATTACATAAATATGAATACTTTTATGAAGGAAAAGAACAAGATGCAGAAGAAAAGTTGGAAAAGGTAAAGTCACAGAGGAAGCTTAATTGACGTTGGAAGATTAGTGAAAGCCCATCCAAAGAGACCAAATTTAAGCTAAAGTCCAAAAGATGAGAAAGCCAGCCAAGTTGTAAGTTAGCAGAGGTAAAGTTTGTACAGAGCCAAGAGTATGATGCTTGGGAATTAAAATAAGGCCTGTAGCTAGAGAGGCAAAACAAAGGGCAATCCACATTGAAGTTCTAGTGTAAAGCAAGGAACATACCACTTAGGGCCTGGTAGACCAAAGTTAGACATATAAAATAATACAAAATATAATAGTAAGCTACAGAAAGAATTGAAGCAAGCAAATGATATTAACTAATTAATATTTAAAGGCTATTCATAATGTGGAGAATGTATTTTGAGAAGAGCTGATTTATCTGTGAACTTCAAATATGTTGATTATTATGCAAAATTCTACTCACTGAGAGGATTTCTCTTCCCAGATTGTCCCTGAGGGCCACCCATGCAGCAGGTTGAAATGCTGGTGCCACATATCATGCATAGACATCTTAAACAAGGTTCTTTTTCTCTCCACTGTCATTTGCTCATAGGAAACTGCTCTTCAGACCATAATAGTATTTTGAGAGAGAAGTAGCAGTATGTTAGAAAGAGGCATTGTGGGTATATTAGCCACTTTGTGCCAGCAGGACACGCTTGGATCCTGACCTGTAAATTCAACTTCCATTTGACGAGGCAGTGCCCAAGGAAACACTTGACTTCATGGTTCAGCCAATCAGATGAGGCTGAATTGATGATGATGATATTGTGATTGGATAGCACAGTAACTCTATGTTTAGTCTCTATGAGGTTGCAATAACAAGTTAGGGTGTCCTCCTCAAAATAAAAAATTACTTTCTGAGACAAAATGCCTTTCCTCCAAAATTCTATGGAGTTTGCCATCATCTCATACAATAAAGATGTCTTCCACAGATACTGTATCAGATAGATAAGGCCACTGCTATGATAAATAATCTCTTATTCTTACTAGTTTAACACCATAAAGATTTTTTTTTTGTCCCATTATAATATGGGTCACTGGAGGCAGTGAGGGAAATATCCTTTGCTCTAAGTTCTTCCCATCTTGTGATTCCTACAGGTCTTCAGACACCTCCGCATTCAGACAGGCATTAGGGAAAGGGGCTTGGGGAGGGTTTTGTGGGACAGGCCCATTAGTGATATATATCATTCCCATCAATCCTATGGGTAGAACTCAATCATAGGAGTTAGGTGTGGATCTAACCATAGGAAGACTGGATAATGTAATCTGGACCTGTGACCAAGAAGAAGAGAAAATGAATATGGATGAACACTATCAACTATTTGGCAAATATTTGAGCCCATTAGATCCAATGGGGCTTAAGGGATTGGTGATAACATCCTGATTGGCTTCTGACTACATTGCTCTTTATATACAACTTTGAGCTTTGCCAAGTCAAAAAACATCATTTTACCAAGGTTCTATTTGTAATAATGATCAAAGACTACAAACTGCTGATCAGACCATTTACAGAATAAGATCTTTCCTTGGGCCCAGTGTTCTGTTGGCATAAAAACAATTATACATCAGAGTTTTTTCTAAATCTTTAGACCATTGAATGCCATTATCTCTCACATCCCTGGCATTATTGACTTCTTTTTTTTTTAAATATTTTTTTATTATATTATGTTAGTCACCATACTGACTTCTATCCAAAATTCAAGTCTTTTTGTAATCCATTCCCTGCCAAATGCTCAGGCAAACTCCATTTCATTCAACTCGTCATCGCATTGAGTCTCTCCTTGCCATTACTTTTAAAGATGCTCTCTGGAATGTGTGTTCAAGTGTAAACTCTCTATCTATCATCACCCTCAATTTGCTCACAAAATATTCCCTCTATCTAAAACCATCACTAAGTTCACATTTCCCTCTATTTTCCCTTAAGATAAAATTGTTTCTCCTTAAGACTTTTCCTTTTTGCTTTCAGTCCATTCTAGTAGAGGTTGTACACTCTCTAACTCCATGTTCCCACAAGACTAAGAGGAGAGACCAAATGTGGAGACCAGGAAGTGTGTGGAAATTATTCAGTAAGTTCTTATTGCCCATTGCTACTTGTACAGCATTAGGAATCTGACTCCCAGAGTAATTATATCTCTTCGGGACTCCTCATCCCTGTCATCTATTTACATTCTACTTCCTTCTCCATGTTCACTAATGATTTTTTAGCAGTAGATATGTGGTCTTCGATCAGGTTAGATCCTTAGTCTTGACATCATCTTGACATCCTTGTCCTTTTTAATGGTCCTACGATCTTAGACAAAGTGCTTCTTACCCTCCTTCATTTCAGTGATTTTTATCTTCACACAATCAGTTTCTATAAACCTTGGTGACATTTTTGTAAAATTCCATGTAGTATTAGTTAAATTCCAATATTACACTCTTCCACCACAAACTCATCATTCCAACTCTCTCTATTTCTTGTCATCATAGAGATGGTCTGCCTGTGGCACCCATTACCTACATTTTCCAGGTTTACGTCCTTCCCTTTCCAGCCCACTGGCTTTGGACTGTCACATAAACACTTCCTCGCCCTTTCCCTAAATCCTTGTTTTCTTGCTCTCTTGTTTTTTCTGCCTCATCTGCCCTGGAATAGTTTAGACCTGGGTAAATCTAATTGCCTAAATTGTCTTTTCTGTCTCCCAGACTATTGAACCCTGCTAAAGTATTTCACTCAGTGATCGTGATGATGAAAGCCAGTATTAAAAATTTCCAAGCTCATACATTAATAACCCCAGGAGCTCTTCCAGTTATCCATACTCATCTTTTCCATGCTCTTCAGCGAGTGTTCTGAATTTCATTTCTTTCCTCAAAACTTCTAATCCATTACCTGCTTGCTCACTCACGGGACCTTTGGTTCCAGCTAGTCAGGAAAGATTAAGATCTACTGTTCATGTAGAGACCCTTCAGTCCTCTCCGAGAACATGGGAACTATCAAACCACAGAAAAATTCTACCTATCTACTTGAAACTGTATTCCTCATTTCCTTCGGTGTCTAAAGGAAAATTAAAACCTCCACTCTCCCTCTCTACAGGATATTTCTCACTTACCCTTTACAAAGAAGCAATTTGATATTCAAGCAAACATTTGCATAGTCTTTGTGTTATGTCAGGTGTTTTTCTGAGTGTGTTATGTATATCAACAGTGAGAGCTGTGATTCCATAGCCACCACAGGGGTTTTTCCAAATTCTAGTGTCTCCTTTGCTTATCTATAACTATAGTCAACACAGAACTCTGCTTCTGCCTGATATCCACCTCAGTTTGATTATGTTACATCTAAACTGTTTCTGATTCTGTTCATGGTACCAACTAAGACCAGCGACCAAACTCTTCTTACCTGGAACCCTGTCCGTGGTTGGCCAATGAAACATATCTTCACAAGGTATAGATCAGTCTTTTAGAATTAAAGAAGAGTTGCCTTGTTCTGCAGTTGCCTTCATTCTATCCTCAGGTGAGAATACGGCTGATATGGAATGCTCTAGAGAGATCAGAAATGTGACTCAAGGGGAATATCCACTTGAGGATAAAGGAGGTCAAGTGGGGAGCATCTAACGTTTGAGGGGACTTCTTATCCAGATGAAGGTCAGTCACACAGGCCAGAAAACACTCTCAAACCTATATCTAAACCCCAACCTATGACCTTAAATTCTAGACGCACATTTTCCTGAGCATTCCCACTTCTCTCCTCTTGTGTTCCCTATCTTAGCTAACGGTCCCACCATCCGTTCCCAATTGCCCAGATGAGAAACAAAGGAACCTTTAATAGAGTGGTCACAAAATCAAAAAGATTCCATCTTTCACATCTCTTCTCCTCTTCTTCTTCCCAAGCTCTCATCACAGCCTATCTGGATAGGCAAAGAAGTCTTCTCTCCACTCCTAACTCCTGGATGTGTGACTTTCCTTTTGTACTGTCACACTGATATTTTCAAATTTCAAATCTGGTAATGCAACAGTTATAAAATTGTCAATGGTCCCCAGAGGTATTAGGATCAAGTTCTAACACTCTAGGTAAGTGTTCAGGGCTCTAGATGATCTAGACCTGCCTTGACTCTTCCTGTTCCCTATTATGAATCCTCATTCCAGGCATACTAAATACTCCAGTTCCTTAAACCAACATGATAGTTCTTATCTCCAGTTTATTTTGTAGTCCTTCAACAGGACAACTTTTCCACACCACCACTGGCGTGCTAAATGTTACTCTTCTCTGAATCTCGGATCAAGTATCACCTCCTCCAAGAAACCTAGTTTAAAGATTCTGTTCTTTCCTCTGATGACACCCACCTATCATCACACTTATCCCATTGAGTATTATAAAAAGTTTAAATATCTGTCCACAAGCTTGAGAGAGTTCACTTGTTTTATTTATTTTTATGTCACAATACTTAGATAAAAAGGTCAGGCACACACTGGGCACTAAATAAATGCTTGAATGAGATTTTTGTTTGAATTGCCACCACAATGCCTTCTGGTGAAATTGCTGGTGGTAGATCTTCCAAAATTTCTAGTTCTCAAGTACATAACAATAAGAGGTTTTATAAATAGAAATGGGTCAAATCAATTATTTGAGCCAAGGCAAAAGGTCAAAATATTTATTATAGTTTAGCTGCTTTTACAAAATACAAATTCAATAATGATCTAGGAACTCTTAAGGATCTACAAGTTTTTTAAGTCATTTCATCTTAACTTGGATGTGGGGTTTTCACTGACTTCTACCACCAACACCAACAGAAGCAACAAAAACTTGCACATTTTAAGTGCAGGAGAAACAGGTTACAAATATCTTGAGTTTTGTAATAACTTTTGTTTCACAGAAGTTTCTTTGCAGATTACAAACACTTAGTCTTAAGTTATCTTATTGATTCTTTAAAATCACCTGGTAAAAGATATATCATTATTCCTATTTCATAAATCAAGAAACCATGACCAGAGAACTTAGATTTGCCCAAAGTGACACAACTAATAAATGTAAGTTGTTACTACCCAGTATTACTGTCGGTTTTCTGTTGATCATGATTCTGTATATCCTTTTCTGGTACTCATTAAACTTTCTTCCAATACACAGCTAACTTAGCAGAAGGAGTAGTCCAACTGGACTCCTAATTATTAAAACTAATAAAGTTCAGTAGTTACTATCACAGACTCTACAGAGAGCTGAGGCTGACAGTGCTGTCCTGGTTATATGGCCTGAACCTTCACCACTCTCTGCCTCCATTTCCGTATCTACCAAGCAAGGATGGTCCAGAGTGCCTTCCTCATAAGGTTGTTCTGATGACTGGATAGGGTAATAAATACAAAACACTTAAAATGATGGTTGTACAAAGTAAGTGTTATGTATGTCGTATTAAAAATTAATGATTCCATGGAAATGATGACCTATGAGATTAAGTTGACAAAAAAAATATATACTTACAGGGTAATTCAGTTTTTCCACCTAAATAATGCCACTTAATTTAAAAATAATCAGACTTTCACTTAACCATGTTTAAATATATATACAAAATGGGATCACTTAAGCACCTCATCCTAACCGTTTTTGACATCTACCCTTGAACATACAAGTTTGAACCGCACAGGTCCATTTACACACGAATTTTTTTCGATAAGTACAACACAGTACTGTAAATGTATTTTGCCTTCCTTATGATTTTCTTAATAACATTTTCTTTTCTCTAGCTTACTTTAGCGTAAGAACAGAGTTACAATACATATAACATACAAAATAGGTGTTAATCAATTGTTAATGTTATCAACAAGGCTTCTGAGCAACAGGAGGCTAGTAGTAGTTAAGGGAGTCAAAAGCAATATGAAGATTTTTGACTGCACTGGTGGAAGCGGGGGGACTAACCCCCATGTTGTTCAAGGGTCAACTATAGTTTTAAAAACATAAAGACTTAAGAATCTTTATGTCTGTATTTCGAGACAGTTTCTTTTCTTGTTTTTCTTTCTTTTTTTTTTTTGGCTAAGTTGGTAGCTAATATGTTGGCTGTACTCTGTTTCAAATATTTTAGGCACATTTAAGAGAAGTGAAAATATAAATGTTTCACTTATAGAAATTAATAATTATAGGAATAAGTAATAATTGTCATGATTTATGTTAAGATGTGACAAAAATAAACAGAAAAATAGAAGGTTCTGTATAATAGTGCTTTTTCTTTTTTCATTGCCTACATATAAGTGTACACCTAAAAGCTACATGTAAAGGTTAATATTCTATTTCATTAAATATTATAATTTTTCACAATGTTACACTAATTCATAAAGATGGATTAAGTCAAATATAATTGTATCATGAAATAGAAAACATTTTCGTCATACAAACAAGAAGCATTATTATTAATCCACACAATAAAATACTTCTATCGTAACCTTAAGACTCAAATGATTGTACATTTACTTAAAGAATGAACTAAGAATATTGATTTGGAATATTTATTTAATTTTATAATATCCACCCTACTGAGTAAATGATGAGGATTAAGAAAAATGAATACCAAGATCATGGCATGAAAGAGTCCTAACTTCTTTTGGGGGCATGAGAAGAAGGTGAAGGCAGCTAAGAAAGGAAGCAAGAGCCAGAAAGAGTGAAGGGAGCAAACAAATATCTGTTTCAAAAGAATATATGAGCTGTCCTAACTGCACAAATATTTCTACTAAGCAACCGTTGAATTCCCATGAAGTCACGGCCAAAACACCCAGGAGGTAGAACGAAGAAAAGTGAGAGATATTAATCAAGACATTCCATCACCAGTAATGGGAAAACAGCCACATTTCACCCACAAGAGGACCGATTATTATGAATAGGTATCCTGGAAATGCTCGCAGAACGTGAAGACTATGTAACTGGCCAGTCCGTGAGCACATTTCTTCACCATAGTGATTCAAGCAAATGATTTCCATTGAAAATATGTCTCCCTGACACTCTGGAGTCAGTCATTTAAATTTGGTTTATTGGGAACTCTGATGGGCTGGACACGAAAAGCAGGTATATACTGTTAGAACATTTGATATCAGCATTCAGGAATATGGCCTAGCAAGCCTTCTCATGAACAAGGCAAGGACTCACATGTCTTTGATTTCCTCTTTTTCATCTTGATTGCTTTGAAAATGCCATTTCCTTTTGTTCAGTGTGTTCCTCCCACGTTGTCCTGCTAGAAAAATCCTCCTTATTCTTTAAAACATGGTTCAAATGTCATTCTCTGACAAAAGCCTTGTCTAAATTCTCAGGCAGAGCTAGCCAAATCCTTCCCTGCACACTGCTCACACTTTTATAAGGACATTTGTCATACCATTGTAATTATTTCCAGGTTGATCTGTCTGGTAGATGATGAGCCCTTGGAAGAAAGGAATGAATGAATGAGAAAATGAATGGAGGGGATATGTTTCAGAAGGGGAAATTATTGCTTTTGGTACATTCAATGCCAAAAAAAAAATAGTTTTCTATAATCTGGGATTTCTAACACTTTGATTTTATTTTATAAACTATAAATTGGGGACAACTTAGTTTAACTGGCTCTCATTTAACTGACCTAAAATTTACTTTTCCAACCCCATGTATTCATTTTTCTTTCTTGTTGGTATCAGTAGTGTGCTTTGAATCAGTAACCCTTTCCTCTAAGAAGAAAAGGTCATTCAGATAATATTAAGTCCTGACAAGTGCTCGTTAGCTCTCTTTGTTGTTCTGCTTGCCAGTCTTGTGAACGGTAGATGCCATGTTTTTCTGTAAACGAAAATGCTTCACGGGGCAACCCCATCCTGCCTGAAACATTGACCAACCTTTTTGCTTCTATGTACTGAGTTCTTTCTCCTGAGTTTAATCTCCCTTTAACATGAGAAAGGGAAAGGGTTCTTGGCACTCAAAAAACTCAAATTATCCTGAAAAAAAGTGAAATTTATGGAAATTTCAACTCATGTAAATACCGAACTTTTGCCTCCTACTTCATAGGCAAGATATAAAGAAGTAGGGTGGTCAAAAAACAGAGAAAATTTCTTTCCTCTTCCTTAATGAAAACTGAAAAAAATTTGGAAGCCTTTTGTGAGATTATTGAACTATATACCCATGGAATCATATTAAAAAAAAAAAATGTTCCCTTTCCTATTCATCAGAAACATAAGGTTGACTTTTTGCATTCAAGCTAATTTGAATATCTTGTTATGGGTTTATTTTATTAATTCCTCTTCCAAAGAAAAACTTGTGCCTAACACATATAGTATGTCCTAAACAATGACAAAATTAAGTCCTTACATAATTACTATCTTTTTAAGGATTTATTTTTGCTGAATTATAATTCTGCCCACATATTTCCAGCTTCATAGTACAGACACTGTGAAGTGGGAAGCAAGCATTGGTCCTGCCTTCCTGGCAATAGATAAAATGAAAAAATATGTATCTAGAAATTATGTATGGAAATATTTATTTATTTCATTTAACAAAATTTGTTATGTTCTTACTAGGTGACAGACACATAGTAGACATGAAAGCAAAACAGACAAAAATGGAAAAAATCTTTGATGTGCAACTTACAATCCATTGAAGAGAAACAGAAAATGAAGATAGATAAATAGTGTGTGTGTATGTGTGTGTGTATGTGTGTGTAATGTTAAATGGTGATAAACTGTTAAGTACCAAGGAGAAAATTAACATGAGAAGGGAACTGAAAGGGCCTGATTCCTTGTCCTATTTTAAGTAGCTTTATTTAAGGGTCACCTGGGTGGCTCAGTCGGTTCAGTGGCCGACTTTTGATTTTGGTTCAGGCGAGGCTCTCAGAGTGGTGGGATCAGATTGAGCCCCACATGGGGCTCTGCACTCAGTGAGAAGACTGCCTGTGATTCTCTCTCTCCCTCTCCCTCTGCCACTGTGTGTGTATGCTCTCTTTCTCTCAAATAAATAAACAAATCCTGAAAATATAATAAAATAATAAAAATAGAGTTATTAAAATAATTTTTACCATAAGAACCTGCACATAAAAATATAGTTTGATAAAAAAAATAGGAAGTGAGCCCCGAAAGTAACCTGTGATTCACAAAGCAATATTTAGTATGCTAATTTTTTAATTATCCCAAATAAGAATGAGCTACTTATTGTCAAGATTTCAAAAAACAGTAGCCTTTGAGTTAGGTGATTCTGGTTTCAAATGACACCAATAAAAGTTTTAAAACAGGGAGAGGGGGATCTTGTGCCATAAAATTGAAGCTCATCTGTCTTCTAGTAATGTTTATATCATATAATATTTCTGGGCCATATTTCTTTTAAGGGAAATAATATGTATTGAAGCATAGCATCGAAATTTCCTAATAAGGAAACACAAAGAATACAAGCAAAACAAAACAAAACAAAAAGCTTAAAGCTTAGCAGATCTGGAGTCTTTGGTATCCAGACATGATTTATGTTACAAACAAAAGCAGTGAGCCTGGGCCACAGTACAGAAGTGGGGCCTGATGAACTCAGAGCATTGTAACTCTCCTCAATAAATCACAATTACCAAAACACCCATGATAAATAGCTAGAATTTCAGAGTATTTAATAGCTTTCCCTATTTGTTGCTTTGTGGACCATTTGATTCTTTCCTTCAGAAATTGCTCTTTGGTAGTTCAGCCCCAATACATTAATATTTAATCATGAACCCTTGGAAACATCAGTTAGGAAATTTCTAAAGAACTTACTATTATAAACAAGACTGGAGCACTGGGGGGGAAAAAAACTCTTTTTCATGAATCTATCTTACAGTTGAGAAGAGGAAAAAGGCTCCAAGATCACTTTAGATCAAAGAAGAGGTGTTTAAAAATGGAAAGAAGAACTTGCATAAATAAGGAAAGGAACACTGTTGGTTCACTTGCAATCAGAATGTCTCCAAAAAACAGCTAAGTCAGGGTGCCTCACTGGCTCAGTCAGTTAAGCATCTGACTCTTGATTTTGGCTCAGGACATGACCTCAGGGCCTTGAGATGGAGCCCTACATCGGCCTGTGCCCTCAGCAAGGAGTCTGCTTAAGGATTCTTTCTCTCCTTCTCCCTCAGACCCCACCCCGTGCTTGCTCTCTCACTCTCTCTCTCTAAAATAAATAAATCTTTAAAAAAAAAGAAAAAGGAACAACGATTGATGTGTCAAGGGAACATAAGCCAAAAGAGCCGGTAAGAATGTGAGAGCCATCAATAAATCTAGTCAATGATCATTTTGCATTGACATAAATATTTTTTCTACAGTTGTAACATTCCATCCATGCAGAATGACTCAATATTTCTTTTTTTAAAGATTTTATTTATTATTTATTTATTTATTTAGAGAGAGCATGAGCAGGGATAGGGGCAGGCAGAGGGGGAGAGATCTTCAAGCAGACTCCCCGCTGAGCATGGAGCCCAAAGTGGGGCCCAATCTCAAGACCCTGAGATCATGACCTGAGCCAAAACCAAGAGTCAGACGCTCAACCTACTGTACCACCCAGGTGCCCCAATATAACATTTCTTAAGCTGTTTCTTCTAGTAGCACTGTGAAGCAGCATTGAGCTCCCCATTTCTGAGATGATAAGAATGAGGCATTGAGCTTTCAGAGGATGAAAATAAAAGGAGGAAATGCCAGAATTAGGATTAAATCCAAAAATTCTTGTTTTTAATATTTTCTTTATAATTACTTTTATTTCTTTTTACGCTGTTAAAATATGTTTACTGACCATAATTTTTAGCATTGTCTTGAGATAGCAATGCCCAAATATAAATCTGTCCTCCAACAGAGCTCAAACACCTATTTACAATTAACGCAGCCTCCATAATTTGCCCAAATCAATCCTTCAGTTACTCTGGATGGAATTTCACTCATAGTAAGAAACCTCACACCTTCACTCTAAAATCACTTTCCATTTTTGTCCCCACTGACCACAATTGAGAGCTACCAGCAGGAGAAAGGCTTTGAATGAACCATGGATTGGTATTGTAAGCTGCTGTGACTTAAGGGGAAAATGTTTGGAGCAAAACTAGTCCTGAGCGAAACTGTGAAGTGCAGTGTTTCTTATCATCACCATCAACTCTGTCTCTCTTTTCTGGTTTGTTTTGTTTTGTTGGGTTAGGTTGATTCGTTAGTCTTTTTAAACCAAAACATTGCTAATACGAATTAGAAAACAAAATAAAACAGAAACACCTGCGATTAGGATGAGCATGATCACAAAGCTATTGCCACATGGACTTGACTCCAGAGTCTCCCATACAAGAGGTTTGTTCATCCTCTCGGTTTTTGCTCCTGAATTTTAACCATACCACTAAAGATAGCAAGAAAGAATCAGAAATTCACCATACCACTAAAGATAGCAAGAAAGAATCAGAAATTCACACAGTCCCCAAAACCAGAGGTTTTGATTGATTCTGTTCTCCAAAGAAATGGGTCTCTAATCTAGATACACATAGCACTTTTGATTTTATGCTCCAAGTTTTTAACTTACACATTAAGCACAAATTGTGGCTGATGCATATTTGAAACAACTTGTTAAGATAAAATGTTTCCTTCCATGATGTGAGATGACTGCTCACCTCATTCTCTACTCTTTCCAGGTCATATAACCCCATTTACTCTCCCATGAAAACTCCAAGCAGCACACTCTTTTAAAACGTATATCTTTAATTTTTTCCACAGGTCATATAACAATTTGTAGGTGTAAGTTTAAGTCTTCCTTCCACCCCCTTCTTTTTCTTCATCACAACCACTCCCACCAACCAAGCAACCACTATTAAAGATTCCTGTGATTCCTTTCAGAGGTTCTAAGCCACACACCTTTTATTTTATCCAACTGCTTGCAAAGTATGCCAAGTACTCTGTATTTCTTTTGCTTAATCTGGGATCATTCTATGTACATACATGAAGAGTTCACTCATTCTTTTATAAGGGCTCAAGGTAATCCATTTTGAGAACTGGCTTTTGTCCTAAAAAGAACCCAAATGAAAACATTCTCACTTATCATGGTTCTTCTTTCTGTTTCTACACTGCTTTCTTAGAATTCTCCCCGAGGCACAAGCCAGAGCTGTACCCTTACTTTTACCACCACCATCCCAACCCCTTTAGCTACCACATTGTGTCTTGGCAGTTGTCTGTTCTTGCTTGTGATGGTGGCCTAAGTACATAGCCCGTGAGCCTTCCAGTCTATGCCTAGAGTTGACCCTCAGGAACTATGGTATTCTCTGAAATTACATGATTTGTTAGCAATCACTGAGTTTATGTCCTTTCTCTGTCACAGGCTTTTTCTTGTCCCCTAGAATATCAACCTGGACTGTCAACTACATTTCATCATTTCTAAGCTCAGGTGTTTATCCTGCACTCATCAGCAGCTCCCTTCTGTGATTCTGGAGCCGATGGTGAGCTACACAATGTATTTTTCTTCATGAGCTTAGCACCATCATGTTGTCCCTTTCCTTCTTTTTAAAATACAATTGTTGGCTTTTAAGAGAACTCTCTTCTTAAACAATTCCCGGAGCAAAGGCTCTCTGCTCAACTATGAAAATGCTGCTCAGAGAGTGATCTCCATGACTGCATTCCTTTGCAGCTTTTTTTGACATAATCCTTCCAAAAGCTTCCAGCACCTCCTAGATGTTTTCTGAGATCCTCTGAGACACACACACACAGAAATGTGAAGCCAGCACCCTGAGTCTACCTCCCTCCTGAAGAATTCTACTTACTTATTCTTCAGAAAAAAGAAAGGTGCTTTTGAGTCTTCCCTTTTTCCTAACACTGTAGTATTACTTGTTAATTAACTTCTAGTTCTGCTTCGCCTCAGGATATACGCAGATGTGTTTTGTTTAAAGGCTACACTAAAACTGGAAAAGAACAGAAATCACTGTGGCCTCTTCACGGCTGTCTCGGATAATGGCAGCAGCACCATTCTCCCAGTCAGCTGGAGATAGGAAACTGGTAAGCAGTTTCAATGCCTTTGCATCTCTCTCCTCCTCAGCATCTTCAATGTCTTTGAACTCACTCTTTTTCTAGTCTCATGGACACTGACCTAGCTCAAATTCTCTCTGCTTCTAATGGTTCTCCTCTTTAAGTCACCTTCCAGGGAGGCCTCTGAAAAGACAAACAGCTACATTCCCCGGTGCCTTCTTTTTCTTCCCTGCAGGGGGAGGAACACTCACTTAATGAGTCAGATCCCAGGCATGTGCCTGGGCCACATTTACTAATAAGCAAGGTCACTGTGAATTAATGATCGGACCCATGGGTATGGCTCTTTCTTTTGCTTTCTCCTTTTATGGACCTGGAATGGCTAAGTAGTCCAGGATTTCTCCCACATGGGGGAGACTGAGTCATCCAAATGTCCTGCTCATCGCTTCTCTTTCATATTCATTTACACCCACTAATCTCCAAAGTTTCTGTCCTTCCTTAAGGCCAGCAAGAGCACAGTACCTAGGTTAGTGTCTAGACTTAGAGATAACAAAGAGACTCCTTTGGCTTCTAGTCTACATGCCACCTTCCAAGGCCATCTTACTAGAGTTCTCACGAGTTGAGGACAAGCAGTCCAACTAATAACAAAATATTATTTTGCTTTTCTCTACCTTTGACCCCCACATGGATGCTTCTCTTTGCAACCTTCTGAGAAGAGTAGCTGTAGTCCTGTTAATATTTGGATACCAGACCACCAGTCCCAACATTCCTCGGAACCATAAAAAGCATGGTTCTATAGTCCATATCCAATCATGCCAGATCCTTCTCAGAGCTATCTGGTGTTCTGCTTGCCTCCACTGGTACAACATAAAATTCAAATCTGTAGAATTTCATGCAAGACTATCTAGGACTAAAACTACCTTTATAATTTCTTTAATCGCCTACTCCAACTCATGAAGTCACCAGCCATTAACTTCCTAAATGGATACTTTCCATGCCTCCATGTGTGGCTTATACTGTTTGCCCTCCCAGGATGCTTTCCCAAACTCTTGACCTCTAACTGCCATACTCAGTCACTTCATATTTAACCACTGAGCCTTCTATGTAGCAGGCACCAAGTCCTGTGGAAATGCAAGGCAAACAAGATATTGAAAGTCCCACCACTCCCAGAAATCTTATATCTTTCCAGCTGATAAGAATATCTCCTTCCTTTGTGCTCTGATCTTACATTATTTTTTGTGCTTTGGACTATAGAAATGTGCATATATTCCATATCTCTCCCATTGAACAACATGCCTCCTGATGGCAGACCCTACTTTTTTATTCATCTCTATAATCTTCCAATGCTTTAGAAAGAGGTATGTTTATAAATGACTTTTATAAAATTAGTTAATTATTCTGCTGTCACATGGGAAAGCCAAGCTTGGAGTCTGGAGGTGATGGTAAATCTGTAATATTAACCAACATTTTCACTGAACTTATTATGTTCTAAGCAAAGACTGTTCTGAACACCTTGCATACATGAACTCAATTTTCCCTTACAAAAGTCCTTTGAGGTAGGTGCTTTATTATTTCCATTTATACAGGTGAGGACACTGAGATATGTTAAATAACTTGCCACACAGTTGGTGAGTGGAAAAACGAGACCATCAATACGTATGTGTATAGTGAATGGCTAAATAGGAATGCGTGCATCAAGGGTACTTTCTGGAAAGCTCCAGCCTGAGTATTTTCCTTGCAATTTCCTAGAAGGGTGGATATCCAAGGTCATTCCATAAGAATAAGCCACATTGTTAGAAGATGGGACACCTCAGGAGAAAAAAAACAAAAAAACCCCAACATGATGAGTGTATCAAAATTACGGAGCTGTAGTATGAAGAGCCCTTAACTAGCATCCAAAAGACTTGGTTTTCCCTGGCTTTGCCATTTACAAAGTGGGTGATTTTGCATAGGTTACCCTCCAACTCTTTTCTCATTGGGAAATGGGCATAATTATGCCTGTTTTGTAGGGTTGTTGAGAAGATTAAATGAAACACTAAACAAGAAAAATTAGGAGATTACAGAACAAACTGAAGGATCCATTGTTTTTTCAGTCTTATGGCAGGACTACTCTGGTTGGCAGGGTAATGGACAGGGAGTCTGTTGGGAATTGGGGGGGCGGGGGTTGGTGCAAGACCTGAATTTGCTCCTACAGTCTATGGGGATTCAGTTTTTGTTATGTTGAGACAGAGAAGGAGAGGGTGACCAAGGCCTATTTTAACTCCAGAAATCTTGATTGGAAATTTTGTCTTTATTTTGAGTACGGCTTGAGAACCTGTTCCAGCGAATAAAATTTTCATCTAAGTTTAAAATCCAAGTCGATATTTTGTTCTTTTTTTAACTTGTAAGACTTGGAAATCACAGGCCAGAGCTGACAACATTCAACATTCTAAGTAAGGATCTTCCTAGGGGATTCGAAAATCTCCCTAGCAACTTCTTCCAGTTCCTCATATTGAACCCGTATCCCTCTAGCTGCAGCCTTGTTCCTCTGGCTTATTTTAGGAGGAAACAGCTGGTCTGCAATCTTCATATAATATCCATTCATGGATTTATTAAATCGTAATGCATATTAGCTGTGTTACGTATTCTGAAAGTAGCAGGCTCTTAGCATTACCAGCAGTCATTTTTCAGTCCTGTGCAAAATATACCCCTGGGAGCTCTTAGCAGATGTTTGGTAAAATTATTGAAAGAAACAAGAAACAAGACATTCCCTGGTTTTAAATCCACGGTGAGTAAATCATTCAAAAACAGCCACCAGGCATGGCAAAGTCTAAAAATTGGAAAAGCACTCTTTTTGTCAATATCCGTATCCAAGCAAACACATCACAAGTTGAATCCCAAACGAAGATGCCATCTCACACAGGAGAGAAAGTTCCTATCACAGCAGTTATGGCTTGTGCACGTTAAAGTGCCATTTTTAAAACTTGGATTTTATATATTCTTACCTCTAAAGGAACAAGTAGGATCAGGCTTTATGTAACAACTCAAATCAGGAAGCAGAAAAAAGAGTAAGCAAGAGAGTAAGAGTAAGAACAAGAGGAAAAAAAAGGAGGAAGGGAGGGTTGAAGGAGCAGAGGGAAGAAGAAATAGGGGAGAAAATCTCTTTTCGGTGTTCCTAGAACACGTATGGCTATTTTATGGCATTTTATTTATTTTCATTTATTTTCTACATCGCACTATGTAAAGCCTGTGCTGGGAGAAATCTTGGAAGGAGTGGGTCAAAATAAAAGAGGTATATAGGATCAGATGAAGAAAACGATTTCCCTGGAGAAATACTAAACATTTCAAGCTTGAATTGTACTCATTCCTGTATGAGTTTTGTTCGCACCAACTCATAATTCCTTTTCTTATATGGTAGACAGGGAACCTAGGATCTCGCCATTCTTATTTCTCTGGAAGTTGACATTTTCTCCTTCCACACAATGATGTTCAAATTCCTTTCTCATAAATATCCCCTTGGGTATAAGTCAAAATTCATGTCTCAGCAGTTGACAAAGACTATGGGCAACAAAATTCTATGCTTGGATTTTAACAAGCATAGAGCTTGCTTAGAGCTTAACATGTTTGCTGTTTCTAAGAAGAAAATGAAGTTTCCAAATTGTGCATAGTTATGAAGGAAGCATTTTAGTAAGTAATCATCAAGGAATAACAAAAGAAATCAATTCCCATCGGCACCCTACGAAGGAAGAAATTGAGCTTTAAATGCTATGTTCCTAATACGTGCATGCCAAAGAAACCCAGCACTGAGATTTTGAGAATAGAACAGAGAATGGCGAGGCACTTTGTGGGAATAAACTTCAGATATGTCCATCATTGCATGGCACGGTATGCATACAGAATGCTTTCTTCCCAACCCCATGAAGGGCACCCATGTTGTCGCTAAAGACAAATGGCCCTTGTATGAGAATACTTCTATTATTCCTTCATAATTATAAGTAAAGCACAGCCAATGTAGACATTTTTGAACCTAGAGAAATTTAAAGAAAAAATTAAAATTCCCCTTAACTCTACTACCCCAAGAAAAACATCGATCACACTTTGATGTATTTTCTTCCTGGAATTACTTTTTCCTTAAACAATGGCAATGCATTGTCTCATAGCTCTGGAGGCTAGAAGTCCAACATCAAAGGGTTGGCATGGTTGGTTCCTCCTGGAATTTTTTCACACCCAGAAAGTTTATTCCTTTCTTACAAAATTCTGATGACTCTGTAAATACAGTAATTTTCATTTAATATAATGTCATAAGTATCTTCTGTGTCATTAAATGTTTTCAAAAAATTGAATTGATGTATTTCATTCCATAACAAAACCATGATATCATTTGTTTGACTATATTCTATTATCAAATACTGGGTTGGTCCTAATTTTCCAATATTATAAATACATATTTAATAGGCATCTTTGTACATAAATCTTCCCTTAATCTCTGATCATTTTCTTAGGATAAGTCCCTGAATATGAAATTACCAAATCAAAGGGTAAACAAATATTGTGAGGCTCCTTCTGAGGAAGCAGGTTAATTTATAGTCCCACCTGTTGAGTGAAAATTGTCCATTTCCTGAACCCATAAAAATCACTTTTATATTTATCTTTAACAACCTAAGAGTCATGACATTATACATCACTGTTAGTCTTATGTGCATTTTCATAACGATTAACATGATCGAACAAGGTGATTTCTATTGATCGAGTATTCCCTTCTAGTGATAAAGCCAAAATGTTATTTGATCAAACCTCCTTGGCACTTTCCTTAGTCATCTCAGGGACAAATGGAGGAAACAAGGTGTACTTGAATTCTGGATTTGGTTTGTTTCCTCTCCTCGGCAACCCTTTCATTCATAATACCAGTTTCATTCATGAAATCTCATTATCTAACCAGGAAGTGAGATATTTACTTACGAGTGTTGACTACAGTGAATCATTGAAGTGTGTGAAAATTATAAATAGATTCTCGTGGATACTAAGAAAGATGCTTGTAAGTTTCAAAATATAAAAGAAAGCCTAAGTCGGTCAATTATGAGGATAGGACTGCAAATTCCCATCGGTAGGGCTGATATGGTCAATGTTGAGTTTCAAGAATCTAATGTCATTATTTATATTTCAAATTAACCATTTTATTATCTTATGTGTTGGTTATAGTTAACAATTTCAATAACAAGAAGAACAATTATTAAGACTCACATACAGAACAGTGTATTAGATCCTAGATTTACTCAGAGAGAGAGATTGCTGTTGCCTTAACAGAATTGTGCAGGGCAAGTAGATATTCACTACAATGAAGTGCTAGATACAGTAAAATCATATTTTTTAAATATATGAACTGACTTTCATGGATATTTAAGAGTATTTCCTTCTGTACCCTATCTTTTACCCTTTGTTCTATCCAATCACCTAAGCCTTCTTCCTTTATTATCTCAAGGGAGGCATACAGCCAGACCAAAGCAAAGGTGCTGAAGACCACTCACTATCTTTTCTATTGCAAGAGAGTCTACCATAAGGGAGTTGAAAAACTCCTGATTTTAGTCATTCTGGGAATTTGAGAAGTGAGTTCTTCAACCAACACCTGTCCCCCAATAGTTTATATCTTCTCCCTGGACAAAAGAGAAGGGAAGAGAAAAAAAGTGGTGAGAAGACAGAAGTGAACTGGTCCTAATCATAGGGGCCAACTGGCCTCCAAAGAGAGCCCCCAATATTAGGAAACCCAAAAGCAGGAGGCAGGCAGCAAAATCAAAGAGATAACAAGAATGAGAATGGCTTCAAAGTGTAGGTGCTCCTAGGTATACAAAGCAAGAGTCTGCTTTATGGTTTGTCATGTTCTGGCATGGCACAGAAAAAAACAAATAATTCTCATGTGCTTTCGTAGGATGCCCCCAAACATAAGGGACTTGCAGGTGGGAATGAGGGCATATTCATAATATTCATAGTCACATAAAAAAGTGGTAACTAAGAACCAGACATGATGATGGGTGTCTGTTGATAGATGATATCAAGGATTGAAGGCATTATACATCCTTCACTGCAAGTATTTTGGCACAGTTAAGGTCAGATTCCTATCCAGTAAATAGGTAAGAATAACATCTCCAAACATGGTATACGGTGGCAAGAGAAGAAGCCTACCAAGTATTGTGCTTCTTTCTCAGTGGTAGAAGATACAAGATGCAATACTTTGCCCTTTTCTTTGCAAGGGATTTCACAACATACTCTAGACCATTGGAACCCTACAGCTTCACCAATGTGGCAGGCTCTTGAAATTTGGTACAATTTCTCTCTCATCCTCTGAAACACATGTATATTACAAAGAACTTCAAATATCTGCTATTTATTGCTTTATCAGTCCAAGTAACATTATCTCATCAATACAGTAAACTAGGTTCTGCAGATGTCAAAATGGTCCAGTCCCTTTGGACTATGACAAAAGTGGGGAGGATTAATTAGCCCTGAGAAAACATAATAAATGTATACTATTTAATTGTCCCATATAAGTGCAAATTGCGCCCTAACCTACTTCCTGATAAGGATGGAAAAAAATATTCACCAGGTTGATTACTTCATACCATGTACTGAGGCTGTGTTAACCTACTGTAGCAAAGTAACTGACGTGGCCCAGCAGCCACATTGGGACTGCCACTTGGTTAAGTTTGAGAGCCCACTCTTATCCACCAGGACCTATCTGTTTTCTGTTGGGCCTAACTGATGGACAGAGTCTGGACAGAATGCATACTTTAAGTCTTTAAAAGTGACATTAATATCTTCCATTTCTCCTGGTATGTGACACAGCTTTTTATTTACCTCTTAGCAGGGGTAGTGGGGTGGATTAGGGACAAGGAAAGTTTCAAAAACTTCTCTTTGGCCTTATATGTTATGTGCTAAGATAGTTCTTATACCCACAGGCCAAGGAACAAATCTGAGGATTATAGATCCAGAAACTGAGTGAGGAATCATGACTTTCTTTGGTATAGCTGTCTTCAGTCTCCTGATCATCCATCTGTGATTTCTTTTGACTACATAGATTAAGGAGTATCTTTATTGACCACCCATCTATCTCCCTCTTAGGATACTATGGTCTATTAACAACCTAGCTTTCTGCATTTCAGGCTTTTCCACTGCTACCCAACCTTGACCCTCAATACAAAAATTAAGCCCTCTTTCATTCAGAGGTTAAGCTTTTTACTTGGTCTCTATTATCTTGGAATCCTATAATCCCCTTTGTTATTAGGAAGCCAAGATGTATAACATCTCCTATCATTAGCCCCAGCAGACAGAGTGCAGCCATCACTGAACACCCAGCAATGTGAGTGCCCCTCACCATCATATTCCTCATCACTTTGGCAAACTAGGGGTATTCCAGATCCTCCCACATAGTTAACTGGTGGGCTCTAGAGCCTCCCTTGGACTATCCAAGGTATGTCAAGCATACCCACTTCTCTAAGCCTTTGATACATTACTCCATTGTCTTCCATGGAAATTCTAATATTTGTATTTCATTTTGCATGGGCCATTTCTTTTTTCAAACTCATAAAAGCCATCCTAGCAGTGCATTAGTGCAGTCTCCCAGAATTCTGGTCAGGTGATGAATTCTGTGTCCTGGGAAGAATTCCTATACTGATCAAATTTTCTTTGTCCAGTTTTATAGTCCAGTGTTCCTGGGATCATCCCTATATTTTCTCTCATGGGTCCTGCAGGTACATATTGACTGGGCCACATAACAACTTCAGCATATAGCCTCTTTCCTTCCTTGGCAGGATATAATTTCCTCAGCTGGATTATATTATAACTTGGTCTTAATTTGGTAGCTAGAAAGGGAATTGAGGGTGAATACTGTGGTATGTAGGATCCATGTTTTCTTATAAGCTAGAGGTTACTGAAATGTCTTCAAGCAAAAGAGAGCATTATCCTCTAACAGAAATGAGAAGGCCAATTTGGTAGGCACAAAGTTTTAAAAGAATCTGGGTTTCAAGTTTCTTGAGTGCATCAACTTAGATGACATCCTATCAAGTCTCAGTGTTTCATGCATTTCTAATCAGGGCCTTGACCTTGGCATAGCACATTTGCCAGAGTTGGAAATTAGACCTTACCTAGAACTCTGCTACACTTATAATAAAGACTTATCCTCATCACCAGGTTTTTCTGGCTTCTGAATACAAGAAATAAAAGTCTCATTATATGGAATCAAGGAGGCCCTCTGAGCTTCACACTTCATGTTCAGTTGGTGATGAATCACTCAGTTGTCTGCAATTCATCCATAGCACCCAACAGCAGCAATCAGATTCCATGGTCCTTATCAGTAGGATTCTCCCCCTGTATCTCTCAAATGCCTGAGAAATAGTACCAGCCAATGCATTCCCTTCCACAGAGATCACATCTCCATTTCATCCCCAGTGAACATGTGAATACCAGTATGTCTTCATACTAGTCATTGGTATGCCAGTGACTGCTTGTGTGCCCATCTATGACTGAGTCCTTGGTGCAAGTAGTTCAGCTCCCAAATTTCATTTTTAGAGTCTGCTTCCTAGGACTGCTCCTAATACCTACTGCCTTAGGTCAGGTCCCCTGAATGAGAGAATTGTGTGCTGGAGGTTTGTTTGTTGGGAAATATATTTGGGAACGCAGGTGAAGAAGTGAATGAAGCCGATTTGGGCAGGGAAGGAGATAAAGAGCAGTGCAGTTGTAACTGAGATCTCAGACAATTTTTTAGTGAGCTCTGGGCTGGGAGGGACTCTCAGAATTGTTCTATATTGAAACTAGGGGGGGGATGAACCTTTGTACTCCCATTTCAATCATTGTTGGATGTGTCTTGCCCCCAGGGAAGGGCTGTAACGGGAGGGGGGGTGGGGGTGGGGTTGGATAACTCTCATCAGCCAAGGTCAAGTCCCAGGGTGGAATGAAGTTGTGAACTGTCAACAGACAACCCTCTTGACAACTGGGGAAATGGATACCTCTGTGCTGAAAAGGGAATCTGGGAGGAGTACCCCAGTGCCCATTTCACCTGGTTAGAGCCTTCAGTTCACCCCCAAACATAGCTATAATGTATATGACAAGCATAGGAAAACCTAAATTGACTAAAATTGTTTTCTACCACTCTAGCAGGATAAAGACTCTGAAGATAAATAGAATAATATTGACGTTACCTTAACCTCTTACATATGGCAAAATACAAAAACAACACTGCAAAACTAATTTACATTTATAAATACCGTACTCATTTATTCAACAGCTTTACTGAATGCCTTGCCTTCTGTGTCCAAGCTAACTATAGTTCCAAAATATGGAGATGACTAACCAAGTCTGACTTCATGGACCTTAATCTGACAAGGGAGGTTTGGCAATGAGGCAGAATGAGGTACCCAGTTGTCTAGTCAGAATTATCTAGTTGGTTCTAGTTTGAACCATGGCAAGTCTAAGGTTTACCTATGTGACAACTATGTCCAGATCATTTTTTGCCGTTATAGTATGGACCCCAGGAATACCAGACTGCCTGAGTTGAAATCTGAACTTCATCACTTACAGTACTTACAGTAACTTATTTAATCTTTCTGGGGCAATTTCTACATGGATCAAATGGCAATTATTATATTATATAAGTCATGGGATTGTTGCAGGTATTAAAATTAGAAAAGTCACACAAAATACTTAACACTGCGTCTGGCACATAGTAATCAATACAGAAATATCAACTGTCATACATTGTCTCACTCTCATAGAGTTAAAATCCAGTTCAATTTATTAAAATTCAAGGTACACACACTTTTCTATTGTATAAAGCGTATGAAATGACGTGCATCTGGAATACACTTGGACTGGGCTGGGATCATGCAGAAATATGAGACAAAGTTAATTTTGATACCACCAATTCTGCCCTTGGTTACTAATTATTAATCTAATTTATAAATCAAATCCATAATTATTAAGGTAGAACAGTTGCTCAGCTAGTCACTGATGTAAATTTCTTGTCACTTACAGTAGGTGGGCTATCCAGAATTTAATAATCATGCCTACGGGATGACTTCACCAATATTTGTTTTTTTTTTTTTTTTACCTCTAGAAGAAGGACGAACTGCTAACCCATTTTGTTAAATATAAATATATATATGTAATAAATATAAATACACACACACACACACACACACACACACACCTGCATGGGCTTCACAAGTTTTTCCATCCAGAATATCTTCTATCACTATACTTTTTCTACCATGAAATTCAACAGTTACATTAAAAAAAGGAAATTATACAAAGAAAATGAAATTGCCCTTGTTCATCATAGAAGAGGGAAGCTATCTCTGCCATATCCTCCAGGACCGCTCAGCCACAAAGCAATAATGTACCAAACAGGCTGGGCTTCCTGCTTCTTTTGATACCACTGGGATTGGTTTAGCAGGGAAAACAAAGCAGAAGCAGAGCATCAGCAGTTCACGTTGAAGTGATATGCTTGCTACCTGCAAGACCAATGGGGGAGGCTTGAGTGTGAGAGTTACAGTCAGCCTCCTGGCTTCCCAAACAATGCCACCATGCCTATCACATACCTACAGCGCACACGCAGCTTGCAGAGACGCTAGCTCCCTGCCGCAGATGCTTAGCACCTGGCTGTGCTGTGAGCTGGCAGGGGCAATCACCATATTCTATGCTGCAAAATCACAGGAAGGGCTGTTTATAAACCTGCGAAAGGAGGAAGCTTCTTTAAAAGGAAAAGACTTTAGAGGAAATCCAGCTGCCTGGCACATAATCTGTTTCCCTTGCCTTCATCTTCCCGGGGATCTTGAAGTAAGTAACGGAAAAACGACGATTATATTTTAGAAAACACCACAGACAGTTCTTGGGACCCAAGGTAGAATAGCCTGTTTATGGGAAGCTTCATTTGGGAGCCGGTAGGCACATTTCATCCTAAATTGCTGAATATCTAGACTTTATGTGAAAGTGATCAGATGGATATCTTTAACCCCATTATGCCTGCAGTCCTTTGGACACTCTGCAGGTATTTCAGTGCTTAATAAAACATGTCAATAAAGCAAAAGAAAGGACTGTGCTGAATTCTAAGAAGCTCAAACAGTCACTGCAAACTCAGATAGATAATATAGAACTCAATCGCAGTTCCAAATCACAGCCATCAGACACTTTGTTGGTTTCGTACAATTTACCAGAATGAAAAAGATCCACCACATTACAATGTAACTCTTCTGCATACAGAAAATCTAATGAAACCCTTGGAGAAATTAGTTTTAACTGTAGCACCTAACTGTGAATCTTTCTATGGCTGGTCACAAATTTAATCTTTGGCTAAGCTCTGGTTTTCAGCTTTTCCATTGTTTTGCCTTACAAGGCTTAGGGTGCATCTGAATCATTGCCAAAAAATGATCATGGTTTAAACCATATTTTCTCCCTCTCTCTCTTACTCTCTTTCGCTCTCTTTTTTTCTCTGTCTCTCTCTCTCTCTCTCTCACACACACACACACACACAATTCATTTGAAGCAAACATCAACAATTAGATTTTACTCCCAGAAACCAGATAAAATGAAAAAGAGAGAAAGAGGCAGAGAGAAAAAGTACAAAGGGTCCCTCCCGGCACTCTGTGTACAAATGTGTTTTCTCTCCACCTCCCTCCTTGCAAAAGTGTTAAGAATATTATTTTAGAAGGCTTTTGCAGGACTCCAAAGATTACCACCACCATATTTCAGAGTCACACATAGAATTATAATTTCCATTCCCAACCAAGTGCCAGCTTGAGCCCCAGGAAATGCCTTGTTCTTGCCCCTCCTATTATTGAAGAAACTCCTAATGTGGAAGTCATTGGAAGTTTCAAAGGACCAAACACAAAACCACACAGCTTTTCTCCTCCTAAATCCCTCCCTAAGGGTCACCTCTAGTCAACCAGTTCTTCCTACCTCTGCTTCCTCCAGGGACAGCTTAATCCCAACCTAGAATATTGAACATTCCTGACTCCCACATTCCACTGACCCCCTAATCCTTCAAATCACTTCCCCACTCCCCTTTTCTACATTCCTTGGATTTATCAAACTTTTGTAATTAAGGATTAGTTTGCTTGTTTACCTTGGGTCACTCTGGGATACAGGGAACTATTCTAGGGCTCTGTAAATTTGTTGTACCCTGAGGAAGTTAGAGGTAGGTGACCTATAAATCCAGATACTAGGACATTAATACGTGTCCTAAATGCTGAACTTAGCATGCCAGATTTAGCAAATAAAAATGGAAGGTATCCAATGAAATCTGAATTTCAGATAAACAATAGCTTTTGTAGAAGCATGCCCTTTACAATATTCGGGGCATACCTAGAACCAAAATGTATTTGCTGTTCACATGACATTCAGGTTTTCCTGAACATCCAGTGTTTTATCTGACAACCTGAGCTGAGTCTGGATATGGTGAGGAGGAAGTCAAAACTCAATTAACCAATCATACCCCAGAAGCATAGCTCAACAAAATGACAGATGATCCATGCCCTGCCTCCGAGTTTAGGAGAGCCTGTAACAAGAAGGGCAAATCAAGGCATGCAATTGCCCTTCCCTTGCCTAACACCCATGGCAACATCCTTGATCAGTCAAGATACCCCTTTGTGGTTTCAACATGGCCCCTCAGGCATTTATTACAAATCAATCAGATCTTACTTGTGAGATGAATCTTTTTAGTAATCTTGGCCTTGACAGGACTGAGAAGGTGGAAATATGTAGAATTACTCAGGCTTAGTTTCCAGGTAAATCTCAGTGCATTTTCCCATATTATCTGAAAAACGGGAAAAACCCATTACCTTAAAAAGCTATAAAATTCCGGAGTTGAAACTAGATAGCTCAGCTGGGGCCTTGATAATAAATGATTCTCTGGTAGTGGCTTTGAAACTACAGATTATAATCTACATTAGGTCTCCTGATAATGTACATTCTCTGGTTTTTACAGCTAAATGATGCATAATTCATTTACTATCATTTTTTATATACATTCAGCGATCACATATTGGCCACCTAGTGATTGAGTTCAAGTTACTAAAATAGTGTATTTGCAAAATTAAATTCTTGTTTAAGTAGAGCTTCCTAATGACTCTAATTCAGGTTCCTACATCACCATGTAACGCTAGAAGATTCCACAACTCTGAGTACCACTTATGGAATTCCTGCAGATTTCAGGAAGCATATTTGGTTATCGATGCGGTCTTCACATGGCCATGATTTCCAAATGCCTTCTATTTATGAATTACTTTTGGCTTAGCTTCTTCATTCACATTGGACTTTGTTGTGGATTGTTTGGTTAACCCCAGACTGTATAGTGATATATGCTTCTACCAATGGTATTTGAGGACCATAATTTTGCAATCACTAGACTTTAAGTCATATATACATTGTGATTCAAATACAAGTCATCTCTACCACTCTGCTAAGGCAAACCACAAAAATGTGCTTATACAGTGACACATACCCTCTTATTACTATATTCTTTTTCCTCTGTAGGGTGGGAATGGGTAGGATAAAAGGGCTTTGGGATGTCTTCCCCTGTCACTCACACTATGGTAAAAAATCATTTGAAAAATTCTTTTCTAGAATAGCGATAGTCAACGGTAATCAGGTGATATTAAATACTAATACAAAAATGATATCATTAGGTGAAATTTTTCACATCAAGAAAAATGTCACACCAAGAAATATTAATTTTATGATAATACAATTTCAATCAAAATCACATCTCTATTTTTTTAATTAGGCTAGGCATGATTGACTCTTTCTAGTTCTTTTCCCATGAATATTTCTCTCTTCTTCCTTTATTATTTATTATGTTTACTGACAGTTGCTAGCAATCAAGTAATGGCAAAAGCCAGACCATTTTTAAAAAATTGTTTAGGAAAAATTATCTTTGAATAGACAAACTGTTTTCCATTTAATTTATTTTTTTCTGAAAACTGGGAAAGTACTTCCTGCATTCTATTTCAGGGCTCAGCCGCTTTGGTTTCTTTAGGACCACAAACCTATTGTGTCACATACTATTAGTGACTTATGAAATCCATGGAGTAGGTGCTGACAGGTATTTTTTTTAGAATAGGACAGAATAGGATAGCATAGCATAGCATAGCATAGACCACGTACATTTCTCTTCCTGAAAATGTGTCTTCTGCTGCAAGTCCATGATCACGCATCTTCTAGGACACAATATAAAATGAATGTTTTGCCGCATGGAAGGGTTTGGGTTAAAAACCTTGAAAAACATTGCTTGAGACTAATGCCTCGCATTATTTAATGCATAATAATTAACTGGGGATCCTGTTAAAATGCAGTTTCTGATTCTGTTGATCTGCGGTAGGGTATTACATTTTGCATTTCCAGAAAACTCTGAAGTCATTCTGAGGTTGTTGGCCCAGAGGATCACTGTGTGAGTAGCAACACTCTAGAGGAAGAGCCACAAGCCATGTGCAGAGGAGGACCAGTGCTCTACAGGAATGGCAAATAAAACCCTATATTCCCATGTATCCCGCTCCAGATACCCAGGTAACGTGAGGAGCCTCCCACCACAGAAACTGACTAAAGTGGTTCTTTCTACCAGAGCCTAAGCCTCCTTTTCTCCCCTCTTCTGTTGTCTCCTCCCCCCTCCTCCTAGCGGTGTGTCATCAAAAAGTGTGAAAGGATTATTGGTTGCAAGTCACTGACATGAAACAGCTCAGGAATGAGAGAGACACAGTTGATGAGAACTCTGAGCCAGAGTTGCTCCAGTATCTGTTTTCCATCCTGTCATTTGAGTGATCAATTAAAAATAGAAATCCTCTTGTCCCACGTTTGTGGTTCCTCGTTGTGTGTGGATCAAGTCCCACCTGTACTTTTGTAGACATGCTCTGGTCCCTCCAGCCTTATTTCTCCCCTCCGGTTCCCAGAACCCAGCTGCCTTTTCCAGTCTTCTGTGTGTTCTTGGACCATCCAGGGTGAATTCTCCATCTGGGTAACTGCTATTCATCCTTCAAAATTCCCCTTTGAAAGTTGTCCTAACTACTCCCTTCCCCTACCTGTGTGTGCACCCACACACATGCACACACACACACACACACCTGGTTAGATTAGAGCGCTGGTTCCCAATCTTGACTGCATATTGCTCTGCCAGTGTGACTTTTAAAAAACATTATGCCTGACCCTATCCTTGGAGCTTTAACTAGACCTAACTGGTATGTGCGTGTGGCTCTGTCCCTGGTAAAAGAGAATGCCAAGTTCCCACATTAATCATTAACTACGTCGATAGGGTTTACCACCTGTCCTGGTACTCTAAATATACTTGCCACTCTAGGATTTTCAGTTGACATCAGTTGTATTTCTACTATATTTTTTTTCCATCTTAGGATACATTTGTTCTTCAAAAAGTTTTCCAGCTAGACATCAATGCCTTTCTCAGTGAATTATTGATTTGCCTTAAGCAGAAGTATTATAAGTCCCCTTTCACTGCTGCTCTGAAAATGTTTGGACTCTTCATATAATGCTTTTGGTGTTCCTAGAGCCATCCCCAAGCTCCTGGCTATTTCTGGGTCAAGTGCAAAGGCAGTCTAAAATGGTACTATTCTTATAGATAGTATTCAGGATTAGCTGAAGAATGATTATAAAGGCAACATGGTATGACAAGCATCCAAAGCATATTTTCTCCTTTGATAATAGAGTCTACTCAAGATTTCCAATTATATTCCTATACCCTATTTATCTGTTATTATTAGGGAGTGATGTATTCTACATAAATAATCTTAAATTAAAACTTCACCCTTATGTGTGTTTCATTAAGTAGATGTTCAAAGCTTTTTTCAAAAAGGGTATGATATTTCAGTCTAAATCATTTTACATTAAGTATTTCCAAACCATATGAAACACTTGTTTGCTTTATTAAATACAAAATTCTAAATTTAATCTACTCTTTCTAGATTATTAGCATTATGACTACCAATCTATAATAAAAATTAAGACTTGTTTTGTTTTGTTGGTTTATCTTCTTTCTTTCCTTCCTTTATCAGCTCTTTCCAATGTATTTTAGCTTCAAGCAAAATGACCAAGTACTTAGAATTATAAGAAAAGAGTACAAGCCAGTAGGGGCTGCAATTCAGAAAGCCTGAGCTCTAGTCCTGATTAATTCTTTTTTCTTTTTAATATTTTTTTATTATATTATGTTAGTCACCATACAGGACATCCCCAGTTTCCGATGTAAAGTTCGATGATTCATTAGTTGCGTATAACACCCAGTGCACCATGCAATATGTGCCCTCCTTACTACCCATCACCAGTCTATCCCATTCCCCCACCCTCCTCCCCTCTGAAGCCCTCAGTTTGTTTCTCATAGTCCATAGTCTCTCATGCTTCATTCCCCCTTCTGATTACCCCCCCTTTCTTTATCCCTTTCTTCCCCTACCGATCTTCCTAGTTCTTATGTTCCATAGATGAGAGAAATCATATGATAATTGTCTTTCTCTGCTTGACTTCTCTCACTTAGCATTATCTCCTCCAGTGCCGTCCATGTTGCAGCAAATGTTGAGAGTTCATTCTTTCTGATAGCTCAGTAATATTCCATTGTATATATGGACCACAACTTCTTAATCCAGTCATCTGTTGAATGGTTGCTTCCACGATTTAGCTATTGTGGACAATGCTGCTATGAACATTGGGGTGCATATGGCCCTTCTCTTCACTATGTCTGTATCTTTGGGGTAAATACCCAGTAATGCAATGGCTGGGTCATAGGGTAGCTCAATTTTTAACTTTTTAAGGGTCCTCCACACTGTTTTCCAGAGTGGCTGTACCAACTTGCATTCCCACCAACAATGTAGGAGGGATCCCCTTTCTCCACATCCTCTCCAGCAATTGTTGTTTCTTGCCTTGTCAATTTTTGCCATTCTAACTGGCGTAAGGTGGTATCTTAGTGTGGTTTTGATTTGAATTTCCCTGATGGCTAATGATTTTGAACATTTTTTCATGTGTCTGTTAGCCATTTGTATGTCTTCATTGGAAAAGTGTCTGTTCATATCTTCTGCCCATTTTTTGATTTGTTTATTTGTTTCTCGTGTATTGAGTTTGAGAAGTTCTTTGTAGATCTTGGATACCAGTCTTTTATCTGTAGTGTCATTTGCAAATATATTCTCCCATTCCATGGGCTGCCTCTTAGTTTTTTTGACTGTTTCCTTGGCTGTGCCCAAGCTTTTTATCTTGATGAAGTCCCACAAGTTCGTTTTATCTTTTGTTTCTCTTGCCTTTGGAGATGTGTCATGAAAAAGGTTACTTTGGCCGATGTCGTATAGGTTGCTGCCTATGTTCTCCTCTAGGATTTTGATGGATTCCTGTCTCACATCGAGGTCTTTCATTCATTTGGAGTTTATCTTTGTGTATGGTGTGAGAGAGTGGTCAAGTTTCATTCTTTTGCATGTAGCTGTCCAATTTTCCCACCACCATTTATTGAAGAGACTGTCTTTTTTTCCACCAGATGTTTTTTCCTGCTTTATCAAAGATTAGTTGCCCAAAGAGCCCAGGGTCCATTTCTGGGTTCTCTATTCTGTTCCATTGGTCTATGTGTCTGTTTTTGTGCCAGTACCATGCTGTCTTTGTGATCACAGCTTTGTAGTACAGCTCGAAATCTGGCATTGTGATGCCCCCAGCTTTGTTTTTCCTTTCAACAGTTCCTTGGAGATTCGGGGCCTTTTCTGGTTCCATACAAATTTAAGGACTATTTGTTCCAGTTCTTTGAAAAATGTCATCGGTATTTTGATCAGGATAGCATTGGAAGTGTAGATTGCTCTGGGTAGCATAGACATTTTAACTATGTTAATTCTTCCGATCCATGAGCATGGAATATTTTTCCATCTTTTTGTGTCTTCCTTAATGTCTTTCAAGAGTGATTTATAGTTTCTAGAATATAGATCCTTTACGTCTCTGGTTAAGTTAATTCCAAGGTAACGTATGGGTTTTGGTGCTATTGTAAATGGGATGGATTCCCTAATTTCTCTTTCTTCAGTCTCATTATTCGTGTATAGAAATGCAACTGATTTCTGAGCATTAATTTTGTATCCCGCCACATTACTGAATTGCTCTGTAACTTCTAATAGTTTGGGAGTGGCTTCTTTTGGGTTTTCCATATAGAGTATCATGTCATCTGCGAAGAGAGACAGTTTGACTTCTTCTTTGCCAATTTGGATACCTTTTATCCCTTTTTGTTGTCTGATTGCTGTTGCAAGGACTTCTAGTACTATGTTGAATAATAGTGGCGAGAGTGGGCATCCTTGTCATGTTCCTGATCTTAAGGGAAAGGCTTCCAGCTTTTCCCCATTGAGAATAATATTTGCTGTAGGCTTTTCATAGATGGCTTTTATGAGATTGAGAAATGTACCCTCTATCCCTACACTCTGAGGGGTTTTAATCAGGAAACGATGCTGTATTTTGTCAAATGCTTTTTCTGCATCAATTGAGAGGATCATATAGTTCCTGAGTCTTTTCTTGTTGATATGATGTATCACGCTGATCGATTTGCGAATGTTGAACCACACTTGCATCCCAGGTATGAATCCCACTTGGTCATGATGGATAATCCTTTTAATGTACTATTGGATTCTATTAGCCAGGATCTTGTTGAGGATTTTGGTGTCCATATTCATTAGGGAAATCGGTCTGTAATTCTCCTTTTTGATGGGGTCTTTGCCTGGTTTGGGGATCAAGGTAATATTGGCCTCATAGAATGAATTTGGTAGCTTTCCTTCCTTTTCTATTTTTTGAAATAGCTTTAGGAGAATAGGTATTATTTCTTCTTTGAATGTTGGATAAAAAGGCCCCAAGCGTGATACAGAACAGAAAGTCACAATCTATAGAAACAAAGACTTTACTGGCAACATGGCATCATTGAAATCATATCTCTCAATAATCAGTCTCAATGTAAATGGCCTAAATGCTCCCATAAAACACCACAAGGTTGCAGATTGGATAAAAAGACATGACCCATCCATTTGCTGTCTATAAGAGACTCATTTTGAACCTAAAGATACATTCAGACTGAAAGTAAAGGGATGGAATACCATCTTTCACGCCAATGGACCTCAAAAGAAAGCTGGGGTAGCAATTCTCATATCAGACAGATTGGATTTTAAACTAAAGACTATAGTTAGAGACACAGAAGGGCACTATTTTATTCTTAAAGGATGTATCCAACAAGTGGATATGACAATTATAAATATATATGCCCCCACCAGGGGAGCAGCAAGATACACAAGCCAACTCTTAACCAGAATAAAGAGACCTATAGATACAAATACGTTAATAGTAGGGGACCTCAACACTCCACTATCAGCAATAGACAGAGCACCGGAGCAGAAAACCAACATAGAAACAAGAGCTTTGAATGCCATACTCGACAAGTTGGACCTCATAGATATATATAGAACACTACACCCCAGAACCAAAGAATACTCATTCTATTCTAATGCCTATGGAACATTCTCAAGAATAGACCATGTTCTGGGACACAAAACAGGTCTCAACCGATACCAAAAGATTGAAATTATCCCCTGCATATTCTCAGACCACAACGCTCTGAAATTGGAACTCAACCACAAGGAAAAATTTGGAAGAAACTCAAACACTTGGAGACTAAGAACCATCCTGCTCAGGAATGACTTGATAAATCAGGAAATCAAAAATCAATTTAGTCCTGATTAATTCTTAACCAATGGTATGAGCTTGGGCAATCCTTCTGCCCCAGCTTCAGTTACTTGATCTGAAAGTCTCACCCCTTCTCCCTGTGAATAGCCATCCTTCTGCCCCAGCTTCAGTTACTTGATCTAGAAGTCTCACCCCTTCTCCCTGTGAATAGCTATCCTGCTAACCAGCCCCCACACTCCCAATCTTCACACTGACACTTCAGCCCGGAAGTGGTTCTTCCACCAGGATGCTCACACCTTGCCCCACCTTCTTACTGTTTCTCTGGTCCCAAGGAGACATTACCACCCCTGGGGCGCCTTCTCTGAAGTTCTAAATCTTGGATTATATGCCTCCCCTGCGGACTTCCATAATATCCCTACCACTTCATATGTGCTGTGTGTAATTGTCTATCTTGCTTCACCAGACCGGGTACAGCTGGAGGGAAGGGGGTTAACTTCATTGTTCCACAGTCCTAGCATGGGTCCTGGCATGCAAGAAGGGATGAGGTATGGGCCAGAAGACTTAATGAAAAAGTACCTTTATTCATTCAGGAAATCAATAAGCCCAAATGACCATGAAGCTCCCTAAAAGAGCACAAGGCAAGAATTCAGAACACTAGCTTTCCTTTTTGTTCTCTTCTATAGGGACTAAAACAGTGAGAAATATCTCCTGGATAAGCTTCTTCCCTGTATAAGTTACTCTAGGTAAGTTATTTTTCTATGCATGTAGAAAACTCTCATTTTGTTGAAAACCTTCCGAAAACATAGGTTGAAGTTTATGTATTTCTCTCCTTTCACAACTTCTTAAAGTAAGGTATTCAGATTCAAGGGAGGTGGGAGCAGAAGTGACCTCACCATAGCTTGGATCAATCTTAACTTTAATATCTCCCTTCGATCCTGCCTTGACCCATGCAAAAAAGCTCTTCTCTGCTCCTTCGCTCTTTAAAGGTTAAAGACAAGAAAAACACCAACAAAGCTTCCTTGCGTTGGAACTCTGTCAGTAACTACAGGGCACTGGATTGGTCACTGTGGTGTTTTATGAGAATTTCTCATTTTGCATCTACACCTCTGAAGATGTAGAAAAACTACCGTCGATTCATCTGCCAAGAATGAGTTGCATCCAAGTAAGTTTCACTGCATGAAAGACAAGCGAATTTTTATATTTTGTTACTTGACAGAAATTATTTTTCTGGAATTTGGTAGATAGATACCGTTGATTTATCTTTCCTTAAGGAGCTTAAAGGTGGCTAAATGCTAACTGAGTATGATTAAGAGATGCTTCTTTTAATTAATTGGCATTTTTTCATGACATGCCACCTGAAATCTCCCTCCCAATAAAAGATGGGATATTTGTTTACAGCATCTTGTCTACTAGGTTTTTTTTTTTTCTTTTCCTTGGATGCTTCTGATTTGACCAACTCCAAAATATTTTGCCTTAGTTTGAGCATAATTGTCAAGTAAAAGCTCATTGTTTTTAAGTCAAAGCTACATCTAGTTAGATGATAAAAATCTTATCAATCAGTTTCCCTTATTATTCTAGAAATACATGAGAGTGTTTGATTTTGTCAAATTCTCAGTAATCATAGAACAAGATTTGTCCTAAATACTGAAAATGGCTTAGAGAAGATTCCTCAAAGACCCACAAAGTTCCTGTTGGCACCACTGAGTTCACAACAAAGAGAGCTAGAAGGAATAACAATTGAGTAGAGAGAAAAAAGAGGTTACCAAAAAAATTTTTTAAAGCTCTTCAAATTGCACAATTAAGTCGTATCTGGAATAACAAACATTGGAAAGACAGCGTTGCAGTATTTGTTTTGCAGAATAAACCTCTAAGAACTGGTTTGTTTACTATCAGGTTTTCCCTGCTGTTGTCATCCTTTTATAAACAATGTTTTCACCTATATGGAGACAAGAAGCTTCCCGTATTAAAATTGCGCAATTGTTCCCTGGCTCTAAAAGTTTCATTGTCTACATATGAATGCTAATACATGTAGCCTAGAATTCTTCTTAATGTTTGATTTACATGCCTACTCCCAGGAAATATTTGCTCCCCTTTCTTTCTTTTTTTCTTTTTTTTTTTTTTTTAAAGATTCTATTTATTTGACAGAGAGACAGCCAGCGAGAGAGGGAACACAAGCTGGGGGAGTGGGAGAGGAAGAAGCAGGCTCCCAGCAGACAAGCCTGATGTGGGGCTCGATCCCGGGACTCTGGGATCACGCCCTGAGCCGAAGGCAGACGCTCAACGACTGAGCCACTCAGGCGCCCCTCCCCTTTCTTTCTGACACTCAATTGCATATTTGTCCTTGTGTCACATGGGAGAAATTCAAGAGGAATTTAGGACTTTTGCCAAATTCTCTAAATTCTTGAATTCTAACAGTTTAAGTACGATGAAACAGGAAATCCAAAGGGTATCCTTTAAGCAGGAAAACACCTCCTCATCAAAGGACTACAGTAAAACAAGCCCTTATTTCAGAGAACTTGACTGGACCGTGAGAAGAGTGGCATTCCGGATTATTACAGAAAATTCCTTCGTAAAGCAACCTGAGCTGACTCTGAGTATCAGTCTCCATCACGTGGCTCAGCCAGGATGCTAGTTTGTCCAGAGAGTAGAACTAAGATGTCCTTCTACCAAGGGACCTAGGTCAGTGCTGTTTCAAGTTCCCTCCAGGGACTGGTGCTGGTCTTCAAACTGTTTATTACCTGTCCATAGTGCCATAAGCACAGAAGATGGAAGTATTTAGAAACTTTTTAGTCAATTGGCTTGCTTAATCAGCAGACTTGTGTTTGTAGGTCTTTTCTTGGACATAAAGCATAAAACCTGGTCTTTCACCATGTATAGTGTGAAAAGCCATGAAGAAGGTGTTCCTTGAGGCACGTCAAGATTGCAGTCCTCAAGGGTGTCATTGGTGATGGATGGGCATACCTGTGGAAAGAGCCATTCAGACACAAAAGAGAAGGGTGCCTAGGGTGCCCACCCCCACTATCTGAAATATTCCCAGGGCAAGTCACCCTGGGGAGAAGGGGTACCACCACTCTTGCCCAACCAAACATTAGGAAAAGTGTTGGAGTCTTTATATATATATATACCTTCATGAAAAAAGAAAAAATAATAATTTCTCACTAGGATATGGTACTGGAACCTGCTCCCCCAATTAGGGAGGGGTTCAAGATAATTTGCAACAAATTCTAAACTGGTAACTGGCTCACAGAATTTCAGCTGGGATACAGTAGCATAGTAAAAGATGCTTCATTCTGCAAGTTCATTGTCCAGAAGAATTTTAAATAGAATTAACAATACAGTATCTGTTATCCCACCAAAAAGTTAGATGAAATTAGACTATCAAAGAATTTTCACATTCACCCTTAGAGGATCTGGGGATGATCATAAAAGAGTTACTACTCAGGGATATTTTTTTTTTTCAAAATCCTATCCTCTTCTCAACTGCAGAAAACTCAAAACAGAATATTTATAAACTAGAAGCATCCAAACCTACTAACCAAGGCAAAGCATTTCAGTATGGTCTGTGACTGGCAGAGTCTGGACTACTTGTTGAGAGCCAGTTTTCAGTATTAATCTATCAGTGAATATTGTATGTGGATATTATCAGAGAAGGATTTCCATTTGGCCCCATAAGGCATTTTTCAAGTTAGAATGATACGCCAAGTGACTTTAAGTACATCTTATATCCACGTCAATTTATTTTGATTTGCAAATCAAAGGTGAATATTTTAAAGCTCAAGGTTCTCCATGATATCCTCAAGCATCTGAAAAGGAAAGGATGTTGAATGTCATATCTACTCAGACTCACTGGCCCTCATTGCCTGAAGATATCAAAAGTAACCACAGAAGGAAAGATCTAGAAGTCCAATGGGCACCGACTTTGTATTTCACAAAGTAGAACAACAATAAATGAGATGTAGTCTAATGATTTTATTTGAATGTATGTTTGAGGAATCCGTGAACATATTGCTCAGATCTATGAGAAAAAAATGTATATTTTGCAACTTCCCACCCAGGTGGGACTTCAAAAGCTACTAGGAAACACTGAGATTCACCATTCCCAATGGATGTTCTTTAGAACAGTTGAATAGCACTACATGAAATTTTCCAGAAACTTACCTATAATACCCTCCAAAATAACATTTCAGAGTTTTTGATGTTTGACTGACATTTAGGATGTTTGACTGAGAGCCGAGACTGAGCACTGATGTGTGTTCTAGCATGAGCTCTAAAGGTTGGGATGGTTGAGCTTCTACTCAATGTGCCAGGAGGCTAAGGAAATAAAATCGTACCTCTCTTGCTTGTCTTTGTCAATAGATATAGCCAATGCTGAATAGAAAGAGTCACATAATGAAATGAGTCCACATTGTCCAGAATGTTAAAAAGGCATTTGTTAGCTTCTAAAGTGGACACATTCATAAAGCCTAAAATAGAAAACAAGTGGAAAGCTACTCCTAGCCAAGTGATAGGAGAGAAATTTAAAATCCCTGCTAAACAATTTACAATAACTTTTACCGATCAGGAAACTGGTAAGACAAATAACAACAACAAAAAAAAAAAAAAAAAAAAAAAAGATGTCTAGTTTTATAGGTGGGTCAACAATTTAAGCATCAGTAAAATTTTTAGCCACAATAGAATAATTCCCCTTATCATAAATTCAAAAGCTCAGCATTACATGTAGAGCAAGGACACTAAAGGAAAAGAAGTCATCTGTAACTAGATTGTCTTACCATTCATCCATTAATATTGGAGATACCCCTCATTAACACGTTTACCTGTTATTCAAATGCAGTTTGGTTGAACCTATGTTCAAATATTTGAAGTGTTTTCTTATTCTAGAAGAAAAAATAATAATAATAGAAACAAAGAAATGTTGGGATGTTTCAATTTTGCCAAGAGACATGTTTATCTTCAGCAAATATTTAGGAGAAATCATGTTTTTCTCCTCCTTTTTCTCCTTCTCCTCCTTCTCTAGCTCTTCTCCTCCTCCTCTTCCTCCTTCTCCTTCTCCTTTTTCTTGTCCTCCTTCCGTAACATTTCCACCTTAGAAAGATGTCAAAGCTAGCAATAGCAGCCTTAGAGACTTCCTGGGGGGAGTGGTGTCATCTGTGGAAAATTCTACTTTTAGAAAAATAAAAGTGAATATTCGGCATCAGTTGTGAACTGTCCCCTCTCCAATACCAAGCCTCCAGAGTACCCCTGCTGGACTATCAGTGAGGATGGCTGGTTCTCGGGAAAGTCTTTGCAATCCCCCTCACTTCCAACGACTTTGTAAACACCATGGTGACTCGTAGCAGACCCAGGACAAGATTTTTCCCTTCTTCCTCTCCTGATGCCTCTGTCTAATAACAAAATCCACCAGAAAGAGGAAAACATTAGACAAATATTATATTTTAATGCCATTTTCTTCTATAAAGATATAGATATAGAAAATTCATAAACGCCAGAGAATGCATTTGACCCCAGAGAAGGCCAAGAGGAAGGGGTCGGAAGTGGAAAGCAGTAAGGCTTATGTTCTAAATATGAATATCAGTTTCGAAAAGCTCTCTGTTTCTGAACTTGAATAAGTTCTTTTAACCTCCCTGCTTGCATTTTACCACCCAGATTGGAGGGACTAATTCAGAACAGAACTAATCTGAGCACCCCACGGAGGTTAGTGTTTCTAAATGCTTCACACTGTATACAAGGGCGATCTAGGTGCCAAATGCTATTACTGTCCACTCCTGCCATGTTTGAAACTGACCTCTAACCTTTGATACAATGGACTGTGAAACCAGCTTTAAGATCTCTGTAATGCCAAACTGGCTGCAGGGGAAAATAGAAAAAGCAAGCCTGGCTGAGTAAGCTCTATCATACCACAATTTCACAGTTGAACCAAAAGCAGTACAAATTCAAATTGTAGGGTGTAGAGAGCCTAAAACTTTGAAGTCAATGCCCTGGAAAGTGGAAGGGAGAGCTTGCTTATATCTGCATGTTAACCCTTAGGTAGGACAAGATCAGGAAACAGAACTCCAGCTACTGTTAAAAGCACACTGTCAAGTTATTGAGTTCAACTAACTATCAGAATATGAATGATGATAACAGTTGAAGCTCCGTTGTCATGATCCCTACTACGTACCCTGAGGTGTGCTAAATGTTTGACCTGCATTACCTCACATACCCATCAAAAGTCCACAATAAGGGAGAATACCATATTACTCCTATATTACACAGAAGGCAGATAGAGGCTGCCTACATTGCTTGGAGTCAGTTGGAGTAATCAGGGAAGCCAGGATCCAAATTCAGGCCACCTGACTTCATGTCACACCAACTATGACACAACATATATTCTGAGGCAAGAATCTCCGGTCAGGAAGCAGCAGATGGCAGGACAGGCTGCAGCGCAATACTTCCTTCAACACTTGCCTGACTCTGAAACCATTTACCCATCAACATCCCGTGGCTCCCGGAGCTGCAGCCTACAGGTTTCTTCAGAAAGGTGCGGGCTGCAGATGAATCTCTAGCCCTTGTCATATGTTTTCTGTAAAATTCTCATTTAAGTCTCTCATACTCTCAGTCAGATCCCCTTCATTTTGTGAAGAGTTTCTGTAAGGAATTTTATGACCTATGAGGCTCCAAGACACAATGCCCACTGTCCTCTCTCTTCCTTGTTCTTGTCTTATAGCTAAAAGAAGAAGGAGAATTTTTTCCCCCTATGAAGAAGGACTGGCTTCAGAGTACGTTTGGCCATTGAGCTTCCATCCCACTCTGCACAGCCATGGCTTGCCTCAACTCTTGAAGACAGTTGCCTTAGTCCCTCTGCATCCCCAGACTGCCCCACACACTCTTGACAGCTTGAAAAATATCCCACAGAAACCCAACATTCTGCCTTAACTTTTCTTTTGGTGTTCCGCTACTTTTCTCCTCCTCTGGATCCTTCATTTTATTTCCAAAAGGTCCTGGAGAAAACTACCTTGGGATAATTAGAAGTTTGAGAAAGGTTTCCAACTAAAAGCCAAAACCAATTTTTTTTTATTTAAAAAAAAAAAACTTGTCAGTTTAAAGGGAGACATTTCTTTTTACAGTGATTCCAATTTCTGTGGCCAAAATCTTCTTTCCTGATCATGACGATCTCCCTATTCAGTGGAAGGTATTTGAGATTCTCTTCTTTTCCACAGCTGTGCTCTGTGACAGACATAAAAATAAGAGAGAACGACTCCCTGTAATCCCTCTCCTTATAAGGTGCTGCTGAGGAATTATGTGTAGTGTACTCTATCGGAAGTTGCCTTGTTTCCCTATTAAAGCATCTTCTACATTAATGAGCCTCACCATCGTCGAAGGATCTGCTCATAGTTACAGGAAATCAGCAAGGGAAAAATCAGAAAGGACTGAGATAAAACCTGGCAAGATCAGTGAGACCTGGCAGAGAGTTCTGAACACCTTGGGAAGTCCCAAGTATAGGAGTGAAGGTAGAAAAGGGGACAGATAAGAAGAAAGGAATAAGAAAACACTACTGAAAATCCAATTTGGAGTGACTGACCCCATCAAACATAATGAGCAAAGCTAAAAGATCTGAGTTCAGGAGCCAAGTCCAGAAGTCCAGGCTGGGCAGCGGGGCAGAGGTCAAATCTAAAACCTGTCTACACAGCTAGAATTCTGGAATTCAAATGACAAAGGAAAAAAACTGCACCTTTCAAAAGACTGGAAAGGCACATCTCAGGAACTGGAGTGGGAAGGTTGAGCCAAGACAGCCTGGTCTGAAACACCGCCTTAAACCATCCAACATGGGCTACTGGGAGGTACCCCTCCCACAGATGGACAAGGTTTGGGGAGTAACCGAGCACCGTCTCAAGGAATGCATTGTCTTCTCAAAGCCAAATCTGTATAAAGAATAATAATACATTAATTGACTAGAAGCAAAGACAGTATAGTCAGTAAATGTAAATTCCTTCCTTTTTAGGACTACTATACTTACATTAAGAAAGAGCAATGTTCATTTATGACACTCTTCTGGGACTCCTCTAGACTGAATGTCTCGATCCTGACCTATTCTGCAGAGTGTGTTCCTGCGGTCATGCAAATCTACTCTGAAGGACAACACTCAGGCTTAGGGTAACACTCCTGACCATTTATCCAAGCAATATCCTTTTCACTTCTGCCAAGATCAGCTAACCTTTGCTGATCCAGTTCAAGAACTCAACCTCAAAACCCCCCTTAATGAAATTTGAGATGAGAGGGAGGTATGGTAGACAGAACAATGGCCTCCCAAAGATGTCCACACGCTAACCCCTAGTACCAGGAATATGTTATGTTACGTGGCAAGGGAGAATAAAGGTTGCATATGGAATTAAGTTGGCTAATCAGCTAACATTAAATGGAGAGACTATACCGGATTATCTGGGTGCACCCAATGTAATCACAAGGGATTTTTTTAAGTAGAAGAAGGAGGCAGAAGAGGAAAAAAAAAGAGAGAGAGAGAGAGAGAAGGAGATGTGATGGTGAAGGCCGAGGTTGGAGTCATACCTGTGAGAAGGACCCCACACCCCATTGCTGGCTTCAAAATTAGAAGGGAGCCATGGGGCAAGAAATGCCAGCAGCCTTTAGAAGCTGGAAAAGACAAGGAAACAGATTCTCCCCTACAACTTCCAGGAAGGAACACATGCCTGCCAATACTTTCATTTTAGCCTAGTGAGACCCACAACAGACTTCTGGCCTACAAAACTGTAAGATAATAAATTTATGTTGTCGTAAGCCACAAATTTATGGTGAATTTTAAAGCTTTCATAGAAAAAATAATTTCCAAATGATACCAACTGGTTCTGAGCCATCAATGAAGCATTCACATGCAAGACAGGAGGGGTCTCCTATGCAGAGAAAAGTTCCCACATTAAAGAGAAATATTGCAATTGGTGTCTTCCCACATGTATAAGGTGACTAGGCCACAAATGCCTTTCGGGTACAAGGAATGTGTTGCCACGCAATATAATGGCGAAGAATCGGGGTTGAGAAGTCAGACAAAACTAGTTAGCAAGCATTGCCAACATATAATTATCCAGAAATGACTATATATATGCTGTTTATTTTGGGGTGTGGATTGTTTGAGGAATGCAACTTTTCTACCCCCTCCTTCTTGTTCTCCACCTCTCAGACATAGGAAAGGGGAAATAGACCACTTTTTTCAATTCAGGTTCACACTTCTAAGACTGTCAAGAAGCAAAGGATGCTAGATGGAAGATGACATTGTGTATTGCTCCTGAAATTCACTCACGGCTTTAGTCAAAGGGTCAGGCATTCCAAACCCTTGAAAACAGAGAAAAAAGGCATCATTCCCAATCCATCTAGAACATGTCCATTAAATGTTATTTTTAATATTGGAGAGTACTATTTCTCAAGCCATGTCTAATTAACACAGATACCCAAAGATGGTATCATTTCGTTTGCCACTTTTCCTGACGGAAAGAAGAGGTCATTTCAACTCAGCTATAATGGAGCCCACTGCTCCTGTATGCTTCCTACCAGTGAGTACCAATGAGAAAATTATTTGGAAGATATTTTTTCTAAGTGAACATTGATCAATTCTCCCAAACAGGAGTTGTCTTTATATCATTTTATTAAATTCTTTTCTTCCTAAGAAATAGCAAAAGAGGTAGAAATACATGTCATAAGAAAGCTGAGAAAATAGTAGAATATTCATAGAAAAGAGGGCTCATGGTGCCACGACAGCTGTATAAGGTCCTTTTGTACCCCAGGGACATCTGGGGAAGCCACATATGTATGTTGCAATGGAATTGTGTCATCATTTCCCTGAATCTGAGGGGAGGGTTTGCTCTATATAAATTGTGGTCACAGAAGCTAACTGAGCTCACTTCTGTTACATTTGTGGCCAGGAAAAGAATTGCACGTAATTATGCATCTTTGCTGGCCATGCACGGACACAAATCCCGGAAATGAAACCAACTGTTCTATCAAGTTCTCCAAGCACATATCCATCAAATTTATCAGACCTCGAGAGTGTGAATTTGGAAAGTCAAGAGTGGTGCTTCCCCTGAGATGATTCCCCAAGGTGTGTAGGTCAACAGAGGATGGAATCCCTCACAGGGTGACATGGAACCAGGAAAGCGTATCTGGGTTTAACATCGTAAATGAAGGACCGCTTCAGTCACCTGATGCATCACAACAGCTGTTTTGGCGCCCAGTTATTGAGCTCACAAAGACTTATTTAACAGTGCGAATACACAACGTAGTGTGTGTATCTGTGTATGTTTTTAATGACCTACACACAGGCTACTATTTTATAGTGGCTTCCAGCAGAGAGAGGAAAAAACAAGATTCAACTATAGAAGCTGTCTACATTTAATATTTCTGTTAGTTTTCTGTCTGCCAGTCTGGCAGATTGGCCCAATTGGAAAAACAACATCTATGATTGCTGAAACAGTTCCTGGCTACATTTGGCACCCTTAATCACGGTACGACACAGAAACCCCTGTCTGCAAATGTAAGGCAAAAGAGGCCAGCCTTTGTGTGTCACCAAGACTTATCTGTCCGTCTTTATTTCAAAGTCCAAACTCTAATGTCATTCCTCAATTCAATAGCATAGCAGTCCACCGCATTTCACAAAAACAATGCAAACTCTATGCAAATCCTTGGGTTAACTGAATGTCATCAGTCCCGTGTCACTATAAAAAAAAATGAATCTGTCTCCTGTTTTCTGCTTTGTTTTGTTTTTCTAGGCCAAGAAAAAAAAATCCAAACTTTTATCCATTTCACTTAAACTCTATTTTTAACAGGAATACAATTAAAATAATTTTTCTATACGTTGATATACAAATAAGAAAAATACAATTGACATCATGTGCTTTTGATTACTGTTTGGCCAACAAAATTCTTACATGTGGTGAAAATTTTTAAAAAGTACTGAACCTGAAATTGGAAGTGCCAAGGCTGAAACTTGGTCCTGACTCTTAGTAGCTGGGAGAGATTTGACAACTCACTCAACCCTCTGAGTCACCCAGCCTCACATTATTGGAACATCAAATAGGATTCCATGTCTGGTAAAAGACAAAGTCCCATTCAAATGTAACATGATATACTAGAAAATTAAGAGAGAACACATTTGTCTGTAGGTAGTATTTAAATCAAAGCTTACCATCAAATAAATCTATAATTCTTAAAAAGAAAAAAAGGCTGAAAATCCTATTCCCAACCTTCATCAGTGTTCATCTGTGCTCTTGTTGAGTGAAGAAACTGTAATATTTGGTCCCACATCTAATTAGGTCCTGGAAATTCAGCAGGATGTGAATGGAAGTTTTGTTTCTATGCAAGAAATCCTGGCAACTAGAGCATCTTTTTTTCTCAGCACATCAACATTCCATACCACAAATTACTGGCATAGACGGCCTGCGGAATCAGCTACCTTAAAGCCCTTAACCCTTTGGCTGCCAAGGGATGGGAAGTTCACATTATCAGCAGAGGCTGAATGACCCAGGGGACAGGCACAGGGGAAAACTGAGAATATCTTGAGTGAGGCTTTGAATCCATTAGATGCATAAAGCATGAGCTCCTAAGCCAGACTGTGGTCACTCCAGTCTTGATTACACCATTTTCCTTTTCCCATCTGTAGACTGGCATAATAATAATTCACAGGATAGTAGCGTCGTCGTGAAGTGTAATAAGGTAATTTCAGATGAGTGCCCCAATGGCCAGCACACAGAAAACACCCAACAAAGGGCTGCTATTATTCTTATTATCAACTGTGAGCTAATGTTTTGGAATGCTTGAATGCCCACCCCAATTTTCTAGCCCTGAAAAACTGTTAGTTATGAAACAAGTGAAAAATACAACATTATCTAAATAATAGCATATTTGTATATGTCTGTTTTAGAATAAGTACATTTTTGCAACGGAAAAAAGCCCCACTCTTCCCCTTCACACACACATTAGCTCAAGCTGGAAAACTAAATTTATTTATTTTTTCTCAAATCAGTTTTCAAATCCTATTGCTCTAATCTCTAATGGGGCTCCCTCAGAGCCCCCATCCCTGCTCTTGTCCTTGCCCCTGCTCTGCCCTGGGCCTCCCTCCACCCTCTCTGACAACTCAGTCTCTTTCTTTGTCTCCATGCCTCCAATCTCATGCTCCTTCAACCCATGCCCTACACTGCCACCCATGTCTGGATTACCCCTGGGTACCGTGAAGAATAATCTTCCAATAAGATCTCATTAACCAAAACATTCAAATTCAAATATTCCTGACTGTGACATATAGCTCCCTTCACAGACTGATCCCAAGTAACCTTTCAGTCACAGCCGGGCCCTCCCTTGGCACCACCATTTGCACCTCAGTGTATACAGGGGGGTGTTCCAATGGGAACTACTCCCACGTCAGCAGACATCAGATGCCAAAGTAAGGTTGCGGCTGATGTGGGCTAGCAGGGGTAAGCACAGCAAATAAGGCCCCTGAGTGTCTTCACCCCCCCTCCCCCCTTAGGATAAAAAAAATGGGCCTGAGTGTGGAGAGAGGGGAGTTGTGGGATATTTCCAATAAAGAGGCGGCGCCATGCAGTCTTACCTTAACTTTTTGGAGAGGGACGTGGGGATTGTACTTTCTAAACTATCCCATCAAGAAAAGCTTTCAGCAACCAGCCCCTGCAGGGACTCCCTCAGGTACAGAAAAAAAAGCCTATTTCCTGGGGCGCCTGGGTGGCTCAGTCGTTGAGCATCTGCTTTCGGCTCAGGGCGTGATCCTGGCGTTCTGGGATCGAGCCCCACATCAGGCTCCTCTGCTGGGAGCCTGCTTCTTCCTCTCTCACTCCCCTGCTGTGTTCCCTCTCTCGCTGGCTGTCTCTTGCTCTGTCAAATAAATAAATACAATCTTAAAAAAAAAAAAAGAAAAGAAAAGAAAAAGAAAGAAAAAAATGCCTATTTCCAGATCCTGCCTTACCAGGGTGGCCCACATCCAGTGATGTATGAGGCCACGCTATTTCAGCCTATCAGGTCAACTCCAAATGGCTATTTTAGCACCAGAACTTCACCTGAGGCCTCCTTCATAGCTCAACGAATCCCTCTGCCCAGTCCTGCAGCATTCCTTCTCCTTCAACAGGTATTGATCCCATGGGCCTTTCCTAATAAACATTTTACGTGTTAAATGTCCTCTCAGACTCAGCTTCTATGGGAATCAAACCTGCAACAGTATGTTCTAGTGGCTTACTTTCAAATACATCTGCTCGCAGGCTGTAAGCCCCTTGAGGGCAGAGATGGCTCTTAAATGCATCTTTGCATTGCTGAGACCTGACACCTGCAAAGGGGCACAGGAATTTCATTTACTATAAGACATCAAAACCAGGATGAGAAAGTGAAATGCAAGATTTCAAGTCAGCACGGGAAGACTTTTCTATGCAAGGGATCTTTAAAAAAAAAAAAAAAAAGGATTTATTTATTTGAGAAAGAGAGAGTGTGTGAGCACTGGTGGGAGGAGGGGCAAAGGGAGAGAATCTCCAGGAGACTCTTCCCTGAACGTGGACCCCAGCATGGAGCCCGATCCCATGACCCATGAGATAATAACCTGAGCCAAAACCAAGAGTCTGATGCTTAACCTACTTAGCTACCCAGGTGCCCCATCATGCAAGCGTCCTTTAACATGGAGAGCTTCTCATTGTAAAGAAGAAATACTTTTTTTTTTTTTTTAACTATTGTCACTTCTATGAGAAGAGATTTTCTAAAAACATTCCCGGCCTATGGCTCCAATCTCATTTTCACCTATAGAAGTAAAGTAACTTACCTGGTCATTAGATAACCATGTGACATAAGGACACTCATCCATTTGCATTTGCATATGTAGAGAGACATATTTGGAATAACACTCCTGGCTTTTCTCAACCCTCAGTTTTTCCCAGTGGAGGAGAAACTGACTTATAAGCAGGTAAGTTTGGTAAGAGGAACTGATCCTTCCTCTTCCTCAGTTTATCCTAAAAAAAAAAAAAAAAGCATATTGTCTTCTCCACTTCTGCAGGCTGTGTAGGGGAGCCCTCAAGAATGAAGTATGTAGCACAGAGAGCAGGTGTATTGTCTACTTCGGCAGTAGGTTAGCAAGCCCGTTTGGGAGACACATTTGTGTTAGTTATTTATTGCTTAGGAAAATGTTGCTCAAAACTTAGCTACAGAAAACAACTTATTATCTCGCAATGTCTGTGGGTAAGGAATCTGGACGTGACTTAGCTGTGTCCTCTGCTTCAGGGCTTCTCATCAGGCTGCAGTCAAGGTGTCAGCCAGAGCTGAGATTTCATCTGAGGGTTCAACTGGAGAAATATCTGCTTCCAAACTCACATGGCTGTTGACAGGATCAGTTTCTTGCACGACACTGGACTGAGGGTGTCAGTTCCTCATGGGCTGCTGTCCAGAGGCTGCCCTCAATTTCTTGCCTCTCGAGTGTCTCTATCTTGCTTCATCAAAGCCAGTAAGGGAGAGGGCCAATAGAGAGTCTACCAGCAAAATGCAAGTTACAATCTTATAAAGAGGCATCTGTGTCACCATTTTATTGTTTAAAGCAAGGTATTAGGTCTTAAGGGGAAGAGATTGCACACAGATGTGAATACCGGGGGTAGATGTCATTGGAGGTCATGTCAGAAGCTGCCTTTTACAGCCTTTAAGGCCCACTGTCCAGGAACTTCATCAAAAATCATAAAGATGATATTTGTATAACCATGGGTCTGATCCCAATGCCCGTTTCGCCATTGGTTCCAATCTCAGGAGGGGAAGAAGGGAGACATTTATAGGGCCCCCTCAAGTCACCAGTACCCACCCCTGAAATTATTTAGTTCATACCTAGACAACCTTTCAGTGGTGAGGAAGGTTGATCTCTGGTCCCTTTCTTGACTATATATACTTACCCCTAATGTAAGGCAGAATCTCGCAAAGAATACCAACCTTAGCCTGTAGCAAATATGCACCGCACTTCTCCTTACAGAAACTTGACGAAATTTATCCCATATCCTCACCCAGGCCAATGATCTCACATAACCACATGCTGAGGCCAAATGTATACTTGTCATGCCAGCCCTCAAGAGACCGAAATACTAAAGACTCATGTGACTCTGGAGGAACGGTGCTGGAGGGCATGTGACGCCAAAATCCAAACCATGTCTCAGTCACAGAGAAGCGTTGAGAAGTGTGCCACGTACTTATCACCACAAAGGTCCTGTCCGTGTTGAAGCAAATCCAAAGGGTAAGATTGACTGAATTACATAAGTCCTCCTGCGCTCAGGAAGCATTCTCTCAAGTGCCGTGCATAAGACAGTGACATTTATACACTGGAAAAAGGTTTCAGAGCTAAATTGGAAGCAGCGAAGCATTGCTTGGGGCATTTGTATATCTTGCTTCTCTAAGACATTGAAATTAATAGGCTCTAGTAAAGCAGAGCTAATTGTGTGTAAAGTCAAGGCTACATAAGCCCACCATAGAGCAGAGGTTGGGTTATTCCCTTATCACCAGGACCTATATATGGCAAAGTTTTATAGATAAGTGTTTATAGGATGTTTTATTGATGTGTGTTTAACTGTTTGCTAAGTATTTCTTGTTTGTTGTTTGGCCACTAAGCCTTTCTAATTCTCGTTTTTTACCTACATTACAATATATGTGATTGCCACATTAAACTTCTGGATAGCTAGGAAGCTACTCTACAGTTTTTAAATTATTTGATCAAAACTATATCAGGAGTACCAAGATGAGAACTACGGCCAAGAACAGAAACACAGGACTAAATTAGAGGTATGTGTCTTGACAGGGTGTGGTAACAGGTGCTGGGCATCTCGTGTTCAAATAGGAAAAGGAAGTCTCAAGAGAAACCTCACATAGCTTACACCATGGCTTAGGAAATGCTAGACATTTTGGTTAGGTATGTTCTGAAGATACAGACCGTTTCTCTGGAAAATGGTGCAACCTTGACATTTTGAGAAGAAGCTATGCCCTGTTTAAGCATCGTACTCGTTCCAGAGTTGGAATCTTCTAGAGCAAGCTTGTCCAGCAAGATAATGGAAATCTTCTCTTCTGTGCTGCCCAATACCTCAGACACTAGCATGAGAGTCTATCGAGCGCTTCAAATGTGGCTAATAAGACTGAGGATGAGTTTTTAAATTAAATTTAAATATGAATAGCCACCCATGGCTAGTAGTTACTGTATCAGACAGCACAGAACTAGAGATTTACTACACAGAGCATGCTCTGGGGACCAAAGCCTTGGCAACCCCTCTTCATAGATCTCCAAACAGAATCTACATTTTACCAGGAATCCCAGGTGAATGCACACATCAGCATGTATGAAACGCTTCTCTAAAACTTTTCTCTGTAGGGCTGGCTCTCTAAAGGGATAAAAACTCAGTTGTTGTTTTGAACAGAGAAACTAGAGAATGCAATAGTACTCTAGTACCCTTCCTAGAGAGAAACCAAGGCAGAGGCATGACTCCAGAATGAAATCTTCTGAAGTCCCGTAAAATGTGATCTGTATTCAACCTCATTCAACTGAGACACTCTTTCTTTTCCATTAGGGCTGACTTCACATTTGGGAAGGATTTACACTGACCCTAGAGAAAGGCCTCTATACTATACATAAAAGTTTCACTGAACGTCTTGCCATTGAAATTGGTTTGCCAATAAAGATCAAGGCTCAAAAGCTTATGTCCTAAAAGATGAATATGAAATTTGCACTAGGCTAGGAGAATCCACAATATTAGTTATCTGAGCACTAAATGTAACAAGGAAAGGGTGAGGAAGGACACTCTTCCAGAAACTTAAAGTGAAAAGGAAGGAAAATTGTAGAGGTGAAGGAAGAGAGAAGAAAGGACAGGTGATGTTTCACGTAGCATGCTATGCGAGAGATGATTCTGGACTGAGAGCGCCCTTGTGGTCCAGAACCATATTCTGCAGAGAATGGCAGCAGGCACTCTGGGAAGCTAAATTCTGGGAATGTGCCTGCATTGGAAAGGTCAGAATGCCTCCAGGGGCACCTGTATTTAACCATTCTTTGGCACGGCTGTTAATACCACAGCCTACATTGTCATTGTCAGGAACACGAGTGTATCCCTTCTGTAGTGGACATTGTTGTATTTGTTTGCTTATTTTCAGGCTCTGCATGCACATCCTCTTTTTCCAATATTAGCTCCCTTATATTATTTGGGGATTTACCTTCCAGTTACTCTTAGCCAAGTGTATCGCCACTTCCACTCAAGAGCAGACAATATGGCAAATGCAAACCACGAGCCTGGTGATGGTGATTAGTCCCGAGAAGTGCACCTAAATCGATCAACACAAAACAGAAGCATGGACTTTGGCTGGAACTTCCAGAAAAAAGACCCTTGTCCGCTCTACTTGGACTTGAAACTGTAAAGCATTAGGTTAAGCAGCCATTTTGATGGGACAAGGAGAGAATCTGCATGAGTTTCGAGACTGAAAAGAGAGATGCCATTTTTTCAGGATCTGACTCAACCTCACCTAAAACCAGCCCTACACACTGTATACTGCGTGAATCAATAAATTGCTTCTTTTCCCTCAAAAAGCCTGGGCTTAAATGTGTATCTCTTGGAACCAAGTAAGTCCTCACAGATAAAACTACTCTCAAGAGAAAAATCTAAGAGGAAAAAGAAAAAGTTGCCTGAAAATACAGTGAGGTGAAGAACAAATGACAAATGCAGTGATCAGAATACACACGGCTAGGGGTGCTTTTGTGAACAGTGAGCGTTCCTGCTTTCTTCTCTGCGGGGTAGAGATTTCTGTAAGTAAATATATAGCCCAGAAATAAATTAACAAAACAAGCTCTTTAGTAAACATTCAAACATTGGGCGCCTGGGTCGGTAAAGCGTCTGCCTTCGGCTCAGGTCAGATCCCAGGATTCTGGGATCCAGCCCCGCATGGGGCACCCTGCTCAGAAGGGAGTCTGCGTCTCCCTCTCCCTCTGCTTTCTGCTCCCCCTCCTTGTGCTCTGTCTCTCTCTCTCTGTCAAATAAATAAATAAATAAATAAATTCTTTAAAAAAAAAAATTAAAACATTGACTTGTGTTGATAAAACTTCCAGTCGTTCCCATTCATTTATGACAGAAATAACATCAGCCATCAAGTGGGTGAGAAGTCAGAAGATTTCCAAATGTACAATTAAACTGCTTAGTATCTCTACTTCACAGATTCAGCAAAATTTAGTATAAATACACAAAGAGAAGTAGAAGTTAGGGTACACACCCTCTCAGCTCTCTTGTCCTATTATTAAAATTTTACTTCTATAGAAAAAGCTATGAGAACAGAAGAAAAAAGGGGAAAATACTTAAACGGGATTCCCTAAAAGGTGGGAAAAAATTAAATTATTGTGAATAGAATTACTGTATGGCACATGTTAATATGTCCGGGTTGTTGCTTATTAGTGAAACAATGTTTGAAACTGAGTTAAGAGTATTTCATATAAGCTATTAGATGGTGTAAAACACATAAGCAGCAATAATAAATCAACGTCAGGGTTTCTGACAGTGCATAATGTAATACCAGGCATAGAGTGGCGTTCTATCTTGAGCCACTTGAACCACTTACACCCCTAAAGGAAATGCCAGTCACGTGTCCTAAATAACAAGTTTCCACAACACCAGAGACTTCCAGCATGCCATTGCTTTTTGGAGACTATATGCAAAAATGCATCTGAACATGCATTCATTTTAATATGAACCATTTTTAAAGGGAGCTAAGCGTTCTGTGTCAAATCAGGAATGAGAGTTGCAGCCAATGAAGATGGAAAAAAAAAAGAGATAGCTTACCCCTTACTGCTGGCAAAGCCAATTAGGCGTATCTCTGTTTCATGACAGCTATATAAAGAGTTGGGAGTTGGGAGCGTGGGCATTTGATATGGATGTGCAAACTAATTCTTTCTGTTGGCTCACATAAACAACATTTAGTGAAATATCCAGTAGATGGTTTTTGGCCCCTCTTCCCCAAACCATGTAAGGCAACGCAATTTAATACCTGCAGTGCCTTTTTGTCTCTTATCCAAAAAATTACAAGAGCTTCTTCAAATAGAGTATTTAAGATGTGCTGAGATATCAATCCTGATTCATTAGAATATTCAGTTTGAAACTAAGATCAAGCTCACATTTGCATTATGTGCTTGATGACCTTGACTTTGTGCATTTGTGCCACGTACTAGCAATACGACAACTGTTCAGTGTACAAATTCAGCACCAACATGAATTTTGTAATTGTAATTGAATTTATTTTAGTATGTTTAAACCTTTGTGATTTATTTATTGGCCTGTCTCTTCTGCTAGATTGTGAGCTCCTAGAAATCATTTGGGTCTACTCTGCCCACACTACACACACACTGGGAACTCAACTGTTTGTGAAATAAATTTAGTATTGGTTTCTACAGAACAGTATATTAAGCATTTTGGTTAATATTTATTAAAAAAGTCCCATAGGTAAGGTTAAGTAAGATTCTTCTGGGCAGCACTCATTTTTACTTTACAAACACATAATTTTTGAAGTTCTCTTAGGCACCAAACCTATGGTAATAGCAGCCAGCATTTCCTGACTTAGGAGTCCAGTAAAATGTTAGGAACTTTGATTCCCTTATTTCTCCTCTCTTCACAACTGCCTGCTATGGTAATGAAATTACTACCTAAATATTATAAATAAGGAAGCTAATGTTACCTTAATAATTAGAGGCATTAACTGTATTCCTGAATTCATACAATCTGAAACTTGAATCCCATTCTTAACTAACCAACTACGCTCCAACATGTATGTTCTGCATTTTGATGACCGTGAGAAGTCCTGGGGAATCTCAAGTGTGTGGAAACAAGCAAGTGGGTAACTAACTTTACTATCAACTCTAAACTTTCTTCCTTTTTGTTTTTTAGTTTCAGAAACAAGATCAACTGATAGATGCATTCAGTCCCAAGGGTATCTATGGAAATAGATCATAGAAGATCTTAAATCAGGAACTCATTTGGCTCAAGCAGGTTGGCAGAAACCAACACCACTGCAAAGCACAGTCTGCTGCGTGCTCAACAACGGTAGATGCACAGAGAGGGCAATGAATCATGCTGCTGCCTGGGATTGCTGGGTCTGAAAAGTTCGTTTAGCATGGGATATCAGTATTTCCTGTTTTGTCAGTGGTCCGCACTATCTCAGGACAGGAGGGACAAAAAGGGGAAAAAATTAAGAGGATTTTCTATGGCAACTGGAGATGCTTGGCTAGACAGCCTTAACCCTAAACAGGCAAATAATTAATAGAAACTAATATGCATTTGGACACAAAATGCTACTTGATGTTTGTAACTATAAATGTTACAATAGCGTTATCAATATTAAAGCATATTTTTGTCATGTAAAATAAGAAAAAACGGTTCCTCTAAACTAACACTAGGGGAAAAAAACAACGTTTCCATAAGGTGAAATTCATTTTGTTTCTTTTACAAAGAACCTATTTTGAATTCAAGAACTAGCAAATAATGTGTGAGACCATTTAGGAGACTACCAGGATGGCTGCATTATTGAATATTCTAGAAATCATAGTCTGTTTTTCTGAGCCCTTTTCCATAGATCCAGAAGGGAGTAAATGGATATATGAAACCACTTGTCAGAGCCAAGAGAGAATTGAGGTCACTTTTCAAAGCGCCAGTAGTAGGAGAAACCCTATCAAAACATAATTCATGACTTGATGGGAAGAAGTATTCTCTTCTTCAGTCACTTCTAGCTTTCCAAACATTTTCCCTGCCAAAGCCCACCATCAAAAGTAAGAGAATAGCAATCTTGGAAAACACTGGTTCTGAGATTTGAAGAAATCTCATCCTATTTCTGAGATCATGCGTCCACAACATCCATAACACTTCCCCAAATATAACGCATAGTAACAGTTGGTGAAAAATCCACGGACACCTAAATAGAATCAATCAGGGCCACAGATCCAATAATGTGAAGAGAGTTGTATAATAAAGCATCCAGATAGTCAAGTCTGTGGATTCTTCTGTATCATGGTCCATCATCATATAAACTGTATTTATGTCTAATAATTTATAATTCTTTTGATCATTGCAATATCTTTGTAGGGTATGCAAGCCTTGCCCTCATGCTACAGTGAAGAAACTGAGACTTAGATCATTTCAGGGATTGTTATTGTCATACAGAGAATATGGAGGAGAGCCACAATGCCAACCTTTTCCTGACTTTTCACTAAACCAGGCAATTTCTCAAACGTGTGAACATGGAAATGCTCAGATATTTCTAAATTCTTTGGAATGTTTCTATGTTGTGGATATATTATTTTCCCTGTGTAAACAATCTGTATAGATAATGATTCTACTTATACTATCAAAATATTCTGGTGCTATTACATATAATCAAGCAATTTTAAATCAGAACGTGGTATGTTTTCAATCTGGCCAAAATATCGAAATTAGTAAATACATTTAAGACTGAAATATATTACAGAATCTGCAGCAAACACTGGCAGCACTGGACTTGGAATCCAAATATCACAGGCTTTAAATAGGCTGAATTTCAAACTAAATGGCTTTGGGCAAATCCTTTAGTCCTAGTGAAAAGGGAAGCTGATTGGTCTACTCTGAACCAAGTTGAAGGTCTCATTTATTTCTTGTTGTTGTTATTGTTATTTAGTCCGGGTTTTTCCAAGTTGTGTAGACATCCACGAAATTCTAAAAATCAAAGAGCAAAGAAGAGTTCTAATGCAGGTATAACAGGACGCTGGAGCCGCTGTAACAAAATATCATTGGGTGGATTAAATGACGGAAATGTATCTTTTCACAGTTCTGGAGTCTGGGAGTCCAAGATCAGGGTGCCAGTAAATCTCTGTGAGAGCTCTCTTCTTGGCTTGCAGATGGCCCCCTTCTTGTTGTGTCTTCACATAACCAAGATAGAATGCGGGGTGGAGGGTGGGACTCTCCCTCTTCTTATAAACCACCATCTTATCAGATTAGGGATCCACCCTATGACTCATTAACCTTCATCCTCTGTTAAAGATGCTATCTTTAGATACAATTACATTGGGGTTTAGAGCTTCAACATACACCTTTGAGGTGGGGATACAATTCAGTCCGTTGCAAATAAAAATAATAGCTCCTTCTGGATATTTAATCCATTTATAATAGTCAACCACTTTTAAAAGTGGTTTTAATCTTGTGGTGGTATCTTCATGTCTTTTCCATGTGTATTGCAGGGCTCTTGGACTTACAGGCTCTTCACCTCTTTGAGGTGGGTGGTCTCCGTTCTAAGGGCCCAGATGACAAAGTGTGGAAGCTGTGAGGCATCATCTCTCCCCACACCTGCCATAAAGTTGATTCTATATCTTTAATAAAAACTTGTGTTTGGGACAGTGGGTTGCACAATTGGAAAAAAAAAGACTTTTCCCTTTGGAGGTAGGAGAAGAAAGGGGTTTGGATAGAGCTGATTCATCTATATACAGACTTTAAATTATTCCCTACATTTCCAACCAACTTCTCAGTCCCATCCTCATCCCTGCAGCCTCTGACACCCTGCATTCCTTGCTGGCTGCATGTTTCTCTGACCGTGTTCGAGTCTATGGCCGTTCTGAAATATAGAATATAGGCTATATGTTCTGTATTTCATCATCCAAGAATTTTTTCAAAATATCTTGTTTGCTTCAGTTTGCCCCAGCTAGATTTTTTTTCTGAAATAATACTTGATTCTTATTCTTTTATTATCATTTTTAGTAAGTCTCTGGAGGCAGAAAAATTAATCCAAGCACATAGTTCACTATTGTCAATGGGAAGCCTGTTTATACTTAATAATTGAAAATTTACTTCATTAGCTATTCATTCCATATTCAATAAACATTTGTTTAATATTTTCTAACTAACAAGCATTGTCCTAAAAGCCTAATAAATATATTGTGCATTCATTTAATATCCTTTTCAATCAGGCATCTTGTATGTGCCAAGCATTGTGGAGAACTTCATAATTTAGTGTCCCAGGGTACCAAAGTAAGCAACTGAGAAGAGCTCTAAATTGTCTGCTTTCAGAAAGCTAAAAATTAAGAGAGAGATTTATTTCTCTCAGGGGTCTGAGTGTAACAGCATCTAGAGCCTCCTTTTTTGGGGGGGGGTATTTTTTTATTATATTATGTTAGTCACCATACAGTACATCCCTGGTTTTTGATGTAAAGTTCAATGATTCATTAGTTGCATATAACACCCAGTGTACCATGCAATACATGCCCTCCTTACTACCCATCACCAGCCTATCCCATTCCCCCACCCCCCTCCCCTCTGAAACCGGTAGAGCCTCTTTCAACTCAAGAATTCTGAAGAAAGCAGTCTATACGGAGGCCAGATGATCTGGATGACCATCTTCGATTATGAAGTGAGGATCACTAACTGCCTCGCTTTATCAGCTCACTTCTTCCTTGTGAACTTCCCTTAGTTTTCACTGCAATCATGGGCAGCCTCCTCAAGACAAGATTTTCAGCTTCCTTTGCAATGGAATATGAGTGAGACACACCTGTGTACAGCTTTCAAATTGTTTATTTGAAAGGAAATGCCGTGCCCAAGACCTCTTCTCTTTCCTCTTATCATGAGCTGCAAATATAGATAAATCAATGCCCGACTTCAATCACACAGAAAAGGACTATGACCAGGTGGGTGGAAAAATAAAATGGATGGAGATCAAGTCTCTTAATGACTTCAGGGAGCAGGGTTTCCCAACCAGGCTAAACTAGACAGATGGTTACATGAGGAATGGAAAACTTCTTTCTCTTTTCAAGTCACTACAAGTTGATGGTCTCTTTATTAGATTATCTTAAATTTTGACCTAATAACCTCCTGTCACTGAATAATTGTCAACTCATGATCAGTTTTCAAACACATATTAAAATTATTAAAGAACGATGCCAACCATAGTTTCCAAGTATTCAGATTATACTCAAAAAAAATTTCAGGTGCTACATTTCTAAATAGTAATTCAGTGGATAGAGGCAATAAGGTAGCAATGACTCTAATCTTGGGCAAAGAGAAAGAAAAAGCAGTGAAAGAATCATACAAGCTTCCTGAAGTTTCTGCTCACGTCAGTCACTTCCATCCACACTCCATTAGCTTATGCAACTCAGTAAAGAGCCTGACTCAATGGGCTGGGGATGCATACCATACAGGACACTGTGGTTCTTACAACAAAGGGTAGGAATATACAATCCTCATACAAAGAGGGCAACAATAACTGGGAGCAGTAACACAATCTCTACCATAACCAAGGAGAGCAAACTTTGCATAAATTTCAGCTACAAGCCAAATAATTTAAATGGGCTTCAATTTTATTCATGCAACTTCATCTTCTTTGTGCTAAGTGGAGTCTCATTACTGGAAGAAAATGTACTGTATTTATTTAAGACAGAATTTAGAAAGCCTTTTGACAATACTGTTCTGGTCTTACCAACTCCTATGGTCAGGTATTCAAGTAGTCATTACCTTATTTCCTAATATTCTTACCTCCTCATCTCTAAATTCTGTACAGCAAATAACATTTTTGCTATGGAAAGGATTCTTTTCATTTTATATAAAACTTATCTTTGGCTCAGTAAATGCAACCTTAATCAATTTGCAAATTCCATTGATTAGAATTTAAAATGACAATTTCAATTCCATCATAAAGTAAGATTTAACTATAAGGTTTTAGGGGCGCCTGGGTGGTGCTGTCTTTAAGCGTCTGCCTTCAGCTCAGAGCGTGATCCCAGGGTCCTGGGATCCAGGCCCACATCGGGCTCCCTGCTCCACTGGGAGCCTGTTTCTTCCTCTCCCACTCCCCCTGCTGTGTTTCCTCTCTCGCTGGCTGTCGCTCTGTCAAATGAAGAAATAACATCTTTAAAAATAAAAAAATAAAAAAACTATAAGGTTTTAGAAAATATTCCTTTTGCCATCCTAAGAAACTTTGTCTTTTCTTTAATTAATTTTTACTAATGTGCAATTAATACAGTTTTTACTGAGAATTTTCCTAACAGAGGGAGAAAAAACTACTTTTTTTTTAATTTCCAGTAAGTGTTGGTACATGACTATATAAGCCATATATTATCTTTTCTCTTTTTTCAGCATTTAATACATTAGCAAAGTAGTATAAAATGTATCAAGTTATTAATTATTGAAATCATATGTCTATATTGATCACTTATTCTTTAACAGGTACAAATAAAAATTCTATTTAAAATGTAAGAGAATAAAAGGAAGCCCTGTGTGAATGGACATAGAGCTTTTATCTTAAAAGATCACTCAAATGTATAGCTTTTAAGAGTAGATGAGTGGGGGGCACCTGGGTGGCTTAGTCAGTTAAGTGTCCAACTCTTGACTTCCACTAAGGTCATGATCTCAGGGTCATGTGATAGATCCCCGTGTCAAGCTCCATGCTCAGTGGGGAGTCTATTTGAGATTCTCTCTCTCCCTCTCCCTCTGACCCTCCCCTCATGCTCTCTGTCTTTCTCTCTCTCTCTCTCTCTCTAAAATAAATAAATAAATCTTTTTAAAAAAAAGGTCAGTGGAAGATTTCTAATTTTGGTTAGGACAGAAATTTTCAAGAGACTTTTGCTCTTATCCACATAATCAAAACAACTATGTCAGTTTTAAAAAATAGTAGTATTCTGAACAGTCGATATGAGGAGGCAAAGAAAATGAAGGAAACTAACTTCCACATGCATTAAATAAATGAGAAATTTGAGTAGATTATAAAAACAGAAAAAAGAATTTAAAATGCTAGAAAAAATAAAAATGAAGTATTGATTTGATTTGTTTCAGGGAAAACTGGATTCAACAGGAAAAAAAAAGATCAATGAGCTTGCAGTCAAGTCATTAGGAAGTATGCAAATGGAAACAGAAATGAAAAGTCAAGAAGGAGGAGGATAGTTCAGAATTTACGGTATGTTCAGAATTTACGATACAATATTATGTGATCTAAATAGAGACCCAGAAGGAGAGAAGAGAGAGATTAAACAGAAAACATATTTGAAGATATAATGGCTAAGACCTTTTCACAGTTGATAGAAGATACTCCAGTATTTAAGAAGCTCAGTAAACCCCAAGCAGGACAAACACAAAGCAAAGCACAACTAGACACATTATAGTTAAATTCCTGAAAACCAAAAATAAAGAATAAATCCTAATAGAAGTCAGAATAAGAGACACAGTACATATAGGGCAACAATAATATAAAGAATGACTGACCTATTACCAAGAACAATGTAAGGCAAGTAACAATGAAATGGCATTTATAAAATACTGAAGAAAAAAATATATAGTAGACCTAAAATTCTATACCCAGTGAAAATATTCTTTCAAAATAAAGTCAAATAAAGATGCTTTCGACAGTTCAAAACAAAGCATTCATCCAGCAAACGTATACTAGAAGAAATGATCAAAGAAATTCTTCAGTCTAAAGGAAAATAATATCAGAGGGAACTCAGACTTGTAGAAGGAATGGAGAGTAGCAGAAGGAATAAATCCGTGTAAATATGAATTAGCAATGTGTGCTATTATTTTACATTCATATATACTTTTGAATTTAAAAGACTATCGGCCATTTTAAATAAAAAGTACCATATTTGTATTGGGATAAATATAGCATATGTATTGAATTAAAATGTGAGATAATAATAGCACAAATGATGGGAGAGGGTAATTGAAATGATACTACTTTGAAAGTTCCTACACTGTTAATTTAATTGGAAGTAAACTTTGATAACATAAAAATGTACATCACAATATCTAGAACAATTAATAAGAAGATAACCTCAAAAGATATACCTAAAATATGCGATTCGTTCAAAATAATAACAGAAAGAAGAAAAGAGGGAACAAAAATAAATGAGATGAATAAAACCAAATAAAATTCAAAAACCAAGATGGAGGTTAAGCACACCATATTAATAAATAGTAATAAATGTAGTAAATGGAATAGGTAAATAAACACTCTGGTTAAAAGGCAAGTATTATCAAACTGGGGTGGAAGGTGAGAAAGCTGACTTGTATATTCGTTACAAGAAAGACACTTCAAATATAAGCTAGGCAAGATGAAGGTAAAAAGGTGGGAAAAGGTATACAAAATGAACACTGAACATAAGAAATCTGATATAGTTATACCAGTATAAAGCAACGTGGAATTTAGAACAAGCAGTTTCATCAAAGATAAACACTTCATAATGAAAAAAGGATCAATCTGTCAAGTAAATAATGCTGAAGAGTAATCTTAAGTGTATACACACCAAGCACGGAGCTTCAAAATACGTGAAGCAAAAACTAACAGAGTAAGAGATGGCTTCCGCTCCTCCCTCTCCCTCTGCGCCTCCTCCCTGCTTGTTCACTCTCTCTCTCTTTCTCTCTCTCTCAAATAAATAAATAAAATCTTTAAAAAATAATAATTCTCAAAATTCAATAGTAAGAAAATAACCAACCCAGTTATAAAAACGAGTAAAAGATTTGAACAGACACTTCACAGATAAGCACATAAAAAGATATTGAACATTATTATTCATTAAGAAAATGAAAATTTAAGACCACAATGAGCTATCTCCACACATCAATTAGAATAGCTAAAATTTAAAAGGCTAACCATACAAAGTGTTGGCAAGGATGTAGAGAAACTGAAACTCTCAACTACCGCTCTTCTGGGAATGTAAAATGGTTCAGCCACTTAGGAAAGTGGTCTGGCAGTTTCTTAATAGATTAACTGTACCACTAACATATCATCCAGCCGTTCTTAAATTCTGGATCTAAGAAAAGTTAAGACTTGTGTCCACGCCAAAATTTATACATGAATATTAATAACCACTTTATTTATATTAGCCCAAATGTGAAAGCAACCAAAATGCCCATGAACATATAAATGGCTAAACAAACTGTGATCTATCCATACCATGGAATATTATTTAGTAATAAAAGGAAATAAATTATTAATACAGGGTACAACATGAATGAATCTTTAAACCATTATACATGGATAAATCCTAAACATAATGTTAAGAAAAAAAGACACAAACACACTCACATAGTCACACACACACACACACACACACACACACACACAGCAAAAATACATATCCATGGCCTAAAAATTCAGGAAGTATGCCATTAGGACAAGGTGGGTGAATACTGACCAGAAAGGGGCATAATTGGATTTTCCGTAGTGAAGAAAATCTTTTCAGGAATGATTATTTGTTCATATAAAATTGTCAGAATCACTCAACATGAACACTTAAGATTGCACGGTGTTGTATGTATTTATACCTTGATAGTATTTTTTAAGAAGAACCATGAAAAGTAAATTACTCTTTTTATCACCCTTCACATATAATCTCTGCAATTATTTACACGTTGCTGTTGCACAGTGAGCATATTTCCATCTTCATAAAAACAAGCTCCAAACATAATTAAGATATCTCAAATACTCTAAGGAAAATATTAAAACACATCATTTTTCCTTAAGAACCTCAAATACAATACCAGAAAAAGCAAAAAATAAACAAACAAGAAAACAAAAATAAAAACAAGAGGCAAACTTAAACCCAAAGTGATTCTCTAAAATAAAAAAAAACTTTTCTAGGCTTAGTTTAAACCTAATGTTTTCAATTTTCTTCATGCTTCAATACTTTTTTCTTTTAATTTCAGCTCATCTGAGGAAATTATACATTAATATGGATCTTCATAGCCATTTGAAAATAATTGCCACACTGCACCTGTGTTCTGAGGGTATTATCCTCCCATCCAGCCAATTGAAACTCTCCTTGTAAAGTCACTTCTATGCTTTGTTGTTAGCTGGTACTAAAACATAAGCCTGAAAGTAAAGGCAGGATTTTTAAATTATGAAAATTAAAGTTTTATCGGACTTGCCAATTCTGGGCTATCATCAGATACTACTTACATACTTGGGAGAACCAGATCCTCCAGCAGGTAATACCACGCCCACAGAAGGGAGCAACCTCGCTGGGGTCTTTGAAGCCACACAGGACAGGACACATGTAACCTCAGCAAAGGGATGCACCCCTACTATCCTGAGTGCTCTCTCAACTTCTCTTGTCCTCCATCAGAGCGATCCAGAAAATGAGTAAGAGTTGGGCATTTGTCAATCTGATTTAATGGATGATGATGGTTTGGCCAGAAGTTATATATACATATATATATATATATAGTACTTGTCTTGCTCAGTGGGCAGAGCACGTGACTCTTGATCCTGGGGTTGTCAATTCAAGCCCTATGTTGAGTGTAGGGATTACTTAAAAAGATATACATATAGTTAGTAGAAAAAAAGAGAGTAAAGGGAAGAAAAGAACATGCTGGAAGAACCAATGAGGAAGGCAAGCACAGACTTGATACTTCTGAGCCGCTGTCTCTAAAACGACGTGACCCCTTGCTTCACAGGACTGTGAAGCAGACTTTTTTTATGGTAAATAGCAAATATCAAAATACCCCTTTCTTTTGTTTAATTTTTTATTGGGGGACATTTGTGATATCCTTTGAACTTTGAGGACCCTACTTTACCGACTTTGGATGTCAGAAGAACCCATTCCCACTTGGGCACAGGGATGCATGTGTATAGGGAGGGCTGTATGTGATTATTTGTGGGTTTTTTCCTGGGTTGGTTACCCCAAGGGAAAGCTTTTTAAGAGCCCCACAATGTTATGCAGGCCCAAGAATCTTCTATTCGGGCAGGAATTATTCAAGCATATATCCAGCCCGTATAGGTGGAATCTAAGAAGTAGGTTTATTTTTTTTCATGTCTCAATCAAGTGGACAGACCATTCTTGTCCCCAGGATCATGATGTGAATGGCACTCCCTAGAGATGTACAGGGCACAACCTGCCCAACCTTTCACAGAGCACTCCTGGGTACATCCTTCCTTCATTAAAACATCCAGATTTGAATTTCATGTTGCCACACTTTACCACAAAGCTCCCCTCCCTATGGCAGCCATCCCCTTCATTTCTCAATGCTTCAGCTCCTAGACCCCCTGTTCCTTCTCTTGGACATTTCCTATATCCAAACAGATGATTCTTCCTACTTTCTGACTTCTGAGATTCTCGAGTCCATGTCTTCTAATGATAATGTTCTTCAACTTATCTCGGCCGTTTATTTATTGTGCTCATACACCAGAGCAGTGGTTTTCAAAGTTCAGCCTCACTATCACCTGGGAACTTGTTAGAACAAGAATTCTCAGACCTCACATTGACCTACTGAATCAGGAAACGTGGGGTGAGGCCCCGCGATTCCTGTTTAATAAGCTCTTCATGTGATTCTGGTACTTGCTCAAATTTGACTTCACTATGACCAAAAAATGCAACACCTTTATAATCCAATTCCAAGAAGGCCACACTCTGAACTCAATTTAACTATAGTGCTTTCACTGTAATGGCCCCTTGACCCTCCCAGGACCTCATCTCTCCCTTGAACATACCTTGAACACACTGTGTATTTCAAATTACTTATTCATATTGTTGTTATTTTAGTCATTTGGCAAAAATTAAAACAAAACAACACAAAAAAACCAACCTCAGCCCTGGTTAAGACCAAACTTCAACCCATTTCTGGTCTATAGCAGAACTAAATGTGGCTAAAGAAAATCTGGCATCACTTTAAATTCGCAGCTACTGTCTTTAGGCCATCCCTGTAGATTTCCCGACTCTCTCCACCCTCCCACCCCCTGGGTGACTATGGCAAAACTTCACACTTCTTCCTCAGTCTTCACTCTTCCCTGATGACTTTGCTTCTGATGTTACCGAGAACAGCAACAACCAGAACAGGACTTCCATCCCTTCTACTCACCCAGCAGCTTCTGCACCCTTACGCTCTGCCTTCCCTCCAGTTTCCCCAGATTCTGCGCGTTCTAGGTAAAATCAACCTCTTCCACTTGTGCACCAGATCTCATGCCCTCTTGCCTACTCAAGGATGTTGTTCTAGTAACTATCCACTCTTTTCTGCTTCACCAGCTTCTTCCTCTCTACTTGATCGTTCCATCTACAGAAAGCGTACTGTTATTCTACCCATATTAAACAACCACAGCACTCCACCGAAGCGTTTCGGTAAAGGTCACCACTGACGTTTGTTTTCCACTTCTTTAACTTGTCAGCCGTACTGGACACAACTTTTCTTCCCCACCAGCCCTTCCTTCCCCCTTGGCTCTCCCCATGTTCCTGCCCCTTGGCCAATCCCTCCTTCTCTATCTCCCTCTTCACCTCCTTGACTACTATACACTAGAATGGCTCACTTCTCAGTCTTGACTCTTATTTCCTTCTCTTTCTTCATTCACTCCCTTGGTGATGTCATCAGTCTCAAGGCTTTAAATACCCTCTATCTTATAAACTCTATTTTCTATCTGTGGCCCAGGCCACGAGCGAAGTCCATGCTGATATATTCAACTGCAGACTCACCATCTCTACTGGCCAGCAGACATCAGAAACTCAGTAGGATCAGCACTGAACTTCTCTCCTTCCTCGGCACACCAGCTCCGACCACAGTCTGCCTATCTCTGTCAAGGGTGACCACATGCTTCGAGATGCTAAGATCAAAACTTTCAAATCATCCTTGGCTTCTTTTTATTATCTCCCACATCTCACAATCACTCCATCAGTAATCCTGTTTGCTCTAGCCTTAAAATATACCTCAAATTTGACCCCTTTTTACTGATAACACAAAGCCCAACTGTATCATCTCTCACTTGGGTTACCGAGACAGTTTCTCAACATTATCACCTCACCTTTTAGTCAGTCGGTCAGAGTACACTTTTAAAAACATCTATCAGGGGCGCCTGGGTGGCGCAGTCGTTAAGCGTCTGCCTCCGGCTCAGGGCGTGATCCCTGCGTTGTGGGATCAAGCCCCACATCAGGCTCCTCTGCTGTGAGCCTGCTTCTTCCTCTCCCACTCCCCCTGCTTGTGTTCCCTCTCTCGCTGGCTGTCTCTATCTCTGTCAAATAAATAAATAAAATCTTTAAAAAAATAAAAAAATAAAAACATCTATCAGATCTCTCCTCTCCTCAGAGCTGTACAAAGTCTTCTAGCATAAAATCCGTCAAGTTGAAAATCTAGTCAAAAATCCAAAGTCCTTATAGTGATCTACAATATCCTATATAATCTGACCTGTTCCCCATTATATCACCAACTCATTGATAACTATTATCCCATTTCAATAGTGTTGCCCCAGACGTGTTTGTCTCCTTGTTCTTTGTAGTGCATGCTAGGTGTGCTCTTACCTCTGGGCCTTTGCACTTACTGGAACAGTAAGTCCTCACTTCCTCACTTACTCACATCCTCACTTACTCACATCCTCACTTCCCTCAAGTCTTTACAAAAACTTCATCTTCTCTGTGGGGCTGGCTTTACCACCCTTTTCCCAGTAGGGCTTGTTCCCCCTCCTTGCCTTATGTTTCTCCATAATCCTTATCTACTTCAAAAATGCTATGTGATTTTTAAGACTATGGCCCCCTAAAGGGGGAATGACCTGCCTTATTTGTTCTTTGATTGCTTGTTTTGTTGCTGAGTCTCAATATGTGGAAGAGGTGCTGGTACTAAGTAACAGAATAGTTACTTAGTAAATAGCTTATGAATGAATGAATGAATGAATGAATGAACCAGATCTTTAAAGGTGCTCAATAAGGCAGACATCATGCTTGCTCTAAACCAGAATGGGTCACAAAACTTCATGCTGTTGTGCATCCTGACTCATGCCTTTTCCAGAGGATTTTTAAGCAAATTAAAACCAATAATTGTTGCTCTCGCATGGGGGAAAAAATGGAAATTGTTTTCTCACCTGGGCCAGTTCTGCAATCACAGAAGATGTACAAAACAGGGCACTTTGAACTTATCAAATACAAAACATTTTTCCTTAAAGAGCACTGTAGAGGGTACCAACAGAGCAAATTAGTTAACAATTTCTCTAAGGTTCAACCCCTCATCCCCAGGGTCTTGGCATCTGAGATGACTGTCACCTACCCTCAAGATTAACATCAGCCTGCTCACCCTTATAAGACACCTTCAGCTTCCTAAACTTTAACTTCCAAAATCTAACTTCAATCATCTCTGTCGTGTCATTGCATAACCCACACCTACAAATAAGATATTTCCTAAAAAAGACAGATCATGAATCCAAGGCCATACATATATGAGAGTGACTGAGTAGAACTAGGACAAAAAGCAAGATTTCTTTCATACTCTATGTCAGACATCTGCAAACTTTTTCTGTAAAGGACCAGATAATAAGTATTTTAGGTTTTGTGAGACATATGGTATTTGCTACAACTGCTCAGCTCTGCCACTGTGAGACAAAAATGGCCACAGACAATACACAAATGAATGAGTGCAGCTGCATTCCAATAAAACTTTATTTACAAAAATCAAGTGATGGGCTAGATTGAGCAGCCAGGCTGCAGCTTGTCAACCCCTGCTTCCAGTTCATCGGTGTTTCAAGAGCTTACACTGCTTCTTGGGTACAAAAAGCCATGCACATGTCTTATAATCAGAGCAATTTGTTGATAGTTATAATGATATTGTTTCAGAGTTTACAAAATGCAAGCTGGACTCAAATTATTTATCTCACCTTCTCAAACAAAGTGCCGGAGAACATTAATGAACAGCAAATCAGAAAACAGAGAGAATTCTATTGGACAGTTTTTTTAAGGAAAATATAATGAGTACACTTATACAAATAGATATCTGTTCCTTATGTAAAATTAGCTTTTCTTTGCATTTGCAAAATGGAGTGTTCAGAAGCATGTTTACATGTCTTTCTGTAATTTTCTATAGCTAGGACTGTTGATATGTGGCAGTTAAAACACAGCATCAGGGGCGCCTGGGTGGCACAGCGGTTAAGCGTCTGCCTTCGGCTCAGGGCGTGATCCCGGCGTTATGGGATCGAGCCCCACATCAGGCTCCTCTGCTATGTGCCTGCTTCTTCCTCTCCCACTCCCCCTGCTTGTGTTCCCTCTCTCGCTGGCTGTCTCTATCTCTGTCAAATAAATAAATAAAAGCTTTAAAAAAAAAAAAACACAGCATCAAATTTGCAACCATCACAAGACAGTAGGAAGTCACAATCCTGGATAGAACAAAACAGGAAAGCTAGCCTTGGTTATCAGATGTGAAGATGTACTAAAATAGATTTGGGGAATCAGTAACACTTTTACATCCATTGGCCTTTACCTCTTTAAGTTTCACCAAAAGAAGTGGTATGAAAGGAAATATGACAAAACCAGACATCAGTCCAACACGTTGGTTTAAAAAAAAACAAACCTTTGTTTGTTAACGTTTTAATGTTGGGATGAGAATAAAAGAAATGAAACAAACTGGTAAAATAAGGAATAATAGCCATAACAAATAACAGTTACTCAGTACTTACTATGTGTCAGGCAATGTCCTAAATGTGTTGTATATATTAATTCACTAATCCTTCACCAGTTCTAAGATGCAAACACAATTTTATGGTCCAAATTTCCAGATGAAAACAACTTAAGAAAAGATGTGTTATATAATTTGCCTGACGTATCCAGCTGAGAGGTAGGACAACTGGGATTTGAACTCTCAGAATGTGATTCCATAGTGCTTGCTTTTATCTGCTTGGTTATATTGCCTCTGAATAATAATAGGTTATAGGGATTTTTTTTTTTTAGTTTGGAAAATGTTAACCCACTAATAAGCAAAATAGAAAAAGCCAGTGGAGAAAGTTGAGAGAAAACAGTAAAGCAAAATCTCAAAAAAAGGTGAGAAAGGAACTCACGTAATTTAATCTTGGAGGAGAAAAGCGCAATTTTAATTCAAGTAGAAGGAAAGACATGTTGGAACGATCAGGGAAAGTGTAGTTGCTCACATTCAAGTATAAGTGGAGAAATCATTGGCTGACTAATAGACACAGGGGTTGGAAATTTGAGAGTGTGAAAAGCACTTGAAATGTCTCCTGTGACAAATTCAACAAGTTCCCCAAAGAGCTCAATCGGAGGACGAGCTCAGAACCCAGCTGGGGCCAGGTGGCATGGATTTATAATGGACCCAAACAATTATCCTATTCTGACTCCTGAAAACAAGCCAATTATAAATCAATTATCTATTCATTAAGGCAATTGCTCTTGTGACTCATTAATCCATTTCAGCTATTATAACTCAAAAGTTACAACCCATATCCCTTCGTAAAAGATTCAATAGTTCTGACTTATCACTAATTCAGACTGGCCTTCTCCTCAGTCAGTCCAGGTCTTCAATATTTTCTCTACTTACTATATTTCATCTGTTCTAAGACATAGAATTGTTTCAGGTATTATCATCACAGAAATCAGGTTATGTCTTACCCTTGACGATAATATTGGGCGTATTTTACCCTAGGGGTACATAAAATAATGATGTATCTTACTATCTATGACATATTAGATTAGATGAACAACGTTATTTACTTTGCCTTCAATTAACCTGACCACTTCGAAGCCAAAGAAAGGCTAGACACTTAACCTCGACACTACTGGAGATTTCTATGGATCCTACCTAACTCATTTCCACATGTGCTACTTCATACTCATGTCAAACCTATGAGGTAGGTGTTTCTTATCACTTCTTTTCACAGACTAGGAATCACGGTTCCAGAGAAGTTAACTCCCCCGCACACGGTCACTAACTCAGAGAGTCGGGAACCAAATGCACATCTTGCCACCAGCTCTCCTTCTTCCCACCGTGATTATCTCTAGGCTTGTGCTCTGAATAAAAGTCCTACTATCCTACACCGTAACCAAGGTCTATCACCTACCTGTACAACTTCGGTTCTAACTGACAACTTCTCACTCATCAGTGTAGAGGAAAGGCATTTGCTATAAGAATCTTAGCCAGTATCATTCTGTATTTGTGAACAATAACTGGCAAAGAAACTGTCCTTGAAATCACTTCCTATCCTTTGAATTCTTTTAATTTCACAGGCCACAGTCATCAAAATTCCAGGGTCTTCATGCTGATAGACAGAAGCCTTCTTGTATGCAGGAAAAGAAATTCAGGAAAAAAAAAAAAAAAGCATGCACCAAACCGCTCTGCAGGATCAGGGCAATACTTTGAGCTGATGAAATAAACAAAGATAGTCAATGTCATTATGTAGCCAGTAGAAAAACAACCGACTCCAGATTAATTTGAAAACGAGCAGAAAGAGTGAAACAACATGAAATTGACACAAAAGTCTGTTACTTACAGGGAACTCAATTAAATATGTCAATTGGCCAATAGAACTGCAATAGTCAACCCTCCTTTTCAACATCACAAGATACTGTTTACCTTACATTACCCACAAAATCGGCTGCTTGCAGATGATGGTGAGCTACCCTCAGATTACCAGGCGGCCACGCCAATTTGGATGTTCATGCAAACAAAACAGTCAAACTTCTAAATTACCAGTCTGGCTGAAGGACCAGATTTATTTTGAGAGTTTGGAGACTAAAATAAATAGACTTAAAGCCTGAGGATGGGCAGGGTCTACTTGGGTTGAGGGCCAGATTGCAGCCAAAGGCAGGGAAAAAGACCAGGGGGGAATACTAGAGAGAGGACAGTAAATGAATCTCTGAATCAACTCTCACATGGAGATTTAGCCAAGTGCTATTGTAGACTCAGGCTATTAGACAGTAAATGCATTGCCAAGGGGTAGTAAATAAAACAGAGTGGCACTGAGGCAAGAATATATTTTGCCTCAAAGGACAGATTATGGTAATTTAACCAAACTAGAGTAGGAGGGAGGGTGGTTTAGTAAATAATTTGTGAGCAAAGGGCCAACAGTTTGGAAACACAGGTAAAACTCGATTATTTCTTCTTTAGTTAAAACAAAACAAATTTCAGATGAATCAGAAATCAAGATGTTAAAAAAATATGAAACCATAAGAATAATAAAAAAAAAAACTTTTATAATCTTGGAAAAAAAGAATTTCTAACAATCTCAAAAATCAAAAACAAAGTAAACATCCATAAAAAAAAAAAAAAACGACCAGCACATTTAACTCCATAAAACTGTGAAGTTCTATACTGCAATATTTCTCCAAAACCAGACCGAAGGATGAAGGACAACCTGAAAAAAACAAAAACAAAAACAAAACTATTTCAAGCCTATTCCCCTAAAAATTTTAAAAATTAAAATATCTATTTAAGTTTTAGCAAATCGATATTTTAAAAAATAGAAAGCAATAGACTTTAAGAGCCACTTCACAAAAGAAAAACAAAACAGATGACTCTGCATGAGGGATCTTATTTGGGTGATGAAATGTTCTAAAACTGATTTTATGGTGATGATTGCACAACTTGGTAAATTTACTAAAAAAGAAAAAATCACTGAATTGCACACTTGAAATGGATGAATTATATGATATGTTAAATATGTCTCAATCAAGTTATTAATAAAAGGACTAATAAACATTAAAAGAGATGTTCTTCCTCATTAATATTCAAAGAAATGTTAACAAAACATCTCCTGCAATGATCTCCCTAAAGTTCCACAACATCACATTGTCCTGGTTTTCCTCCTTCTTCTGTCTCCCTTGTTTATTCCTCTGCTTCTAGAGGCGGCCAGTCCCTATGGTTCTCTGCTGAACTTCCTTCCCATTTTACCACATTCCCTGCCTAGGAATTTGCCCTTGCAACTGGCTCTGTCCCAACAATAGCAACAATATAAAACAACATGGCAGACGTCTTCTCTAAGCTCAGGAATGGTGTATCCGGCTTTCTGCTTGGTGCCTCCACTTCGTTAAATGGTGAACATATCAACTCTGACTCACAGTTCTCTTCCTCAAGTACACCCCTTGTCCATCTGTGGTTTCTGTATCCTCTTTCTTGATTACGCCAAAACCAGAGATTCATCCTTGGTACCTTTATCCTCCTCACTTCCCTCATCCAATCCACCCCCTATTCCTGTAGGATTGTTGTGGAAAAATAAGAATCAGACTGGCGAGAGACCAAGTGACACTCGGAGAAGTAGGAGAACTCGGATTTATTTTACACCTGCGGACCCAGATGAGCTCCTGCTCCAAATTCTGGGCCCCAGGCAACGGGGTTACAGGGCTTTTATAGGGGACTGCAGGCAGTCAGGTTCCAAAGGCTATGCTGACTGCTGGTAGGTGGGTTTAAACTGGGGGAGTGGGGGCTGCTTTAGGCGGGAACAGTAGTGCAGGGAGCCTATGGTGGGAAGCCTGTTTACAGAAACAGAAACGCCGGTTATCTCTTGCTCCCAGGAGGGCTTCTGGTTATCTCTAGCTTATTGTTAGTAACTTTCCATCTTCTGGGGCCTCCTGGCCTGGGCCTGCTCTGGTCAATTTTCCTCTTCAGGATCTGTATCAAAAATATCTCTTGACTCCATGCATTCCTTTGAGATCCTTATATAGTTTCCCTAGAGTTCAAACTATTCATCATCTCCCACTGAACAATTCCAAGAACACCTAACTGGTTTCCCATTCCTTCTCTTTCCCATCTTTAATCCATTCTCCCCAAACTACCAGCCTCATTTTTTTAAATGCAAATAAGCTTTTTGTGCTGGACACCAAGATGCATCCCTCAGATTCTGCTTCAATGAGAGACTTGGCATCCAGAAAGTAAGACTGATGTCAATCCCTTTGGGGTGGCCATCTTTGCAAGGTTGCAGAGAACTGCCTTGTCCCAGGTCACACCCCATGCTGGGGAAGCCCATATCCAATAATGATTCAGCGTGGAAAAGCATAAATGCCCCAACGTCTCGGCATCACTGGGACCACTATGGAGGACCACTACTCCCTTTAAACAGGCTGTGGTTAGACCCAAGCCCCTAGTCACCCTCTCTCTCTGCCCAATTCTTCTTTTACCCTTTCTCCCGCAGATGCTAATCCCAAGAGCACTCCCTAGTAAACATCCTTTCCACTCAATTCTGCCTCAGTTTGCATCCTTGGAAAGCAATCTGCAGCTGTCTTTTGCTTCCCTGCTTGAAACCCCACAATGATATTTTGAGGTTTTCCTGATCTAGACAGATTTCTCTCTTGCCACTCTCCTTCTCCAATCCTGCTGAGTCTCTGTCTTCAAATGACCAAACTCCTACAGGAATTTTGCAAACTCCTCAGGATTTGTGGACTGGAGGATCCAAAATAAAGTTTCATCATGTTCATGGTATCCAAACCACTATAGACTGTGGACTGCAGATTATTCATGGATAACACATTTCATCACTCTATAAGCTTCTTATAGGAATGGCTCTGTCTTAGAAAAACCTAACATTCTCTATAGCACCCAGCACAGAGCTTTACTCACAGCAGAAGCCCAATAAATAAAATGTGTATGAAATTGAGTTATGTGTCCTGGCAACAAATTCTAAATCGCAGGACCAAGTCACTATCAATGAGGGAATCCTCAAACAGCTTTCCACTACAGCTAACGCCCAACTCTAATGGAGAAAGGGGATGGAGAGACAGGAGACAATTATACATAAAATGTATAACTGTCTTATAAAGTTGGGATCAGAAAGTCTTTCAAGGCAAACCAAAGCACAACCCCAGCAATGACTCATACACAAGGTATTTAAAGAAATAGCAAGAAGTATACTGGGCTATCTTTTCTCCACTCCTGATTATCACATCTCAGAACTCCCTTTCAGGAAAAGTTTCTTCTTGATTAATTTGTGCTTGATTAATTCTATCCCATTAAGCCTTTCCTCCTTCCTCATTGAGTCTTGTGCAAGTAGAGCCAAAGCAAAGTTTTACTTTATTCTTCCTCTGCATAGGACATCTCTTCTCACCAATTCCGAGACCCTTTATTTAATGACATTTTCCTTTCCATTCAGGATCCCTGTCAACAAATTCCTATCATTTTGGCTTATATATAAGTGCCCACAGCTAAATGAGATGAAGCATACATTCTTAAAGCTAACAACTGTGGCCCCTTTAAAAAGAATGTCCTTCTTAGAAGGCATTAGAAAAGTAAGTATAGTTGACTCTTGGGCAACATGGGGGTTAGGAGCACCGACCCTCGACATTGTCAAAAATCCACATATAACAAGCTATACCAATAACAAGTAGCTGATTAACACATATAACACATATGTTATATGTATTATGTACTGTATTCTTAAAGTAAGCTAAAGAAAACGTTATTAAGAAAACCTTGAGAAAAATTCATTTACCGTACTATACTGTATTTATCAGAAAAAAAAATGTATATAAATGGACCTGCATGGTTCAAACCCGTATTGTTTAAGGGTCAACTGTGTAATGATTTGAATAACTGCAAAGGTCCAGAAACATAATCCATATGCATTCGAAAGATCTCCAGTAGAGGACAACCATGACATAACTGGCAGGATAACGTCTCCTTAATCATGAATGACATATTTGTTTGGGGTTTTGAATTTGATAGATAAACAGATGGCTTATATTTTAAAAATCATTATAAAACAGCTCTTTAAAGGCACGAGGAACCTGGACAAACAACAGGTAATAGAAGTTGGTGGAAGAAAAAGAATGACAAATCACCCCTAAACAAGCCAGAAACTTAATTATCACCTTTACTGAAATCCAAACACCCGGGTTCTTGTTTCAAGGAGACCTACTCACAGAATATTTTCATGACTAACCTTATGTTTGCAACTAAAGATTAAAAACTAAATATTATTTGACAAGTTTTTATATGACGACATACAGAGTGGCTGGAGCCTGGCTGTTGACTCAGACATTTCTGCCAACCTCCTTTGCCTGCCAAAATATAGCTTCAATAAGCACACATAAATTTTATTTTTAATAAATAACCACAAAACGGTTTCATAAACAGACTAAACTGTGGATAATTGTAGCTTACAATGAATATGTGTTACAGTTTCAGTAAATAGAAGTTACACAGTCTGAAACTGGCACACCCTATCTCCATCTTATGGATTGATGGCAAACCAGCTCATGTTGGAACAGCCCCGGGATTTTTCTTGGTAAGAGGCCTACATCCTAACTACTTAGGCTCCTGCCTTCTTGCAGTAGGCCTCCTGTTTGTCTCTGCAGACATTCGGTTTTAGAGTCCTGAGAATTTAAAAGGATAGCTGAGGTCTCCACTTGGTGTCCCAAAAGGGTCTTTGTGGTAAGAAAAGTTCTTTATGCCCTGAACCAACATGTAGACACCTAGGATGGTTAAAATGAATAAATAAAGGGCATTTGGGGGAAATAAATACTGATGTGATGAGAAGGAACCAGTGAGAATAAACTGTTCTTTCTAACTAACTTTTCTTGGAATTTACGTGTTCCTTCTAGTCAAAGGATCTTTTTGGAAGAATGCTTTGACTTTCCCTCTGCTGGCAGCTTTTTTTTTTCTTTCTTTCTTTTTCTTTCTTTCTTTCCTTCTTTGTAAGTCAATCAACTGATTCTTTAAGAAAAAAAGTAGCTTATTGAAAGCATAATTAATTCTACTTTTTCTCCTTTAGAAATCAGCTTTATTTTTAAGCTTCCTTGACCACACGGGTACTTTGATGAACTTCCTGTCTACTCTTGGGAAAGAGTTCCACATTCCTGACACTTCCAGCTCTGAGTCTCCAAATTCACCTTCACTTCACATTGACCCTAGGAAACATTTGGTTGGGGGGGGGGTGGGTATTTGTTTGTTTGTTTTTTAACAGTTTGAGCTTCCTTTTGAAGATGAGGAAGGAAGTTTATCTCTAGTAAAAACAGGCCTTTTGTGGAGAAAAGAAGTGATGATTGATCAAAGGGTATTCAGGATTCCAGGCATGCCAAGATGTTGCTAGGTTAAATGGTAGAGATGACCCAAAGACCCTGACTGTTGAAAAGAAATAAAATAACTCTGGCAACACGTTGCACATTCCTATTTGTACTGGATAATCTTACGTGTTTTACATTCTACCTTTCACTCAGCTCACCGCAGAACTTGTGCAGCCACAATTTACAGAGAACCTCCTTCCTGGATGTCTGACATGGGTACCAAGGAAGGACAGGGCAGAGGGAGCAGACAGCACACAGAGTAAGATGGTGGCATTGACACCAGGAAGTGCCCAGCCTGGGAACACGGAACACAGCAGAGCTATGGATTAAGTGCCATATGAGCTCAGGGAGAGAATGACTCACGCTGCCTGAGGTTGATCTCCATCAGGAGGAATGCCTTGTGGTGTTCGGTGACCTATGAAGCATTGGCAGCCCGCAGCGCCGCCTCACAATTCCGTTATGCTCTTCGGCACTGCCAAGGTTAGATTTCTGGTCTTAACCTCAGCCCTCCTCCTGTCTGCATCCTTTAAAACCCTACACAACCCCCAGGGACATTTCTCTAAGCAAAAGCTCACTTGATTTCAGTGAGCCAGATTTCTCTTCCTCACTCCAAATAGATGGAAATGGCCCTCTCTATTTCTTGGTAGGCAGACATGTGTAGAAAGTTACGGAGGATACTGAGACGCAGGGTCCCCTTTCCTTCAGAAAGCTTATGTGCTGGTGGGAGACTTAAACGTGGAAACATTTAATTAGAAAAGTATGCAGTAACAGAGGTGCAAATAAAATGTGGCAAGTTTCAGTTTGATGGGATCACAGAAGTTTCCACAATGGTTCTGGCAGGTAAACAGAACCAAAAGGTAAAGACACCTTTCCTGGAACTCTAAGGAAGTATGCAAGCAAAGGACTCAAGACTCATGGGGAGCTGGCTAAGAGTGTCACCAGTACATCATCTACAGAGAGGAATTGAATAAAGGGCTGCTGATTGGGGCCAGGTTGGATCGAAGCCAAGAAGAATAATAAAAAGTCACTCTGTGGATAATGGGGAGCATATGAAGTCTTCTTAGGACAAAAACAATGACTTACACTGACCTCTGATTTAGAATAGTAACTCTGAAGCAGTGAGAAACACAGACTGGAGAAACTCAAGCCAGAAGCTAAAATGGATCCATGTCAATGACCCAGTTACAGGGGAGATGGAAGATTGTAAGAAAGCAGGCCCGGAGAGGCTGAAATCAATGTTTTCCCGGTATAGACTAGGCTTCACTGTCACATCTCAACTTCCTCCACCCTTCCTTTTCAATAATTAAACAAGTGACCAAAGAAATCAGATGTTAATTGAATAAAATGTTCTCTATCAAGAACAATGCAGTCCAATAGAAACTTCTGCAGTAATGGATATGGATCACTTGAAATGTGGCCACTGTGACTCAGTAATTGGATTTTTAAATTGTATTTAATATTAATTAATTTGAATTTACAGAACCCCATGTGGCTAAATGCCACCATATTGAGCAGTGCAGCTTTACAGAATAAAATTAAACTGAGTCAAGACACTCAAAACATTTCTGAAAAATTTACATTATTTTTCTACCAATTATCAGACTACAATGGCTTTGCTGGATTTTAAAGATGATCTCTATCGACCTCTCAAAAGCCCCTCATTAATAAATAAGATGCTGTGCTTCTGTTTAGCTCAAGCCTAACAAAATTTCAAAAACATTTTCACTTCCAAAAGGAATTCCTTTGAGTTATTCAGAAGTATTATCTAATCTCCAGATCTGTTTTGATAGCCTATCAGTGGTGGATAATACTATGGAAGTCAGGAAAAGGTTGGCTAATTCCTTCCGACTTCACAGAGAGAAGGATTTGTCTCCTGACTATACATTTTCCACTAAAAGTTGCCCAGTGAGTCATTGCCCCATCGTAACTGAAGCAGAGCCCAATGACCATGCTGTGTAGTTAAATGTTTTTGTAAGTTGATTTGTGGTCTTCACTTTCTGGATCATAGAAATGATTTTGTTCAATATTTTTTCCTCTGTGGGTTTGGAGTCAAGAATTATGATCAGTTCCTAAGACTTTCACTTTGAGTTTTCCGTGCAGTTATTTCAAGAACATCCATTTGCAATTTTCTTGGAAACTGATTCCTTGTTACATGAATTTAGAGGCACTGTATGTCGTGGCTACCAGTCAGCTATCAGGACACATGACCATTTTAATCACTCTTTAGGACCTCTTATGGGACACTGTAGCAGACTGAGTAAAATTAGAATTAGATAACTTTTCACTTGCTAATAATCTCTGTGATAAAATATAAGAGAGAAGCATTGGGAAAAAATAGTAATAGGAAGATTTTGGAGCATTTTATTTATACATTGGTGTCTCCAGGGGACCAAGGGTTTAGAAGGTAGCTATAATAATGTGAATCTCTGGTAACCTTTAAAAACAGGACAGATTGCCTTGAAATGATAATGAAAGAAATAGTTATGCCTAAAGCCACAAAGATGGGTGTTTTTTAAACTGTAGGTCACTACCAACAAGGTCAGGAAATCAATTTAGTAGATGAGAACCAAATTTAAAAATGAATGGAATGGAATGGAATGGAATGGAATGGAATGGAATGGAATGGAATGGAATGGAATGGAATGGAATAGAAGAATAGAATAGAATAGAATAGAATAGAATGGAAAATATCAATGTATATCACACATACTGAGGGAGGGAAATGCTGTTGTCATTACAACTCTGTCAATTGTGTTTATGTAAGTATGTTCTGAGTTGTGATGAAAATGAGTATTTTTTTACCAAGTATTACTGTACGGAGAGCTTGAAAGCCACTCATTACAGATGATAGGATTTGGTTTCCTGGCTGGATATATTGTTCCATGTGACTAAGCATCTAGTCTATGCCTGATAATGGATTCGGTTATGAAAGCCCAATACATGGTTACTTCCCTCAAATATCTTACCCTTTAATGTACACACACAAAACATTATAATAAAATGAATACTACAATGGATGGATGAAGAGGCATCTTGGGCACATGGCAAAGGGAACCTCTACTCCTGCATAGGACGGAAAGCAGACAAATCATAAGAAAGTCTTCCCAGAGTGGCATTTGATTTGTCCTTGAAAAATAGGTGACTTGAAAAAACACAGAGAAGGGCATTCCAAGAAGGCAGACAGTCTTACATAAAGGTTAGGGTGGAACTTGAATTTCACTGCGCAGCTCGGTCATTTAAAAGCCTTCAAACCCAGAGGCATAGTGAAAGTTGAGATATTTTACTTTGGTTGCTTTTGACTTGTTTGTAATATGACAGTGTTTGATTTGTATCTTAAAATTATCACTTAAGAGCAAAGTTTATCAGAAGGAAAAGTTCCTCTCAAATGGGTCAGATGTTATACTTCCTAGCAAAGAAAACAGAAGTGATTTGCTTAATAACCAGATTTAGAAATTCGTATGTAGCTCAAATTTCTTTCTTTTGTTTGAACAAAACAGATATTTATTAGAAAATAGAATAGTACATAATCAGAAAATCAAGAAAATTAGGGCATGCTTTTGCATAGTTATAACTCTTATAGGATATACATCATTTAACTTAATTTCACACTTATAAAATTTACATTATATTGGGTATTGGGTAGAAATTGAGGTCCAGAACCAGGCATGTGTGTCATGAACAATCACAAAAGCCTTTTGGAGCCAATTTAGACAGCATGTGTGTGCTTTATAAGCATGAAATTATAGAGAATTGAAGGCAGTACTTCAAAATAAAACTTTTCATTAAGTTTTTTCCTTGGTATCATTTACATTTGAGTGTGAATATATTTGGTATTTATTTCAAATTTATTTCCTTTTCTTTTCTTTTTTTCTGTAATATCTTACAGAGAGTTTTTCAAATAGCATTTTGATTCACAGGCACTAAATGATGCAGCAGAATCTAGCAGAACTTTCCATGTTAATCAGGACAATTGCTAAAAGAGATAATAAATTGTATCAGACTAGGTAAATCATCTTAGTCATGCTAAATGTAGTGTATAGCGGCGTGTATTTTTCTTAAGATAGAAAAAAAAAACCTTTCAATTACTTTTCAAATAATCTCAAAAAATGAACCTTGTATTTTTAAAATTTTTAACATTGCATATTCATTATTTTATTATGTACATCATAATTACACTCTACATTTATATTTAGTATGAGACATAAATTTGGATTGAATTTTTTCCAGCTGATAAATGTAGGCTATTTCCGTGGGTTGCAAAATCTTTAGCTCTTAAAATCACTTTCTTCTCAAATCATTATAGCATTTTAATGAAAATTATTCTGCATTAAAATGAATAGGAAAAACAAACCATTATTTTGGATCAGTATCATGATGATGATGGACACAGTTACTATTTCTGTTGTTGTTGGAGTATAGTTGACATACAATGTAATATTAGCTTCAGGTGTACAACATAGTGATTAGACAACTTTGTAGGTTATGCTATGCTTACCACAAGTGTAGCTCCCATCTGTCACCATACGATACTATCATAGAACCATTGCCTATATGCCCGATCCTGTATCTTTTATTCCTGTGACTTATTGATTGCATAACTGGAACTCTGTATCTCCCACTCCCCTTCACGCATTTTGCCCATTGTCCACCCCTCTGGCAACCATCCATATTTACGGGTCTGTTTCTGCTTTGTTTGTTTGTTCGTTTGTTTCATGGTTTAGATTCCACATATAAGTGAAATCATATGGTATTTGTCTTTTGATGTCTCACTTGTTTCACTTAGCAAAACACCTTCTAGGTCCAACTATATATATATATATATATATATATATATCCACAAATGGCAAGATCTCATTCTTTTTATGGTTCAGTAATATTCCAGTGTGTGTGTGTGCGTGCGCACGTGTGCACATGTGTGTGTTTATACCACATCTTCTTTATCCACTCATCTGTCAATGGACTCCTGGGTTGCTTCCATTGCTTGGCTATTGTAAATAATGCTGCAATATATATCTTTTCAAATTAGTGTTTTCATTTTCTTCAGGTAAATACCCAGTGGTGGAATTACTGAATCATATGGTATTCCTATTTTTTTTAAGTTTTTTAGGAACTTCTATACTGTTTTCCACAGTGGCTGCATCAGTTTACATTCCCACCAACAGTGCACAAGGGTTCCTTTTTCTCCACATCCTCACTATCACTTGTTATTTCTTATCTTGTTGATGAACCTTGTATGCTGGATCTTGTAATTTCCATGGGAATTGCCATTGTAAAGACTTTAACATGGTCTTGCACTTATAATTTCATCTACAAAAATGACTTTTCTATAAAGAGTTTGATTTGAAATGAGAAAATAAACAATAACATTTCCAAGCCTTATCATACACTGTTTTAAAAAACAAAAATTAAACCTCCCTGCTCAGATACCTATTAAATTTTTCAGGTCTTGGAAGGGAGAGGCACAGTAATTATAACTGCAGTCTCTACCTAAGACTTAAAAGTCAAACAAACCCAAAAGAATCATAACATTTTAAAGCAGTTCCTAAGGGTTTTCCGGAATAGGAAAAGTGATTATGAGTTGGCTTGTGTTTGGGTTTGGTTTACATCCTGCAAGAATGAATATCAGACTTAATATATATATATATATATTTATATATATATTATATATATATTATATATATAAATATATATATATATATTGTGTGTGTGTGTGTGTGTGTGTGTGTGTGTGTGTGTGTGTGTGAGTGAGTGGAAGCTGCTGCTTCTTTCTCCAACTGCCTGAATGCTGTAATGTCAGATCTTTCAAATTCTTCTCTACCTTGGAGGAATCAGATATTTCCTGGAGCACCAAGATGGGTGCCTTTCATTTCAGCAAGATTTCAATTGTCTACCTGTTTACACAGAAGAGGCTCTGTAATTTAATCCCCACCACCAACGACAATCATTATGATTAAATCGGGCACTGGTTTAACAAGGTACACCTAATAAGCACTTGTCCTCATCAAATCTTGCACAAACAACATTCTTTCATTGTGCAGCATGTAAAATAACTCCACTTTTATGTCCTGTTGCCGCCTCTGACACCAGGCTCAACGTGCTATCTCTTGACCGACTTTTCACTGGAAAGCAGAAGAGACACCACTCAACCAAAGAGCCCATGACCTCAGTTAGTGTAGCCTATATGAAAGCAGGAAAGGAGACATATTTTCCACTGTTTGCACTCACTGTGGGTTTTTGGTGTACCACATGCCTGAGGACATGTCTTTCAAAGCACATGGCAAACAGAATGTGCCTCAGAGAACACAACTTTTTCCAAACTCAGTTGGTTTTCCCAATTTTTAAATTTACTCTCCCTCACACTCTTTATTCAAATAGACACATGCACACAATTTGAAGAAATCAAAGGAAAACAAGAAAGGAAGACAAAGTTTTAAAAAGAAAAAGAAAAATACATGTTAAAAAGGTATACAACCCAGAATAAAAAAGAAAACTAGAGGAAAGGAAAACAAAATATTTTCAGCTCTGTAAAAAGGAAAATATTTCAAAAGAGCAAAAGAACACCCAACAGAATTGCAGTTTGTCTGTGGATTTATGAACTATCATTTCCTTTGGAGACCAGAGATGGAACATGTGGGTCAACTTCTCCTATCTCTGTCCAGTGTCTTGGATGTTTCTGTGTTTTTGTCACCATATCTCACATTTTCCTTCCTTCTTTCTTCTTCCTTTTCTCCCCCACTTCCTTCCCTCCCCTTCTCCCCCTTCTCCTCCTCCTCCTCTTCCTTCTCTTCCCCTTCTTCTTCTTCTTCTTCTTCTTCTTCTTCTTCTTCTTCTTCTTTTTCTTCTTCTTCTTCTTCCTTCTCCTTCTTCTTCACCCCCTCAGAAAAGGAATAGAAGGTGAGCTTCCATAAATGACAATTACACTCCTGGGAATGTGGAAGAATAATGTCAAGAATTCTAAGCCATCAAACAGCATTCATCCTAGGCAGAGCTGTTGTTAAGGAGGTAAAGTGAGTGAGCCTGGACACCAGAATCATGGACCTAGAAATCATTGAAATGTATATTTCCCAGGTGGGGACAACTCACGGTCAAAGAACAAACTGATAGAGTCACAAAAGCACAATAAGGACTTCTAGTTTGTTGCTTACTTTGGAGAACTTGTTTTGATACATTCCTTCCATCCATGTCAGGCTTTGAGACAAAAGAAACAGCCCTCTTCCAGAGTCCTTTCAAGTCTGCCTTCCACAGCAAATCTCACAGCTGCACCCACCCTAGATCATACTATGCATGCAAGCAGTAGCTCACATATAACTACATTTCTCCCCAAGAGATATTTTGCTGTCATTTCTAGAATTGAAAAGAATTATGTATAAAGATATGACAAAGATCTCCAAAATGCATATGTATATTAGAAATATATATATACATATGTGTGTATAGAAAGAGAGAGATAAAGAGATGATAGATAGAGGATAGATAGATAGATAGATAGATAGATAGATAGATAGATAGATAAATGGATAGATAGATGATAGATAGATAGATAGATAGATAGATAGATAGATAGATAGATAGATATAGATAGATAGACAGATGATAGATAACAGGTAGGTAGATATAGGTAGATGATCGATGATAGAACTTTTAAAAACATTTTTTAAATATTCATTTATCTGAAAGAGAGAGAGAGAGAGAGAACAAGAGCAAGAACAAAAGTTGGAGAGAGAATCTCAAGTGGACTCCATGCTGATTGCCTAGCCCCATGCAAGGCTCGATCTCAAGACCCTGAGATCACAACTTGAGCTGAAGCCAAGACTCAGCTGCTTAACTGACTACACCACCCAGGAGCCACCATAGATAGATCTTCTTAACTTGTTTCCCCATCTTGCCTGTAATTGTTTTCGTGTGCATATATCTTTTCACATAAAGGTAATATTTATCCCTTTCATTTAAAAAGTTATACATAATACATTTCCTGAGGATTACTGTGAATTTTCAATAATTAAATCATGATCCATCTTTTGGCCTGGACCTCTAGGACCACATCTAGGTAGTCACTCATCTAAGAGAAGCAAATACATCCCAACTGCATTTGCATGTGGTCGCCAACTTCCAGAGATTATGTGCACTGACATGAAATCTGTTATCTCTTCCTCAAATCCCAACAGTCCCTCCTCTGGGCTAGTTATCAGAATAGCTGTCCTTCAAAGATGATGTTGATGCTGATGTTAATAAGGTGTTGATGATGACAGTGATGATGGTAAAGACGATAGCCAACAACGATTGAGAGTTACTGTTTGCAGGCATTAACCTCAGCATTCCTCACAGATTGTCTTGTCCAATCTTTCCAACCCTATAAAGTAAGACTCATCCCCATTTAACAAGTGAGAAAACTGGTGTGCAAAAGTATTAGACAAATATCCTACTCAAGGCCACACACTAGTAAGTGACAGAAAATGAGCTTGAAACCAGAGAATCCAATTCCAGAATTTGGGCCATTACTCTCTCCTGCCTCCCATGATGTCCTTGCAGGTCCTGAGCCACTGAGAGTCTGGGCCCACCTACAAGATGGTCAGGCCAGGCACAGTGAGGGTGGGTGTACAAGTGCCTAAGTGTGCATATGTGTTCAGCTGACTACATTTGGGCAAATTTAGAGCCAATTGCTACACAATTGATTGGGCTATGAAATGATCCAAAAATATAAGGGGCCAAAACAAGCAAACTGTTTCACAGTCTGGCTATTCCTTTCATACAGACAAAGCCAGAATCTCTGTGAGCAAGGCCAGTCTATGGCAATGTGGAGAACCCAGGCACCTCCCTGAATATTCTTCACCACCCTCCCCACTGATAGATCCACAGTACACATTATCACAGGTACCCATTTGTGTTCTGATACTCCATCTGAGACCTGAAATAAAATATAAGTACAGTATACAAACCCATGACTACACAAGGAACTGAGGATAAAGGCAGAAATATTTTTATATTAAAGAGTTCGAGAAAGATCCGAAGTTCACAGTACCCCATCTCTCTCTGCTGCTGCCATACACACATACGCGCTCACACACACACACACACACACACACACACACACACACGCGCGCGCATACTCTACAATGAGCAACCCAAATGGCAGGCAAAAACAGAGAGCAGTAGGCAAAATTAGAGTGAAATGCTTCAAATGAACAATAAAAATGAGAAGGGAAAATCTTCATTTATTTTATTATATAATCCTTCATTCATTAAATATTCCAGAGTATCAAGCTTTATGGATATAAGTTAAGGAGCTGCCGGTCTAGGGCAAGAGATAGACACACAAACAAATGACATCGCAGAGAACATTTACCATTGTTTAAAGTCAGCCATTTTGTGAATGGCCATGTGTATCTACATGCATATAATTTTTTGAATGGTCTTGAAACGAAGCCTATCTCATAACAGGGATTAGCTGTTGTTTTGGGGTTCTGCCTATGTCTCCTTCTCTTAGTGGGTGGCCAACCATTAAATATGGCTAATTTCAAGTATCAGTGAATCTTGGCTCCACATTTAATTTCTTTACCTAATTTTTTGGCTCACATCCTGAATTTCAGACCTCCATAACCTGTCTCCACACAGGCTTCCCGGTAACTTCAATTAATGGATCCTGGTGTGTGATGAGAGGATTGTGTTATAATATGTATAAGACCTGCCTTTTCTCAAAAGGATCTTAAAATTGTTTCTGGTGATAAGGCAGGTATACATACAGCTTTATTACAGAGTGATGCAAATTACTATGAGTGGTCAAGAAGTAAACAGGTTATATTTAGTTGAAAGAATTCAGAAAAATCGTTTTTCTTTTCATTTAATTTAAAATCTTTAAGACAACAGTGTTTAAAAAAGCGAGGGCTGAAGATCAAAGTCATTAGAGTTCACAAGTGTTTAAGAAGATAATACTCAGTGTCCCTCCTGTCTGAAGATTTCAACATCTGCTTGTGTTTAATAACTTCAAGTAGCTGAGGGACTTAACCAGAACCTTTGGTGGCTATGGGTTTGTCATCAGTAACACCCATGTTCGTGAAGCTCATGGGGAAGAGCTTTAGTGTCAGGTAGGTTTTAATTCAGGCTCAAATAAAGCTCTAGAATCAAAATTTCTCTATCTCCTGACTCTGCCTCCTGCTGTGTTGAGGACTTCTGACACCTGTAGGCTCATAGTCCCCCATGTTCAATCCAGCACAGAAGAGAAGATGCTTCTTCCTGGAAACTCCTGAACATCCCCTGGATTCACTCCTTTCCATCTTTGAAACCATCACTATAGTTAAGGGCTGTTCGTGCCCTGAATGAACAAGCTTGGGTCACAGACTGCACTCCTGGCATCAGATATGACAGCTTACCTGAATCAAATGGACAGGGAGTGGAAAAGAATGGTCGGCAAAGAGAAGGGTGTTTGAAAGATCCTCATTCAGAATATTCATTCTTCTGAATGAATGTTCATGAATCTTACATTCCATTCATACATGAAGCAGCATCAATGAGGAATATAGGAAAATAAAAATATCATTGTGGTTTTTGAACTAAAGCTTCTGTATAAATATTTTATTCTTAAACCTATGTTTGTCTTTTAATGAGTGGTTCTGCAGTCTCTCGAATCCCTGCTCTTCTCTGATGCAAACTCTGGATCTGGAATCCCTCCTCTTGAGCTCAAGTGTGCCATCTGCTCTCGTTCACAGGCCTCCCTTCCATTGACGTGGGAGGGCTTCTGAAGGGAAAATAAGTGCTGACTCTTCAATCAAACATGTGTTGAAAATAGAGAGAAATGGCATCTCTTAAGCTTATCTACACATTGAAACGAAACAGGAAAACACACGCAAAAGCGGGAAGGAACCAGACTATACCCTGGTTGGCTTGTCCATCAGTGCTGCTCTGTTCTCAAGACTTTCTACTCAATTGTGGAAAATGCATAATAGCTCTGAGAGCACTGCTTAGTGCCAGGGTGGGGAGAAGGAGGAAAGATCGTAAACTACCTATGAATGTTTCATCCCACAGCAGATCATGCTTTTAGCTAGTGTGATAGTAAACCATGACCAACACTCTGCAACCACAACTATTAGACCCATTCAAACAGCCACGGAAACATACACACTTCTCACCATCTGCCTTTTCAGATAATTATCACTATACATTTAGAACAAGTTTGTTTGTATAAACTTTTTAATTTTAGGTTGCTTCAAATTCTCTTTGGAATTAGGTGGAGTTGTATATGAACTATAGCTCATTGTTAGGAAAATATCAGGTCCTTAATAAATGTCTTATTGGTTGAATTCATAATAGTGGCTAATGGAGTACATGTTGCCCCACTTGAGTGGGACACATCATAATTTTAACAAGGCCCTGTAGGAGTCCTGGAGACAACGCCATGACTCAAAGAAATGACTAATATTAGGAATTCCAGACATCATGGTAGATGCCAAAGGGAGAATTGTCTTAGCTTGTGTTTTACTTGGGGACTTTCTGATTTCCCTATTTATTTTGCCAACAAGTAGAGTAGGTTTCATCCACATTAACTCTACTGATACTAAAGTCATAAACTCAGACAGAAGTTTTGTTAAATCCACCAGCCTCATCCAAATTAGATTGATTTTCTAAATACAATTAGTTTTCTGGCAAAACTATTTCACTCATAAAAAATGATATGTAAGAACTCATATGTGATTCAGAAGTTTTAAAAGAATCTTAGAACATGCCTGAGGAAATTATGCATTTATATGATGACAGCTCTGACATATTCAAATATAAATGTTCAGCACCCCACATTGTACAGTTCTGGGGGGAGAGGAGTTGCCATACATGTACTTCATGTGAATGGTGGTTTCTCAAGGTGTACAATGAAATGATCCAATATATATTTCATTCTCTTAAAATGCAGTGTGTGTGTGTGTACATACACACATATCTATATATATATACATTACCTTACCTTCACATTTCTGTAAAAAAAAGACATTGTCCAATTGATAGGATTCTTTCTTTGTTGCGGGACTATACTCACTCTATATGTGTGTATATATATCTCTCTCAAATTAGCTTTAATCTTTCAGAAATTTTTCCTCTACTCAACATACAGTATATTCGTTTGGAATTTCCCAATGCATTTGTAACATGGAAGCTAACCCAAGCCATTCATATGCCCCTACTGTCATTCTAATTTTGATAAGCTGTAAATTATGACTCAACTTTCCAGGCGTGTATGCCTTATCCATAATTTTACGTAACCTATTGGTTTCTTTCTTCCTATAATATATATAATACTAAGACGTGTATATGAATGCATGTGTGGGTGTGCATGTGTGTGACAGAGAGACAGAGTCAGAGACACAGAGAGACTCAAAACCATGGCAGTCGTGAAGAAAATTTGCTATAAATCTAGAGAACAGGTGCCTAACCATATCAGGAACTAATTATGTGAGCCTATACAAGTCACTTCCACTTCTGAGTCGTACTGTAGTTTTTAAGTTGCATATTTAATTTAAAGAGGGTGAAAATTTATTAGTTGGTGATGGTCTACTTAATAGATTTAGAAATACCCAGAATCTGTCCTCAGGGGGTTCAACAGCAAAGACAAGCTGAATATGGCTGTCAGGACATACAAAAGGTCTCAAGCTTGAAAGCAAATTGGGAATTCTGACAGATGGTGTAATATTTTCTCTTAGCTGAAGTTAAGATGAATTAATTGTAATAAAACTACCCAATTCTAAAAACGAAAACCAGGCTGGACTATAACTGGAATGACACTTAACTAATCTATCCAAATTGGATTTCAACCAAGTTTCCAGGGTAGAAAAGACTTATGACTGGTCACTAGTTTCCAGTACAAGTTTCAGTTTTCAAAATATTTCCTTTAAAAGAAAAAAAAGAAAAGGGCAGAATACCAATTTTGAACTTTAAAGAATAAAACCTTGCCGCATATATTCCTGGAATCCTGCTTATTGCTGTCTCACTTTTTCCCCTTACCTTCACATTTCTGTAAAAAAGAGACATTGTCCAATTGATAGGATTCTTTCTTTGTTGCGGGACTATACTCATTTAACATCCTGGAGAAATGAAGAGTGAGTATCTATAACAATATAGCCTTTCACTTACTTAACCCTTACCACTAAAGAAATCCATTTATTCTTCCTTTATTTCCTATTCTATAGATTTTTCTATAAAATGTATATTCACCCTCTCTGCTGATTTATATCTATGGGAAATCAATGTCTTTCTTAATGTTCTAGAGACGTAAAGAAATAACCCATTCTCAGTAGCAACAAGATTATATTCATAGAGATAATTTGCCTGTGAAATATTACCCAGCAGTCTTTTGACCTGTTACCTTTACTCTGCTCTGTGGTGCATTTTGTCTTTTCTGAATAGATAGTGTTTGTAAATAAAATATTTCTACTACTAAACCAGATAAGGAAGCAGTCTGGCCACTTGCTAGGACAGTGACAACTAGAGACATTGTACACATCTGTGTCAAATTCAACTCCTTCCTATTGCTCTGAAAAATTATTTTGGAGTTGAGCAAGTTGATGTAACACCAAGTCAACCAGGAGCCTTCTTACTGTTCTTAAGACCTCAAAGGTCATTACATGGGGGACATGGAGCCTCGAAGGATCCACCTCAAATAACCTTGCTATGTGAGGAAAAACATTGACACCCAGAGCTGTGAAGGGACATATCCAGACATATCCAGCATCCCACAGATACCAGGATCTGAACAATCACCCATCCCCTAAATCCCAGGCCAGTCTATGTGGTTCTAAGTCTGATTGAATTAAGTCTCAGTGTTCTCGGTCCTCAAATTATCCAGTAACATGTTGACATGTAAATAATTTCATAATGCATGTGTTTCTCATGTGCTATGCATATGGGATAAAATTCCATTTCGAGGATGGTCTGGCCAAACATCAATTACTTGCCAAGAAAAAGAGAGGAGTTTTTCCCTCTGCCCCGGGAAGATCATCTCTTGCAAATGTACCCACAGGGCAGGAATTCCCATTACACGGAACAGGCAGGACCATTCCTCTAGCTCTACAAAGTGCATTTTACTCCAGAAGATTTTCTCTGTAGAACCATGTTGGAAAGGAGGCGGTACACTCCGTATGACTTTTCTATGGGGAGGGCAGGGAAAACTTCAGAGGTGCTGGCTCCAAGAATGAGCTCGCCTAAAGGCTATTTTGAGGCCCTTCCATTCCTGTGAACCAGATAGTCTTGCTGCACACGTTCCTGCCACAGCTCTTCTGCTCTTTCGCCACCCCATCCACTGTCCCAAAAAAGAAGACACACAGGAAGCACTCCTGCTTCTTTCCCCACCACACATTCTCTCATCCCAAATGAGGAGAAAGATAGTGAGAGCCTCTCTTGGGGGGTCAGGCAGGAGTTAATGGGCAATACTTCTTGCTCACAGATCTCACTCTGGAAACAACCTGTCCCTAAAGCAAGTAATTTTTTCCTTCTGTCTGTCCACCTGTCTTGCAGGAAGGCTCCCTCCTCCAACTGTGCCACGTGTGGCAGGGTAGGTAGATAGTCAGAACTACACTTTGGTGTTGGGTCCTAGCCACATCCTCCTTAGATCCATAAATAAGACTCATTTCTCTCTCCTGAACTCCAGAGACAATTTCAGAATTGGTTCAGAGGTTGATGAGCAGAGAAATGGAGATGAGATCAACTGGCTCCCTGGGAGGGTTTTGTGAGGAGAGGAGGGAGGAGTGACGGATCCCACGGAAAATGTGCATCAAATGGGAATGTTAACAAAAGGAAGTGAGCCAAGGCCAGAATCTTGGTCTTAACTTGCCCTGGACCAAGACTCACTGGACATTCCATCATGCTTCATCAGGGAAGACACCAGATGTTATTGGCCCACCTCTGATTAATCCAGACATAGATTCATAAAAGAGGTAAAAATAGTTACAGTTACTTGGAGAGAAGCTAGGAGGGATTAAGATGGAGTAGAGGAGGAAGCAGGTTTGGCGCACTGTAGCACAGTGGACAGAGCCCAGAACCACGCATCTACACTGGGTTCTAATCCAGGCTTTTCTCCTGCGAGCACCATGACCTTGAGACATTCTCTCAGAGGTGCTTTTCTGCCAGGTGAGAATAATCATTTCTGCATAAGGTTGCTTTTAAGACAATATATGGAAAGCCCTAAGAAATAGTAAAGAACAAGAAAAATTGAAGGGACTATCATGTGACACAAACTGGAAAATCATTAAAAGATAACTGAACACAGTAGTACGTTGACACTTGAAGAATATGGCCGTAAATCACGTGGGGCTACTTATTTGCAGATTTTTTTCAGTAAATGCAATATAGTAGTGTGAATGTGTTTTCTCTTTCTCATAATTTTCTTAATAACATTTTCTTTTCTCTAACTTACTTTATTGTAAGAATACAGTATATAATACATATAACATACAAAGTATGTGCTAATGGACTGTTTATTACCAGTAAGACGCTGGTCAACAGTAGGTTATTAGTAGTTAAGTTTGAGGGGAGTCAAAAGTTGTATGTGGATTTTTGACTCTGCAAGGGGTTCGGCACCCCACACCCTGCATTGCTCAAGGGTCACTGTATTTTCAGACTGGTGGTTCTGAGATGAAGAAAGGACCCTGACTTGGATAGGAATAAGGAAGGAAGAGAACTATCTTAGGGCAGGACCAAAACAGAGAGGGACAGCATCAAGAGACCCAAGTTCAGCTCAGGGCCACCACTGGCCTTTAAGTCATTCCCCTGCAAACCAGGAAACAAGGCCCCTGCCCCAGGCAGACAAGCCGCATGCCAAGCTGCTCCATGTGGTGCAGTGGACAGGCTTGGCATTTCAGCCCACATTTGTCTTTGTAACTGGTAATCCTGTGCACTGCACAACCTACCCAACTGCACATGCCAGCTCCCAGTTCTCTGTGAACGTGAGTACCCAGGTTTCTTTGCTTTCTGGTTTCTGTCCCTGGAGAGCAGGAAATCTAATCATGCTTGCCACTCTCACCTGGTTTTAAGGATTACGTGATGTACCTGAAAGCACTTAGGGAAGCATATACAATGACAGAAATTATTACAGAGCAGCCTAACCCAGGTCTCTCTAGCCAGGCAGTAGGGAGGAGGGAGACCGAAAGGCACAGTTGGTCATGATTAGGCTTGAGGACACGCTGCATTTGGTACAAAGAGGAACAGTGAGGGATCGGGAGACACGTGCTCACTAGCACGATGAGGAATGCAACGGTTTTCTTCTTGTTATTCTTCTAGCAGGGGGAGATCACCATTTGTAGTCAGGTTTTGTACAATCACCCGGAGGGTATGGTGACATTTTTGCATACTTAATCAATCTAATAATCAAAACCTGAGACTGTATGCACATCACCTATGTATTAAATCTCTTCTTTCACATCTCTTCACTTATCCTCCCCCTCAGGAGTCTCTCATGCCTTCATTTCTTTTCTCTCACATTCCCGTAATTTATTCATCTCAAGATGCACTTCTGTCTCATTTAATCATTTAAGCAGACCTTTGGTGCCTTTTTAATTGATTCTTCTTGGGTTTTAATTTGCATCTTTGACTTTGCTATCCTGATTTCTTTGACTATCCCTCTCTCTGCATGACATATGTTTATGCTTTAGCAGGTTTCCAATATTCTGGAAGACTTCAGAGGCCAAGGTTGAAAAAAAATGCTATTTTAAATAGAACCCTATTTGATTGGCCAGGCAACTGAGCAAAACCAAGAGTAAACTCTCCACCTTCAGGAAACAGACAACCAGGGTCATCCTTTGATGCCCAGCTGCCCACAGCCAACCTGGCAAGCGCCTAGGCTAACAAGACTGCCAGAATGGGGAGAGAAGCTCACTGATCAAAAAAGTTAAGGTTTCCTGTAAGGAGCTTCAATTTGATCTTGCCTCTATAAAACTGAGGAACCTACTGTGTGTTTCCCCTGCATTTGGATTCCTTTTTGTTGGGGGTGGGGTGTTGGAATAGGGAAAACACACTAATGAATTAATGAACTGGTTTGTTTGGGAAAGCAGGGAACAAATGAATGTTTCAGCAACAACGCATTCTGAATTACCCATTGGGAGCAAGATTTGTGTTTTTAATTCTGTGCAGATTAAGTATAAGTGGAATTGCATAAGGATTCCTAGAAATTAATTCCATCCATGGAAGTTCCATATGATAGGAAGAAAGGGAGGGAAGGCAAGGTGCTATGATTCTGACTTCACGAGCCCATATGGTAGATAATCCAATAAGGTCTTCCCAATTCCCCGCCTGGGGCTCTAACCTTGGGCTGGGGTTACATGAGTGATTGAATTTTTATTGGGATCCTGCCACTAACCTGACACAATCCTTCTATTTTTATTTTCTCACGATATAATGGGATCCATAAGATGGGAATTATTCCCAAGTGGTATTATGCAAAGGAGTTAATATTTTTAAGCACCCAGAAACTCTACCATCTGACAGAGAAGTACTGAATATTATGGATGCCACATGCATTTTTTATGTTCTTCAAAGGAAAAAAATTATTACTCGAGTTTTAATCACAAGCACAGAATCATTAAACTTGCTATGTGGATGTGTGATTTCTGCCAACACACACACACACGCACACACGCACACACACACATGCACAGACACACGCACACACACAAACACACACACGCACGTGCACACATGCACGCACACGCACACACACACACACACACACACACGCACATGCAAGAAAATGTTCCAAATCTTTCATTTGTTTTAATGAGCTTCAGAACCAACTATTGGCACCCAATTTTTTTTAATATGCATCCATTTTCCTATTGCTATATTTAAACATTTCTTCATAAAAAGTGGTCAATTTACTTCAAATGTACAACGGTTTTTTAATAAACTAAGACCTTGTTTTAATGAATATGCTGCCTTGATGTTTTCTCTTGGGTCAGTTAGAAGACCTAGATTCTGAGCATGCGCATGTAATGTTATGGGTGCTGACCACCACTGGGCCCAGAGCTCGAGTGACTAAATTAGAAAGAGAAGGAAAGATGGAGAGTGCTGAGAGCACTGCTTCTTGGTTGGAAAGAACTGGAAGCAATGATAAAACATATAGGTATTTTCTGAGGCCAGGGTAGCTGAATGAAACTCATGTACAAAGGATATACCAAAAGATACTTAAGAGAAGAATATACCTGCAAAACTACCCCGTGCCATCATAATGGAATCCGTCTCGGTGAGCTGCTGGCCTGAAGCACTTCTAAGTTCCCTTTCCTATGGGCCAGATTAACTCCATGGTTAGGTAGCTGTACAGAGACTATAGGAGTGTAGAGGGGGCAGGAGCTGCTGACATAGAGTATGTACTCAGTTCCAATGGTTCAAGCACATAGAGTCAGGAAGCCAATTTCCCATTGACAAGAAGAAAATATTGACAAGGAAGGGAAGACAGAAGGAGCTAGTAACTGATTACAGGTGAGAAAACCCTTAATTAAAAATAACAATGAAATTCAGAACATCTTTAGATAGAAGCTAGCATACAAAGAGTTGCAGGCAATTCTAGAAGGAAAAGGAATTAAAATAGAAATTATCACTCATTAGAAAACAAATAAACATTCACCAGCTATCATGATACTCTGATGTCCAACTTTTGCATGCCCACACATTCATATATGATGGTGAAATATGACAATATATGTGATAAATATGACAATAAAATATTGTAAATGATAATAAAATCTCTCATTCCCACTTGAAATATTGTACCTTGCTCAACAGCAATGTACTCTGATATAGCCCCATGTTCTAGCTTATAGGTTGAATTGTGTCTTCGAAAAAAATGTCGAAGTTCTAATCCCCAAGACCCAATGATGATCCTATTTAAGGATCTTTGAAGATGATCAACTTAAGGTGAGGTCATTAGAGTAGGCTCTCTCCAATACCATTGGCATCCTTATAAAAAGGAGAAATTTAGACACAAAGACACACACAAAGGAAAATGCCATATAATGATGAAAGTGAAGATGGAAATCAGGGAGATGTATGTATAAGGAATGCCAAAGATTGCCAGAAAATCATCCGACTCTAGAAAAGAGACAGAGGACATATTCTCCTCACAGCCCTCAGAAGGAAACAACCCTGCCAACTCCTTGATCTCAGACTTGAAGACTCCTGAATTCTACAACACATTTCTGTTGTTTAAGCTATCCAGTATGTGGTTTTGTTACAGCAGCCCTAGGGAACTAATACGCAGTGATTCCTTTTACCACCATATCCTCAAACTTCTATTTCTCATAAAATTATCCAAGATTGCTAGACTAGTACAAGAATGCTCATAGCATCTCTGTCTATAATAGCCCAAATCAGAAACAACTCTAATGTCCACCAACAGCAATTAAATATTAATATAGGCGCACTATGGAATGCCAAACAGCAACAGGAATAAACAAACCACTGTTATTCACAACAACATGGAAGAATCTCACAAATGTAACATTGAGCAAAAGAAACCGGATACAAAGAAATACATAATGTATGATTCTGTTTAGACAAAATTCGGAAATACACAAAACAAGTCTTTGGTGGTAAAATTCAAGAATTTTATAGCCTTTTGGGAAAGATGATTATTGAATGGACAGAGCCCAAAGGGGTGCTTTTCAGCCACTGGAAATGTTCTCTTCCTTGATCCAGGTCGTAGTTACACAGCTGTATTCACTTCAAAAATTCATCAAGCCACTTATTTATAATGTGTAAACTTTTCTGAATATATGATACAGTTTTTTATTTTATTAAGTTTTTTTTTAATTCTAATATACTTAACATGTAGTGTTTTATTGGTTTCCATTGTGCAATGTAATGACTCAGCAATTCTATACACTACTCAGTGCTCACCACGGTAAATGTACTCCTAATCCCCATCACCTATTTCACCCGTCCCCCTCACCCACTTTCCCTTTGGTCACCCTCTGTTCTCTACAGTTAAGACTGTTTTATGGTTTGTCTTTCTCCCCCCTTTGTTCATTTGTTTTGTTTCTTAAATTCCACATATGAGTGAGATCATATGGTATTTGTCTTTCTCTGACTCACTTATTTTGCTGAGCATTATACTCTCTAGCTCTATCATGTTGTTGCAAATGGCAAGATTTCTTTCTTTTCTATGGCTGAATAATATTCCGGGGTGTGTGTGCGTGTGTGTATACCACATCTTCCTTATTCATTCATCTATTGATGGACACTTGGGCCGCTTCCATAATTTGGCTGTTGTAAATAATGCTGCAACGAACAGGGATGAATATATTCTTTCAAATTAGTGTTTTCATATTCTTTGGGTAAATACCCAGTAGTGCAATAACTGTATTGTATGGTAGTTCTATTTTTAACTTTTTGAGAAAACTCTATACTGTTTTCCACAGTGGCTGCACCAGTCTGCATTCCTATCAACAGTGCATGAGGGTTCCTTTTTCTCCACATCCTCATCCCACTTGTTGTTTCTTGTGCATTTTTTGTTTTGTTTTGTTTTGTTTTAGCCATTCTGATAGGTGTGAGATGAAATCTCATTGTAGTTTTGATTTGCATTTCCCTGATGATGAATGATATTGAGATCTTTTCATGTCTGTTGACCACGTGTATGTCTTCTTTGGAGAAATGTCTGTTCATGTCATCTACCCATTTTCTAATCAGATTATTTGTTTTTTTGGTGTTGGATTATATCAGTTCTTTAATCTGGATACTAACCTTTATCAAATATGTCATCTGCAATCATCTTCTACCATTCAGTAGGCTGTTTTTTAGTTGTGTTCATTGTTTCCTTTGCTGTACAGAAGATTTTTATTTTTATATAATCTCAATAGTTTATTTTTGCTTTTATTTCCTCTGTCTCAGGAGATATGTCTAGAAAATATTGCTACAGCCAATGTCAGTGAAATTACTGGCTGTGATCTCTTCTGGGATTTTTATGGTTTCAGGTCTCACATTTAGGTCCATCACCCATTGGTGTTTATTTTTGTGCATGGTGGAAGAAAGTGGTCCAGTTTTCTTTAGAAAAAATTATAGAACTACTCTAACCTTCAGTGGTTACACTTTGCTTAGAAGTTATTGTTTAGCACTTGGAAACATTACCATACATATTTTACATTTAATGTGCTCATTAACTTTTTTTTTAAAGCATTTTACAATTTCCCATGAGGGCAAATACCATATTATACATCTTTGTATTTCTAGTACAGTGTACCCAAAGAAGTGCTCATAAATATTTCTTGATAATGACACAATCAGAAATTGACAAGCATAGATAGACATGAGAGCACCACCAACACATCTGTGCATACAAGATTATACGTGTAGAGATGTGACACATCCTAAACCATACACAGGACCATCTTCCAAAGACTAAGAGAAAGAAAAGAATATTTATTGAGGGTTTACTATGTACCATTCAATAGCCTAAGATTTAACAGACCTCAATGTATGCTTTCAACAATGCTTTGAATTAGACACTGTCATTACAGAAGAGGAAGCTGAAGTTCAAAACATTTTAATTAACTTCCTCAATATAATTTAACAACCAACACTCAAAGTCGGAATGGTGCTAGGCATTAACTGGACGGTAGAAAAAGATAGTATGATTTTACCCTTTTCTACCTTTTTCACTGGATAAAGTTTCAAGGTTCCATCAAGCAAAATCTCCTGTCCATCCCCAGTCTCCTCCATGTGACCCAAACTAGGCAAATCAGATTCTGTCTTCCTGAAAGGTGATCTTAGAGAGAAGGGCACAAATACTGGATCCATCCCAAGGTTGACATTCTTCTTTTTTTACTTCCTAAACTCCCAAAGTTAACCTGGTTCTTTCAGCATTCGCCTTGATTCTGTAAACAACCTCACAGCTTTCCAATAAATTCCTCTTCTGTTTCAATAGGCAAAACTGTGTCCCATGGTGACAGACCAAGTACCCTAGCTGAATCAGGGAGAAACATCTTAGAGTGACAAGAACAAGACCCAGAGCAGACCCGTGACTTGCTAGCATTTCCCCACACAGAGCGGGAACAAGTATCAGGCCCCTCACCGCTGTTCATTTCTCCACTCCAACTTCTTGCCAAGTGACAGCTTTTGTTACTGAGTTGCTGAAACATAACTGTGGTTGTGTAAAGAGTCCCCTTTACAACACCTCAGGTTTTTTTTTTTTTCAGGCTTTTCTTCAGCTGCAGTGGACTTTGCCAAGTACCATGATCAATTGCCCAACATGCTCCAAGCGCAACTTCCACAGCATTTTGGCAGTTAACCACTGGTGGCTTTGCATTGTTCTTTGTTTCATGTGCCATTTCTCCCATTTGTTTGTTTGTTCCTTGTTCTTTATACTCCTCATGCTGCTCAGCATAAGCTTAACACTCTGAGGTTGATCTGAAACTACAAATATAAGATAATTGCCTCCTGTTAGCCACTATTTTAATTTCACTAGTGACCCCGCTAAGGAGAAGGGACCCTTTGTTGATGATTAGTATGAAGCCAATGTGTTCTCTAACCCTTTCTGCATCCTCTTCAAGAATACATCCATTTCATAAGGACGTAGACAGAAGGTGCTCCACCTGGGTTTCATAAGTGCCAGCTACAATGCATCTTGATTAACTCCACTCAACAGTCCAAAGCTCCCCCCAAAAAGTTCCTCTTCAAAACAATATTAAACACATTCAACTCTCTATCTGAACTTTGTCCCCACTGTTAGCTCTTAAGTTTAATATTCTGGAGGTTGAAATGAGGCTAAAGTTTAATTGCAATCAGGAAGAAAATCCATTTATATTTGTAGTTTTGAACTTTATACCGAAACTTATATCACTGAATAGAACCCAAGAAGCATTCTAACATTCTGTTTTATGTGCTTGGAATCTCTCAAACTCTATCAGACACTCAAAAATGAGCATACAGCCACCCAAGGGTTTGAATAACAAAGTTGGAAAAGGACAGCCAAAAACAATAAATTGGCCTCCGTGGTCTGAGCCAGACTCAGCCATGTATAACTACTGAGCTGGAATAAATAAGACCTCTGTTGAAAATGGTAATGAGAATATCTTTAAAAAACTCAAAGGATAAAGTCAAGAAAAATTATAAAACTTAGTTCTGAAATATGTTCTTTCTAAAACTTCAAAGCATCAATTTAATAAATGCTGTCTTGACTTCCATGCAACAAATTAAATGCCGATATAAATAAGGAAAACGTCATTTTGATGCAGCCTGAAAGCTCCTGACATTGAGACAGAGCATCTCCATAGAAAAGTGTTTTCCAAAAATTTCCCCAGAAGCACCATAAAAACAAATGGACTGGGAACATGAGCCTACTGGTAGGCAGGGGACACAGCAAAACTAGCTCATCTCAAGCATTAAATGTCTTTAAGTTTTGTGTTTCTCCTACAATATCATGGTAGCTTTGCAATAAACATTTATATTTATCTGTATAAAACTTTTAATGACTTAATTTAACTATCTTTGGGAAATTTTTGACATTTAATATTTTATTAAACTTTGCATAAAGTCAGTACTTGGGGAATATGCGTCATGTTGATTCTAAAGGTTCTTGAACTCTGCACTCCACCACTTACCTATAAAGACACAAAAAGCCCAGGTTAATAAGCACGGTTTTAGCAGAATTCATATATTTCCCAATCTATTGGCAAGCAACTACTAACTGATTACATGAATATAACATTAGGAAGCATCCTAAGATATGCATATTCCTAGAGGATTAGTTGAGGAATTGATTTGGCTGCTGTAATGGAAAGACCCAAAATAATAATGGCTTAAATAAGATATGTGTTTCTGTCTCGTGTAAAAGTCTTGGCTAATGTGTTGGCCCATGTTGGAATCCAGACTCCATCTGTCTTGCCATCCTGCCATCCTGCCATCCTCAATGTGGTTCAAGGTCCCTCCTCTAGCTCTTGCCCTTGTGTTCACATCCATCAGCGGGCAGTTGTTCTTCCCTGGAAGTTGCACACATCATTCCCATTCATATTGCAAATGCCCAGAATTTAGTCACATGGCCACACCTAGTCGCAAGGGAAGATAGAGAAGATAGTATTTTAACAAGATAGACTTATGCTCGCCAAAGGAAGGAAGGAAGGAAGGAAGGAAGGAAGGAAGGAAGGAAGGAAGGGGAAGAAAGGAAAAGAAAAAGGGAAAAACTACAACTAAATTATAAAGGGAAATGGATATTGGAGAACAACCAGCAAGTTCTGTCATATTCAACTAAAGTTATCAGTATGATAAGACCACTTGATCAATATTCAGTATGAGAATAACAGATATCATCCTCTAGGTATTGTGGCTAAATAGGCATAGGTATTGACTAGTATTCTATAGATTATCAAGCAATTAGAAATTTAATTTTATAAAAAAAAGCTCAAATAAAGTTTAAAATAGGAATATTTAATAATTGAGATCAATAAAGCAAAAGATGACACATAAACATTCTAACCCAGGTAGCATCATCAGTGAGCCTTAAAACTTTAAACTATGGGCGCTGGTGGAAAATAGCTTCACAAAAAGAAATAAAATGTATTAACTTATTTATTTTTATAAGAGTCAAATAAGAGAATGGAACTTTATTGGAGTACTTGCTAAGGTAGAAAACCAGTGTTACAAAATAAAACCTGGGGGCACCTGGGTGGCTCAGTCATTAAGCATCTGCCTTCAGCTCAGGTCATGATCCCAGGGTCCTGGGATCGAGCCCTGCATCAGGCTCCCTGCTCAGCGGGAAGCCTGCTTCTCCCTCTCCCACTCCCCCTGCTGGTGTACCCTCTCTCGCTGTGGGTCTCTCTCTCCAATAAATAAGTAAAATCTTTAAAATAAATAAATACATACATACATACATACCTACATACCTGGGTCAGCAAGATGGCACAGGTTAGGTGTCATAAGAAGCAGACTCTCAGATGGAGTTGAGCATACAGATGGCTGATTAAGGAGTGACCTTATAGAAGGGAAAGAAAGGAAGGAGAATTGGGCAGGGGAAAGGTTGAACAATAATGCAGTCCCAACTAAGGCCTTGGCCAATGCCATAAGAATGTGGGTTGTCCCAAGTTAAAGTGAGAATGACAAGCCCCTTATGTAACCACATTGATTTGTCATTGAATGTGGACCATTTCTAGAAGGACACATGACATGGTAGACAAAGTATTCTTCAACTGAGATAAATCCCAAAGGAGACTAACATTTAATGGCTATCTTCTAACAGCCTTTCCAGTTACTGGCCAAATAAGTCTCTCGACTGTTGCAGGTTTGTTTTTCTGAGAACCGGACTTCAAAACATAGATTAGCATAAAGGATGCTTAGGGAGTGTTCTTGAACACTTGTTAAAAGGAGAGGAAAGAAAAGCAAGAGCTATGATACATCCCAGGGAAGAAATTAGCAAACCTTGTAGAAAGCTTTAGAGCTTGGATGGAACTTCAGATTAGTTGGTTCTCTGCTGGGGAAAAGGGAACGGGTCTTTACCTCCTATATTGATCAGTCACTGGTGTGTGCCATTCAGAAGGGGACATGACCTTGGGTGAGACATATTTCTTCATCCAAGGCAATTTCCAAAGTGGAATGACAGCTAAAGAGTATTGTCTGGCAGTATTCCCCGCAGCTGGGGAAATAGATCCTTCAACCCAGGAGGATCTGGGTGCATATCACAGTGTCTACCATGCAAGATACACTTAATATTTTCATTTTATGGCTAAGGAAAACTTTGAAAATAAGTCATTTTTTATATGAAGAACAGATTCAATAATTTTATCCATATGAAACTGAAGGCACTTGTTACCTTGCTTTTTTCTCCAAAGAATATTTGGTTATAGTCACATAAATTAAATATGGGACTGATATATGACTCTACTATATAAATATTTCTATTCCTTCCACTCTTCCATTCTATTCTTGCCAGCAAATTCCTGCCCTTATTTTCCAGCAAAAAACAAAGCAACAAAGGTATTAGCCCTTAGTTCCCTTACCTACCCTCCCTTAGACCTGGTTCCCAATGTCTTAAAAAATAAAACATGATCCCTTTAAAGGTGAAGCACTCTCCACCTGTCTCCTGTCTTTTGCAGCTCGCACATTCTTCCACTCCCCAGCCACCTTTAAAAGCTCCTTTTTCCCTGATGAAATCTCTCTGTTTTGCATAGGTCACACATTTACCCTTTCTGAAAATGTCTTTCTTGACTCTTCTGTTTTCCCTAATTACAGTAGTGCTCCCATCCTTTTTCCTGCCCAATTTCTTAAACCAACAACATACAATCATGGACTTGTTTCTATAACCACAACTTACTCCCCAGTGCCTTGAAATCCTATTTTACTTCTCTTCACGCCCTTCCACCTACAGTGCCCCACCCCCACAAAAGGCTAAATCACTCTCTTCTTGGTGAATTAAAGATATTTCTTCACAATCCTCAGGCTTGACCTTTAATTTCAGTACAATGGGGGCAGTGAGCAACCATCTTGTTCTAAGACTGTACTTGACGGACTGTTTTGTTTTTTCCTGAGTCCCACCGCTCATTACTACTTTTTCTTTCTTCCCCCAGTCACTAATTGGGGAAATTGTCCAAAAATACCTTTGACCCTTTATCTAAAGCTTCATGTGATGTCATCATTTCTCATTATTTTAATCATTGCTCCTGTGCTGATGATTCAGACTGGCATCTCCGTTCTGTTTTCTTGGGTCATTCTAGCCTGGATCTCCATCTACCACAGGGACATTCGTATGTGCACAACCAAGCTTTGCCTCCAAATCAACGTAATCAAAGCCAAATTCATCATTCATAGAAGACTCTTCCACCTCACCCTCTTCAGCGCTTTCATTCTCCTAGTTGGGCCAGGCAAAAACATTGAAGTCATCTAAGAACACAAGATAAGAAGAAAAAGAAAGCCACAACCATAATCCTAACTTTGGCTCTTCCTGGACACCAGATACAGTCTTTTTGCCTTTAATCCCTCCATACTGCAATTGATCCTATATGTTGTTTCTGAATTTAAATAAATGTCAACATTTCATTCCCCTTTTCAAAACTTTCATCCTAATTGTCTGAAATATGGAATCCAGACTCATGAATCTGGTCTCCAAGACCCTCCTGAAATTAGTCCCACCCTCCATGGCCAACCTCATCACACTCAAACTTTCTGCCCTATGCCCACTCTCAACTTAAAATCTTTCCTCATACTGTTTTCCAGACAGGACATGACCTCCACCATTCATTTATTTTATTTAAACCTATTCTTCTCAGGATCCGTATTAAGATTAAACTATAAATGATAATCTCTTCTGGCTCACTGCAACATTCTTCTTCTCTTTATTTTTATAGCAAATCTCAACTGTCCTTTACAGTAGCTTGTCACATTATGATTTGCAGGACATATAATTACACCATGCTTTTGAATATATCTTGTCATTTATGTTGTAAGGTCCTTAGAACACTTCAGCAACATTATTGAGGACCTAAGACAAATTCAATACATACTTTCTGAATTAAGATAAATTCTCATGCCATGTACCTATGTATTAATACTGTAAGAACAATGTAATGGAAAGCAGAATTTCTTGTCCACAGCTTTAAAAAAGAAAAAAGCAGAAACAAATCCACACCTATGTATTTATTAAATAGTGGGAGTAAAAGTGGTTAGGTATTATGAATACAATTATTTTTAAAAATATAATTATTTTCTTATTATTGTGTGATTTTCATTTTTATCTAATGAAATAAAGTAAAACTGTAATTAAATATCTGGAACACTGATGAGAGAAATGTTCCCTTGCTTTTTCTCACTTAGAACTCATCTACTTTTCAATTATTCCTAATGCCAAGTGAACTATATATACACATATTATAATATATATATATATCTTTCCTCTGAAAAAAACCCTAGTTTTTTTGTATAATTTTTGTTAAAGAAGACCACACAAATGGGTCAGAAAGAAAACATTTTGTCAGCATTATGCTCGGACACTTACACTAAAATATTTTTGCCAAGAAGAAATAGACTAAACATACATCAAGCCAAATGGAGACGCTTACTTCAGTGACTAGAGGTACTTCTTATGATTTAAGACATTAGACCATAATTTGAGAATGTTTGGAAAGAGCATGCAATTGCTTTATGTTTCTGACAATCACTGTCCAAAAACCTGTGCATCCAAAAGATGTTCAGACATATATATGGGTGGTTAAAACTATTCTTTTAAGTTATATTTTAGTTTTTTAAACTAACTACAAACACTTTCCAGGACAGTTATTTTTTATTGTTGTTTTGTTTTGGTGTTTTACTTTTTTAATGAAATATAAAGTTAATCATGATCATTTTCCTTGGTCATCTCTGTCTTAGCATTTCCCAGCCCAAAGTTCAAACACAAAAAAAGTAGGGTTTTTTGATATATACAGTATTGCCATTTTTCCTTCATCTGGTCAGAATTTTTCAAAAGAACTAGTTTCTACTAAATAGTAGGTTAGGACAATAGTAACCCTTATTCATTCATTTGATACATATTTTTGAGCACTCACTACATGCAAGGTTCTATGTGAAAGAGACACAGTCCTAATCCTCATCAAATTTGCATTAAAAAATAGGAAGACAGGGGCGCCTGTGTGGCACAGCGGTTAAGCCTCTGCCTTCGGCTCAGGGCGTGATCCCGGCGTTCTGGGATCGAGCCCCACATCAGGCTCCTCTGCTGTGAGCCTGCTTCTTCCTCTCCCACTCCCCCTGCTTGTGTTCCCTCTCTCGCTGGCTGTCTCTATCTCTGTTAAATAAATAAATAAAATCTTTAAAAAAAAAAATAGGAAGACATTAATTATGCAATAATTTAATCATAATTATGATAGGTTTTATAAAGAAGAAAAACAGCTTGGTAACTGGGAGTCTCTTTAGAGTTATCCCCTTCTTCTTCAGCTACTGTTGCCCTATTCTTTAGTCCTATGTTTTATTCCTATGAGAGATTTTATTTAAACTACTTGTAATTAACCAACTCCAGAAGGTCTCTTGTGAATGACTCAGCATGACTCTGCAAACTTTTTGAAGGGATCAGAGTACAAGATTTTGAAACGCAACCAACATGTTTTGACCAAGCTTAACCTTATGAGATTTGACCAGGGTAAGTTAAATATGAACAGGTATCTTTAGGAGTAACCATACATTAGACAAGTTCAAAATGATGAATGGCATGCAGCCCCATCATAACCTCTCCCAGCTTCTCATTAAATACAAATGAACACTCACAAAAAAGGCAGACATTGACAACTCTCAGAAAAACTGTGATCGATCATCATCCTAAAACAGAATCCAGAAGGAACTGGCATTAATCATAAAAGAGTTGGATCTGGACTGTGAAATATATATCGAGACTCAAACACAAGGCATAGCAAATGAATAAAGTCTACTTGACAGAGAGGCTCTGCACCTCTCACATCACTGCTACCCAAATTGAGATATGCACATGAAGAGATGCACATGAGATCTCCCCGACCTAGCAGAGAACAGGCAGGTGGCACTAGGATCTCTGGGAATGGCTCTAAGAGGCCAGTATCTACTTCCGGGCACAATTGGTGCTGGCAGCAGGCAGAGCAAACACTATGCATGGGCAAGGATGTGTAGGACCTTGGAGCAATACAAACATAACAGAATTTTTAAATAAAAATAATTAAAAATTAAGGGGGAAATATTTGTCATATGCATAATAAGAAAATGGTTAATAGCCTTAATATATAAATTGTTCTCAGTTTTAAAAGTCTGTAAATACTATATTAATTTCCTAGAGCTGCTGCAAGGAATTATAAATTAGTGGCTTAAAACAACAGAAATTTGGGGGCACCTGGGAGGCGCAGTCGGTTAAGCGTCTGCCTTCGGCTCAGGTCATGATCTCAGGGTCCTGGGATGGAGCCCTGCGTGGGACTCCCTGCTCGGTGCTTCTCCCTCTTCCTCTCCCTCTGTGATCTCTCTCGCTCTTACTCTCTCTCTCAAATAAATAAATAAAATCTTTAAAAAAAACACAGAAATTTATTCTTTCATAGTCATCGAGGCCAAAAGTCCAAAATCAAGGTGTCATAGTGAACGTTTAAAGTCTATAGGGAAAAATCCTTCTTTTCCACTCTTAGCTTTCTTCTGATGGTCCAGGAATCTCTTGGTTGGTGGCTGCAACACTCCAATCTTCGACTCCATCTTCAGGTGGCCTTCTCCTCTGTGTGCATGCCATCTATTCATATCCCTTATAAGGATATTTATCATTGGATTTAGGACCCGCCCAAATAACCCAGGATGATCTCATCTTGAGATCCTTAATTATAACTGCAAAGACCCGTGCAGTGTAAGTGCCTGACATTATAAGCTTTTGATTGCCAAAGCAATCATGAAAAAAAAATCATTTTAAACAAACAGATTGGCAGCTGCTACTAGCAAATAAACAAACAAACAGATAAGGAACCAGGCTCCCCATCCTCCTTTAGGAAAACCCAGGGCCACCTAGATAAGGGTGGCTTGAGTGACCCTGCCAACACTCTCCCACACCCTAATGCCCAAATTAATCAAATTAGCCAATGATGAGTGGCCTTGAAACCTCAGACACCACACCCTTGGATCCTAAGAAAGGCAAAGCGCCAGCTTCTCCCTCTCTTTCTTTGTCTCTTCCCCCTCTTCCCTGTGTCCTCTGTCCTGTGCCATTCAGGACTTATGAATAATAAATCTTATTCCTCCATGTTCCCTGATGGCTTTTTGTTGGAGTGTATCCTGTGATCATAACAGGAATTAAAAGGGCTAGTCCATCCACAACACTGACCCCAGTGGGGGAAATGTCTGTGGTGCTTGCTACTAGTAACACTGCCTAGGTGGGAGTCTCAGAGCATTCTACTCAAGAACATCACCATCTAAGCTGGAATGGACAAAATAACTCTTTCTCCAAATAAGTTCACATTCATAGGTCCCAGGGGTTAAAATATGGACATGTATTTTGGGAGCCACCATTCATTCCTCTACATACACTAATAAAAAAATAGGCAAAACATATAAACAGGGAATTCCCAAACTAAAAAATATAAACCCTTTAAAAAAGTCATCAACCTCAGTAAATATCAAATAAATGCAAATATAAATGACATTGAAATATTTTTCACTCTCAGATGTATGATGAAATCAAAGAACAAGCTCTCTATGTGGTTAAATTCCAAAATTTATCTTGGAATACCTGGAAAATTAGTCCTCTAAGAAATTATGTCCTCCCCGCAACCCTCAAGTAGTGAGTGCAGAATAATAATACACATAGTTTGAATTTCCAATTTTGATTAAATAACAGCTAAATAAAATGATTTTATACCCTATGTCTCACTTTCAGGATTTTTACCTAGAGAGCCAACAAAAAGAAAATTGTTCTGCTTATTGCTTTTCCCATTACGTTTTTATCTCAGAAATTATATGAAAACTTGGATACATCTTTAAATATATGAAATGAGCTTACTCTCAAGTGTTCTCTTCTAAAACAAAGAATCTATTTGAAAACCATATAATAATTCCCTAATTTAGTGGTTTTGCTAAATCATAAATTTTGCCTGAATATGCCTCTTGTTGGGAGTTAAGAATATATCCTGGTACAAATACCTCAGATAATAACTTCTACTAACAGTAGATATACTCTGTTACCCTATTCGACACTAAGTATATATTAAACAAAAGTGTGTTTGTATCAGCACTATTCATAAGAGTCAAACTCGGGAAACAATATCCATCAAACAGTAGTATAAGCAAATAAATTGTGGCCCATTCATACAATAGAATACAGCAATGAAAATAAACTACTACTTCACAGAACAACATGGGTGAATCTTACCAAAAAAAAAAAAAAATTGAATGAGAAAAGCCAGACACAAAGAGTACATATTCTATGATTCCATTTATATAAGGTTCACAAACAATCAAAATTAACAAATGAGAGAAGTCAAGACAGTGGCCACTGCTGTGGCACGTAATGCTGTTGGAAAGATACATGGACACATGAGAGGATGCTGGAAATGCTATTTCTTGATGGGGGCAGTAGTTACATGGAAGTCTTTACTTTGTGCAAATTTACTGAGCCATATACATATGATTTATGTACTTTTCTGTATATAATGTTTACATTAAAATTCTGAACCACTATTTCTTCTTAGCCTCTTTCCCTTGCACAGCCAACAAATAGACACATGTCCTAAGGAGAAAAGCAGCAGAGAATGTGCTTCCTTTTTCTCTGAGATCTTCACCCATCAAATCTCAGTGTGAGGATGAGTCCGATACATCTGTTAAAGGCAGTGGCAAAATCATATAAGTTTTTCACTTGCTTGCTTGCTTAGGATTCGATGAGACAACATCTGTCAAATGCTTACCATAGAGCCAGGGACACAGTGCTAAATTAAGCTGACTTAATAATTTACCACCCAAAACAGTATTTCTGAGAGTCAGAGACTGCTATTAATAAGCACACTGGAGCACAAACATGCATTAAGATTTCTCGGAGACAAACTGAAAAGTATGGTCAATATAAAGCTAAATAAATTATGACATGTATCATCAGCATGCTTGAGCTGGCCTTGCCATTGGTGAGGACATTAATAGGTTATAGTTTTTTTTCATTATAAAAGTGAGGGAGTCATGTATTTGAGTAAAGCAATTATAGGTCAGTTACAAAACATTTATCTCTGTAAACAATGCCTAACTGCTCTTGCACTCGAGAAAAGAAGGCTCTGAAGAAGGGACGCTACCAGACTTCAGCCCAGGTCAGGAGGCGACTCTGGTGCTGAAGTTTTAACTAGCTCTGTAGACTGTGCTGGAGAACTGAATTCAGATCAAACCAGAAATCAAAGCACCCTCATCTCTTCTGGAGAACATAATCTTTATCACTTAACCATATTTCTTCATATTAAGTAGCTTTGTGTTTAATTTTATTTTTTATTTATAAGTTGGAAGCCCAGTAGTCCTAGTAGCATGGTTTATACAAGCATACTGTTATAAATTCCATTGCATATTACAGAGAAATGCCTGGAATCTCATTAGCTGTGATTTAGCACATTTAACACAAATTTTCATGTTTACGCCTAACTGCAATTGTGTCTCTTCTTGCTGACACCAAGATCCCCTGGGTGGGCCTCAAAAGTCGATGACACTGGGTGGCCAAGTGTGGCAAAACAGCAGAAGACTGGGATATAAGACAGAAGCAAGTTTGGGTCCCACATGTTGTGCTCAGTTCCTGCATAAATATTGGCTATACTTGGGCTTCCTTTCCTTGATGTGTATAAACATGGTTTTTCCCTGGTATTCAAAGATGACATCACAAACCAACAATAGAAAAAATCTTTTTTTTTTTTTTCCAAATTAAGGAAGAAGTTTCTGATGTTCCATACCCCTCTTTCCTCAGTTTGCTGTTATCGTGTAAAGTAGCTCTTTCTAAAAGAAATTATTTTATTAAGTCAGATAGATAATTGGACAAGGTCATTACTGCTCAGTGTTCTTCCTCTGACCTTTCATGACCTCTGGTTGCCAAAGACTTTCAGAAAGCATCGGTCTACTATAGAATCTACCCAAAATACATAATTTGATTTTTCATATTTTATCAAGCCCCATTCTCTCACTTTCAACTTCTGAAACAAGTTTGGTGTGAAAAATACTGGTTTAATTCACTATCCCCTTCGTGCATTTTTTGCTGCTTGTTACATCTCGGACTGTAAGCTCCTTAAGGGAAAAACGTGTAACTCTTCTTTCCTGGTTGTAAAAGTGCTGCTGAGCTTCATCAGCCCATATTTATTGAATGAAAGAATAAATGGACAAGGAATCAGCAGCCCCAGCCTGACGGCCAGCCCAGGTCACAAGGTAGCTCTGCAAACACACAGCAATCATTTCAGTGAGTCTCAGCCCGGGTCCTCACTGACAGATCAGCTTTTCAAAGCTGAACAAAGGGCCAACTTGGAGGACACAGTGGCCTAAAATTATGTCCCTGGCTCCTCATCCTCCATACCTGTTTCTGGAGTAGCCCAATAAGTAAAGAACATTCTAGAAGGGTCCAAGCACGAAAAGGGGGGATGTAGAGGTTGTGGTATTAGGATACAGTCTAGGGGCCAGTGGACAAGGAAAAGGCCCACCTCCTCTTGGAGCCTGCTAGAGATAGCATATGCCCGTGAACCTGTGTTTGCATAATAAAACTCTTGAATACTAGAGGACTAGATTTACTTCCTCTATATTCAAATGTGCAACAACAACAAGACATGGTACTTTATTTCTCCAAAACTAAGAAATATAATCTGATCTTTCATCCAATCATTCGTGACACCCTATCTGGTGGGCAACGGGGGAAACAAACTGTACTTCGGTTCAATAGATTAACTTGGTTTGAAGCAATAGTTTGAACAGTCCCTTGAGATCAACGCTTGGTTTCCCAGGTCCTAATCTCTAAGATGGCTTCTGGCTATATGAAGTCAAGGCATGGCTGTCAGTGCCTTATGCCAGAAAAGAAGAGTTGGTGTCTTCAAATCCACATGGTACCTTCTGTGTCTCCTGCACCCTGCAGCTGAATGGCTGGCCCCGATGCCCCCCACACCAATCCTGATGTTCTGAACTGGCCTTACCCTGGGGCATCTGCCTGTCGCCAGAACCTATGCTGGTAGCCCTCAAGGCCTGATCCCTCCAGCTCCATCACAGCTAGGTCATGAATGCTGGCTGATTGGACTTTACCTCCTCTCTCAGTCACACTAACACCTCTCTGATTCTCTCCTATGTCCTTTGCCAGCCCTTGACCTCACAGCCTCATTGCTGAGAGCCCCCCATCCCACCTTTATAAACCAGTCTATACCAACCACCTTTTTATCTATCAACCAAGGTTTTAATGTTTCTAGTAAGAAAACCCTTCACCTGCCCCCCTTAAATCAGCATGACTTATTTTACTTTTTCTCTCCTACAGCTCATATTTTGACATGAAGATGAAAACATGTTACATACACCAATTGCATATTTCCCAGATTTTCTGGGTAAGCTTTTCTAAATCAGTGCTCCAGCTTTTTAGATTTCATTCTAACCTTTTAGTTTCTAAAAATAATCGCAGAGTATTTTTTTTTAACTCAAGAAGATTACTTATCTGGTGTGTGATAAGGACTTCCATTCTTCATGAATTCATGAGGTTAACCCTTCTACAGCTCCTTACTCATCGTTTAAAGCACTTCAAAATAAGACCAGAAGGAATAGATATAGGGCAAAACACCTTGCGCTGCCTGTTCATGATAATACTAAATAAAAGGTTCAGTCTCTATGTACAAGGGCTGTGTGGTCCACTGGAAAAGTACCTGCCTTGGCAGTTCAAAGTCTTGGCTGGAAAAAATATATAGATCAAGGGAAACAAATCATTTCTTCGACCAGTGTTGAAAAAAATCTGTACAATGTGTTATCCGTTTTAAGGTACAACTTAACTAGAATTTAAAATCTGCCTTTCCAACAATCAAAGATCTGTGATACCAGATGTAACCACAACACGCCTTCTTGGATCAATATCAGACACAAGGGCCCTGAAGCCACACTCACTGTAAATCTAAGCTAAATCATCTGTATCCCCACTCTGACATCGGTCACCACACCCAAAGCAAGGAGCCAGGCCTCTCCAGGTGGTATTTTGCTCACCAAAATGCCAGTCTCCCATGTTGTTCTTGAGACTTCTACGGCCATCTTCCTGTGGAGATTTTGGAGGAGAGGGTGTAGGAGATCAAAATATCAGCTGTAATGATATCTCTGTTAAGTATAAGACAGAGGTCTGACTCAAAGCCCCAAAAGCCCCAAAAGCTTCCTCCTTCCTTCTTATGATAAATAGCCCCCTGACAGATCAACCATAAAAGAATAAGAGCTTTGCTCTGACGAGAAAGCTCCATTTGAAGGAGAAGAGAGTGGGCAGAACCTCTGGACTGTGTAGTTCTAAAATAGTTCATGACCATCTATGCCTGTGCAAGTGTCCTGGGGTGGCCATAACAAAGTTCTACAAACTGGGTCGCTTAAAACATTTTCTCACAGTTCTGGAAGCCAGAAGTCTGAAATCAAGGTGTGGGCAAGGTCATGCTCCCTCCTAAGTCTCTTAGGGAGGATGCTTTCTTCTCTCTTCCACCTTCTGGTAACCCATGTTTTCCTCAACTTGTGGCAGCACGGTTCCAAGCTCTGTCTCCCCCTTCATCTTCACCTTTGCCCTAGCTCTCTCTGTCTCTTTCACTTCTTACAAGGAGAGCAGTTGTACTGGATGAGGGCCCACACTAACAACTTCATCTTGACTTGATTTCATCTGCACAGGCCCTATTTCCAAATAAAGTTACGTTCACCAGTACTGGGGGGGTTTGGACTTCAACAGATTTTTTTGGAAGATATACTTCAACCCATAACAATGCCCATGATCTTTAATACATTTACTCCACCACATAGAGAAGCCAGGATAAAGAGATACCAAATTTTGCCTTCCAGTAAGTCAGATAAAGTATGCTTTCCATTGAGAGGTTCCAGTGAGGGGGAAATGAAGAGCAAAAGCTTTCAGAAAAAGACACTTCCTTATTTTATGGATAAGAGTCAGAGGAAGTAAAATTAGAAGAGGAACAGTTTATTTTACCATTAGAGTAGATGAAGAAGGACCGACAGGGACTGCTTCAATAGCACCTGTGTGTTAATCTAACACTTTATGAGCTGATCTAACTATGGATATAAATCATTTAATGTACTAAAACTAAATCTGCATGTTTCCATCATTTATAACATTAGATTGACCTAAATAACTGATTTATGGTTAAATATTAAGCATGTAAAAAGCAGAAAATACTATCAAGGTCAATAAAAAGCAAAACATGCAAATTCAAACAAGTGGCTGTTGTTTTTGTCCGTCAAATTGGTAAAGGTTTAAAAAAAAAAAAAAACTCCCCAGTATTCTTGATTAACAAGGGTATAGATAAAATGGTTCTTCTTTGCACCACTGGTAAGAATGGAAATTACAACCCTGTGGACAATAATTTGGTAATAAATATCATGTACTTCATGAAAAGACTTTCCATACGCCCCAGAAATTCTTTTCCTAGGAAATTATCTTAACGAAAATCTAGTGTATGTGTACCAACCTTCAGTTATAAGAATTTTCATCACATTATTGTTACTAAATAGACACAAACTAAGTAAATACTTACAGTTAAATAGTAATTGAGCCATGTAATAAACTCCGATTGGTGTCATTTTTTAAAATGATTCTATAGAACAAGGATCAGAAAACCATAGCCCATGGGCTGAATCTGACCCACTGCTGTTTTTGTAAATAAAGTATCATTGGAACAGAATCATATACATTCATTTATGCATTGTGTATTATTGATTTCTCAGGGTTAAGTAGCTGGGATAGTATTGCCCACAAATCATAAAATATTTACTCTCTGGGGCTCCTGGGTGGCTCAGTAGGTGAACCATCTGCCTTTGGCTCAGGTCATGATCCCAGGGTCCTGGGATCGAGCCCCACATTGGGCTTCCTGCTCAGCAGGGAGTCTGCTTCTCCCCACTCCCTCTGCCTGCCACTCTGTCTACTTGTGCTCGCTTGGGCTCTCTCTCTCTCTGGCAAATAAATACATAAAATCTTTTTTAAAAAATATTTACCCCCTGGCCCTTTATAGAAAGTTTGTTGATCCCTGCTACAGAAAAAGGCATATGATATGGAAGAAGTTGTCAATTATGTTTATGAAAGGAATAGTACAAAATAATGTGCCTAATAGGAATCTATGGTTTTAAATGCATTTATTTAAGGATTTATGTATATATGTGTATGTAAGTCAGTACACCAAAAATTAATAGTCATTATCTCAGGGAAATGACATTTTGAGTATACGTTTTTCTTTTTTAAAAATTTTCTACCTTTTCCAAAATGTCTGTAGTGAATAAGTGTGTACACACATAAATGTATTCTTAAAATAAATACTGCTAATTCAAAAATTGATTTAGCTTTGAGTCAGTTGCTTAACCTCTCTGAGCTTCAGTTTGGGTCACTGTTAATAATAGTATCTTTTTCATAGGCTTGTTGTGAGCAGTAGCTAAAAGATAATAGACGTAAAGTGCACGGGAGCATCTGGAACCTTCTATGGACCAATAGAGTATCAGTGGAGAGTCCTGACAAAGCCACTTAATGCACTGGAAATATCTGCAAAGTCGACTCCAAAAAAAGTATAAAGAAATAGCCACATCTGGTAGAGTAGCATAAAAGCTCACATTAGTTTTTACTTAAGCAACCAGTTTGACTAAAAGCACACTAGGGGGGTTTCTGCAGGAATGGAGTTGTGCCTAATTTTGGTGAAAACTTTTAGGTATTATGTTTAGACATGTATCATGTAATTCTTACAACATAGATATAAAATGGGCAGTTTGGCTCAATGATTATAGTAAGAATCCTAGAATCATAATTCATCTGTCTTTCAAAATGAACTCTAACTACATTAAGATTTCTTTGAAACCAAGGAACCCAATCACCTTAGTGAGAAAGCACTTTATGCTAGGCAGGCCCCCCATAAACACCATAAAAGAGTGAGGTATGAGATGTTATTTGAAAATTCTTCAGTTGCTTTCTCTCCTATACTTAGAGTGAGAAACTTTGTTTTGTCTATTTTGAGGTTTCATTTATCTTCTGGAAAATATAATATTTCATTAAACCAGTCTGTGTCCACAGTCTCTTTTCATTTTTTTTTAAATGTCCTCCCATTATCAAGTTGCCCAGAAGACTTTCCAGATAAGGATGTAAAAGGTATCTGAGAAGAATGCAAAACCAGACCAAATCCTTATGGACCAGAAAACCTAGGAATGCATAAATTATATAAATTGTGTTTTCTTGTCACACAGTTAAAAGGACTGTTGGTGCCAGCTGTCTTTACATCGAAGAGGATATTTTGATCTCTGCTGGGAACTAGCCATATAATTATTTAACATTTCTTTAACTCTCCAGCTACTGTTCATTGTAGGTAATACCCCAGTTTCCTTTAAAAAAAAAAAAAAAAAGCAAAGCAGTCAATTTTGTTTTTCAGATTTATTTATTAAAACTTACATCAATGTTCAAATATATTATACCATATTCAAAACTATTTTCAATCAATCATTCAGTTAATAGAAAAGAAGTAAAACAAAAAGTATCCCAAATGAATAAGAGTACAAACAGGACAGTGATGTCTATTATTTAGACTGAAGCTGATTCTGCAGGAAGCCAAAACATCTAGTTGATTTAATTAAAGAAAAGAGAAACTCAGTCAATCCAGATGTCTGGCATCATAAAAACCAAACACGGGGATGATTGATGAGTCTTTGACGTGATTCACCAGATGTGAATCTGCCTCTTGGAGACAGACTAAAAGGAAGGGATTCGGATGGGTTTCAAATTCCATCATTTCTCCCTGGGTACTCAGTGTGAATCTTCTTTGCTTCCACTTTGGTTACCTAATCCCTGCACCCTATGGTAACATTATCTCATATTTTCTTTCAGACCAAATCTTGGGATATCTTGATCAAGTAACAAACTGAGAACCAAGTGGTGACGTATAAGCAATTTCATTTCCGTTCCCCCTAGACATAGGACTTCATGTGGCTTTTTTCTCTGGAAAGACTACAGCGTATGCAGGATCCCAGAAGCAAAGTGGTAAGAAGCATTGAAGACGCCCATACATGTAAAATCTGACAAGATCACCCAAAGTGGTAGATCCAGGGGAAATATTCTTGAAAGGTATTATTAGCTTGATTACTCTGCAGTGTGAACATTTGCTGTTCAGATTGCCTATAATCAGCTTTCCCTATAGTAAGCCACTAATGAGTTGATGGTGAGATAAGCTTTTCCTCAAAGGACATAAATTAGAGACTGACAATTACCAAAACGAAGAGAGGAACATATAAGTGTGTTCCTTCATAGTGTCATGGGGATCTGCAGGTTTGCCTGAGTTCTGAGTTATGACAACTAAACTGTTTTTTTAAAGCAAACTGATTGGCAAAAATCATCCTCACTGTAGGCGAAAGAGATTCCACCTTATGTGTTATAATTTAAAAGGAACAAAAAAGGTGATTTCATTATATCTCCATCTTCAGCCTGAATGTCCCGTCCCAGAGAATAAGGTCACAATAGCTATTATCTTTTGCTTCTCAGTATAGCCTCACATGTATTATCTCAGTTGATTGGCTCAACAGTTTAAGAAATGTATCATTATACCCATTTTTCCTCATGAAGCTGAAGGGCTTTCCTAAGGACATAGTGAGCAGTGATCAAAAACTCAGATATTCTAACTTCTAGCCTCAGTACTACAGTTGCCTCTGAGAATGAGTTAAAAAAGAAATATTGAGACCTTTTGGTGCAAGAAGACATTAGAACGTCATTCATCAGGTTAGTCTGTTGATACCTTGAACTTCAATGAAGGAAAGAAACAGGACAAGCCCACTAGGAGCCCCAAAATTGTCATGTACTTTCGTGTATTTGAAGACAGTCTTCACAAAGCCAAATTTACTAATTACTAATTCAAATATTCTGGAAAACAAATTTTTAAACATTTCTCTCCCAAAGAGCAATAACTAAGGGAAAAGTCAAAGGTGTCTCTTCTTTCTCTGAATTTCTAAAAAAGCTATGCTTTATGTTCCAGTGTAGCCTCTTTTCTTAGAGGCCATGTCATCTGAAGATATCTTTGAGTGACCAAAATCATATTACAAAGAGTAACAGAATGTAAGGGGTATCAACATGCAACTGACAGGCTCCAGTTTGCCTGGGAGTGTTCGAAATCCAACCATTGATTTCATCTGCTTTCTCTGTCAACACCTTTCTTAACCTCTATTTCCTCAGCCGACACCAAGCTTCTCAGCTCCTTCAGGCACAACCAACCAATCTCAGTAGTCATCACCATCACCGAAACTTTGAGGAAAAAAAATGTTCCCCTTCTAATGAACATCTTTATTTACCCAACATCATTCCTTTTTAGCAACTGTTGCTCTTACACTTACTGGGCTGTTACTGATTTGCTTCAAGTCACCTCTCCTGGCATAAGGCTGAGCACATGGCTAAGGTCGAGCAAGCAGAAAACAATGTCCCTCAAGTCAAGCAATGGGTTGTGACAAGGGATTTGATCCAAACTGAGCCAATGAGTGTCAGTCCAAGGGCTTTTGCTGGCACTATCAGAAAGAGAACCTCCCTTTTCTCTGGTATCAATACATACAAGGACAATAGAGCATCACATGGAAAACCTGCCTGAAGAAAAACCAACATGGAGGAAAGCAGAGAAGGTTGAACATGAGACATCATCTGATCTCCCAGCCCAGATATCTCTGAAAGATATTAATACTGGCTTTGACTCTTTACTCTTCAGTACATGAGGCCATAAACTCCCTTTCTCTTGTTTGTTTGTTTACTCGTTTGTTCAAATTACTATGACTTGGGTTCCAGATGCTTATAACCAAGAGTCCTATTCAACACACTCCTCAACCTAACCTTTATACATTCCATGTACTAGATTTTCTGAACTCTTTAAATTATAGTGTGGTCAACTTTGTTTTTAAAATAAAACATTTTGGAATCACAGGATCCTTAATTGATGTGAGAGTCGTGAAATTGTGCTTCTCAGGTCTTTCACTATAAAGTATTGGCCAACTTCCTAGATGCTATGTTCTGAATCACCAACACTTTTGATCCAAGGCCATGTTTCCCACAGGCTGCTACCAGCCAACGACTGAGCATAGCAGGAATAGTGAGCAAGCCATTTGTATGAGATGTGGGGCAGCTCTGAGGAGGGTCATTGGCTGCAAGACTCCCCATCAGCCTTTCCAAAATTTCTTATAACTGCACACTGTCCAAGATTCTTTCACCCAACCTTTTTTTCCTTCCCTCTCTCTAATACAAGAAAATGTGTCATGGTCTAAGAGCTGTCTCAGGATATCCCAGTTTCCTTTTCGTTTTCCTACACAGGTATTTTATCATGAATTCTGAAGGGTCTGGGATTTTCTTATCCTGCTTACAAGCTAGCAAGTTAGCCTGCCACCGTTTCAAGGATGATGGCAGAAGACAAGAGACTCTTGGTTGAGAGACAAAGGAGAGTGTCTTGCTCACAGCAATAGCAGTAGCTAAAATATCAACATTTGCTCTAATTACTCAAACTTCAAACTCCACAGGATGATATTAAGAAGCCCAAGTGACACCCTTACATAAGGGGAGGGGGTATTTTTGGTTTTTATTTTTGAGATTTTTTTTTTGTAAGAGAGAAGTTATCCCCAAGTTTAGAAAACTTGAATTTCTTATAACGAGATTAGGTCTGCCTGAATTTCACCTTGAAGGGAGACATTATTTTCATTACACTAGACAGTAAACATTCTGTCCTATGCTCTGGAAGGAGACACTACCTCTGATTTCCAAGGCTGTTCACTATACAAATGTCCTTGAAAAGATTATCTAGAACAAGGGCAGTCAGTGCCTTTTCTAACGAGATGTAGAGAAATGCAAGAGATCCATGTGTTTCTCATTTCATCCAAAAAGTTTCCTCGAAATCTAATCTTATCTTGGCCCCAACTTCTAGGACACTCAGGCTAGCAGAAATGGGGTTACTACTACTTAGATTGTATGGCCTTTAAGAGTAAAAATAATGTTTTGCCTCTGTTTTCAGCCTCCACAGCACTTGGCAGGGTGCTTAGCAGATTTGTGTTGATAAATTGAGCCACAGAATTAAGTTTAATAATTTAACTAATGAACATAAGACTCAACTTTAAAAAGGGAAAGGCATTCTTAATATAGGATATAAATTCTCTGTTTCTTTTTCCATATTGGCTGAACTCTTGCTGTACACTTATACTGTTTAGCCATTTCTTTGTCTCTGCCTGTTCCAACTTCCCAAGGTGATGACTGTCACATATAAGCTTGGTCCATTCAGTGCTGAGCCAAGAAAGATCCTTAAAAATACCCTAACTACTGGAAAATAGAGCCTTAGAGAAGAGTGCTTACCCCCTGACCACTCACTACATAAACAAGGCAGTATGTCTCAAAATGTACCCAAAGTATTTAATTTATTTTTTTTTAGTTTTCTTTTTTTTTTCAAAGTATTTTAATTGATAGAAGTGCCTGAATAATGACACAGATAGGCCAATGGCATTGAGAAAAGAATTTTACTATTTACATTTCCCAAGAAGAAGGGACAGGCCACATCATAGAGCGGCACATGAGGAAGCACCAGTTTGGGTCAGGAGCTAGAAAGAGAGGAAAATCCAGATCAGAGACCCTAGTGGCTTTCATGGGGAAGACAAGGCAGGAGAGGCTAAATAGCTTAGGACTGGCTGATTTGAATAATTCTAGCAAACCCTGGGGCATAGAGGCTCTCCCTAGTTGTCAGGTACCTGACCCTGGGTTGATCTAGGGCAAGAGAATATTGGCTTGGTGTCTGACAGTTTGATAAAGGAGATAGTTAGGGGGTATGGGCTCCTAGTTGTTTAGTTTACATAGGAAAGGTGTATTCCCAGATGAGCTTTTCATTATCTCTAAAACCTTGGTAACCTTGGTGGGGGTGCTAACTCTCCAGTGAGGCCACAAATGCCAGAGCATCAAGGATACAAAAAATAAGAAAATATAGTTATTACAATTGGGGTTGTGATGAACGGATGCCAGATAGACCAATAGAGTCTGAGAAAACAGAACATGGCTTCTCCCTATTTGTCTGAACCACGGACAGCTCCTGGTGCTCACTGCAGCTTTCCGCTAGCTAACAAGTCCCCCCTGAAGAACCCTAGTCATTGAATGATGAAAAAGTGTGTTCTTTGTTTGTTTCTTTGTTTGTCAGTTAAGTTATTCCAGCATGTGTTTACCCAGAGGTGAATTTCATTTCTGGTCTCCTTCCCTTCACCTTGGCTTTTACTTTCACCTTCCTGGTTGTTTGCTCAAACAGGCATTGGTACCCATGGAGAAGGCCTATTTGAGTTCAGTTGGACTGTTGAGCAGAACCAGAGGGAATAAACCATGTCTTCCATCACAGCTACTCTTTCCAATCTTTCTCTACACAGGCTTTACCTTGATTTCATTCCCTACTCATCAGCAGGCAAAATCAACATGTTCTATCATCCTAATTTAAAACAGTCAGATGTGGTCAACTTGATAATTCTGTTTATGACCAAAATACAGGTTGTCATTTGAAATGATAAAGAACAGCTCAGAGTGGCTTTTTATAAATAAGTATGTTTAGTAAATATATAATGAACTTGTGCATTTATTGTCATGGATAAGCCATCTATTACAAATTAGTAGTGAATTTCCATTGAGTCAAAAACAAAATTCAACCTCACAGGGTTTTTTTTGTGGGGTTTTTTTATGTCGTTGGGGCAGGGATGGGAGACTGCATACAGAATGCTTATTTCTCTGTAATCTGCTTGAAAACCACAAAAAAGGAAAAATACCAGTGCCTTAAAAACTGTTCTAAGACTCCAACCATGGACTAATAAAAAAATAATAAAAACTCATTAAGAATTCAAGCTTTCAAAATGAAATCCAATTTGGCATTAAAACAGCATGAGGGGGGGCGCCTGGGTGGCACAGCGGTTAAGCGTCTGCCTTCGGCTCAAGGCGTGATCCCGGAGTTCTGGGATCAAGCCCCACATCAGGCTCTTCCGCTATGAGCCTGCTTCTTCCTCTCCCACTCCCCCTGCTTGTGTTCCCTCTCTCTCTGGCTGTCTCTCTCTCTGTCGAATAAATAAATAAAATCTTTAAAAAAAATTAAAAAAAAAAAAACAGCATGAGGGAATTAAAATCAGTGCTTGAATTACGTGGGCTCTGGTGAGCTTTCCACTACAGAAAGTGTTGGTCTTTAAATATGCCCCCAAAATGCAATAACATGATAGGGTAGTCCTAGCCATGGAGTAAAATTCACTGTGTAAAGGAGTAGATTTTTACAAAGGAAAGAAACTATGTGACAAACTGTTTTGTTCCTAAATTATCTGTGAGCTCCATTGCCCTATGGATAAAGCTGTTCTATAATTTCTCTTGCTAGTACACAGCCTTTACTGCTTGGCAATGCCTAATGAGCTCCTATTTTCATTTAAGGGAGTCAATGATTTATAAGGTGTGCAGAGAAATCTTTTATCAATTAGGTATAAAGAATCATATTCCCGTCTTGATTTGTATCAGCCCTGGATGGAAACCACTTCTGCCAAGCACTACAGTTCATCAAGAACTATCATTGTACCATTTATATGTTTCACAACCACACTCAATTCTAACTCAATTTCCTAAGACAAAGTGCCACTGTAAGTGGAATTCAGGAAAACAAGGTAGTTGTAGCTTGCAGTTGATTCTACAGGGGGAAATAAATCCTGAGATCCCATGTTGTGTTAACATTAAAGAACATCAAGTCTAGGGGAAAATATACACTGTGTCTAGTTGGAATCCATAGCTGCCACACATGAAAAAATATGAGTCAAAGTAAATATCCTTTATTTCATTTGTATGGATGGAATTTTGGCTTTACTACATAGAGCCTTTTAACTTCTAGCCAATTGTCAACAGAAATGCATAGATGCAAGTACAGTAAAGCTAGCATCGTACAATTTCACATAAATGGAAATATTGCCAAAAGTGCCTGAGTATGACAGTTATGCAATATTTCAGGATTGCTTTTTATGCAACCCTGTTTACTGAGCTTGATTTTCAAAGTGACAAACTGCTCTCAAACTAGCAATTCTTTCCCCTCCACTCCCCACTAATTGGTGTCTCCAATAACATGCTCTCCTTCATTTATGGAGATGATGCTCCAGATTTGCCATTTTCCAGGCCCAAATAGGTAGATGGTGAATTAGTCTGTCACTAGCAGGAATACATTTGCACTTATCTCTGCCTAATTTCCCCTTCTCCTCAAACATGTGAACACTGGCACACATCTTTAGACAGTTGGCTGGGAACCTGGTATAGACGGCAGCCATGGCTCTGTCCTCAGGGTCAATCTCAATCTTGACCTTGTGAAAGCTCCCTGGAGACAACATCCATAAGTTATCAGATGCTGCAGAATTAGATTAATCAGCTGGTTTCTGGGACACTACTCTCTCACACAGGTAATTCAAAACACAACCTTACTATGTATTTCCTGCTTTCCACCATGTCCATTTAGCTAAAAAAGAAAAGAGAAGAAAAGAAAAGAAAAGAAAAGAAAAGAGGAAAGGAAAGGAAAGGAGAAGAGAAGAGAAAAGAAAGAAAAGAAAAGAAAAGAAAAGAAAAGAAAAGAAAAGAAAAGAAAAGAAAAGAAAAGAAAAAAAAGAAAAAAAAGAAAAAAAAGAAAGAAAAGAAAAGAAAACACTGTGTACTCTGAGGACCAAAGTTGCCCTGACTTCTAAGACGTTTTAAGGCTACTCGGAGTTGGAAGAACTTCAATGACCCATCTAGACACCTTATATTACATTCAAGAATATTGAGGCGGCCATGACAAGATAGCAGGGAAACGAATACCCAAGTCACTCTGCAATCATCGGTTCATATGTGACTGGCAAACGTGTGCTATTAAGATATATAAAAATACATGTTTGTTTCCCCAGATACAGAACTCTTGAAAACAAATGTGGAAAGAACTACTTTTAAATCTTTCCTGAAATAGAAATAGACTATTAGACTGGGGCGCCTGGGTGGCACAGCGGTTAAGCGTCTGCCTTCGGCTCAGGGCGTGATCCCGGCATTATGGGATCGAGACCCACATCAAGCTCTTCCGCTATGAGCCTGCTTCTTCCTCTCCCACTCCCCCTGCTTGTGTTCCCTCTCTCGCTGGCTATCTCTACCTCTGTCGAATAAATAAAATCTTTAAAAAAAAAAAAGAAATAGACTATTAGAAAGAGTTTCCAAAACTGCCGTTCTTGCAGGGCAATACGTCTGTTGTTAATGACACATGCATGAAACATCAGCACCCCTTCAATGAGAAGTTCCCTAAATATTCGGGATTCTGTATGTACTGGTTTTTAGAATTGCTTCTAATTGTAGAAAGTATACTACAAGAGGGAGAAACACACAAGGTATTTTTGCCAAGAAACACTCAGCATCTATGCTTACTTCTATGCATACCCTTCAAATCACGCACATCACTATCTAAATGTTGTTTTATGATGATACCGTAAGCATGGACACCCTGAGTTTGTTCTTTTGTGGGATGGGAACCACTAGTATGAAAAAAAATAAAGTCAAATGGACTATAAAAAGAGACATTGATCATTAAGAAAGATATAAGTATTGTAAAATATAAGATTTCACAGCAATGAAAATGTGGTTGTAAAGAAAATACTTCGACTCCTTGGACAGGGCTAAACGAGGCTTCTCTGGGGAAACATCAAACACTGACACATTTCTGAAAATTCTCTGGAAAAAGCTACATTCAATGAAAATTATAAAATTTGCCTTAGGGCAGATAAAGATTTTATTGAGCCTTTAAAAAAAAAAGAATGTGAAATACAAAATTAAGTATGAAAATGAATATTTATTTATAATGAGAAAATAAATCACAGGACATGACAAAATTTTTATAGCTGACAACACAAAATCTGGAAAAATAGCGTTTTTATTAATTAAACACCTTTTAGTAATTAAACATATTTATAAGACTTGTTCCTACATTTTTGACTGCATACCGTTTGATGGCCTCTTCATACGAAAACTATGTTGTAATATCATTTTCCATAGAGAGAAGAGAAAATACACACTTTCTTGCATGGTTGGTTGAAATCTATTTGTTATTATTGACAGTTTATAAAACTCCTTTTCAGCTTTATGGCTTATTTTCTGTAATATCATGTAAATTTCAGAGTTGTCACGTTTGGGAAACCTCTCTCAGGCTTCTCCTTTATGTGCTGCTTGTCATACTAATAACCATATACCCCACCTTGTCAAATAAATTGCTGACAGGAGGGAGCCATAAAATATACCAATATTTCTCCATTCCACTTTGCCTTACACCAAAACGCTTCTGTTAATCTTAATAAACACCAATAAATTATTAAGAGAAAAATTGTATTTAATTCACATTAGTACTCTTTATTATTTTGAAACACTTTGCAGGTGATCAAACTAATCACCAAGAATTATATTTCTAAAGTGATTCATAATGGTATCTGTTTTCTTTCTATCCTTCATATCTCTCTTGAATGACCTATTGAAAACATCATCTCATGGCTGTTTTTAAATCAATCAAATGATCTACCAATGTAATAAAGTCATCAAGAAGTTACCTACTGGAAGTTAGGAAGCTGAAAATTTTTAATGTTGTAAAGTAAAAAATTATCATGCAGGGGAGCCTGCAGTTAAGCATCTGACTCTTGATTTTGGTTCAGGCCATGACCTCAGGGTCATGGGATCCAGCCCCTCCTCAGACTCTGTGCCCAGCAGGGAATCTGCTTGAGATTCTCTCTCTCCCTTTCCCTCTGCCCCTCCCTGCCTCTCTCAAATAAATAAATAAATCTTTGAAAAAAATCATGCATTGCAATGGGAACACCTGGTAAATCTTTTAATAAAATGCCATATGAGAGGTTTGAATCAGAAACAGTTGAAAAGTAAGGAGAAGGTTAACAAATTTCTAACATTAAAATTAACCCAGTTAACATCTCATATATTTTAAGGGTATGTCCCGTCTTATTTTCTGCTGAGGCAATCAAAACCAATCTGAAAGCAAATATAATGTATTAAATGTGATTATAATGATGAAATTATTACAGTACTTACATTGTTTCATAACTGACTGGACCAACTCCTATTATCTTGAAATGTTTTGCAAAAGACGTCATTATTTTGTTGCACTTAGTAGTTTTGAATCTGAAGATTTCTTTTTGCCTGCTAATTCAGGTCAAAGCAGACAACCATGCATTCTCATCCAAAACTCAGTGATCTTTAACCTCCTGTGGGTAAAAGTCGTGGCTGATAAATATTTATAGAACTCCACAGCAAAGCTTCTGTTTGTTAGAAAAATCTCCAAGAATGACATGACCTCTGAGTTTTCTGGAATCATATTCCTGTTGTGATCTATAGGGTTCAGAGGCCCTTGCCTTGTTTAAATATAAAGCCCTAGGGAGGACCTTTAAAAATCAAATCCATTTTTTATGTTTGACATTCACTTCACATTGGAGCCACAATTTTTTTTATTATTTTTCTTAATCTGATAGGCCAAAAGGTTAAGTGTAAGATAGTATATTAGGGGATATGCATATCAAAATGATCAAGACTGACAATTTTAATGACATTTAAAAAATTGAATTGCTATTTTAGTAACCTGCCCCCTAGGTTCCCCCCAGCCTCCCCTTCCTTGCTTCCAAATAGTCATACACACTTTTACCTCTTTCCACTTAGCTTTGAAGAAAAACTATCTTCTCCTTGTCTAAAGCTGACTCAAGACCTATCAATGAGCCCCACGCCCTCCTGGCCTTAAAGGACGTAGCTTCATAAATTAGCCCTTCTCTGTTTCATTTTCAACTCCTCCTTCTCTACTAGTTTCTTTCCATTCATTACTCAGTGTGTTCAAATGCCTCCCATTTTCAAGCACCTGCCCCTTATTCTGTGTCTATTTACTTTCTCCTCTCTCTCATGCCTTCTAGGACCAAACATCGAAAAGATGTCATCTTTGGTTGTCTTCCCTTGTATCTTCTCCTTCATCCTCCACCCACTCTGATGAGGCTTCACCCATGCCCAAAGAAGCTCTCACAAACCTCACAAAGTCTTCCACATTGCAAGACCCAGAGATGACTCTGAGGCTTTATCTAATTTCAGTTCTCCATAGCATGTTCTGACACTTCATTTGTCTTAAAGTTCCTCCCTTGATGCCATCATTCTCCCTCCATGATTCTCTGACCATTCCTTCACGGGATCCTCTGCTTTGCAACCCTCTCCTCTTCTCATTTGTCATGCTCTCTTGGTTACCTCATCCATCTTTACGATGTCAACTCTTGCCTATATATTGATGGCTTTCAAAACTTTCCCCATCCTAGACCTCTCCTATGTAGATAGCTACTCTTCCTCTTTCTTTCTTTTTTTTTTTAAGATTTTATGTATTTATGTGACAGAGAGAGACAGCCAGCGAGAGAGGGAACACAAGCAGGGGGAGTGGGAGAGGAAGAAGCAGCCTCCCAGAGGAGGAGCCTGATGTGGGACTCATCCCAGAGCACCGGGATCACGCCCTGAGCTGAAGGCAGACGCTTAACGACTGAGCCACCCAGGCGCCCATACTCTTCCTCTTTCTTAAGAGAATACCTGTAGCTACTGTGGGAAGTCTTCTTTTCTCACTAACAGTAATCTCCACAAAGACAAGGACCTGTTGTTCATTGCTGAATCCCCAGTAACTGACCCAGGGTGGATATCACTGTGAGAAGTATAGCATCTTCTCATTTTCTTAAGCTCAAAACTCGAGAGAAAATTTATGATTCTCCTTCTCTTAACTCCCACAAGGAAGCACTCAGCAAGTTCAGCTGATCCAATTTCTTAAATATCTCTTTGATCTGAATCTTCTCTTTCCTTTATTGCCATAAAATCTTAACTTCAACCAGTTAACTTGACTGGATATTTCCATCCAGCTTCTGTTCCCTTCTACCTCCCCATAATTACCCTAGGGCTCTTGTTAAATGTAAATTAGTCCACATCTCTTTCCTGATAAATGTTTTTCAGTGGTTCCCCAACAGGTTTAAAGCCCTTAATCTTTTAGAATATGTGTGTGTGTTTGTGTACATGCATGTGTATGTGTATATATATATATATATATATATATATATATATATATATATATATATATATATATATATATCTGCAGGTGTGTGAGCAAGTCAGCTCTCCTGACTTGGCCCCTGCCTACTTGTCCAGCCTTATTCCTACTGCTCTCCCCACTATTCCAGTTTTGCTCCAACAATACCAGATGATTTACAGTTCCCCAACCAAGGCCAATACGCTGGAATGTCGATATGATGGAATATATCTGACAGGTTTGTCTAACTCCTCATAATCCAGTTCAGATGTCCCATTTTTTGAAGGTCTTCCCTGATCCTTCCCTCTCCATAGATAACTGTTCCTTCCTCCATGTGGTCCCACTTCTTAGTATTTACTTTCCCTGTTGCCTTGATGACTCTGGACTCTACTGGGTATTTCAGCTCAATCCCAGCCATTAGGCTGTTGGTATCTTTCAAGAAGTCTCAGTAACTATTCTTAATAAACTTTATTTGTTAAAGCAATTTTAGGTTCACAGGAAATTGAGCAGAAAATGCAGAGTTTCCATATATCCACTAACATCCACCCCTAACCCCATACTCATAGCTTCCTCCACTATCAACATGCTATACCACAAAAGTGCATTTGTTACAATCAACAAACCTACACTGACACATCATTATCACCCAAAGTCCATAGTTTCCAATACGGTGCACTCTTGGTGCTGTACATTCTATGGGTTTGAGCAAATGTATAATGGCATGTATCCACCATTACAGTATCATACAGTGTAGTTTCACTGCCCTAAAAATCCTCTATGTTCCTCTATTCATCCCTCCCCATTAACTCTTGGCAATCACTAATCTTTTTACTATCTCCAGAGTTTTGCCTTTTGCAGAATGTCTTATAGGTGGAATTACATAGCATGCAGCCTTTTCAGATCAGCTTCTTTCACTTAGTAATATGCATTTAAGTTTCCCTGATGGATTCAGTGGCTTTTTGACTTCCTGGGACCTACGATAGTTCTGGTCACAGAAAAGATACCAAATAAGTCTTAGTTGCATTAAATCCATAACTTGTTTTAATTGTATAAGTATTTGCATTTGTCCTCCCTTGAAAATCCATTGTTCCATAATATTCTGACTTCTATCTCTTATTTCAAGACAAAAAGAACATAAAAAATCTACTTGACTTTGTCTGTTTTAGGCTTTTAACCATAATTCTAAAAGATGATGAGTAGTATTTTCCATAGGCAATCCTGAGATTTACCAATATACATTTGTACTGTCCTTTGAATCAGAACAGTATATATCCATTAACAATTGAATTTTTTGTTTCCTTAAAACTATGCCTTCAATGGCATTGCCTTCTCTCCATTCTGACCATTTTTCCCTGGTCATCTTTTCCATTCAGAACCAAAGATACTCTTAAGGCTGAGGTGACACTCTCAATTCAAACTAAGCTTTTATCTACAGCAATCATCTTGCAATTCTGGAGTGAATTTTCTGAATTCATTTCAATGGGAACACACAAGTGATCATTCTGCTTTACACCAGAAATGAGAATATATGCAGGATTCTTGGCTAATACTACTTATTGACACTGATGATTTCTATCACCGTAATTCATTGCCATGTGAATCATCCCAATGGCCTGAAAACATCCTCACGAATGCATCGTTTCTCAAATGTTGTACATCAGAATCACTGAGGGCGTTCATTAAGGTTAATACTCCCCGACCACACTCAGTAGACCTCCCTAAGACCCAACCACATGCATATTTAATGAGCATCCCAGGTGATTCTGATACAGATGGCGTCGTAATCTGCTTTCAGAAACAGAAGCGTGGAACTTCATATAAAAATGTTTGCAAGCAGGTGGTTACCAGCTACAAGAAACCTCTCCGTGAAAGTAATGAGACTGATCATCTGTTACATTTCATGCTCTATTCTAAGTGAAAATTACAGGAGCAAACCTAATTGATTTCCATGTGTTAATTAACAGGGGGGAAATAACCAAAATGTCTCTAGTACCACAATCTGCAGGATGGCTTGTACTTAAAGAGAAAATGGCTGTTTTATTAGTATGGTTACATTCTTTGGGTGAGGAAAATGTTCAAGAGTTTGGAACTTGAGAAAATTGCTTCCTATAAAAGGAGGTTGGAAATCTTAAGAATTTCTTCAAATCTGAAAGTTCTGGTATGTCGTTTTTCCCATCAGACTAGAAATATATTGTTAGTAAACATATTGCTAATTTGGAAAGAAATCAGCAATTGCATTTAAATCTCTCCATAGGTACCTGAAAAGTTGGTATGGCTGGAACTGATAAGATGAAAGCCAAATAGCAAAGCCATGTCTCTAACTTCCTTTGCCTCCATGTTTATAACCTCCTTACCCCTTTCTCATCACAAACGCAGGCACATATAAATGACTTCATCCTTACTATCTCATGCTCTTTTACCAGTTATTTGAGCTAGTGAGATCATCTTGATATGTTTAATCTCTACTCTTACTTAAACTGATAGATAATAACAAAATCATGTTCTGGATTAAGGGAAAACAACTGGTGATTTATTAGCTCACAATGCAAATAGTTAAAGCATATTGTGACTTATTTAATAGCAACGCATCGTTATCAAGGTTCTTAGTAATAAGGACCAGAGACAAGCAAATGCTCCCAGGGCTTTCCAAAAGTATGATCACATTTACCTTTTTTCACGTATACCTAGTATAAAGATGCTAGTGGAATCTTTGAAAATGTGTAATCAATGAGACGTCAAAAAAATGAAAAAGTTTCCAAGGTAGAGTAATGAAACAGAGACTAACTTGGACCAACTTTAGAGCTGGGCAAATACGTGAGAAAGTGAAATAGTGAACATTGATTTCTAAGTAGAGAAATTTCATTTCTATGAAAGTTAGAAATTTAAAATAAGTTTCTGACTAATAGGGAAGTCAGGAATATTTCTAGCAGATGGACTTCAGACACTTGTGAAGTGATTGGAAACACTGCTATCTTTAAGCAGATGCCAACCACTAATACTGCAGGGTCAAATCAATACCCTTCCTGTAGGAAGCATCTTTTCCCAACACCAGGCTCTCTTTCTAAACTTCTGAATGTGAGGGATGCCTGGGTGGTTCAGGTAGTTAAGCATCTACCTCAACTCAGGTCATGATCCCGGGGGCCTAGGTTCGAGTCCCGCATCGGGTTCCCTACTCAGCAGGGAGTCTGCTTCTCTCTCTACCCCTCCCCACTGCTTACGATATCCCTCACTCTCTCTCAAATAAATAAAATATTTGAAAAAAAATTCTGAATGTGAATTTCATAAGGAAAGAGGAAAATATGTAGAGATGAGAATACAATGCATTATTTGTTTTCCAAGTGCATAGTTACTAAGGGAAGTATTTTGGAGGTAGACACAAGAGAAGAAATAATAGAGAGTCTGGAAGTATTTACAAGAAAATTTTACATCTTAGAAATGTCTAATTCATTACCAGTTACCTCTCCACCTCTGTGTCCACTGGGCCTCAAGTTGAACATGGAAGGTGACCCTACAGAGGGACACAATTCTTACCAAGTTCATCACCACAGAAACATCTTGTCACCTCTGGTCTTCATAGAGTTGAACAGCAAATAGTTAATGTGTAAGAAATTGTGCCAGCCCTGTTCAGATTTCAAAAGCATTCAAGAATAATCCCTACCCTTATAGAACTTAGATGTTCTCGTAGAGAGCAAAGACAAATGTGCGAAGTCCCACCACATAAAAATAAAGTTCTGGGTTTGTTGCTAGGAAAGAGACCTCACATTTGTTTAGGAGAAGATAAGAGAAGGTGTCTCCGAGGAGGTGCTACTAAAGTTAGTGCAGAGAACAGGAAAGATTCAGATGGACAGAGGAGGAAGGGAATGACCTTGAAAGAAGACACCTTCTTAAGAAAAGCAGAATAACAGGAAAATGTGGAAAAGCAGTGAGCAGATTTTCGGGGGGTAGAGAATGCAAAAAGAAAGAAAGAAACAAATGCTATGTTAAAGAGTAGCTAATTAGATTGAGAATCCATCTTCAAAATTAGGTTTAGGAATTTGGACATAAAGAACGATGTAGAAATGTGAAAGGATGGAATCATGTCTGAGCATTTATGATGTGGCAGGGACTGGGCTAAAGGCTGTGCAAAAAAAAAAAAAAGCACTGCTGAACATCAACACAGAATGAGAATTATTCTTGAAAAGGGTTCGCATGGGGTGTCACGTTGGTGAAGTTTGAGAGCTAAAAAACTGATTGCAGAGACACTGAGCAAAGACCACTTCAAAAATAAAGGAAGATCGTAATCCAAGTGGTAGTAGTGAGCAGAGGAAAATGGAGGAACATTTTTCATGCAGTTTTGACCATGCCATTTTGATACAGTATATATTTTCACATTATGTTCACTTTGAGGATGTTTTAAAGAAAAGTATAATCAGAATATATAACAATTGAAGGAGTTTCGAAGGGAAAGAGTTCTCCAGAGCATAATTCCTTAAACCACCTTAATTCCTTCATAGCTTTTATAAACAGAGAAGATAAACTGTTCCTAATTTTTCCATTTTTATTCTTATTTCACTGAAATTATCTTAATCAAAATAAATTCTTTTTCCCCAGAGAGAATTCCAAAGCATTAATTGATTTATCAATCACTTTTTTTTTTTTTTTTTGGTATATTTGTTTGGATTTGTTTTGTTTTGTTTACAACAAATTTTACCCTTTCAGATCCCATGACTGTCAGTTTTCTTTTGTGGCCAGTAATTCTACCAAATTTAACTTACCCAGGTCATATTTCTACGGATTAAAAAATTGTGTCAGGGGTGCCTGGGTGGCTTAGTTGGTTAAGGAACTGCCTTGGCTCAGGTTGTGATCCTAGAGTCCCGGGATCAGGTCCCACATCAGGCTCCCTGCTCAGCGGAGAGTCTACTTCTCCCTCTCAACCTCCCCCCCTCATGTTCTCTCTCTCTCAAATAAATACATAAAATCTTAAAAAAATTTGTGTCAGAAATATTTGATTTTTCCATCAATTTATTAGACATATCAAAAGTTTACAATTTGCAGGGCGCCTGGGTAGCGCAGTTGTTAGGTGTCTGCCTTCCACTCAGGGCGTGATCCCGGCTTTCCTGGATCGAGTCCCACATTGGGCTCCTCCGCTGGGAGCCAGCTTCTTCCTCTCCCATTCCCCCTGCTGTGTTCCCTCTCTCACTGGCTGTCTATCTCTGTCAAATAAATAAATAAATAAATCTAAAAAAAAAAAAAAAAGTTTACGATTTGCCCTTTTAACAATGGCTGATTTTATTTCCCATTAATTACTCTGCTGGGAATGTTCATTATGATTTCTAAGAATAGACAGATGGTTTGTATTATTTGTCAGGTAATAAATTAGAAATTTTTGAGGAAAAAAATCCTCAGCTATTCCAGCATTGCCAAATTGTCAAAATCATTTAAAGTCTCAAAAATCTTATTTCAAAAATGTCCATGAGCATTTTTCCCTCAAAATGTAATGCTTAAATGTAATGCTCATGGTTCAATGCTCTTGATCTCTGACAGATTAGGCAAAAACAGTGGCATCTAAATGTTAGGTTTATAAGAAAGAAAGAAACAAAGAAAAAAAAAAAGAAAAGAAAGGGAGGGGGGAAGGAGGGAGGGAAGGACGAAGGAAGGAAGGAAGGAAGGAAGGAAGGAAGGAAGGAAGGAAGGAAGGAAAGAAAAGAAAGGGAGAGAAAGGGAGAAAGAAAGAAAGAAAGAAAGAAAGAAAGAAAGAAAGAAAGAAAGAAAGAAAGAAAGAAAGAAAAGAAAAGAAGAGAGAAGAATCAAAACATTTTGTTCCAATGTGAAAAACACTGAAACTCAGTGCTGAATTGGGGTAGCTGTCTGGTTGGGGTTTGGGAGGGGAAAGATGAATAAAAAATGAACTCATGGTTTTGAGATTGGGTGACAAGTAGACTCTTAATGACATTAAAGAAATCAGGAATTCTTTATGATAAAATCTTGAATGGCTTGAATAATACAACTGTGGACTTTGTTTCAACATTATATTCTTAGTGTCAGAAGAATACCTGAGAGGTACAGAGCTGGAATGCAGGTGAGTAGTCAAGGTTGGAAATAACATGGGAGTTAAAGAGCCAGAGTTGACACAATGAGAATTGCTAGTGAATGAGCCAAGAAGGGGTTAAGGGGAATAGCAAAGATGAGCATAGAACTTTAGAGTCAAAGGAGAGAAAAGAAAGTTAGAAAGACAAAGAAAGAAGCATGGTCAAGAAAGATGGCAGAAGATGGGGCACCTGGGTGGTTCAGTCAGTTAAATGTCTGACTCTTGATTTCAGCTCAGGTCATGATCTCAGGGTCATGGGATCAAGGTCTGAGTCAAGTTCCATGCTCAATGGAGAGTCTGCTGAGGATTGTCTCTCTTCCTCTGCCCATCCCCCCACACTTGTTCTCTCTCTCTCTCTCTCTCTCTCTCTCAAATAAACAAATAAATAAATCTTTTTGTGAAAAAAAAAATAGGGGAAGAAGAAAGATGGCAGGAGAGCTGGGGAGTGTGTCATGATGGAACCCGAGGGAGAAGAAAATTTCAAAAAGAGAAGACTGAGCAACAATAAGAAACATGGACACCATCCTTTTACTCATTCAACAGCAGTGAATGACGGTTATAACCTGGGAATTTTGATTGGTGCTAAGAAGAGACAGTTTCTGCCCTCAAAGAATTCATAGAACAGACAATTCAGTACAGGAAGATGAATGTCATTGTACAGGAACACACAGAGAAGTTAGGGATTATCAAATAATTTATTTACAAATCTATAGACTGCAAAATGCTATACATGTAAAGTACTATTATTATTATTAAGAATAACAGTCAAGAAAAGCTTTCTGGATTTCAAGTCAAGGAGTCCATTACTGGCATTCAAGTAATAACATTTCAGTTGAATGGTATTTTCTTCCATGCCTATTTAGCTTTTACTAACTCACAGAAAATCTATAATTTTGTAAGTATAAATTAAATTTTGAACTGAAGCCAATTCTTCCTTAATTGCAGTATGCCCAAAGAACAAAAAAATGATTCTCTTAATGTCCATCTATATTGATGCTCTTCATCCTAGAGTCTAGGAACCATGTTACGCAATCATGAGGCCAACTAAGTGTTTGATCCCAGAACCACTGATTTTCACATAGCTTCCAAATTTAGAAGTTCTGCCCCCAGTGACATTGTTCTAGCCCTTTAATATTCTTTCTCAGGGAAATGCTACAGAACGCTAATGATTACTAATTGGAAGAAACAGTAAATGTTCTATTGAACCATTTCTCAAAGGAAAATATCTAATGAGTAATTTATAAAAATAGACTTTGAGTGTTTATGTAAAATAGCTGTTTTGCATTTTGTAAAATGAACTTTACATTAATATGTTGGTATGTTATGCTAGATCATTTTTGATAAATTCAATTTTAAGCTTAGACTGATGAAAGACAATGCAAGATTCGGTTTGAGACCATTGTTCTGGGCCAATTAGAATGAGTCTATGGCCCAAAGACAAGGAATGTGAGCAATCTAGTCTCTAGAAGCTGGAAAAGGGCAATGAAAATAATTTTCCCTTAGCACATTGAGAGGGAACAACCCTACCGATACCTTGGTTTTAGCTCAGTGAAAACCATTTCGAACTTCTGAAATCCAGAACTATAAGATAATAAATTGTGTAGATTCAAGGCACATTTTGTGGTAATTTGCTATACCAACAATAGGAAACTCACACACCTTCTTCCTGTTCCTTAAAATTTTGTCCTTGAACTTCATTGGTCAAGAAAAAAGTAGAAAATAAGGCAGTTTCAATGTACCTTGTCCTTAATGGTTATTTGTTAAATAAAGGAGTGAATGAATAGGAAGCTTTCTGCTTATAAGGTGGACTAGTCCATTGTTCTGATTGATAGAAACTTCAACCTTTCATTAAGTCAAAGTTAGGTTGTAATTCCTGGCTGATTAGGAGAGTAAATTCCATAGTGTCTTCACTGTAATTAAAAGCTGTGTATTTATTTCATTAATATTTACTAGGATTACAAGTAAAAGAAAACCACAAGGTTTGCTGAGGGCCATCTCACCATAAGTAAACTAGGTTGGGGATCAGAGAACGTAGAGACTTCTGTTAGGTATGTTAGTGATTTAAAATGAAATCTATAGCTATTGGTAGAATACCTACTATGTGCAAAGCCCTAGACCACACAGAGAAGAAAAGGCAAGGACATGTTTAAGGTAGTTTTTTGGATTAGATTAAGAAGAATTTGGAGAGCTGGGGGGTGGGAGGATATGGCTGAAGCCAGTCAAGGCAAGGCAAGCACAACAACACACTCAGGGGTTCTGAATGGACCACTCACTCTTCAACAAATAGTGACTAAACACCTACTAGCGTGCCAACCGCTGAGCATAAAGGAAGGAAAGAAGCTAAAATGGCAAACAGGGCTGTAAAAGGCTAGACTTGTAGGCAAAAGAGTAAACAGAAAGGTAACATATTGAAAATAATGTTTTAGTAAGTGTTTTGGAGATAGTAGGTAGAATCTGGAAGAGAATAGATGAGCTTAAGGAGTTTTTGCAACAAGCCAGAAATAACATGGTGGTGAGGGCCTGACATAATCGTTGAGCAAGGCACTTTGGGCAGGTAAATGAAATGAAATAGAGGGAGGCATTGGAGATGGAGGTCGGTGATGAGACCAACTCCCATGGCCAAGTACAGAGAAGGTTTTATTAATGTAAAAAGCCAGGCATTTGAAACGACCTGTGCCAACATATGAGAATAGGTTTGATTTCATGTGTCAGAATGGGATCAAATGGCAAGGTTCTGGCTGCTAACAGAGGCGTGAGATTAGAACCAGGTCAAAGCCCAGGGGGTTGGGGGTGGGTAGTGGGTCTTTCAATAATTTAGGAGTCAAAAATCCAAATGCCTTCAGGGCTCAGGTTGGTCAATTAGAGGAGAGACCTGAGCTGAATGGACCTGAGGCTGGAGGTGGCCACCAGAGTCCTCGCCGAGAGCTGTCTTGTGGAAATCAAGTCCAGTGTTCACAGGTCTTCCAGCTTTTGAAGAAAGGCCAGAAAGTGAGATATTTATGTAAAATATCAACATCTGCTTTTTAATCTTAGCCACTAATTAAACTTTTCAAACACAGGGTAAGTCAAACAAAACCTGGCCCCAGGCCAGCCCTGGCTTGAGAGCAGACCAGTTCCAACCTTGAGGAAGAAAAGCTGTCAGAGGACATGGAGGAATGGCCCAAGCTGTCAGCAGAGTACCAGCTGGTGATGTGGGAGCTGATGGGAACCTAATGATGGCACCTCGCCCACCCGCTAGCAGTGAGCCCAGGCTGCATGGCTTTGGAGACTGGAGAGCTTTATGGGCTGAATTGTGTGCTCCCAAAATTTACATGTTGAATCTCAAACCCCCAGTCCCTCAAAATATAGCTATGTTTGGAGATAGGACCTTTGAAGCAGCTATTAAGTTCGATGAACCATTAGGGTGGGCTCTCATCTAATCTGACTGGGCATTCTTATAAGAAGAGGAAATTTGGATACAGAGGAAAGACCGTGTGAAGACACAGCAAGAAGGCAGCCATTTGTAAGCCAAAGAGAGAGGCCACAGTCCAAACCAAACCTGCCACTACCTTGGTCTTGGATGTCCAGCCTCCAGAACTGTGAGAAAATTAATTTCTGTTGTTTAATGCCCCAGTCTGTGGTATTCTGTTATGGCGCCCCTAGCACACTAACACAGCGATTGTCAGCCATCCTCCTTCTGGTTCTTAATACATTGAGGATTTCCTCTACACAGGCAGAAAAGGAAAGAGTAGACATTATAGAGGGGATATGAAAGGTGTAGTCAATTCATTCATGAAACTTGATGATCAAAGGAAAAACAGAAACAGTATGCCAACCGGTGCCTCTGTTCACTAACACACTCACATACGGGCCTCATTTCTGTCGCCCATGAAAACAAACCTAAACTGCCACCTGTCTGCTCAAGTGGCCTCTCAGGGAACCATCCGGCCCTCCCTCCCTCATGAATACTGCTTTGTTGGCAGTGGGTTCGTTTCAACTGCCTGATTCTCTTCCTTCTCTGCGTCCGGTGCCTCCTGGATTAGGTGCTTCTACCAACTCTTCTCATGGCATTTGGCCCTCAGCTCTCCTACCTGGATCTTCCAGTACTGCCACCTCTCCTTATCTTGGGTGAGGGCATCTTGGCAAGTCTCTGGATCCAGCCCCAAGGCCAGTTCTTGGTTAAGCTAGTCCAGATCCCCTTCTCTCAAACAACGCTGGAAGGTACAGAAATCTGGAGGAGAGTCTTCAAAGGAAGTGTGTGTGTGTGTGTGTGTGCACGTGTGTGTGTGTGTGTGTAGTGTCATAAGGACTCCCAGGTATGTTTGAAGATACTGTCTTCAGAGGACAAGCAGAATTTGAGTAAGGAATGGGCTGGTGAGACCAACGCACAGGTAAGCATGTTGACCTTAATGAGCTCCATGTTGAAAGAAAGCAAGATGGAAGGCTGTGGTCCATATATACAATGGAATATTACTCAGCTATCAGAAAGAATGAGTTCTCAACATTTGCTGCAACATGGACGGCACTGGAGGAGATAATGCTAAGTGAAAGAAGTCAAGCAGAGAAAGACAATTATCATATGATTTCTCTCATCTAAGGAACATAAGAACTAGGAAGATCGGTAGGGGAAGAAAGGGAAGAAGATAGGGGGGTAATTAAAAAGGGGAGTGAAGCATGAGAGACTATGGACTCTGGGAAACAAACTGAGGGCTTCAGAGGGGCGGGGGTGGGGGAATGGGATAGACTGGTGATGGGTAGTAAGGAGAGCACGTATTGCATGGTGCAGTGGGTGTTATACGCAACTAATCAATCAGCGAACTTTGCATCAGAAACCAGGGATGTACTGTATGGTGACTAACATAATATAATTAAAAAAAAGATGGAAGGCTTAGTTCTTCCTCATCACCCAGTGGAGTCCAATGTGATTTACTGTGAGTAAGCTGACAGTCAAGGGATCGGGACGTACCTGTAGGCTCAAAGGAGAACTGGAAAGAGGGTTTGTGGTCTCTACAGGGATGTGTCCAAATCCAGGCTGGGCAAGGAATTCAGCACAGCCAGAGGGAGGCAAGGAAGATATTTCCTAAGCAGTGTCAAAGGTCAGGTTATCCCAAAGTCTATGACAACTGGCAATTAACAGCTGTGCTTTAGCGTCTGTGATGAAAGGCCAAAAATGTTTCCATCCCTGCCCCGGCCCCCTCTCCCTACACCCACTGGGTCATGCTTTATCAAAGCACCAAATACTATTGCTTTTATTATGTTTTAGAAAAAAATCACAAGTGCATTTATTAAGCACCTACAACTAAGCCCACCACTGAAATATATTGCAAAAGAAGATATTTATTAGGATATGAATACTTTTTTAAAAAACTTAGAAGTTATCCCAAACATATTTTCCTTACTGCCTGCATTTCAAATTCCAAATTACATGTCTTTGATCCACTTGAAAGGGCAAGTATTCTATTCTGAATCAGAGCAAGTAAACAGCAGAGTAAAGCATCTTGGAGACTCCCGAGCACAACTCCAGGAGAAGTTTTAAAGCTTTTCTATTTTAATACAACACAGCTGGAACTGGGGATATCGAAAGTCAATTTTCTGCTTTATTACTCAGCAAGTTACAATTATATAGATAACAAATCATTACATAATCATTTGGTAAATATCACCATCTCTGCTGTGTTTTACTTTGGCCCTATATTATATAAGAGCGTGAAGTTCTAATAAACCCAATACACGGACTTACTAGTTGCTAAATAATTAAATTAGAAAATGCCATTTATCTTTTCAAATGACTCTTTTTTAAAGCTGTTTTTAAAATAATACATTTATCAAAACTACTGAAACTGCAAAAGAACCTAATGGCATTGCAGCTTTTGAGGAACTCTACTATAGAAAATAAGGTAATGCACTTAAAAGATTAAAGTAGTAAGATCACCATGACAGCTTACGCTTGTCCCCGCTCTCCACTTTCCTTCCTTAAATCCGATCATCTGCCTTTGTAAAAAGAACCATAAAATAACATCCATGTCTGAGTATCAGTGAGAAGACTTATCCATTCCTTGGGCATAATCCCCTCTCCTCCAATTGAGTTAGCATCTGGCAAACGGGCTGGAGGGATTTGGTGCAAGGACACATCCCCAGGCAAGGTTTCTTGATTCTCAATTGCTGTGACCCCCAAATGACTCAGGGTCACCGCCCCATCCTTCACAGCAAGGCTCTCAGTCTCAGGCGTGCAGTCCCATCTTCAAAGTGTGAGTCCTTTTTTATTCCTGCATTTCATGTATCCCCACCAAATAAATAGCAAGTCTATTTCCCAAAGTCTCTTTGTTCGACTCAGAGTTAGAGCGACCTTTTCCAAAATTACACAGAGATTCTTCCATGCTCTCTAAGAAATGGGACATTTCGGAGAAGGATGCCTGTCTGTTTGTATCTCTGCCTGTCTGTTTTGATCTCCATTTGTTTAATCAGTACAACATGTTAGAACTTCTGTTAGACCAAGTCCTGATCTAAACATAGCTATTTAGAAAACTGCTTTCTTGCACACGGGCAGCAAAGCAAGAACAGGTTTGTCAAAGTACAGGGTGTGGAAAGGATTTCTGCTCCCGGTGGGGCTCTAGGTCCAACACCATCGGCATCTGTCTGTCACCAAACCTTCCCTCACCCTTTGCTGAGAGCAAGGATTTGGATGAGTTAGGTCTGTTCCCGCAGGTACAGTCACCTGTCTAGAACCTCAAAAGCAAAACCATCTGTGATGTAAACATTTTTCAGACAAGGCAGAGCTGCCTTTTTTTTTTTTTTTTTTTAACTCAGAAAACATGCTAAGGCTTCTCACTGTGTTTGGTGCTTTATGGCATGTGCCATAAAGAGCAAAACGTAAACGGTCGATGATATTCAGAAGAGGCGTGGTTTCTGAACAAGTGCCACTTGCAGTTGAAATGTTCTTCCTTTGATTCTCCATTACAACACGTCCAATGTCCAAACTAAAACAAAAGGAAAGACTCCTGGCAATCGGCCTCGCCGAAGGTCCGAGGTGCCCTGGTCACACGGAACTCCTAATTTTTTAAAGACTTCCATATAGTTACAAATCCATTTAATTCTGTTTCGATCTACTTCTTAACAGATTACTAACACTAGTCAGAAACAAACTTCCTGGAACCTCCTAATATTTGATGATTCTAGGAAATATTTTTTTTTTCTGATTTTTATCACTCTTCTTGGAAATGGCAAAGAAAAGAACATCCTTGTTGTTCAAGACAAACTGGTCTCTTAGGTACAAAATTCACCCACTGAAACCTAGCAGAAATACACAGGAATTGTCCATTTAGAGGCAAGTCAGTGTAGAAATTAGGAGAATAGGCTTTGGAAATAATCAGACCCAAGACCCTTGTCATCTCTGTATAAACGTGGACAACCGTTTGACCTCTCCAAAACACAGTTGTCCTGTGTGTAAAATAGTGATCAAAAATAGTGCCTGAATCTTACTGTTATGGGGAGGGTTTGTGAAGACAATCCACAAAAATAAAGCACTTAGCTCAGTGCCTGGCACACAGTTCGTTTTCTCGATAATTTTAACTCATCATTATTAGCAACCAAAACTCCAGACGGTAACCATGGGGGGGTTGTGTTTATAGTCATCCCCTATCTGGGAGGTTGACTTTCATAAAACTGGTGTAAAAAGGATGCTAATAACAACAGCACATTAGTCAGATACTAAATTAAAATCCTTAAGTAGGGGGGCGCCTGGGTGGCGCGGCGGTTGGGCCTCTGCCTTCGGCTCAGGGCGTGATCCCGGCGTTATGGGATCGAGCCCCACATCAGGCTCCTCTGCTATGAGCCTGCTTCTTCCTCTCCCACTCCCCCTGCTTGTGTTCCCTCTCTCACTGGCTGTCTCTATCTCTGTTGAATAAATAAATAAAAAATCTTAAAAAAAAAAAATCCTTAAGTAGGGAGACCTAAGGAATGCCAGTAAACAACAACAAGCAAACAAATTTAGAAAAATTTAAAACAGCTGGAGAGATTGATTTCAAAGTAAGCAGTATGTTAATGGTGTCACTGAACAAATAATATTATTCGGGAGAAATGAGATAATGGGCAAAAAAAGCTTGGTAACACACACACGCACACACACACACACACACACACACACATCTCAAAATACGCTTTATGAGTTACTTACAAACCATGGTTACATGCCTGGTTTTCTCCAAAAGTGAAATGTTCAATTACTGACATGGAATACATGGTCTACGGCTTGGCCACTAAAACCATAGAGGTTTTGTAAGAATGAAATGTGGCATTATAGCACAGACAGAAGAATGGTTTTTTAAAAGCGCTGTACCACGTTCTATATCCTGGAGTAAAGCACAAAAGAACAAAGGGCAGGCCGAGGGGTAAACATCAAAAACGAGGAAATCTAGACCAGTACAATAGCCTTCTCCCATCACTTCAAAACTGTAGTCATCTGGTAAGTACCTAAATATGCCTAGTTTTCCCACTAGGACGAAGCAGAAACTGGCTGTGGATTCCACAGTCATGTTCAACGTGGACGTATGAGACCGTGGAGAATTGCTTCCATACCATGAACACCACAAAGGCAGTTGGAACAAATTTATTCCTTCACTGCCTGTAGTTGGGGACAGATTGATGGAGCAAACAGGAATGACAGAAATGGGACAGATCCGAGTAACTATTTTGCCCCAGACCCCCTTGGCACTTCTCTCTTCCTACTCACTTTTTTAGGACAAATTCTTTTATACAGAAAAGCATAGTGCTGGAATCCTCAACCAGTCGTGACCAAGATGAAGGTAAAAACAATGTCTACTTGCAGGAACCCCTAAAAGGAAATGTCATCATCCCCTCCTAGATCCTAAGAAAATTTCAAGTCCGGGTAAGAGAAAAGTGATCAGATTAGGACAATCTTCAATTGTGAAACCCGTTATTGCTATAATAAATATGGAATTATAGAGCTATAATTTGTTTTTATTTTTAAATGATCATTTTCCTTTAAACTTATGCTCTGTTCAACTAGTAATGCAAGTTCATTAAGTAAAATCTTGTAAACGAGAGAAACACAGAAGGAAATCACCACAATGTAGATACAATGTAATATTAGTCAGCCATGAAAAAAGAATGAGTGGTCTTAACATTTGCAACAACATGGATGAACTTGCATGGTATTATACTAAGTGGAATAAGTCAGAGAAAAGTAGATACTATCTGATTTCACTTATGTGTGAAATCTGAAAACAAAACAAAACAAAACAAGCTCATAAATTCAGAGAACAGACTGGATGCCAGAGAACAGGGGCTAGGGGAGAGAAATGTATGAAGGGGGTCAAAGGTATAAACTTCCAGTTACAAAATAAATAAGTCATGGGGATATACTCTGCTACATGGTAAGTACAGTAAAGAATACTGTGTTGGCATATTTGAAAGTTACTAAGAGAAGAAATCTTAAAAGTGTTCATCAGTGCTAGAAAAAAATGTTATCACACACACAAAATTTTTTGTAGCTATGTAGAGTGATGAATATCAACTAGATTTGTGGTGATCATTTTGCAATGATTACAAATATCCAATCACTATGCTGCACGCCTGAAATTAATAAAATGTTGTATATCAATTACACATCAAAGGAAAAAAATTTGTAATTAAAATTTAAAAAAAGAAACCACCATTATGCAAAGAAAACGTAAATATATTTGTATGTATTCCCTGTTTCACAATCACTGTATTTATATTTCTGAGATTAGTGGTAAATTTCATCTAAAAAATAAAAAGAGCTTCTTCAGATGAATTTGTGGCTAGTGAAAAAGCTATTCCCATAACAATGAGCAACAATGTATAATGAAAGAATTTCCTTGTAGTCTACCCCCAGATGACATTGCAGAAAGCGGCAACGATTCCTTCAAATTCTTGTAGCTTTGTTACTGTGACCAGTTTAAACACATTTGCTGCGATGACAGTTTGCATCCAGACTTGAGAAATAAACTGTATTCTCGCCCTTCTCTTGTACCACTGGGTGCTGTAGCAGTCACATTGTACCTTGGCCTCACTATTCTTGAGTTTCATATATTAAAGGATAATTTTTTTTCAGAAAAATCAGATGGTTGGCATATTTTTAGTGTATCTGTAAATGTCTTATTTTTATATTAACAGATGTTTTTAAAACTTGGCTAAGCATAAAATGGTCATGTAACAACTTTTTCCTTCAAAATTCTGCAGACATAGCTCCATTGTGTCCATGGAAAAGTCCATCTAAGGCCAGCCTAGCTTTTTTCTTTTGTTCTTCACCTATTTTTTCTGCATGAATGCTTATAGTCTCTTTTTCTCCATCCCTGTAATTTAAATGTTACAAAGTTCTCCATTTATTTAATTTACTTTGAACACAGTGAGCCCTTTTGATCTGTTCTTGTTCACTCTTTTTCAACTCAGGAAACTTTTATTTAATTATATCTTTGAATAATTGCTTCTGTTCTGCTTATTACTTACTTTTCTCCTGGAACACCTGTAATTCTCAGGTTGCCTGTCCATTCTCTATCCTTTAGACGTATCATTTTCTGTCACTGTTCCCAACCCTTGTTTTTTCCTATATAACCTGGTAGAATTTCTCTCTCCTTTTTGTTTTGATTGTTTATAACACCTCTTTGACTCTGCTGCTTTAATTCTGTTAGCACAACTTTATTTTTTCCATATTTCTAATTGACCCAACTACGATTTCATCCAAGATGAAATCTTGGATTCCTGTTCCTATTTTATGGTAATCCTATCTTTTTGCTTTTTAATCTCATAGATGATGCCAGTTTTCTACATTTTTTCTTATTCCTATAGTAAATCTTTTTCAGGGGTCTGCTCTTCCTTTGTGTCTTCTGAATGATATCCTATTTCTCTTGTCCTGATGTGTGTGTGTGTGTGTGTGTGTGTAATATATAGTAAAATATATATATATGACAGAACAAGATATATATGTGTGTATATATATAGTTTTTATATAATTTATATATATAAATTATATATATTTATATATAAACAATATATTAAAAACTATATATATATACATACACATAGACACACACTAGGTATATATGTATATACACTAGGTATATAGTGTGTATACACACACACACACACACACGGCTTATATAAACACATGTGTGTGTGTTTCTGTTTAAATAAGAGATCTGTCCAGACCCTGCATCTAAAAGGCAGGATGTATGCATTAACTTTGGCTCTCTTCTTTGCCCAGTTGGGTCCTGGTCAAATTCCTCTCTTCCTTCTCAGATCTCCGTGTGGATGGTAGATGGACGTGTACAGAGCTCCTAGGCGAATTTCCCTTCACTAACACACATAACTCTCATGAATGAGATGGGATCAACTCAACCCCATTGTTCAGCTCTCTGGCTTTGAAGAAATGTAAGAAATGTAAGAAAATACAATACAACCTGGATACCTTCTGTTTCCACTTGCATCTACCCTTATCCATTCCATCCACTCCACCCCCTCCCCTGCTTCATTGCCCTTCTCCCTTTCAGTGAGTTGCATTCTAGGACTTTTAGTCTGCAAATAGAAAGAAAAATAGAAGGATTGGGGTACCCTGGGATATCAGGGCAGCTTCTACAGATGCTAAAGAACTGAAGACGAAAGACCTGAAGACTTTCGTTCTATGTTGCCAGCAGAGGGTGGAAAATGGTATAAAGGGGCTATGTCGACCTTCAGGACCACTGAGGAGGATATTATTCAGACTCAATGGTGGAAACCAGCCATCAGTGCTTAGTTGCGGTTGTTCTAGCCACCGGCCAGGGGTAAATGGCTTAGTGTTAGGTTTGTGTCACAGTATAAATTTTTACGTTTTTCTGTAAAGCAGTTTCGTGGACCACTAACCAAATGTTACTGTTAAACTGGAAGTTCTGAAGTGGATCCTGAGGAAGGAGTTTTTCCCTCTGTCCTCATTACATTATGATTCATGACAAGATGGACGTGGTAGTCCATTGACCAGAGTCACAAGATACTTGCACTCCTCTTCAGACAGCATTAGGGAGAAGGATAAAAATTCAAGCACGTGAGCTCTTCTAGCAGCACATGGAGCTGCAGTGCATAAGATGTGGCTTCTCTAACAGTCCCCAGTGGCTCAGTAGGACCGTGTTTGAAGAGGCAGAGGGGGCTCAGAAACAGCCTTCACACTGGCCCAGGGTGATACATCTACTTTTCAGAGTAAAATTTCAGAGAAAACTCTTTTCTTTTTAAATTTCTAAGATTAATCACTAAAATTCAATCTCTAAGATGAAAAAAAAAAAAAACAGGAATCAAGATAAAAAAAATTCAACCCAATCCTATAAAATAAAAAATTAATTTGGGGGTTCCGAGGTGGCTCAATCTGTCAAGCATCCAACTCTTGATCTCAGCTCAGGTCTTGCTCTCAGGGTTGTGAGTTTCTGGCTCCATGGTGAGCATGGAGCCTACTTAGAAAAAATTAATTTAAGAAGCAAGACCACATATGTAGAAATTAGATTAAATAAGTTTCAACTGACACTGAGTATTCAGTTTGTGACTGGCTATGACAGTCTACAATTCCCTTCAGAAAAGGCTCTGAGATTCTTCAGTTCTGTGTGTGTGTGTGTGTGTGTGTGTGTATATATATATATATATAAATATATATATAGTAATTGGGGTCAGTTTAGGAAGAACGGTTGCTATAGTTTATAACTTATATTTATAAGTTTATACAACTGCTGAGTACTAACAGTAGTATGATTATAGATAGTTCAGGAAGGTATTTTTAGATAGAAAAAGACTCCAACCATTTCAAACGAAAACTGACACTTTGGGAAAGGAGCTAGTTTCTGTGGAAATCGAAACTTGCAGTCAACATACACATAGACACACACACACACACACACACGTATGTATGCACACATGCCCACGTACAGAGGAAATTCCATCTCCATATTCAAGGAACAGTTTGGTCATAGAGACCCTGCCACCTAAGCAGCCTTGAACTTGGCGTCCTTTCCTCATTTAATTTTTATTTCTAATATCAGCAAAGCTAAGCATAAGCTGTAATTAAGAGAATATGCAGGAACTGAGGAGACAAGATAGAAATTGAAAATTAATTAAGATTAAGTGAAATTAGTTTCACTTAATAGACACACACACTAGCCTAGCGACAGTGAGCTTATTAGTTCTATTGATGTGAATTCTAAGAGCTTAAAGGTCTATATTAAGATTCTGTCTTTGAAAATGTTTCTCATTACCAATCCAACTGCTTGATGAAACATCATAGAGGAAAGTCATGTTCTTATTGACTTAAGAGTCTTACAACACACTGATCATCTCTCAAAGGCAAAACGGAGTGGTCCCGTGGCAGGGTGAACAACCACACACACGCCAAATGTCACGGTACACGCTGTGCCACCTCCCCATTCATTCCCAAGGACATCTCAGCCAGTGACCATTTTAAGTGGTTAAAGTATAAGATCCTTGTGAAACTTTTAAACATTAATGATTCAGGCTTTAAATATGACAGGAACAAGCTGTAATCTTTCTCGTAATGAACAATCAATTTTCTTCCCGAGGCTGAAATACACACATATTTTGTGGGGCATTCGAGTACCGTGTCCATTTTCATCTAAAATAAGCACTTTTGTTCCCCACAAGATCTGGAATAAAAAATCCATGTGTGCATCAGAGTGATGTAATCATCCCATAGTCTAATAAATTGGTTTTTAAGTGTCTGTTGACTATTCATGTTCAAAAATGTGTGGAAATTCTGCAAAGACTTCACATTCATCGACACACATAAAAGCAAGAATCTTTTCTGGAAAAAAAGAAACAAATTTTGAAAACAACAACAAAAAAGCAGCATCCTTTCTTTATAAATCAGTTCCTTCAAAAAGAGAAGCAGTTTAAGTCATTTTTTTACAGCGATTTCAACTATAAATCACTTTTTTTTATGTTTAATCCATGGCAGGTGTCTAAAAAGCAATCTTTTGATGAAAGATATTGTGTTTTGAGCACCTATTTGATTTTGAAACATTTGGAATGAACATTAGACAAGACTCTCTCAACAGCAGCGTATTTACATTTTGAGCTGGATAATTCTTAGGTGTCAGGGGCTGTCCTTTGAATTGTAGGACATTTAACAGCAAGCCTGATTTCTATTCACTAGATGCCTGTAGAATTCTCCTTACACTAATTTGCATTTACTAAAAATATCTCCAGGCATGGCCAAATGTCCCTTGTGATGTGAGGTAGGGAAGGGGGGCAAAGAGTCCCTGGTTGAGAACCACTGTCCTATGGCCCTTGCTGAACTGTGCTTGCTCTTGAAGTGAGCAGAACTCTTTCTTCTTGGTTGAAGGAAAGGTACATATTTGGAATGCTGGAACAGTTAAGCTCAACTCCTAACATACAGTGTTATCAGCCAGGTACAGCTGACCTTCAAGCACAAACTCAGATCGACAAGAAAGAAACATTTTCCAACATTTTCCATGTTTACAATAAACTTAAGTTTTCATTCAGAGTGCCCATTTGATGGGGCAAGGATAAGGAAGAGAGAAACATAATCTCACAAAATTCAGGGTTGTCCCCAGAGACAGCCCTTCGGTCCTGTGGGCATGCATAGATCAAAACTAGTAGTACAGACCCACCAACGGTCCACGTCCCTAAAATGTCTTCATGGTCTCAGCTCTTTAACGGTGGAGCTTCAGAGACGGTGCTGGGAGGTCTCCTCCTCCCAGCATAAGACCTCCCTAGGTCCACATTCGAGCCCCCGGGAAACACACAGGAGAGCTATGACTCGGAGTGAAGAAGCTCTACGTGGTGATTTCTGGCCCACGTGACCAAACACTTCTGCTCAGAGCTCCCTTGCCATGCAGATCGCCTTGTAAACTGAGCAAATTGTTATATCCAAGAGCTGAACCTAGGAAGGAATAGGTCTTCTCAACTCCCACATGGCTCACCTACCCGAGTTCAACTGTGTGTTCCCTACTCCTTGCCCAAGCTTGCTCTGGGCCGCGTGTCAAGAACCTACTGACTTTAAAAGTTTGTTCTTCAAATTTGACTTTCACCTCATGCCAAGCGCATGGAATCTTTATCTAGAAAGGGAAAGATAAGTAGAGAAAGAGGTTGCTCTCTCTTATTCCATCAGTGTTATACGCATACACCTTCACTTTTAAAGCTTAAACAACAAGCCAAGAATTTAGTTCTTTTGTTCTACTATAATGATCCTTATGAGACATCTCTTGATATTTATAGGTAAGTTAATATCCCAAACTGTCTTCCTACTGCGTAATCAAAGGACAAGAGCACCTACCTTTAAGGGTGGCTTAGTTCAAGTAAAATGAGTGTGGCCAGCTATTCTGTTTTCATTTACATTCCAGACTTTCCCTTTTAAGGCTGCCAAGTCTTAGTTGTAGGTTTTTTTCAGCCTCTTTATGAGCTCACATGCTGATGGACTTGTATTCATAAGTGTGTCTGATAATTAGATTGACTATTCTTAATCACCTGGATCTTCCATTAGTGGCTGGGTTACCATACTCTCAGAAAAGAGTCTAGGTTTCTGCAGTCTCCTTAATTATAGGGCAATAAAGCCAGTAAGGCTTGGAATATATTATTTTCAATAAATAAGACAACGATTTGCTAACAATGCTCAACCGTATGTGCAAGTGGTAGAAATAAATACAATGGACTTATTTTTGAATACACAATTTCTTTAGAATCACTAATCAATAGTGTATTAGTCTGCTAGGAATGTCATAAAATACCACAGATTGGGTGGCTTAAACAACAGACATTCATTTCTCACAGCTCTGGGGAGCTAAAAAATGCAAGATCAAGGTGTCCAAGGCTGTTTTCTCCTAAAACCTTCCTCCTTGACATGCAGACAGTCAGCCTCTCACCGTCTTCACGTGGGTTTTTCTCTGTGCATACACATCCCTGGGTCTCTTCTTTTTATAAGGACGCCAGCCCAATTGGATTAGGGCCCCATCCTTATGACCTCATTTAACCCTAATTACCTCTTAAAAGGCCCTATTTCCAAATACAGTTACACTGGGAGTTAAGACTTCAATATATGAATTTAGGAGGGGGACACAATTCAGTCCATAGCAAATAGTATAAATCAATGACTATACAGTAAGTAAAACCTAAAATCTAAATAACAAGACGTTCCTTCTCTTAATATGCAGCAGCAGAATAAAAATGTTTAATTTTGTTTTCCCAGTCAAAAACTAACAATTTGAGCTGCTCCCCTTCTCCCAGTATAGAAGCTGGCTCAGTGCCTGGCTGAACGCACCAGTGATCCACACCTTGGAAAGAACAGGTCAGAGAGGAGTCAGCTAGGGAGGTGGGTGTGCCTGAAGACAACTCACAAGATGAGCGACCTATATCTATGTCCAAATCCTTACCATGGGCCTCCTCCCCCTAGTAGTAGGTTCTTCCCTCCGACAAAGAGAAGCCCTTGTTCCTTTTCCCTGAATACCACTGCATCCGTGCATTAAACACTCACATTTGCTCCAACACCCTTATTTGTCAAGAATCCTATTTCTCAACCATGTTTGGCAATTAGGAGTCCCCTCAGTTGTATTTTACCCATTATAGACAGCAAAGTGCATAAGCAACCAGCACAGATAGAGGTGAAAGACTCCTTCTGGGGAAAAAAAAAGAAAAACCTTCTTGGAAAATAACATTGTTGAATTTAAAACAATAGGATTCCTTCTCTGGCAGAATTGAACACCAAGTGGCTGTAGAAAAATGATTATTAGATCTTTAAGAAATGTAAATAAATCTAAACTGGAAAAGTTATTAGTTTTTTTTTTTTTTTTATGTAATAGCTGGCTTCCCTTCTTTTCTAAAGAGTCCTTCCTAGTACGTGGCAGCCACAAAAAAATTAAAAACCTCAGTGAAGCAATGGACTATTTTTTAATGATAATGCTACTACCTAAGAAGGAATATTTATTCAGTAAAGTCATTAACACAACACCTACAATTCTCTCATTAACACAACAACTATAATTCTCTGTATATTTACCTTTTTATAAAATTTGTGAAGTTTCTCTTCCTTTTTTATGGTTTCATTAGAACCTAAGACACCACACCACACACACACGCACGCACGCACACACACACACACACAAATTGGAAAAGATACTAAAGGAGAAGATTGTATGAGTCTATATTTATATAAAGAGCATGTTAATTTACAACTTAAGTGTACAGTCAATTGCTTGGCTTTCTAGCAAATTTAATATCTACCATGAATTTTAACCCTAAGGCTAGCCAACCTCACCTTTCAAAATTAGGTACTTGGAATTTATTTCCTCTATGAATAAAGAACAAAGAAAAATGCAGTCAAAGGAATTTTTTGTTGTTGTTATTCAGTCGTATGTATTTTTAATGATATCTGTCGTAATGTAATTATGATATTTAGCCTTGCAGTTTCATCAATTGAAAGAAATTACTTCCTGGCTGTAAAAGGTGATGAAATGCAGAAGAAAACATTCTAGGTTATAGAAAGAGAAAAATATACACACAAAAGAGACTTGGAATAAATATAGGTATCATTCTATGACATTGCTTTTAAAATGAGAAAGAAAAAAAAAGATTGACCCTTAGACATTAGTCCAGAATGATTTTTTGTGTCCGAGCACAAGAGAAAAAATTCTCTCCCATGTCCACACACACACACGAAAAGTGACAACTCTATATAGAACTTCAGTTTATGTTCCAGCTTATCGTTTGTATACAGAAAGAGACAACTTACAACCCTCAGCTTACAGATGGCAGATTCTCATAGACATTATGCTCTTAAGCCCTCTCCCCAGCCTCCAAATCAGAGCACACTAGAGGGTGTGCCAACTGCTCCCATGAGAAGAAAAATGAAAGACACTTAGAGGTTTTTAAAAATCATAACGTTTAGAACTTGGAGAGGAAAAAGCAAGGCATTTGGGGACAGATTAATGTCTCTCCCAGCCCCAGACTCGCAGGTGGGACCTGTTTCCTTATATTCACTCCTGACATTAACAAGCAAACAAAAAAGGTGAAGGAAGAAAATAGCAAAATCCCACATTAGGAATGAAAAAACTCTCTTCCTCCTGCTATTACACATAAGGCCCCCTGATCAAATTAAAAATATAGCTCATATAAATACAAAGAAAAATGTGTGCTTTGTTCCGAAAATCCCACCTACTGGCAAATGCATTTTAAATTTAAAAGCCAAAAGCAAACAAACTATCTTAGAATTTATTGAGAGGTTACTCCCTAGCAAGCACTTGTGAAGTACTTTATATGCATTTCCTTGGTTACTACCCTTCACAACCGTGTCTGGTGATGAGCTTTTGTTACTATCTCTCTATCACCACAGGGAAAGGCTGAGAGAGGCTGAGAATCTGGGTAAGCAAGAAACAGGATATCACCAAACACAGACTCCAGGAGCTAGATTTTCACTTATTCTATCTTGCTACTTTGTCACTATATCCATTACCACCAACAAGCCCCCATGACTCCATGACTCCATGACTAGTGATCATCATTTTCCTTTCTGAAATATCTTATTTTGATCTCTCATTTTCTTGAGGTTAGAAAGATGCAAGTCTAGTCTAAAGCTAGACCATCAATTCCTTCAAGCCAAGGAATTCCTCTGCATCCCAAACCATACCTATCTAAGAAGCTTTCAGGTGGTGGAGATTTGATTTGATTTGATTTGATTTGATTTGATTTGATTTGATTTGATACACAGTGTGGCTTGAGGACATGAGATGACTTAAATCTTTCCATTTATAATCTGACAAGACAATGGTGGGCTTGCAAAGAATGTTAATAGCTGATGTCCAAACCAGAAATAGCACCCTTTGAAGGCCCAGAATGCATGAATGCTTTATTACCAGACTTGCTGACAAGAGTAGATAACACTAAAAAGAGTACAGTTTCAAGTCATTAAATAAAGTACATGATGCATGGATTTTGGTTTGTAGAACAATACATTTTCAGGGTTTTAGATAGAGTCCTTGAGATAAGTGTGCTTTGAAATCCCCTGGGAATTGTTGAAGGATACCGACGACATTTAAAACCTCCCCATAGCCATAGAGCGGGAACCCTGGCTTCCCGTAAGGACCACGAAGAGTTCTTCAGATGGGGCATGGACGAAAGTGGCTGAGGACAGGCCCAGGGCACACAGAGCAGTGGTATGAGGAGGTGGGGTGCTGAGGAGGTGCTCAGGAGTGAAGTCGTCTCTTGGTGATGGGTACCACAAGTGCGGGCCTGGGAGGATATCAAGGTGGACACACTTAGCCTTCTATTGCTTAATGGGAGACCCATTTTTTCTTCAAGTTAATTTTAGCTCCTCCCTTCTCTGGAAGCTTCCTCCTCTTGCCTTTTAGTTGTCCTATTAGTCGCAGTGATTCATACCAACTACTTATGAATTAAGGATCATTTTTGACCTATGTGTATTTCTTTAATGGTACATTTCACAAAGAATATCCCATAGAGTCATAGTCTTGGCAAAGATACAAAGTAGGTCATTTGAGTGCCCTCTCTCTCTCTCTCACCAATATGTGTGTGAGAGTGCATTTGTGTGCATGTGTGTGTGAGCACATAGGGTGGGTAAGGTGGGGTACCAGTCTGCTGAGGCTTCCGCAACAAAATACCACAGACTGGGGGATTTAACCCACAGATATTTGTTTCTCACCGTTCTGGAGGCTGAAAGTCCAAGATCAAGGTATTAGCAGGCTTGGTTTTTACTAAGCCCTCTCTTCCTGGCTGGAAGGTAAAAGAATAGGTACTTGACCCAAGATCCACTTGATTCCAAAAATACCGGCATTGTGCTCTTACATTTATACGGAAAACCACAAAGACGGGAAGAAGAGACACAGACACTGACAAAGGCTTTCTTTGGATAAGGATATGGGAATTATCTTATTTTTTCCCCTATTTCTCTGTATTTTTCAGATTTTTCAGAATGTATCTTAATAAAGAAACAAGAATGACTTTTAAAAGTCAATAAATAGGAATTCCTACACTCTCCCCCAATATCAGAGTTAAGGGTAAGATTGTCCGATCAACCTGAGAGCCCTGAGATATGATGACTCCTACATACACAAATAGAATCAAACCCATCCTAGGAAAACAGGAAATGAAATGCAAAGGCATTACAGTTGCTTCCTTCCTCTGTCCGCTACCCCACCCCATAGCCCAGTACACACCCGATCTCTACCCTGGTTCCTCCCTCTTCAATTTCTTTTCTGAGCAACTCAACAAAAAGGAGGGGAAGGGGGACATCACAATAACAATGGTTGCCCTTCACTAGATTAATTCATATCTATATTCTGCCAAATGACAATATTTCAATATACTGTTTCATTTTTCCAACATTCCGTTTTTCTCACCTCCCATAGACACAATTCCTTAAGATGCTGTATTTCTACTTTTTAGTAAACAACAATTAACAAATGCCTGCTCTGTGCTCCAGAGCAGAGATGTCTGAGAAGGTACTTCAAGGTCGGTATTTGAGAATCACGCTTCTAAAAATCTAAAAAGGAATTTGGAGCCTCAGATTCAGACCACCAACCCCAACCAAATCCTGCCCAACATGCAAGAAAAGTTTCTCCACTCTTCTTTTGAAGGGGTGGGGAAATATGGCTTCACACAAGCATCCTTAGCAGAGACATGCGGCTGCCTCTGTAGAAACGAGTTTTCACGTATCACAGGGCTCTCTCTTGAGGAGAGAGAGCCCTGCCTGGTTTCCATCTTCCAGGGGCCTGCCTGGACGCTCAGGGCCTTCCATTCGCTCAGTGCACACACATTACTCAGGTGTGGCCAGCTTTTGAGTGGTACATAATGGTTGTTTCTCAAAGTCAGCAATTACATTAGTAAACTATCAACTTTAATAGGAGTCAAAATGCATTGAATATAAACAGCAAAATTGGGGCACATCAAAATGGACTACTGACGAAATAGCTTCCTTGGAAACATACCTAACTTTCTATTGTTTTGTCATTTTCTTTTTGTTTCTCTTCTCCATTTTAATCAGGAACACAACCAACTAAATTCCTTGTATTCTCACACTGTTCTGCTGGCTTATCGTATTACTTTGGAAGAGGGTAAATAATTGATTTGATCCATTACCTCTAATTCCTATTGTTCAATTAGATATGGTGTGATAAGATTACATATAAACACTGGACAGATTGTATTTTATTCTATACAGACAGATTCCCAAGTAATCCAACCATAGCTTCTTTGAAAGAATTCAAATGATCGATTTAGGGTTTCAGTGAAAAATGATTTAGGAGAGAATAGATGAACTCACTCTAACAAGGTCCTTGATGGCATACAAATGACCATTGGAATATTTCTAATGTTTTCCACAAAATGACATCTATTGGCAGCAGCTCAGCAACCTGTCCCTTCTTTGCAGATTCTCAAAAGTCAAAGATTTTCATTCTCACTCCCTTCTATTAAGGAAGTAGCTATTATTAATAGATTAAAAGGGTGGTTATTGTGGTAAATGTATAACATCGAGAAAAAAATGTATTCCCGTGGGCACCAGTAACAACAGGAGTGCCAACCTGATTTACAGACCCCAGTCAAAGCCCAGTCAACCCACTTCCTTGATGAGCTGTTATCCAAAATACACTCGATGGGTGGAGTTTGGAGCTGCAAGTCCAGACTGCACACCAGTCTCTTGAAGTTCAATGTCTCCTCTTCTTGTGGTTACTGCTTGGTTGCTTTTGGACATGAGAGTATAGTTTCAGTGGAAAACTTGAGTAATTGCTTTAGTCAGAGCGATGGGAGATCAAGGACTGCAATTCTGACAGAGGTGTAGAAGTTTGGTATAAATGCGAGCAAAGGTTACCCTCTGAAATGCAAACAAAGAAAATAGGAATGAGTAAATAACCTAAATATTCCACAAGAGGAGGATAATTCATAAATGATGGTGTCACTATATGATGGAATAACATGTTCATTCGAAGTCATGTTTTGTAATCTCTGGTGACACTGAAAATATTAAGGCTTACTATTAAGTGAGAGATGGGATTCAAAATAATATGTAATTATGATCCAAATTTTAAAGAAAGAAAACGTCTGTGTATGTGTGCACACGTATGTGCATAAAACTGGAAAAAGACATAGCAAAATATTAGAAGATGCCTCTTTTGGGTATCTTTCCCCAAAAGGCAAAAGCTATCTTTTCCAAATTTTCTATAATGAGCATAAATTACTTTTTCGAGTAAGAAAATAACATCGTAACTATCTTTAGGGGAAAAAAATCAGTGTGGAGTTGATCTTTCTTGGGTTATCCCACTGACAATCTCCTTCCCAGAGATTTCTCAAGAAAATCCTTATTCTATTGTATCCTTCGTGGTGACTACATATTTTTTTTTCCAAAATACAAATCCAATTTTATCATTGTCTTCTTTAAAACTTTCAGTGATATCCCATTTCCTAAAGAGTCCAGGCTCCTCTGTCCATAGCTATAAAGCCCTCTATCCATAGTGCACTCTGACCTCCAGTCAGCCAATGTTTGCAGCCCCCTCCTCGACTTCTGCCACTATCCCACCCATATGACTGACCCCCCACACACACACTAGCCACTGTGAGCACCTTACTGTAAACTTTCACATCAGAGTTACCTCCTCACTGGACTTCCTCTGCCCAAATACCCTGCCCCAATTTGCTACCTGTCACTCTTACTCATCTTTCAATAATTACATTATTTAAACATTCTGAGGCCTCAATGTGTGCAAAAGGTATTATAATAACAATATGGAATGTTGAAGGGACTAAATGTGTTGATACACACTTGAAATAGTATCTGGCAGGGAGCCCGGCTGGCTCAGTCAGTAGCTCATGTGACTCTTGAACTTAGGGTCCTGAGTTTCAGCCCCACATTGGGGGTGGAGTTACTTTAAAGAGAAATAAATAATTGAAACAGTCCCTAGCACATAGCAACTGCTTTATAAATGTTAGCTATTGGGATCTGAAAATCCTGCTGTCCACTTCCCAAAATCCTCGCCAGTGTGCCTCCTACCCACGATACACGACTTGGTTTCAGGCTTCCCTTCACTGTATATATAATAGACGGATTTATGTCTCTTCCTGTCTTCACTGCAAGACTGTGACCACACCCAGGTCAGGGACTAAGCTGTGTTGGTCTTCATTGCCCCTGCTCCTGGCCCATAAATGATCCTTGGCAATGCTTATCAAATTGAAGGAATGGAAATCAACAGCAACAAATATTGGATTCCGACTCAAGAAACCAAATAAAATAAGGCATTTTTAAGTCATGGTTTGGGATTCAGATAGTATTAAATGGCTACGTTCATTTTATTAAGTGTGATAATAGTATTAGGATTCCAGATTTTTTTAAAGTCTTTATCTGTTCTCTAAAGTATTTTATGGGTAAAAAGTCGACAGGATTTCAGATTTGCTTTAAAGTATTTCAACAAACAAAAATAAAAAATAAAACAAGAGACTAGAGGTAGAGGGGACAAAACTGGCAAAATGTTGATCACTGGGGCAGGTGGACACACATTCCTGGGAGTTCATGAGACCTCTCTCTCCACTTGTGTGGATGCTTGACAATTTCCATCGTAGAAGTTCACCAACAATGCTGACAACTAATCACCAAAAAGTTTCCAAAACACAGTGAATAAAATCTCAAAATGCTGGTGATTATTTTCACAAACGATAATCTATGTAAAAATTCATTCAGTAAACACAGGAGTACCCGCCCCGGGTAAGGAAGGCCCTCCCCTCCCACTTAAATGAGCTACGAGGGCCCACATGACTTGGAATTAGCAGCACAGTCCTCAGAAACCTGTTTCGGCTGTGAGAGGGAGACCAGAGAACCCACCTTTCAGGATAACTAAAAATGATAAATAATTAATGACAATGAGCACCCTGCTAATATAAATGCAAATGTCTGCGTGACTGCTCAATTTACATGCAAATGGTCTTTTTAAAAAAATCTATCAATAGCAGAAAATCGATAGTGGTGGTGAAGGGAGTCTGATTTTTAAAGCTTTTATTCGTGTTAAAAAAATTCAAGTTTGGTGTCAATGGTTATCCGCCCCCTCCCACCACCACCACCCCACCACCACCCCCATCACTCCAACCCTGACTGCACCAGTGCCAAGGCCTGAGCCAAGGCTTAAGGAATCAGAATCTCCAAGTAGATGCTGATTCACTCTGTGACCTCAGGCAACGCACCTGCGTCCTTGTCCCACAGGCTTCTGGGGGAAAGGATCCTACAATCACCCTTTTGGCTTTCATTTGGTAATTATTTCAAAGTTCTTACACTCCCAGATTCCCTAGGCCATTTTCTTTGTCCCAGGGAAATAGACAATAGCCAACAGCCATCCCCCAACAGGGCCCTTTGTGTGGATTCTTCAGTTTATGTTGCTTCAGATAAACAAAAAGGGTCAGGTCAGGATGCATTCTGGCTGGTGGCCATTACAACTATGAAACATTAACTCCGTGGTGTGTTCGGTGATAGGCAATGTCTTTATAGCACGAGGAACACAAAGTGGCTGTTACAGTTTTGCTTGTGTTAAGTATTGCAAAGTGCTAGGCACCCCATAAGACCAGCAAAAGCCCGAGCCCGGTTCTAAAGCACTCTTAACTTGAAAGAAACTTTAGATATCTGACAATAAGAACCTCTCTTGACGAAAGGGCAGAAAGTGCCTTCATTGTTGGTAAGAAATAATACGGACTTGTAATTTAAGAGAAAAAAATAAATATACAGATATATAAATAGATTCATAATTAAACTCCCAAATTCATTACTGGAAATGAAGACAGTTTTCTGTAGAAACAGTTATTGAGTACACAAAGGTCAATTCAAATAATACAATGAAGTTCCTACGTGGAACCCATCCTGTGAGACCGATTGGAGTTGTGCCCAATGTGGAGAATACGTTTGCAGCTGATCGTTTAAAAATCAGCAAGGCTCCTAGAGGAAATAGGCATGTGCCATAGCTCCTGAAGATGAGGTCCAGCTTAAGTTCCAATTTGGAAGGGATATTCCAGCTTGTCTGCCTTAAAATAGAGGCGGTATGGCGCTCAACAGAAATCCACTGGGAGAGCCCAACCAAGAAATTACTTCCAAGAGCTGTAGGTGGATTCTTCAGAGAAGCTGAAATTTGATACAGGGAGGGAGTGACCCCAGGACCACGGGAAGTGGCTGCCATCTGGGTCACTGTGGACTGGAGAGAGAAAAACGAATAGTGGAATCCGATGTGACTGCCCCCCTCCCAAACCCCCCTCCTGGCCCAGTCAATCTCAGTTAGGGAAACAGATGCTCCAAAGGACACGTGCGAGCTGCCTGTCCAATGGGCAGTTCTGGATGACTTAAGAATTGCAGCACAGGGCAAGGATGAGGTGAGGCAAGGTGCCAAAGGTGTAAATTTTAAGCAGGCGCCTGTTCTCAGTGCCAGAGTAGATGCCTCCTGAAATTCTGTTCCCAGACACCTCTGTTGCCTCACCTAGTCGTGACCCTATGCGGCAGGTGGTACTTAACTTCCTGTGGGTGGTTCTCCCAAATGCTTCCTGGAAGGCCAGCTAAGTGTTCAGAAGGCTAATATATTCAATGGACTTGTCCCAGTGCTCTGCGGGACAGGCATGCTGCCAAGGCTTAGGATGGCAAGCTCTCCCTCAGATGTCGGGAGCGTGGCCGAGCCTCCCACTAAAGACCCAGCCTCGTACTCCAAAAATATGACTCTAGAGGAGGATACTGTCGGAAGAGCTTAGACTCCCCTCTCCCCTTCTCCAGATGGGTCCTTGGGAGAGCCTGAGAGGTGTGGTGTCTCAGTTCCTACCAAGGCAGGACATTTGCATAAAGCCCTGATCCCAGCTGATGCAACACAAAGCGAATCATTTAGCTCTCAGCCTGCATCCAGCATTCTGGACAGCAAGCCGGAGCACGGCTCTGCCTTCCCAAAGTCCCTTAGTATCCCCATCTGAGGTCGTTCTATTTCTCCACCCCAGCTGCACATTGGAATCACCTAGGCCACATCTCCACCAATTAAAGCAGATTATCGGGGAGAAGAGCTAAGGCAACAGTAATTTTAAAGCTCCCCAGGTGATTCCAGAGGGCAGCCACAATTGAGAACAACTGGTCAGTGTGATGAAAATTATACCAATCACTCCGGATCCCTAATGGGCCAGGCCCTGCGCAGAACACCCAGTGATTTCGATGAGGTCTGAGGGCCTCACACTCATTATTAGACTTAATTGCATTAGATTACTCACCACTCCCACACACGCACGTGTACACACACACACACACAGCTTGGGGTGATGAATAGACAAAGTAGGCACATTGTTGTGGCTAAGAAAATGGATGTATTATGATCGGTCAGAGTTGGACCTAAGCCACCCTCTCTGCTCCTCCACATCTAGGGTCACCAACTGTCCTCGGGTGCCTGGGACTGGCTCAGCTTTAGCACTGGAAGATCCCCGGGCCCTGAAACCACCCCCACCCCGACCCAGGCAAACCTGAGTGGGTGGTCATGCTATGATCTACTCTCCATCTATCTCTGTCCTCTGCCCAAGAGCCTGGCCTGCATTAGAAAGCATTAGGGCTCCCTTCTCTGGCTTCCACTTGGGTTTGGCCAATGAGAGGAGCTTACATGAGATTAAAGGAAGGGAGAAGCGTGGAGTTATGGTGTTTGGTCCCTGAATCATAGCTCATTTAAACACCTCAACTACCTGCAGACGGCCCTCTTCATCAGCTGCCCTCTCCAGGGCCCGGTACCCACTTCTTCCTCTTGCCTTTTAGGCTTAGGGGTAGCAAGAATGCCTCACTCTTCTCAGCACCAAAGTCTTGCATTACCTCTTGTTTGTTTCTCTAAATTCCACCCCCTAATGATGTAAACATTGTCATTATTAAATTGTCCTCACATTACCCAGTTTGAGGGTGCCATCTGTTTCCTTTGGGGACCGCAATGGGCCCGCCCTGTATTCAGGAGGAGCAGAGCACTCTGCTTTAGAACTTCACCGGAGCATATGAGGTGGGGGAGGGGCAGTTCCCAAAGGGAAAGGAGATGCTGTTTCGAGGGCAAAGGTGAGGGGTTGCTGAGGAACACACATCCACTGCTGACAGCAAAGGGCAAAGGAGAAAATAGAGGCCGTGCTGCTCTGAGTACCGTCGAAGGACTGGGGCTGGTACCGGGATGGGTGCTGCTGGCCGCTGATGAGGTAAGGAGAAAAAGTGAGAGGAGGTATTTAGGAACTCGTACAGCAATGTCACACTGCTGCACAATGTAATTGTTTTATGAAATAATCAGTCCGGTCAGGCAGATTAGAAACCGAGATCCATAAAAACTCTTCCTATTCAACAGACGTGTTGAGAGTCCTGGTCTACCAAGAGGTTCTATGTGATGTGACAGGCAAATGTCCACAACTTCTTCATTGAAAAGCTGATTCAGAAGCATGGATTTTTAGATAACGTGAACAAAGATCAGTGCCTATGTGGACTTACAATGTGGCAGCTGCTGTTTCAAACTCTCTCCATGGGATTCCCCGGTTACTCTTTGCTAGCAGCCTATGAGGCAGGGGCAGTGTTATTATCCCCATCTCGTGGATGAGGAAATTGAGTCACAAGGAATAAGGAACTGGTCAGGGCCCCGGCTAGTGCGTGGCAGCACGGAGAGTCATATCAGGATTCAAACCTGGCTTCCAGAGCACGTAACCCCAGAGCCTCTGTAACGCCTCTCCTCACCGTGGTTTTAATTTGTGTTTTCCACATCAACACAGTCAACATAGATCTCTTCTCTGGTCTTTACGTTGAGCTGGGTTAGAAGAGATATTTAAATTCCTCATTTACTTTTAACTGAATCTGCTGTTTTTTCTTCAAACCCTTGCAAAATGATACAACTTGAAACGCTCTGGCACCACCCATATCTTGCTCTGATAAAAAAACTACTCAGAGCTTACTGGTATCATACACAGAGCGCTCACACGGCTTCCCACATATTCAGTGGGAATTTCAATGCAGTGTCAGAATGAAGGGTCTCTTTATGCTGCCTCTAGTTCTGTGCTATAAACTGAACACTTACCAATGAGTTATAAATGTCTACTCCATTCAGGGATGTGATGGAAAGTAAGAGCAAAGTTGCTTCAGAAACAAAGACAAGACCTGGATGTCAACCCCAAGTTTTGGCTTCTATTGACACGTGTGTTCAGGTCACTTCTGTCTTTACCTTCTAAAAGGGTAGTGTGTGAACGGGAAGCTTCTCTGGCTCTGCTCAAGAGCAGACAGAGGAACACAAAAGAATGAACTGTGACTTTTCAGACCAAGGTATAAACACCACCACTTCAACGCATTCCAATGATTTTTTTTTTTTTTTTAGATTTTATTTATTTATTTTTAGAGAGAGAGAGAGCAGGGGGAGGATAGAGGGAGAGAATCTCGAGTAGATTCCTCACTGAGTGTGGAGCCCAACACGGGGCTCAATCCCACAACCTGAGCTGAAACCAAGAGTCGAATGTTCAACCAACTGAGCCACCCTGGTGCCCCTCCAATTATTTTCTGATACAGTACTCAGGTAACACAGCCCACCTTCATCACCTGCCTACATATTCACACCTTACGCGAATTAGATATGCCATAATCCCTTCTAATGAAGAGGTTGACTGGCCCAAGGTCTCACGATGTGTACCTGCAACTCTAACCAAGTCTTTATTATGGCCGTGCTTCCCACACACAGAGAAATATTCTGGCTTTATTAGTCCATAGTCTGCTTTACTTGCCACGCAACATTGTTAAGCTGGTTACAATATGGAAACTTCGAGCGGTCTCCTTTACCACTCTAACATTTTCAGTCTTAGGCTCTCTTTGCACCTTTGTTGAATGCCAAGGAGAGAGGGGTGGGTGAGTGGTGGTTAAGTGCAGCCTCTGGGGCCACTCTGCCCAGGTTGAATCAGAGCTTTAGCATTCCCAGCCACAAAAACGTGGGCATGTTCCTTGGCTCCTCTGTCCCCCAGTGGCCTTGCCTATAAAGTGAAAACAAGTGCTACATGGTCCTCCTTCCTCATACTAAGTCTGAATTTCCCAGCCCTTGAGATTCCCAATATCATAGCACCCTCGAAATTAGAAGTAAAACCCAGATATTTATTTTAAGGTGCATACTTTCTGCCTTATTAATCCCATTCCTGTTCTAAACAAGATTCCCTACATTTCAAAAGCCGCATGAATCTTGACCTGAGCCTCACACCTTATACAAAAATGAACTCAAGATGGAGCACAGACCAAAAGCACAACATAAAACTACAAAAGTTTTAGGGAAAAAAAAAAAAGTAAGAGAAAGTCTTCCAAACACAGGATTAGGTGAAGAGTTCTTCGACTTGACACCGAAAGCATGACACATAAAAAGAAAAATGATAAACTGGGTGTCATCCAAATTAAAGGCTTTTGGTCTGTGAAGGACCCTGTTAACAGAATAAATAACAGATCACAGACTGGGAGGAATATTTGCAAATTACACCTCCAAAAAATGAATTGTAGAATATATAAAGAACTCTAAAACTCAGCATTATCCACCTATGGATAAATGAATAAACAAAACGTAGTTCATATTCACAATGGAATATGATTCCATATTTAAAAAAAGAGGAAACTGACACAGGCTAAAACATGGACAAACCTTGAGGATATTAGGCTACGTGAATGAAGCCCATCACAAAAAGATAAATACTATATATGATCCCCCTTACATAAGGTCCCCAGAGTAGTCACATTCATAGAGACAGAAAGCAGGACCCTTGATCACTAGGGACTGAGGGAGGCAGAATGTGGAGTTGTTGTTTAATGGGTACAGAATGTCAGGTCTGCAGTGAAGACAGTTCTGGAAATTTGGTTTACAGCAATGTGAGTGTACGTAACACTACTGAGCTGAACACATAAAAATGGTGAAGATGTGGGGGGGGGGCGCCTGGGGGGCTCAGTCAGCTGAGCAGCCAACTCTTGGTTTCGACTCAGGTGACAATCTCAGATCATGAGATTGAGCCCAGTGTGTGGAGTCTGCTTAAGATTCTCTCTCTCTCTCCCGCTCTCTCTGCACCTCCCCCCTGCTCCTGCTAGCTCATTTTCTTTCTCTCTAAAAACAAAATAATAATAATAGAGAAGATGGTATATATCATGCTATAGATACTTTAACACATTTTTTAAAACCTCAATATTAGAACATAAACAATTAAAGATGGACGAAGGAGATGATCATTCATTTCACTGAAGAGGACACAGGGATGACAAAAAAGCATATGAAAGCTGTTCCGCATCACAGGCCATTAAGGAAGTGCCAATCAAACCACCAAGAGGTATAACTGTGGTGAGTAGGGGTGGAGTAGGTGGCTACTTCAATAATGAGACCCTGCGGGGTGACCATACCTTGCACTAAGGACACTGGTACCGTATGAAGGTGGAGGGCACACTATTAATAACTTCAGTGGAGGGAAGCCTGGGTGGCTGGGATGGTGGAGCATCCGACTCTTGGTTTCGGCTTAGGTAGTGATCTCATGGGTCGTTGGATTGAGCCCTGAGTTGGGCCCTACACTCACCAAGGAGTCTACTTGGGGGTTCTCTCCCTCTGCCCCTCCCCCCATTCTCTCTCTCTCTCTGTCTCTCTCTCAAATAAATAAATCTTAAAAACAATAATTTCAGTAGAACAAGCTAGATCTGAGACTATCACAGACAAGCCTTTTAGAAGAATAAAAAAAAAATAGTGCTAATAACAAACAACGAATGCTAAGGAGAATGTGGAGAAACTGGATCTCTCCCACATTGCCAGTGGGCATGTAAAACAGGACGGCCACTCTGGAAAATAGTTGGCAGTTTCTTTTAAAACTAAAAATAGATTGATCGTGAGGCCCAGCAATTGCACTCTTGGGCATTAGTCCTAGAGACATAAAAACGTGTTTTCATGAAGAGAATTGTTAAATATGATGCCACCAACACAGTGGAATATTAATCAGTCATTAAAAAGGACAATTACAGCAATCGTGTCTAAATAGACTTAAAATGATTCTGAAATAATGTCATGTTAAAAAAAATGCAGTAATCCAGACTTCAGACTAGAATAAAGACTTGCAGGGAATAAGCAGAAAGAAACTAACTAGGCTGTTGAGGTGGTGGGCTGGGTAAGGGTGCTCATTTCCTTTTTTTTTTTTTTTTAACATTCTTTGCTGTTATCTTTATATCTTACATTTTAAAAACATGACACCCAAACTGGAAAATCATTAACAGAATACTACTATTTACAAGGAGACTCTTCCTGGGAAGGGGGTGGGGCTTGCCTGGAGGGCCTCCTGCTGCTCTGGTCTCTCCCACTGAGAGCACTCACCAGAATGATCTTTATCAGATTAGCTGGAGTTGGTGCCAAAAGCCTGAGGATTAGGACACAGAAAAGTATCAAGGGAAGCAGAAGGAAGCCAGAAACAACACAACTGTCTGAGTTGCATGATCAATTGAGTAGAGACAGCAAGGGACCTTTAAGGAAAGGGAGCAAAAAGATGAATAGGAAGAAAAGGGTGGAGTTCAACCAGGAAGGGCAAGTAAGTCAGCATTGTCAGGCAGAGCCCCAGACAGGCAGCAGGTTGGGGAAGGAATCTGAAGGCCTGAGGACAGGTAGGAGACTCATAGGATGATACTCCGGGAAGAGGACAAGGAAAAAAGAGGAAGGAACCCAAGAGGGACAAGATGGGTGTAATAATTTCTATTTGCAGCAACACGGGATAATCATAGCAAATCCTACATTCAAGTTTCCAACAACATAAATAATTAGAAGAGATAATAATATCCTTTGTTAACACACTTCATTATTCTTTTAGTTATTTTGATTTCCATGTGCATCCTGTAAGCCTGCAGGGGATCTTTTAAAAACCAAACTGTTAATTACTCCTTCCAAATGAGAGAAGGTATGAAAGCACAAATTTGGAAACAAAGAGCATCACCTCAATGAGATGATCTGTCCAAACACACCACAGGTCACTACTTCAGCTATGCCCCCATTAAGGGGCCAGGTTCGCTTATCCCATGGTGGGGGAGCTCTGTGTTTAAATGATCTAAGGAAGAATTGAATCTCTGTTGCTCATTGCAAAGTTACTTAATCTCTCTGAACTTCAGTTTTCTCATACGGAAGTTTGAGGATGAAGTAGACTGAAATGCACACACCCAAAAGCACCCACAGCGTCCTAATATATATCAGGCACTCAATAAAGGTTAATCCCTTCCTCCTTCCCCTTCCTCAGTCTCCATCTTTCCCTGCCCATTCCTAGTGGCAACAGACTTTACCCACTGCCCTCTGAACTCACTGTGCATATGGACAGCCTCCTACTGCAAGCACTTGAGACTCTATCTCACGTTTGTTTTTGGTTTTTTGTTTGGGGGGTTTTGTTTGTTTTTGATGTGCTCTCTGCAGGCATGAAGCAGGTCAGGGGTGCTATGGGTTGACACCCTGAGAACAACTTTCAGTCGATACGGATAAGAGTTGGAGAATAAATACTTGAGTTTCCTTACCTCCCCAAAAAGGGCAAGTCCAAGGTGTGTCCTATATTGTCTCCAGCAAAAATGGGCTCCAGTTGCCATAGCAGTAATCGAGCATAACACCTATAGTGGTTTTTTTCCCTTCCCTGTCTCAACTCCTCATTCCCTTATTGGTTCCTCCTGGCACCATCTCCCAAATAAACTATTTGTACTCAAATCCTTATCTGAGTCAGCTTTTGGTTGAACCCAACCCAACCCAAGAGGCTAAATTACCAACCAAGCATTTTAGACCCTCTTACTCCTGAATGGACAGACATGCTCAAGATCTCACTTGAGATCCACCAGGTAGTGTTCATTCACTTACTCCAGCATCTCAACAGTAAATCATTCTGTAGACCCTTGCAACATGGCTTTGGCTCCAACTCCTCTTCAGAAACTATTTTCTCAACAGTTTCCAACAATCTCTGAATTGCAAAATCACAACCCTGTGATCCTTGTCAATTTCTGCAGAACTCAACACTAATGTCAAACTTTTCCTGAAACCTCTTCTCCTTATTTGTGGTGGAATTCATTCCCTCATTTTTCTCTGTCACTTCCTCTCAGAACCTTCTCGGGATCCCCTTTAAATGCCTGTCCTTTAAGCATAGGCTTTCACAAGTTTCTGTATCCAGAATTTGTTTTGGATTTCACACTCTCCTCCTAGACAACCTCATTCATTTTGATATCTCAGAAGACCTCCTTTGTACAGATGAACTCTCAAGCCTACATCTTTATTGGCCTTCTCACTTCCCATGCAAGTCCTGCTAAACATCTCAACAGAGAAATTCTCCCATCACCTCAAGCAAAACATGTTTCAAACTGAACTCCCTATCTCCACTGATAAGCCTGCTTCTCATCCTGTGATGCCTGCCTGTAGCCTCCTTTCCATTATCATTAGTACAGAGTTTCATAATCTCTCATCAAGCATCATGTAATCACTTCATAACCGTTGTGATACAGCAACTCGCTACTCGCGCTACACTTCCTGTACATAATCCCGTAGCAAAAATCCCCTGTGGTGGGTATTATCATTATGCCAATTTTACAGAAGATATTGAAGCTCGAAAGGATTAAAGAAGGCTGTTCAATGTCACCCCCATCAATATGTACCCATTGCAACCCAAACGGACTAGAGAATTGGCTAGGAAAATTTTGAAGATTTTCCACCACGCACCACGCTAGATGACATTTGGGGTGTGTTGTAAAGTCCTCCATCCATTTTATGCACCAGAGGAGAATCAGCTTTCTCTTGCTACAGCAAATGCAGTCCTACAGAGGGCAGAACATCAGTGGGAGCATGGGCTCTGGGCATGGAGTCTGGACACAGTCTGGCCTGGGTTTAGATCCCAGCTTTACCATTTACAGGCTCCATGACTTCGGGCAAATTAGTAATCTCTCTTAGCCTCCATTTCCCTAGCTATAAAATGAGAATAGTAAAATCTACTTCAGAGAACTCTAATGAGGATTAAATGAAATATTGGAAGAAAAGTATCTCATGTGTGCCTGGCCCTATTGCAGGTGCTCTTCTAAGGTAATTATCGTAATTATTCTGTAAAGCTCCTCTAAACCAGATGAGAAAACAGAAGTATATATAGCAGGATCATGTAAAGACATGAGAAATAAATTGACCTTTTTAACCACAGTTTTAGGACAAATAAAACATACAAGCCAGAACTCAAACCTGACACTTGCTCAGCAATCCCAAATAAAGGAATCGTTTTCATGAGGGCAAAATGTACCAAAGCAATATTTTATTTGGCTGTACATCTATTTACAAATCATCACCATTGTCTCTGAAAATTAAGAAATATAGTCTTCATTTGGTTTGGATTCTACATGTCTTTGAAATTTTCACAAAAGTTTATTTCCCTTCCACTTACAAAAAGCCATTTCAGGTCACTCAAAAAGGACAGTAATAGATCACTGAGGCTTTGAGGCTGGTCTCAGAGCTCACTGGCACTAGTAGGAAGGGCAAGACTCCATGGTACTGTCAGTAGAAGGGCCACGCCCACATGACAGTGAGTGGAGTGGAATCTATGGCTGCATCCATTGTATCAGCCAAAGCCCACCAATGACCAATCTACTTTCTGGACAGCATGCTGGTATGACAAGGGGCATCAAGCTGGAAAAATGTTGACATGGTAATAATAATGTTCTCTATGTGGTCTAAGAAAGAAGTCAACGGAGATATTCCAAAGATATGAGATTTCATTATGACAGAAAATTGAGGCTGGAACCTCAGAGGAGCGTGAAGACCCCAGTCAGCTGCTGTGAAAGTGGGGGTGAGGAGGAAAAGTTAGTGAAAATGATTAACTTGGACACCGTCTCATGGTGGAAAAGGAATTTCGAGTTATAAGAAGTTTTGGAATAGAAATCCATTACACATATTCAGTGCCCCCCATCTCAAAAAATATCTAAAGTTAAGGAGTTTGACCTAAAATTTAAAATTTGATTGTTATGTTTTGGCAAGTCCAGCAATAAAAAGAATGCTTCCATTGGGTTTATTTTATCCTCTCCTACAAAACCCAGGTTTTCTTTCTTTGAAAATCCAGTAATCTATCCCTACAAGTCCAAACAGAGTCTCTGCCTTGAGGGAGGGGTTGCTGCGCAGAATGGGGAGGGACCTCCACATAGTAAAATCCAGAGACAGGGGAAGCCAAGGGAAGATGGTGGCACTAACAAAGCACTTTCATCTTCAAAGCTCTTTCTAAGTGTTAATTAATTAACCCTTCCCACACCCATATAAGGCAGTGAGAAAAGAACAAAGACACTGGAGACAGAACTTGGCAGGATGAGCAGAGAGGCGTACAGCCTACATATTGAAAATAAGAGATGGGTTTTCCCAGTGCATAGCAAGAGCCCTTCCCCACTAACACCCTCTCCCCCAAAAAAATTCACATTGAGAAGACTCTGGAGGAGAGAAATAATATAGTCGTAGGAAGGAAACACTGATTGACTCCATTCCTAAAAATATAGAGAAAAAGATAAATAAGCCATGATTCAAATAATCCTCATTCCTGAGCTCATTAATAGCACATCTCTTAGCAAGAGAAAGGAATCCTCTACACCAGAAATCACTGGAAGATCAAGGAGAAAACAAGATTCAACAGGACAACAAGAGCCAGATTGTGGGGCCCAAACACACATACGATATTGAAACTGGTTAGTTCATTGCTGCCATGGTTTTGCTTGATTATGTGATTATTTGTTTACAAATATGAGAAAATCGATCTGGAACCCAACAGAACATTCAAATCATTTTTAAGAACATTTTTTAAATATGCTAAAATTTCAGAACTAAACACTGAGGATGGAAAAATTACTCAAAATAACCATATTTACTAAGACCTTTTTTAAGAAATTAACTTTTACCTAATATATGAGTTCAAAGAGCGTAATCAATTCTAAGTAAGATGAGTTGCTATTATGGTTCAGAAGAATGTGAAAAAAATCAGTTAATATTAGGGGTGCCTGAGTGGCTCAGTTGGTTAAGCATTCTACTCTTGGTTTGCACTCAGGTCATGATCTCAGGATGGTGAGACCAAACCCCACATCGAGCTGAGCTCTGCACTCAGCATAAAGTCTGGTTGAGATTCTCTCCCTCTGCCCCTCCCCCTGCTTGGGTGCTCTCTCTCTCTCTAAAATAAATACATAAAATCTTTTTTAAAAATCTACTACTATTAGCCAAGAATAACCATCTTCCCCCTTTTGATAACACCTTCAACTAAATTCAAGTCTTGGCCCTCTGCAGGAATGCTAAGGAGCAGTTATAAGGCAAAGGGGAAGGAAAAGGGAAATGTATTTTGGAAGAACTTCCTTTGCAAATGTTGCTAAAGCAGGCAACTCATACCCATCACAGGAAATCCACACAACTTTTCAGGGCTGGTCATATTGTTGGAGATTGCAGGATACATCATCACCTCTCCAATTTCCACAAGTCATTCAAAGGACCAGGTGAGTGTTAAAATACCGGCTTTATAAATGGTCCTTCCTACTCTGAGCTTTGAACTTGGAGCACACTTCCTCCTCACACCTCCCACGTACCTACAAGTCTTTGCCTAACAAGCCTGTACCCCTCCTGGTTCTGGAAACATTAGAGTTTCCTTTGGAATATGCTGTTCCCTCGCTTTTTGTCTAAAGTGGTTCTGTAGAGTGATATTCCTCCACACCCAGGGATAGGCACATTTCCCAAATCTGACCGATCTCTACATTTTATTTCTTCGGCCCTAGTGATTGGTTGAGGAATGCGCACATTCCCTAAGTCAGTCCAATAAGCTTCAGTCCCGGGGCTTGAGAATAAAGCACTCTTCCAGGAGTATGAACTGTGCTTTCCCTGAGTATGGAGAGGTAAGACACAAGCAAACACAATATTCATCTTAATTTTAAATAACTGCCAGAAGTCTCTCTAAAGCCACCTATATGACTCACGTTTTTATGTTAGATGCATGTTCCATATTTCAGCAATGAATTTATTGAGAAACTAGTTAACATGAGTAAATGTGCATTATCAAATCAACACAAATGTTAAAATGTTCAATGAAGAAGGAACAGTAAATATGATCACTGGTTGATAATCTACATTTATACTTGAAACTGAGGTATTGGTAGCAGGATATTGATTTTTCTTCCCAACTGGGAATCAGTCAGTTTCTCTTCAGTTTGAATAACATGAAAATTGCTGAAAATAGCTTTGTCCGCCTTCCTTATGGCCAGGGGCAGTATACCAAGTCAACAAAAAAAAGGGATGGTGAGGATTTTATTTTTTTCTAACAGAAATCCCCATTAAGTACCTCAATTTTGTGGGCTTAGAACATGTGATAAATGGAAGGGCCGTAGGCAATTGGGGTTTGGCACTATGTTTCCAAGTGCTTGTTGTTATATCTTTGTGTGAATAAAACCTTTAATGGTAATTGACCCTAAATTTTCTTTCTTTGGTTATTTAAACACACATGGATGATAAGTAAAATGTAGTTAGTGTTTTCTTACACATTGTCATTAAAAACAGATGTTTGTAACAGACATTAATAATAACCATATAATCACAACCTCTTCTATTTTGAACCAGGAGTAAATTTTTGCTGAAAATAAGCCAAAGTGGAAGGTCAAAACCACAGATAAGCTTTTGAGTTAAAATAGGGCTAGTTGTTGGAAAAGGACACAATAGAGCCTTTCTGGGGGCTGGAATAGTTGTCCATCTTGGGTAATGGTTACACAGCTTTATTTATGTAAATATTCATCAAGACTTAAGTGCACTAATTTCATCTAAAAAGCTAAAAATGAGGCCATGCTATTTATCTCTATATAGCAATACTAACCCAAAGCCCTCCAAAAGAGCAAAAATTCATAAAGACATTGAAAATTAAAAATAACACAATATTTTTCTAGAATCAGGGAAACATTCCTGGCAAAGACATGAGTGAATTGAGAAACACGATCTGTTGCCTACATACACTCCCCCTTGCGATGCAATAGCGGGGCCAGCAAGCAAATAGATAGGAGAACATTTTAGCCACTCCCTCTCTTCCGTCTATCCATAATCCCATAAATGGGATTTATGCCGCCAGAAAGCTAAGGAGCCAGCCCTCAGTTTTGCCAGAATTACTTTCTGAAACAGAGTCATGACCAGCTCCAGCCCCCCATCGATCTCCAGCCTTAAGAAAGAGTGTAAGCTTACGTTCTTCAGCCAAATGCTTACGTGTTGATAAACTGAACATCAACATCTGTGATTCAGGCCTTGATTCTCACACGCCCAATCTTGAAGACACTGCATCTCACCAAAACAGCATTTGAAGTAAAGGGTGGGGACAGCAATTTTATAAAGTAGTTTTGGTTGAAAGAGAAAAGAAAAAAGAAAAATGAACAAACTGGGAATTTTGGAGTTTCTCCTTTTTTTTTTTTTTTTTTGAGTGTCCCTGTGTGTTTTCCTATGATGGTGGAGTCAGGAGGATGTGAAGGAAACAGCCCCAACTTAGATCTTGCAGAAGCTGGTTTATTCTGGTGCAACTCCTCATGAGCCAAAAGTTTTCAAGCAAGTTACTCTACCATCTCTGAGCTTCGGTTTCCTTATCAGGGGAATGAGTCGTTTGGGGTTGATGGTGAAAGCACTTTACAGACTGCAAAGTGGTGCAAAAATGTAGCTCACGGCTCAGTAGCTGGGGAGATGCTGAAATCATGTCAGATCATGCCGCACCTGTGCTCGAAACCCTTCAACACCTTCCTATCTCAGACCAAAGGCCAGAGGCCTGCCCTTATTTCAAAGCTCCTCCCCTCACTGTCACCTCCTGAACCTCTCACCCTCCTCTGTTCCAGCCACAGGGGCCCCTGTGCTCTGTGCTCTCTCTCACAGGCATGTTCCCACTTGGGGCCTATGCACTTGCTGTTCCCTGTTTCCTCTGTAAGAATGTTCTTTCCCCAGGAGCCACACAGCTCCCTCTCTTCCTCCCTTCAGGTGTCCTCTCAAGGTTTTGGTTCTCAGTGAGAACATCCTTGGCCACCTATCTAAAAGACTCACCCTTCCTCCAGACTTCCTATTTCCCTCCCTTCCTTTATTTCTTCTCCTTAGCTTTTAACCTTGCTTATCTCTTCCAATATCTCCCCACTAGGTTTCCTGAGGAACACACACAGAGAACACTACCAGCTAGAATGTTCTAGAACATGCCTAGCCTATGGTATGCAGTAAATATATATTTGTGGAATGAATGAGTTCATTATCACCCACATCTTCCCCTCTTCCTGTTAATCCTATCCTTCCTTCATTACCCTTTTGTTTAAGAAGCCCAAATCTTATTCACACCTCAAGCCTCCTGCTTTCACCTCCTTGGGGATGTCTCCTTTTTCCTCCCATCTCCCTCTTGTTCCTCCTTAATCAAATCAATCCATCCCCCTCTGTTTTCCCTATAGTGCATGATTTTTCATTCTTGTCCAGCATTTAGGTTTTATTCACATTGTATTAAAGTTTGTGTGATATTTTTCTTTTCTTTTTTTTAGTTTGTGTGATCATTTGCCCCCATCTCATATACAGTGTTCAGGACAGACTGTCCAAAATGACTATTTTAACTACCCCATTTCCTAATATATAGCAATCCCTCAATAGAAAATTGTTAAATGTCTATTTCATATATATATATATATATATATATATATATATATATATATATACCTTTCACATTGTAAATTCTATTTCCATTGGAAATGTTTAAAAATGTAGTTTTCAGGCAAGGTCTTCAGTTCTGTTTTTGAGATTCTAGCAGCTTGCATACTCCTTGCTGGCCCTCCCCCACCTTTGCTCAGAACGTGTAGGTTGAAAATGACCACCGCTCTCCATGATGATTATCACCATTCCTAAACATTCTCCATTTTACTTTTATTCTTACATTTTCCTTTCGACCGACCCCATTCCACTCAGGTACAGAAAAGTTGGGATTTTTGTAACTTGCGTGGTGTGTGGAAATACGTAAAATAAAATGCGTAAGAAAAGCTGTAGAAAAATGTACTTCCAGAAAATAGGTAGAAAAATAAAGATCCTCTTCAAAATAGACACCTTTATTTGAACTCTTCAGAGAATTCAAGGCTTTCAAACATTGCTCTATGTTCAATGATATTAATTCTCAAATTCAAGTCTCCCTACCCATGTACGTGATAACTGCTATGAACAAGAAAAACCAATGACTCTTTTTATAGCATCTTTATACAAAGTCTTCAAACCATTTGTTCACATGACTGATCTCGGCAAAGTGGGTGAAGGGCATTAATAGACATTTGGAAATCCCTGTAAATCCATCATCCTGAAAGACAGCGCAGTGCCCACGGTGACACCGAAGGGAGTGAAATGAAATATGCCACTGACTCTCCAGAGGTTAATCGATCATATTTCTGGTGCTACTTGGTTTGACATAACCAAATTTGCACTGAAAATCAAGTCATCTATCTTTGTTCTGGTCAACTTAAAAATTTAATCCTATTTGACCTTTCCTGAGGTGCAGTCAAAGAAAAACAGATTCTTTTTGGAACGGGGCAACCCCCTTTTATCTGTATTACAGACACCTGAGCTGTTCCAGCTCTGTTCCAATTCAAGAGTGCTGAATGGCCCGTGACAAATCTATTCACTTGCTTTTTGGCCCCCAAAGGCAGAGAGACGGGGGATTTTATTTGTTTTGCTTTGGGATGATAAAGGGAAAATTTTAAGGAAGATTAAAAAGAGAGAGGGCAAGAGAGGAAGAGTGACGTGATGCCCTGATTCACCGTATATCTGCAGAAGAAATAAATCTACAGAAATCATTAGGTTCCCACAGTCAACCAATTTTTCTCACGGAAACGGTTGCCAGAGTCCGACTCTCACATTGGCCTCCAGAAAGCAGACTTGGCCCTTGCTTCCATTTGTTTTTATTAACTTAATTTAGAACTTACTGGGGAGATGCTACTTTTTTTTTACATAGAGGCTTTCTTCCCAGAAACACAGAGTATTTGAAGTTGTATTTCAATGACTGTTTACAAAGGGATTTTTCTTTCTCCCCCCTCTCCCTCCCTGTCTCTCTCTCTCTCTCTTTCTCTCTCTGCCTCTCATGAACACACTCTTGCTCTCATTCTCTCTCTCTCTGGCCAAATATTGCTCTCAATATCCTTTGTCGGATGTTTAAAACCTCTAATTTTCATCATTGTCCTGGAGTATCCCTTTTTATAGGAGAACTTCTTCCCAGGGAAGAAAACCAGCCTGCTTCTCTGAGGATAATGGGTGAATTTGATATGTTTAAACCAGGGCTACATTTCTGCACCAACTATTCAAGAGGAAGGCAAGTCAAACCGACATCAAAGAGCACGTGTATCCCTCCACTTTGGTGAGCGAAATGCTAACCGAGCACAGAGAATGAGTAGCTGAAACCAAAGAGATTAGCCTATGAAAAAAAAAAGGCCATTTGAATGTGATACTATCATGTATATCTCATACATGGTCTTTGGGGATCTCAGGCTCATCACCCACATGAGGTATGAGAGCATAGTGGCCAAAAACAACCTTATTTATATTTGGCTCTCACACTTGTTTCTTCCTCTATGTATGTGTAGAGGCCTAAATCAAGCTCTTGGTTCTGTTAGGAGAGATAGAAAAAGGTGAGTAAGGGGGTTAGGATTTTCTTTTCTTTGCCAACTGTACTGTTCAGGGTTTGACTTTTTTCTTAAATATTAAAAAGTATTTATTTGTGTCATTACAAATAGGTAACTTCCTGTTTTTACTGAGAAGTCATTCAGACTGTCAATTTAGTGCACTTAAAACAATCAGTAAAGCTTTGAGAAGACTTGAAATTCAGTCAAGCCTCCTCTTCCCTGAAGTGTGGACGCATGGGAGGATGGCGGTGTGCCTCCCATCAGCCCTGCTTCGGTATAACTGCTGTGACTCTCTGGAGGTGAATTTGTTATTATCTCAATCTAGAAGGATACAGAAGATTCTGAAGCACTTCCTGTAAGCACAGTTTCCTCTGTGTGCCTCAGAGTGGGGAGACAGGAACTGAAGAGGATGAAGGAGGTAGAAGGGGATAATCCACTCTTTATCCCCATTTGTATTCTAGCGGCGATGACGTGAACTCAAGTTGTGACAGTACGTTGTGATGAACTCTAGCAAACCAAAGTAAATGAGATTTAATATGTGTTAAATATGTGACAAGTAGGATGACACCTCTATGGTAGATGACTTTCTAAAATGGCAGAAAACCTTCTCCCCAGGGTTTCCTTCCTCCTGGTATTCATGCCCTTGTGTGGCCCACTCCCTTTAAGGATGGGCTGGACTTCGGGACTTGCTTCTAGTGAATGTGAATATAGAATATAGCAAAAGTGATGGGCTGTCCCTCCTAAGATTAGGCAATAAAGGACTGTAACTTGTGTCTTGCTATCATTCTCTCTTGCCCTTGCTTTCTTAGCTTTCTGGCTTCCATGAAACAAGCCGTCATGTTGAAGAAGCCTATGTGGCAAGGAAATGAGGGTTGCCTCCAGCCAACACCCAGTGAGGAACTAAAGCCCACAGCTTAACTGTCCACAAAGTACCAAATCCTGGCAATAACCATGTGAGTGAGTTTACAAGTGGATTGTTCTCCAGTTGAGCCTTCAGTTGAGACTGTGGTCCTGGCCAACACCTGCATTGTGAGAGACCCAGCTAAAGCAGAGAACCCAGCTAAGATGTTCTCAGTCTCCTAGCCCATATAAACTGTGAGATAATAAGTGTGTTTTGTTTTCAGCTGTTAAGTTTTAGGGCAATCTGTTATGCAGTGGTAGACAACATAAAACCTCCTTCTCCCATAACAAGTTCTTCCAGAGAAGTGTATGGAGTCATTTTTAATTTGACATGACTCATTTATATCTGCAGAGAATGAAGAACACTGATTTCAGAAATCTTGAAGGACAAAGTTAGCCACCCTGTGCTATTCACCTCATTATTACTGGAAAAGTCTATAGGCAGTGGGCCAAAGGTCAAAATACCTGACTCTGCCACAAGCTCTGTGTCAGTTAAGCTCTCCAGGCCTTGCACTGCTCTTTGATAAAAGGATGTGAAGGTGCTTGCTAACAATGACATCTGAATTTCCTCCCAACATAAAAGGTAAGTGAGAGGATCCGCCACAGCAATGGGGACTGTTAAAGGTGGTGCTATTCACTGACAAACAATTGTATTAGTCAAAAAACCATCTCAGTTAAGAACTGCTGCTGCCTAACCAGTATAAAAGATTTGCCTTTCCCCCTTAAAGCAGATAAAAACACAAAGTAGGGCCCAGTGATCCATATCATCAAGTGAACCCCTTACCAGGAGCCATACTTCAGGTCAGCCAGATTCAGACCACCTGCACCCCGGTGTCTGGAGATGACCACACCTTCATCAGGGAGTTCTTTCCACCCTCTGAGGCATGATGGTATGCAGATGTCCTCAGTTCATAAGCTGTAAGCTGTGCTACAAATCACATTCCCATGCTCAACCAAGGCTTCTGGAAAAGGAGCTAGCTCACTAGAAAACCAGGTATGTCCTAGAAATAAAATACCTAAAAAGCCATAAGTGTTTGAACAGTTTTGAGCCTACAGACACAGATGAGAGTTTTGTGGTAAACCACTGGCAGTTTAATGATTTTGAGAAGTCTAACTATAAAATTCTGAGAAACAGGAAACCATCACACGAAATAGTAGCCTTAAATGAAGGCATTCTTTGCAAGGTGCAGAATGATTTGGGAGACAGTTGGGGAACCTGTAAATGATTTCTAATCTCCCCAATGGAAAATCTAACAAAAAGCTAAAATTAGCTCATCTTGTGATCTTCACACATTCACAACTGGATAGAAAGCCAATAATTCACCAGGAGGGAGTGGTAATTTGCCAGCATTTCTATGTATGAACATATGCCCTTTCAATCAAGAAACAGCCTGTTATATGACTTTGAGACTCAATAACTATTAAGTATTTCAATTGTGTTACTTTGGCAAGAGTTGGTTCGATTGTCTTATTAAATCTGATTAGTTTTACAGTGGAAATAAAAGCAGCACACACACACACAAATCATGTCTTCGTTGTTTCTTAAGCGAGCGATATCCTTTCATCTTTCAACTGGTTAGCAATTATATAATGAACCCAATCAATATAGACAGCCAACACAAATAAGTCAGACATAACTGATTTTGTATGAATTAATAAGTATGTAATGAGCCTTTACTGCTTGTTAGCATGAGTTCTGCAGATAATTGACTCCATTCTCCATTTCCCTCTTGTGTCTGGAAGCAGCTTAAAACAGTAGCCAAGAGAAAAACGTACGGCAAGTAAGCTTTAGTTGCTGAACATTTATTCTGGGGTCCATCAGGGAAGTAATTTGGTCTGGGGTATTTTCCACACTTCTGTTCAGTGGCTCTATCATGCATGTCACTTCTGACATACACATCTCTGATATTTAAAACCTTGGAATCAGTTGTTCCTGATTCTGGAATCTCTGAGTATTCGTTTGTCAGTCTTTCCTTTCCCGAAGCATGAATGTCTCTTCAATGTAATTGCTCTTTCAGACACGAGCAAGTGCTGCAGTATTAGGATAAATTCATGAGATCAAAACTGCCAGGAAAGATGCTGAAGTGTCTGATCTTGTTCCAGAAACTAATGCTTTGTTGAAATTCAATGCCATGTATTTTACCAGGATATGTTTAATGTGCATCAATGGAAAAGATTTGAAACAGCACATTTTAATGCTAATTCATAAGGTGCTATTTCCAGACACTGCTTACAGGATCCATTTAAACAATTCTGAATTCCCACTACCATGAACACTACTGACAATAATAGTAACACCCTTTTTGGAATTGACAAAGCACTTTTTTATGAAATACAAAAGTCTTGTGAGATAGATAGCAAAAGGACATTATTTCCATTTAACAGGTGAGGGAATTGACACCAGGAAGGGTAAATAACTGCCTTACAGTTAGCAAGAGGCAGAAAAGGAATTAGAATCCAAGCCTTGGAACAAGCAAACACAGAATGCCTTATAGCACAAGAGGATCAGATTTAATCAAAAATATAAAAGCAAAATTGCAATGATAATAATGTTGACATTTTTCTCATAACTGGCCAAGACTAAAATAGAACATGGGTAACATTTGGAAGTAGCAATCGGGAAGAGATGAAGTCCATTTGGAAATATGAGTAGAGATTTTCTATCTAAAAAAAGCACTGAGACTCATCTATGGACCTTTTGGTCCTCTCAGTTTCCATCAGCTGCAAATGAGCCAGCTACCTGAAAAGTTACCAATAAGCATCTCTTAGTGGGACAGATGAGGTCGGTGTCTTCATTTGAGACTTGTCTTTAGCTTTTGTGATCATAGTTCCTGAAATGTGTACAGCTCTTCGTGATTGACCAAGCACAGCCTCAGACACTATTGTTCTCAGTTCCCACTTCAACCTTATGGACAAGTCAGGGCAGATGCCATCCTCCCCATTTACCCCAAAGGGCTCTAATTTACAAAAATGCCATGTCATTCATCAGTGCACTCTGAGTTAGTGAATCACAGGTGGTGGGACTGGAATTTGGGATTACCAGTCTAAAGTTGACCTCTCTACAGCAAACCTTATTGTATATATAATACTGAGTCTGATGAAGCACTGTATCCGTCGGGGTCCTATCAGGAGACAGTTAGAACAAGGTTATTTGAGCAGTTTAATACAAACATAGGGTAGGTAAACAATGACAGTGGCCAAAAAGAGACATCAGCCCCACATGTCCTGCCAAAGGATGCTTATCAGTAACTTTTCAGGTAGCTGCCTCCAGCGCAGCTAACGGAGACTGAGGGATCAAAAGATCTATATTTGAAGTCTGTCCTTTTCTTCCACAGAAAATCTCTACTCATGTTTCCAAGTGAACCTTAGATACTCCTCAGTTACCCGGATAACTGAAAAGCCAGAAACAGAATCCTAAGGTATCACGGAGGTAGCAACTGCAGGATGCAGCTACCCCTTACTCCCCTCTGTTCTCACTGTGAGTAGCAACCCCATTTCCCTTGGTAACCATGTTGATCCCCTAGCCAGTAGAATGACCCGTTCATGGCCCGCTGGCTCAGTGGCACAAGAATCCCAAAATGGCCAGGTGGTAGTCTCACCTTCCAATTCAATGAAACCACTGTTGCCAGAGTTGCCACTGTTGTAGGCACAGGTGGAAGCTTTTAGCTCTCAGGAACCAAGACCTCCAAAACAAATGAAAACAAATGAAAAGCAAAATAATCACAATTGGGTTATTAGTGAGAGGATCCATTCCAGTTCCACACCCCAGATCCACGAGTTCTGGCCCTGGGAGAAACAGCCCTAATGGGTCTCTGACTGCAAACACATAGGGGCACGTGGGTGACTCAGTCAGTAAAGCATTTGACTCTTGATTTCAGCTCAGGTCATGATCTCAGGGTCATGAGATCAAGCCCTGAGTCAGGCTCCACGCTGGGTGTGGAACCTGCTTAAGATTTTCTCTCTCGCTCTCCCTCCACCTCTCCCCTCCCTTTCCCTCTCTAAAGAATAAATAAATAAATGATGACAAACACATAAAGTCTCAGCCACTGAGGATATTGTCTCCCAACTGACACCATAGACTTAATTTGAGAGCATGGTAAAAGAATTCTCTCTGAATGGCACCATGGAATAAAATATTTGTATGAAGGCCATCACTTCCCTTATTTTATGAAACTGATCCCAGGAAAATCTCCTCACCTAAATTCACTAGACATTGCTCAAAAATAAAGATCGTTCCACCAGAGGCAAAAGAACACAACAGATCATAGTGTACTTTAAACAGAATATTAATCTGAGTAAAGGAAAATCCTGAAATCTGCAGAGAGGGCAACTTTGACTATACTACTCATTTTAAAGAAATGGTAGAAAGGTGAGATCAGATATTAAAGAAAGAAAATGAACAAATTTGAAAGAAATAAATGCAAACTGATAATATTCCAGTAGCCCTGGAGGTTTTTGGGTGGATACGTCATCCTGCCATTTTCCCCCTTCAACCCACAGCTCCCCCCCCACCCCCAATTACTCACTTCCACACCCTCCCTAGTGGGGTGCCGCCTCTGCACTTGGAATACCCACACTGATCAACACCATCTGAATTCTTTGACCACATTTCCAAGTTAGTACTATTGAAGAGGGAACATTCCCAAAGGCTGCTAGAAGCTGATACCATTTGAATCTGTGGTTTAGATGTTTTGAGGTTGTTTTTTATATTCAGACATTTATTCTCTACAATTTGCACAGAAGCATTGAATCTAATTCTCTGGCCCCTGGGTTCCTATAAGTTTGCAGAGAAAGATAGTCCTGACAACAAAACATTTAGAGAAAATTAGGGTCTTATTAGGGAGGAGACTAGAAAGAGATGAAAAATACCAGAGAGAAGATATCAAAAGGATGATCCTATCCCCTTAAAATCCTACTCCCATCTTTCTAGCTCACTCTATATCTCACCTTCTTTTACGTGGGTTATTGTAAAGCTCTTCATAATGCCTGCCAAATAGTAGATACTGATTAAACTTCTGTTGACTAGATGGATGAATGAATAGATAAATCCTTATAATGTGTCTCCTTGCCTGCGGTCTCCTTCCTTTCTCACCCCATCCTTCACAATATCAGAGAAACCATCTTAATTGTATATCACGTCATATTTTACCCACTAACACACTCCACCCCACACATAAACAAGAGAGTTCCAATGCCACCCCTTATTTCTGGAATTAAAGTAGGACCTCTACACCATCTCCCACTCCATACCTCCACTTACCTTAAGCTCCAGCACACCAGTCATGAGCTAGGTTACTCAGGAAGTAACTTAATTTCATGAACTTCTACTTTCTTTTTTTTTTTTTTTAAGATTTTATTTATTTATTTGAGAGAGGGGGGAGAGCACAAGAGAGGGGTGAGGGGCAGAGGGAGAAGCAGACTCCTCACTGAGCAGGGAGTCCAGGGCAGGGCTTGATCCTGGGACTCTGGGATCATGACCTGAGCCAAAGGCAGATGCTTAACCGACTGAGCCACATAGCCACCCCTGAACTTCTCCTTTCCGATGTTTCCTATATAGGGTTAAAAATACCAACCACACATTGCCCTTCTCCTGCCCTGACCATTACTCCACTCTGGTGACTTTCACCTTTGAGAAATAATCTTTTTTTTTTTTTTTGGCAAGGGTTGAGGAGCAGTGCCATATAGTACTTTGTGTATGTCTTTATTATTTATTCTGTCTTGTTTTATTGTCATGCATTATCAATTCTTACCTCTGTTAGTAGACTATGAGCTCCTTGAGGTAAACTACTATTTTTAACAACTGTATTCTCCACAGCACCTAGCCTGACTAGCCTATTTCTTTTGATAACTTTTTGAAGGGATCAACTATGAGAGGCATAGGCGGTCTCTTAAAAGGATGTGATTATAGAAAAACTGAGAAGGCAGCGTGTTCTCTTTCCTTACCCCAACTCCAAATTCTTTCACACTAATTTGCTTATTTTTTAAAAGATTTTGTTTATTTATTATTTATTTATTTATTTGAGAGAGAGAGCACGTGAGCGGGGGAAGGAGCAGAGGAAGAGGGACAAGCAGAGACCTCTGAGCATGGAGCCCAACATGGGGCTCGATCCCATGACCCTGAGATCATGACCTGAGCCAATACCAAGAGTCAGACGCTTAACCAGTTAAGCCACCCAGGCACCACCTTATTGAGAAAAAAAAAAAAAAGTCCACCATCACAGAATCATCCCTTTACCTTAAGTACTTGTCTTCTAACAAGTATAATGGATATTCTTCTGGGGGAGAGGCAATACCCCTCTTTTTAGGGTCATGCTTCTAAGTAAGAACACGTGTATCTGATCCTTCCTGGGAAGCAGATTTTCATAGAGAGGATGAGATCCTGGTGCTACTGAGACAGTGAATGGAAGACACACAGATGGGAGGCTGGGAGCACCAAGATAAACTCCAACCACGTCATAATCTTGACCAGACCAGTCCTGACTGGTGGTCCCTGAGAGCCTTCTAGGTGGTCCATAGATGAGTTTCTTGAGGAATTCATGTTTATAATATGGCTGTGTCTTTGTTTTTGTTTCTGGAATGAATTAATCATTTAGCTAGAATAGTAAATGAGGATCAGACACTGCCTTTCAACAAAAGCAGTTCCTTTGTCTCATTAATATTTGAGAAAACGTTCGGCCCTGTAAAATGTGAGTAGGTGAAATGTGTCAACTACAGGGTCTTTCCCCCTGATGAAATGATACAAAATAAAGAAAATTCTGAGATTACTGTTATTATCCTTCCTCTTAATTTTACACAGAGGTGCTCTCTAGACCACCCAATTAAACCCTTGTCAATATTATCAGTTCCCTTGAGGATGTCGCATTATTTCATGTCTCCAGCTCATCTTTTGGGCTGCTTATTCCATTGAAAAGACTCTTTCCCCCCATCTGCCCAGAAACTCTGATTCATCCCTCAAAATTGAAGTCAAGTATCATTCCTCCAAGGAAGACTTTTCTGACTTCCCCAGACAAGTGTTGATATCCACTTATGTTTATCACTTATTTCTTTATAGCCAGTATTACTATGAATTGAAGTTGTACATTTGTTTTTCTGTTTCAGTTATATATTCGTGCCTAACATGCCACCCCAAAACTTACTAGCTTAAAACAATATTTTAGAAAGTTTTCCCTCATAATTTTATGGACCAACTGGGTTCAGCAGGGCAGTTCTACTCCATGAGTATAGTAATAGCCGACTGAGATCACTCATGCAGCAGGATGCAGCTGGAGCCGAGACACCAAGGGGAGCCTCTCATTGGCCAAGGCCTCGTTCCACATGGTGGTTCATCACTCAGCAGCCTATCCTGAGCCTCCTTGTAGCATGGCGGCTGCATACTAAGAGAGGAAAGGTGAAGTTGCTAGACTTGTTAAGGGCTAGGTCTAGAATTTGTTCAGCATTATTTCCTTCATTTTTCATTGAGCAAAGCAGGTCAAAAAAACATCCCAAATTCTAGAGGAAGGGAAACAGACTATAATTCCTATTGGGAGGAGCAGCAAAGAATCTACGGCCATGTTTAAACCACTACATTTGCCCCACCAAACAGTGAGCTTTCCAGGCTAAAATACTGTGAGAAGCTAGAGATGTGCTTTGGGGATAGCAGTCTTTGAGAAATTAGGAAGACCATGTAAAACTGTGCCAGAAGGAATTTAAAACGAAAGTTAAGAGAAGAGATGCCATTAAAAAAAAAGAAGAAAAAAGAAAAAGAAAAAAGAAAAAAAGATGCCGTAACCCACTTTCCAAAGTTTCAAAAAAATTCTGGCTTTAACATGCTCAGGAACAATGAGGGGTTGGGGAGTAGCCACCAATTTCATCTGTTTTCTCTCTAGATGCCTAAGGAAACAAAGCTTCTTGAAGCCAGAACTGCAAAGAAGACATGCGTTCTTAAGAGCCCCAAAACTCTCCGGTTCCACTACAACGCAGAAGTGCAATCAACATGAGGTTAACCTGACATCAGGACTCTGGCCACTTGATACATTTAACATATTTAAATAAATTTTTGAAAATAGTTTTATCTAATACGTCATTACACACGGTCTAATAAGACCTAACCACCAGAATTTCAGGTATTTGGTCTGAATGCAAAATGCTTTATTACATTTGCCAGAAAAGGGTACATGCAAAGAAAGGAGGGGTGCCTGGGTGGCTCAGCCATTAGGCGTCTGCCTTCGGCTCAGGTCATGATCCCAGGGTCCTGAGATCGAGTCCCTCATTGGGCTTCCTGCTCGGCAGGAAGCCTGCTTCTCCCTCTTACACTCCCCTTGCTTGTGTTCCCTCTCTCACTGTCTCTCTCTGCCAAATAAATAAATAAAATCCTTAAAAAGAAAGAGAGAAAGAAAGAAAGAAAGAAAGAAAGAAAGAAAGAAAGAAAGAAAGAAAGAGAAAGAAAAAGAAAGCAAGCTGAAGGTTTAACAGTCAATTCAATTGCATTCACTTATCGGGAGAATTTATAGAGTCAGGTTCACAGCATAATTAAGGAATTGATCATAATTGTTCACTGTAAATGTGGGCATAAAAGCTTTCTGGAGTGAAATTTTATGATATACTTATAACAAAATCATTGAAAGTTTTGCATATTTTTTGAGCCATAAATTCTTCTGAGTATTTGTCCTAGAGGAAATGGACACAAAGGTAACATTATAAGATGTTTGTTGTAGCATCATTTATAGCACTGAAAATATTGGTGACAACCTATATTCAAGGAATATGAGATAGATTATATAAATTACAGTACATCTGTAGAATGGGACATGGATAGCCACTAAGGTTAGAGTATAGAAAGGTTATTTGTGATATAATTTATAAAAGAAGAACATAAAACAGTATAGGATAGCTATATACATGTATAAAAACTGGCAAGCAATACATTGGATAATTTGCAATGATTATCTCTAGGTAGTAGGATTATAAGTGATTTTATTAATTTTGATTATTCATATTTTCCATAAGAAACATATATCTCTACTAAGAAACATTAGCTTATTTTCCTATCATTACTATTTATTTATTTTATTAGTCCATCATCAGTCTATGGACTGTTTGGAAGTGCAGCAGTTTGGTTTGAAAGAGTCCTAGAAGCTGCCGAAGATCTTTACCAAGCTATTTTCTCAGATCACAAAGTTGTTGGCTAATAAAAAACCATTGAAATATGCAGCATTTCAGACCAACCATACAACACAACAAATAACATGTTTTCTCATGAATGTGACACCAACACACTGAATCTGAAACATCTATGAGATTCAGGACTAAGAAATGAAACTGAGTTCTAGACTGTAAATTCCATGAAAGCAGGGATTTCATTAAGTAAGTGTGTTTTGAATGGACAGATAAATGAATTAATTAATTAATTAATTAATGAGTAATGGTATCACATGAATCATTAACTTCCAAAAAGGTAGTCCTTCAAGATAGATTCCTAATATCCTGGGGTTACATTTTTATGCCTCATGCTATTGCGGCCAAAAATATCCCAGGGACATTTGAGGGCAATTTTGAATATGCACTAGATGATAGATAGATAATAGATAGATAGATAGATAGATAGATAGATAGATAGATAGATAGATAATAGATTGATAGATAGATGATAGATAGATAATAGATAGATGATAGATAGATAGAATGATAGATAGATGATAGATAGATAGATAGATAGATAGATAGATAATAGATTGATAGATAGATGATAGATAGATAGATAATAGATAGATAGATAATAGATAGATAGATAGATAGATAGATAGATAGATAGATAGATAGATAGATAGATAGATGATAGATAATTGAGAGAAAGAGCTGAGGAAATTTCCAGTTTGTAGCTGGAAGCTGAAACCATGAGGAAAATATCCATGGAGAGTGAAGAAAGAATGGCCAAGAACAGAAATTTGAGGAATAAGGACCTATAATGAGCTTCTACATCCTATTTACCCACATGGCCCTCAGATCTCCAGATCTGGGATTTCAAGATGTCTACAGCAGACTGAACTTTACCCTAGAGTTAAAAGAGTGCGGAACCAAGACTCAGCCACAGGAGATCCCTGCCAGCACAACATCGTCTCATCCTTGTGCTTCAGATCTAGAAATCTCATTTATCCAATTCTTCTACACTTGATATTTGTTCTTGAGTTCTTGGTGTCTTACCCCTTACTCCAAGTCTTTTAAGACAAGGAGTCTTTGCCTTGTTTGAGCCACAGCCCCCACTTCTGGAGCCCTGTATCCTACCTTCCTGGGACCACCTGCTTCTCTGCACCTCTGCCATTTGTTCATCACCAACTCCCAGTTACCCCACCCACCCATCCACCCACACTTCCTCTTATGACCTGTTGCTAGACTTGGTCAGACTGTCTGCCTTGGCACAACTCTCTACTCTCTCCACAGTGGCTGTCCTTCATCTGCCAGCCTTCTGTTGACTAAGCCTGTGATCTGATAGGTAGAGGGCACATTTTCCACAGTGACCCCCCACTTTGTGATTCCTTCCTTTGAAGCTAGAGCCATTCAACTCCCATTATCTATAGGTAATCAGAGGATTTTAGGTCAGCTATTTGCTAGCTCAGTTTTGAGTCAGTCTTGATATTTTGATTCTTAATGTACTAGATTCATGTTTCCCCCACATCCCGCCACTAAGGTTGTGTGATCCAAATAGGGGAAAAGAATAACCAGTCTTCATGGGCCTGGGTCTCCAACACTCAACAGGTATTTAGCCAGCCCTCTGAAATATCAACCTTTCCCTTTGGTCATACATGCATCTACATGAAGTAAATCTGGATATTTGCTGAAGGCACCTGTGGTGTGTTTCGTGGTGTTTACCAAGACCTTCCTTTAAAACTGAAGCACAGAGTTTAGGACATGCCTTTGGATGTATATCCTTAAATGTCTGTTCCTACAATGTCTCTTTACTTTTCTCTTTTCTATGAGATTTTTAAGATTATCAAGGCCTGGCCTTCCAAATAATTTCTTTTGTTCCCATCTATGATCTAACCAAAATGTCCTCACTAATAAATACCTAAAACTACAGAATGTCCCAATGGGTTGGTCCAAGAGAAGGACTAATGATTAATTCTTGATTTTCTTCCTAGCGTATTAAGATTCTTCTTGCAAGTCTGCTCTTTTGCCCCCACATAATTCGCTAGAGTGGCTGTTCCATCTCTTTCTCTTTCTTCTTCACATTAAATTATTGACTAAAAACAAGTCACTGAACCACAGGTTAAGATACAGCACCAGTCAGATTACTTTACCTCCCACTGTCACCAGTGTACCCAGCACTACAGACATCTTGTCTCTCATGACAGTACATCAGTCAACCAATCTTCTTTAAGGGAATATTCCTGAAGTAACTATGTTCAGGGCTTCTTGCTTTTGTAGATTACATCCATTGGCCATTCCATAGTTACCTGAATATGTAGGAAAATAGTAACAAAAAAATTAAAATATAATGTGAACTCAAACTAATGGACCTCATCAATAATTTTCATTAAGGCCAGTGATATTCAATATGTAGAGTAGAAACTTCTTACCTAACTAGTTTAGAGCTGCTAGCTTGGGTACAACAGAAATGTCATTTGGTTTCCAAAGCCCTCAATCAGAGATTTCACTTGCCATTTTAGGGAGTAGTGAATATACAATATTGTTTCTCCTGTCTTGAGTTTTCTAAATGTATTGGACCCCAAGACACAGGATGAGTGGCTGAGTGACACCCCCACCAGCACACATACACACATGATTTTTCACTTGCAGTTGTAGAAATTTTGTTTCCAGATTAATGAGGTCATTACTCTATAGCATTTTATGCTTCTCTGACTTATTGAAATTATCAGTTAGAATTCAGCTTGAGGCTCTTTGTTTTAAGAAAAATATTTATTGGTCTATTTTAAGTAAAAACTCCATGGTTGTGCTAACTTCGACATGTAGGATCTGGGGCCCAAGTTGTGCCATCAAGATTCCCCTTCCTCCATCTTTGGGCTCAACCTTCTGATAAACTCAACATGGAGGTAGAATGGCAAGAGCAATGGCAGCCCCCACATCCTCTCAGGCTTAAGACTCAAGTGGAAAAGCTCAAACAAAAGTCGGAGAATTTGATCACATTCATCCTGGTATGCATGACTTTGGTTGTGTGCCCATCACAAACCAATCTTTCCAGCCAGCTGGATGGAATATGCTGACTGGTTTAGGCTGTGCGTGCTATGTTTCAAGACTGGAGTTCAGGGTAGTTTCTACTTCATTGAAAATACTTGGGTAGAAGAAAGTCAAGGATTCTCCGAAGGAAAATCACATTAATTACCAGATGCTCAAATGGCATCTCAACTGAATGACAAGGCCCTGTCCTCATAGAGCTCGCATTCTAGAAAGAGAAAGAGACAACGTTCAAACCACTTTAAGAAGATAATGCCATACAGTGTTAAATACTCTAAAGAAAATAAACAGGATGAAGTGAGACTTAACAGGTGTAATAAATCAGGCAAGATGGTCAGGAAAAGCTTATCCCAGGAGGTAAATTCTCCAGATAGGATTATATTCTGGCATGTGTGGCTTTGATTTATGTAATTCTTTAGTACATATGAATAATTTATTTCCAGGTTATTTAGCCCAAGTGTTTCTTCAGCATTGTTCAGTTTACTGGAGACATTTCACACAGATTTTCAACAGATGCTGGCAAATCTAAATATTTGTTCAGTTCTTAAGGTTGTTTGCTGAGGACAGGATTTTGTATTTTTAGATAATTGTGTTTGTTTGCATGTGACCTTGGTTTGTTGCAACCAATTGTCTGATGATCTCAAGTTTGTCTGAGATCAGTACAGTGAGAACCCTTTTGTTGTCTTCCCATTTTAATTCTTTCCTTCATCTGATAATTACCATTGTCTAAATAATTACAAAAGGGGCCACAGTCAAAAAAGACACACATGGGGATGTTTCCTGAAAACTAATTTGGGCAATTAATCTAATTATCCCACCCAATAAGCGCTCGCCCTGAGCTAGAGGCAGCATCTTTCCAAACCACATCTGTGAACACAGGGGCACAGCCACGTCTTGGGGGGAGACAGGCATATGAGCGTTAGGAGGAAGCTTTCCACAGGTCATCCAAGGACTATATGGAAAACAGCTCACCTCAGTTCCAGAGAAAAGCCCTGTGTGATTATGACTGTCCGAGAGCTGCAGACTGAGGCACACACCAGCAAGCAGCTTGTTTTAGGGACAATTGGCAAATAGCATTGAAAAAGAAATGGCCTCTGCCCATCTCTGGACTTGGGTGAGCCTGTGGCCCAGAGAGCAATCTGTGCAGCTCGGAGCTGTATTCCCAGGACCTCACCAAGTTCTTGGGACAAACTAGATACTTGTATGATTTTCTGCTGCAATGGTAACAAATTCCCACACAGTCAGCAGTTAAAACCACATTTGTTATCTCACAGTTCTGCCGGTCCAAGATCCAGGAACATCATGGCTCAGCAGGAGCCCTCAGCATAGAGTCTCACAGGCAGAAATCACGGCGTCTGCAGCACTGCCTTCCTTTCAGCAGGCTGTGGGGATGAAGCCACTTCCCAGTTCACTCGGGTGCTGGCCAAAGTCAGTGCATTGTGATCGGAAGACGGAGGCCCTTTTCATTTGCTGGCTATAAGCCTTGGGCCATCCCCAGCCTTAGAAGCCTTCTGCATTCCCTGGTTCATGACCCCCTTCATCTTCAAAGCCAGTAGTGGTGAGTGGGGTCCCTCTCACACTTTGAATCTCTCCTGCCTCCTCTTCTATCGCATTTCCCCTTGACTCTTTTGCCTTCCTCTGCCACCATGAAGTGCCCATGTGATTATAGTGGGCCAACCAGATTAATCCAGGACAATCTCCCTACTTAAAGACTAGCAACTTTTCTTCTATCGGCAAAGTCTCTTTTGCCGTATACTGCTAATAAATAAAGTCATAGATTCTGGGGGTTATGTCATGGACATCTTTGGGGAGCCATTGTTGTATAAGCCACAACACTCAATATTTTTAAATAAATTAAAAATTCCACTTGGAGTAGATGCTAATAATATTGTCTCCCTCATGCAGCAACATACCTGGAGACTGTCTGACAGATGAGGACTTGGATGGATATAGGAAGGAAGAAGAAAACACTGCTGTATGGTCATTCTGCCCCGGGCCTAGAGCTGGGTGTCGTCCCATGAAAGTCTTCCTCAATACAGAGCTTTGTGAAGCAGGCACATTATCTCTGTGTTCTACTGAGGACACTGAGACTCCAATCAGTTGAGTGACTTGTCCAGCAGCCCAGCCCTCTGAGTCCAAATCCACTTGGTTTTCCTATCTGCAGAATGTCCTCTCTCTTCAACTGGTATGTTACATTCTTGTGTTGCCCTGATGAAGTACAGACACTCTGATCCAGGTCTGGGTTTGCCAATTGTGTGACTAAATGCTTCACATCTCTGTGCCTCAGTTTCCCCATCTGTTAAAAATGGAGACAATAACTGCACCAAGTTCACAGTTATTGTGAAGGTTAAGTGGTTCATACAAGCAAAGCCCTCAAACAGTGGTCGGCATCACTCCGTGGGTGTTCGCTATTATTAACATCATATGTTTGAGCAATTGGATTTCAATCATATTTGTTACCTTTCCATATATATATATATATATATTTTAAAGATTTATTTATTTATGTATTTATTAGAGAGAGAGCACACGTGAGCAGGGGGAGGGGCAGAGGAAGAGGGAGAGAAGCAGACTTCCCGCTGAGCATGGAGCCCTACATTGGGCACAATCCCACAACCCTGAGACCATGACCTGAGCTGAAATCAGGAGTCTGATGCTCAACCGAGTCAGCCAGGTGCCCCCCATTTGTATTTTTTAAACTATCTTACATCTGAATAGGTTTATCATCTTGGGACTACATTTGCACTGATGCTTTCATTCTCCATCATCCCCTGTGAATCCTATGGGGTGATGAGGAAAGTGATACTGGTGAGATAATACTTTTGAAATGATGACTGTGCCTAAGTAATAGATTAGGAAAAATGTACGTGTTTGTCAAGGGGATGGCGAGGGAAGAGAAAAAGTTCTACCAGACACCACAGTGTTTCTCTGGGTTTGGCAGAGTGAGACACAAAGCAGAGAGAGGTCATTGGAGCCCAGAGAAGGTGACTGGGCAAGGGGAGACCACAGACTTACAGTGGTATTGATCGCCAGACACAGATCAGCCTCCACTCCCCATACACCTTCCACATACACACAGGCTGGCCAGGCTCCACTGGAACAGCAGAGGGGCCATGGTCTGCACTCAGGAGTAATGGGGTTGTGTCCAGCAATGACTTCCTTTCAGCAGCAGCAGACAGTGCCCACGGGTGTTCAAAGAAGAGCACGCCCATCTGTTGCATAGTCCTGGGCCCTCATTACCCAATCTCTTGCCTTTCTCTCTTTCTACTCCTATGTCCCCTCTTTCTTGTTGTTACTAAGACAAGAGCAGGAAAGACTACTAATTAGACCCAGGAAGAGCATCCTGGCATTGCCCCAGCTGACCACTGTTCTCAATCATTTCACAAGTGGCACCAGACATGAATTCTTTCTTGTCTTTGGACATCAGAGAGGAAGAAATCATTACCAATCTGATCCAAATGCCAAGTAATCACCTTCAGCATGAAGCAGAAACATGAGTCCCAAGGGAAATACATTCCTGATTGCTGTAACCTCATGAACACCAGAATTGAGTCCACATGGAGACGTTTACTCTTTCACTCACAGTGACTGAGATTTTGCTCTATTGAAGGAGCACTAAGAATAGCATTTAAAGAAACAGATATGCAAAGAAAAGGAAATATTTCCGTGCTGTCAGTAGTGCGTGAACATTCATTTGATGATTCCATTCTGTGATCTGTGCATAGCAACTGTTGGATCAGACAGCTGTCCAGTCAACGAGCCTCCTCCGTGAATTCTGTTTCCCTCTTGGGCCATTTGCCAAGAATAACAGATTGAACTTTAACTCCAAGTCTGAAAAGTTTCCCTTTACTGACTAGAGTTCGACCCCAGTCTATTACCCTAAACTAACTGATAAAACGAGCCTTTGATGCTATCCTTTGAACAAGTTGTGTAAGCTAAAACTTAGTGAAGAAGAAAAAAAGCAGCATATGAAGCTTGTGAGCTAGCGGCTATCCTCAACTTTAATTTCAGACGCAACGCACACAATTCACACCTTAGGGTTGCAATAACAAGACCTACAAAGCTTCAAAAGTACAGGCGGATATTTCTGGGTTCGTTCCTTCACCTCACACAAAGACCTAAATGACCATATGTTACCTTATTTTATGTGAGAGCTGTGATTTACATTCATACATTCCATTTTGTCCTGAATCTGGAAATAATTTCCCCTGAATATGAATGTGAAGGCAAAAAAAAAAAAAAAGAGGGAAGGGCAGGGAGTGCTATGTTCACACAGAATTGTGTTTACATCCCTGTTAGTCTGGATACACTTCTATTATATAGGGTGTGTCTCTTTATACCACAATTATTTATTCAAATCTCTTTACCTGTCTATTGCTCCCATTTACCAGGAGCAGTGTTGGATTACCAACCAGGAAATATGCATGGGCTCTTAGCAAAAGAGTCAACAGCCACAACAAAAATGAAAAAATGAAAAATAAAAATATTTTGATAACTGACATTTATTTTAACAAAATTGTTGAACTTATCATCCCAGGGGAAAAAATCAGTACTTTTTTGGACTTCCTTACACTTATTTTATAGTTTAGAGTTGTTTAAATTTGAATCATATTGTGGGTAAAAATGGGCCACCAAGGAATTCCTCTGTCATTCTCTGCAAGTCCCTAGAAGAGAGGGAACCTCCGAAATTTATCTCGGTCAAAGATGTTCCAGGATGGGTTCGGAGCCAGATCAGCACCTGGCACATAGTAGGGGCTCCGTTCTATCAGTTAAATAAGTGAATGGATGGAGATGGGTATCCCTAGTTCCTAGCATGTATCCGACTCCTCAGTAGGGGTTTAATGTTTGTTGATGTATGGCAGTGTGGCAGAGCTTAAGTTTTCTCCTAGAAGACGAAGGGAATAAACAACAGAAAAATGGAAACATTCATAGATAAATGTATCAGGTTACTTGTTCTCTCTCTCTCTCTCTTTCTCTCTCTGTGTAATATACCTTATAACCATGTGACCTTCTGGAGTCATGTGACCAGTGCCTGCTGCTTTTCTTTACACCAGTAGGATATTTTCTTTTCTCCTCCCCGTGTTTTGTTTGATGATATTAGTTGTCTCTAATGACTTGGCCAGATTGAAGAATGATAGCTGTGATTGGACAGTTGAGGGTGCCTGTAAGACGAACTGGCTGTGTTCCCTGAGTTGGCACATTAATCAAGGTGTGGTAAAGGCTTGTGGTGGCTTATGGTTAAGTAGCATATGGTTAAACTAAACAGCGATGGGCAGCAAATAGGAACACTAACAACCAGCTGTCACTGGGCAGGTCCAAGAAGGAATGATGGACCGACCTGCTGGGCCAGAAGGCTCAGAAACAGGGACCTGGGAGCAGGCAATATTTTTCAGGAAAATGGCCAAAGCTTCATCGCAAGCCTGGGCCCAAGGGAGCATAAAAAGGATAGAATACAGTCAGGACAGGGAGCTGGTAAGAACTCGGTGGGCATCTGTCAACAGCCTGGAAGTGTGGCTAGGTTAATAAGGTAAGAATTTAGTCACAACAGAATGAACAGCTATTTTCTAAAAAGAGAATGGAAGGAGAGAACTGTGCCATGAAGCCCACATCAGAACCAAGCCAATGCTGATGCATACTTTCAATGCCATGTCCCCAACCCCCAAATTACTGCGTGGAATGAAACTGACCAGAAGTGGAGATCTAGGGGTCTCAGCGTGCCTTCATTCATTCTTTCATTCATTTAAAAAATATTTTGTGACCACCAGCTGCATGCCAGCCTTTTGCTAGTCACCAAGAACGAGTGGTGATTACAAGAACAAAGCCCAGCAGGAAAAGAGAAAAGAGAACCTCGTTCTCTCTCTAGGCATGCTGCAGGGAAAAGCAGTGGGGAGCAGGCACGCAAAGGAGCATCTGAGAGTCACAGGAAGAAGGATAAGTGGCAGGTCTAAATGACATTTCAGAGTTACATTCGGTTTTCTCCATGGCTTAGGTTTCTCTTTGCACAGGATCTTCAGTAATTTGATCTTTATGAGGCTGGACTTACCTCCTGTCCTTCCACTGATTACACTGTTGATTCACAACAATCTCTAAAGACTATCGCTAGGCTGAAACTAGCACAGCCAAAGCAACACCCGTGGTTGGAACTCCCCAGACCTGTGGCATCCCTTCCCTCTCCATCCTCCTCCCCAGCTCTCATCAGTACCCACTGCCAGCCAGTTTGATAAACTGAAAACCAAGGGGTCATCTTCGATTTCTCTCTTTGCCTCATTCCTTCTGCTCCCAACAGCCAACCCTTCAGCACATTCTACTCAAAGACTCCTTCCAAAATGCATCCTGGGTCTGTTCACTTGTCTCATCTCTGCTGCCACTTTCTAACACAGGGCACCGATATCTCCTAATATCTCCTACCTGTACTACTGCACTGGCCTGCTACCTGGGCTCCTGACTCTATGCATGCCGCCCCCCGCCCCAATCCTTTCTCTGCCAGGTGTTTCATTATCTGCCACTGGCAACCTGTCCAGCTTCAAGATCTTGCTTGGTGCCCCCTGTTCCCATTTTCTGTTCCCTAACCACCATCACCCTGTACGTTTCCCCCCTTATCCCCTACATCCCAGTTATATTATCCTCCTTATTGTTCTTCAACCACCAATCCATTCCCACCTCAGGATATCTGCAGCCCATGAGTACTCTGCCTGGAATGTTCTTATCCAGTTTTTGCATGCCTGGCTTCCTCACATGGCTCAATTCAAAGTGTACCTCCTGAAAGAGGTTTTTTTTTTTCCTTAAATATGAAGTCTTAAAATGTGGTCATAAAAATAACCTTGTTTGTTATTGAATTTAAAAATCTCCCTCTCTTGTTTTCTAAGTCACTTTAAGAATGGTGTCTACTTTCCCCGTGAAAGCAGCCATAGAGAACAGTGTGGTCTAAGTGACATCTTTTGTCTTTTTTCTTACCAGCTATTAAATTCATTAGCCAAAATGAAGGCGTTTTAACCTCTGATGTCTTCGGTAGGTAAATTTTGCAAATTTCCATGTGCTAATTACAGTGGGAAGTAAGATCACCAGGAACTCTAGTAAGCTCCAACAGAACTTCACCGCTTATATTTTTAAATGCAAACATTTGAAGCTTCACATCCCAGTGGAATCAAATACTGGCATTTGATCTTGCCCATCGCCGCACGGACAACCATGACCTGCAATTTCCTAATTCGTGCACAATAGCAAATCGAGCATTTCAATGTTTAGAAAAAAAAAATCACTGAGCTGGACAGCCGTTCCCACAGTCAGGACCACCGCAAAATCAGACGGTATAGGTTATATCCTATGGTACTATTAAAGATCTTCGGTAAATAATGTCCCTTCCCTCTTGGTAACAATTTCTGCCTCCTTAAAGAGAATGAACTTCTGGCTAACAAATCTAACCTCAGGTGCCCAAGATAATAATAGTCACCCTTTACAGGACCAGAAACCATGCCACGTGTCTCACATCCGTAATCTCCAGAACTCACAACCACTGGAAAGGTTAGCCTCGTTTTTTTTACACGAGGGCACTGAGCCTTGAAGACCACACAGTGGGGTAGAGGAAGAGCGTCTTTTCAAACTCCTGTGTGTCCAGTTCTAAGCCCTGTGCTATTTCCACTGCCAACATGCTGTCTCCAATTTCTTTGATTAATTAGTCCAGAAGAACAGAGGTTCACCTAACATCTTTAGAGAGCAAAATGAGCCTTGTGATATGAAGGAAGTGAAACAGAAGAGAGAATGAAAAGCAAAAGGGCAGAGATGGTAATAAAGGAGAAAATTGGCACAAACCCTTATTATTCTTTGTGGTGAAGAGAGTTTATTGGATTTCTAGCAAAATCCACTTTATCTTCTCAATTCGATCAGATTGATAAACCCTCTGAAGATTTATGCCATGCTGTCATTGTTTTTCTGACCCATCTGGTGACTGTGATCATGTTCAAACATTAAATGGGAGGAAAATAAATGTGCATTCTTTCTAGAATGGCACACACATATGTTCTCAGCCTGACAAGTCAGATTCAGCTGAAGAAGACACACACACACACAAAATGGATCTGCTTAAACAGGAACGGGCTGAAATACGTTCCCAAGCAGCTGCTTTATTTTGAGCAAAGCTGCATGTAATACTAGATGGGATTAAATATCTCTTTTTCTGATGAGGAGCCAGCCAAATGTTTCCCAGTTTCTAACTTTGTCCCCTTGTTGGATCCCAAAGAGGAACTAAGAGGACCTTCCAAGATATCTTCTGTTGACTATGTCATTCAAGATTCTTCTTCGCCAGACCTTTAGTAATTGGAAAAAAATGTCTCTAGGTGAATTGTCTGAGAATAAATCACTTCAGTCTGCGGAGGACTTGATTCTTTATTTAAGCACACTGGAGCTTCCGAGAAATTTTTCTTATTTATTTTTCAGTAAGGTGCTGATCTTTATTGTCATGTATAATGGCGTGCCCAGAAAGCTTCTCTCTCTCTGACTGAAGGCACTAATCAGCTAGAGCTAAGTTCTCTCGTTTGCACAAGAATATTGTTTTGAAAAGCACAGATTTGCCTCATAGTTTCGCATGATATTCCTGGGCATCATTTAAGAAGCAAGTAGCTCTTGTGTCGCATTTCACAGAGAAGGAACTCAGCCAGAGAGGCATAAATGACTTTTTGGGGATGGTAAGCTCAAGGTCACTGAAACTAAGCCAGACTATGACCCAGCAAGTTCTTTAAAACCACATTTCCCTCCTTAGGTATGTTTTACAACTGCATTTTTTTTTTAAGATCCTAGTGTTGTTTCAGATCCTCTTTTTGGTACATCTGGCCGGAAATGACCTAGTATTTGATCTTATTTTTGATTTGTCTTTGACTTCACGAGGGAAAATTTGCTTTCTACTTGTGAGCTCGGATTTTGAGTCGTGAAGTTCTCTGGAACTTCCGGAGGATAAAGAACGCTTGTGAGGGAGGAGGTGGGCACCGTGACTGCACACGGGGACAGGTGCTGGCTCGCACACTGCTTGAGAAGTAGTCAGGACGCCAGCTGCACCTCTCCGCCTCCCCTGCCGCTCTGCCCATCCTTGTATTCTCACAGCCTGTGTTGCCTTTGGAACTGAGAGGTCTCACGCCAAGCCGGCCTGCCAGAGTTTGAGAACAGTCACATGGAAAGTTCTGGAAACTGACCATTAATCGAGTGAGAGAAGAAATATGTAAAACAACTCATCCTTCCATCAAATGTCAGCTCACCAAAATGTGCATCTGTGGAAGAGGCTCAGTGACCCCTTGAAATAAACTGTTTTATCTCCTGATAACGTTTTCCAAATGTGGCCTTTGTGAATCACCTATATTAAAATCACTTGCAGCGGAGGGAAAAGAGAGGCACAGGGGAGGAAACTGTAGTGTTAAAAATGCAGATGCATTTTCCCCACCCTAGAGGTAGTGAATGAGAATCTCTAAAGCAGCACCTGGGAATCTGCATTTCCTGGGGTGAGCCTTATGCATTTTGATTTCTTAAAAACAGCTCTTTTAAGAGGTAAATTATCCTACACAAGAAAGTACCATCTTGGATTGAAAATTGAACAGTGGTGAGAAATGAAGGGTACCTGCTACAGCATTTCTTGGCCATGGTGACGGTATTTTTTTCAGCTTTATTGAAGTAGAAACGACACATTACATGATCTGAGTTAAAGGTGTAAAACCTGATCATTTGATACACGTATATATTACAAAATGATGGCCACAGTAAGATTAGCCAACATCTTATCATCTCATGTAATTACTTTTGTGTGTGTGTGGTGAGAAAATTTAAGATCTACTCTTTTCGTAACTTTAAAGCATATAATACAGTATTGTTAATTCCCATTACCATGCTGAAGAGTAGATCCCTAGAACTTATTCATCTTATAACTGGAAGATTGTACCATTTAGCCAACACCACCCCATTTCCCCTACCCTCTAGCCTGTGGTAACTACCATGCCATTCTCTGTTTCTACGAGTTTGGCTTTTTAAATTTTTCTTAGATTCCACATGTAAGTGCAATCACGTGGCATTTGTCTTTCTCTGACTTATTTCGGTTAGCACGATATCCTCAGGGCCCACCCATGTTTTCATAAATGACAGGATTTCCATCTTTTTATGGCTGAATAATATTCCATACATATAGATCGCATTTTCTTTATGCATTCATCCATCGACAAACACTGATTCTCTTCGTGTCTTGGGTATTGTGAATCATGTTACAATGAACATGTGTGTGGAGACATCTCTTTGAGACAGTGATTTCATTTCCTTTGGATATATACCCAGAAGTGGGATTCCTGGGTCATATGGCAGCTCTAGTTTTAATTTTTTCACGAACCTCCGTACTGTGCCCCGTAAGTGGTTATAGCAATTAATGAGTGACAATATTCTTTAAAGCATTAAAATGTTGCAATATATCTTTGGGCAGAGATTGATTTGGTGGCCTGAAAATAGATATTTTATCCTTGTTTTATTACTGCGATAGACACACACACAGGTTGTCTTTTTTAAATGTGGCTTTATTACCACACCGTCTCTTCTGGTTATGTTTGCATATGGCTTTAACTAAGGCTTGCTTCTTCAAACACTTGGGTTGTTGGGAATTTTGTTTGATTGGTTGATTGATTGGTTAGTATCCGTCCTGTCCACACTGTGGTTGCTACAGCTATTAGAACCGCTTCTTTACCAAATAGTACCATGGTTTCAGATCTTACACTAGTGTGCTTTTGTTTATCAACTGGAACTTATCAGCGGTTATTTTAACTTATGTAGTTATTATTTCTAACATAAAGAAGGGCTTTTAAAAAAATTGTTAGCCAGGGGTGCCTGGGTGGCTCAGTCATTAAACGTCTGCCTTCGGCTCCAGGTGTGATCCCGGCATTCTGGGATCGAGGCCCACGTCAGGCTCCTCCACTAGGAGCCTGCTTCTTCCTCTCCCACTCCCCCTGCTTGTGTTCCCTCTCTCGCTGGCTGTCTCTCTCTCAAATAAATAAATAAAATATTTTTTAAAAAATAAATAAATAAATAATAAAAAAATTGTTAGCCAAACATCGAACTAGAAGAAGAGAACTTAAACAGAGGAGGAAAGCAAGCTAAGCCTTGCCTTCTGTCTTGTTCTAACGTCAGTGGTGCAGGAGAGAAGGTCAGCCTGGCTGATGGGGTTCCCAAAGCCAAGCCTGGAGGAGAAAGCCTCTTCCCTGAGGTTTTTCACAATGTCAAAAGAAGTCAACACCAAAAATTGTGCAAGGCATAGAGTGCAGTAAGCCAGGGAGCTCTGAGATAAAGGAGGCCAACCCCGGAAGTGAGCCTCCAGGAAGTAATAGTGTGGTCCGGGTGAAGCAGGAAGGACTTGGCCTCTTCACTAGAAATGCCTTGTGCTTTGCAGCTGGTTTTGATGTGCTAGCTGCTGCGTGGGGGCTGGGAAGGCCAGTTGTAGGTCAAGGCTATGGATGGCATACATCCAAGTTCTAAGTGACCATTTTCAGACTGTGGGTCTCCGCCCATTAGTGGGTCATAAACTAAATTATTGAATAGCAAAAGGTTTTTGTTATTTTCACGAAATAATGGACTATGATAGAATAAAACAGAATAGGGCACATCATACATGGTAAGGGAAATATTATTTGGGGTAAGTGTGTGTGTGTGTGTACTATTGTGTAATGTATTTTGTGTTTCTTAGTATATGTCAATGTCAAAAGAAGTTTGAGAAACAAAATAGTTTTCTAGACAGGCACTGAACAGGCAACATTCAGATATAGTTAGGCCTGCATCCTGAGTTAGTCTTGGCTCCATATTTGCTCAGCACCAGCCTCCCTCATGCATGAGACTAGAATTAGCCTTATTGCCTTCAGCCTAGTCAAGGGAAGCCACCTTCACATGGCCTCCAGGTTCAACCGTTCTTATGAGCAGCACAGCACCAGGCTCTTCAACTAGATTTCTATCCCAGTTGGCACTCAAATTCCTAGCTAGTCCTCGAAACCGCCCTTAAAATCCAGGTGAGAGCCCTAACAACCTGCTTAATTATTGCTTGGCACATCTTCCCAAGGATGCAAACCCTGCCATTTTACCTCACACAGGAGCTGGAGTCCTGTGTTCACCCAGAAGCTTCCTTTCTGGACCTGTACCTATGCCATCATTCAGACCATCTCACCCCTCCTGGAAACTGGCCACTGATGCCCCCAGGGCAGCCTCAGCCCCCATCTCAGCTGGAACTCTGGATCGTGGTGATTCATCCAGAGCTGAGCTCTGAGATTTGTCTAGAGGAGTGGTTCTCCAAGTGTGGTCCGGGATGGGCAGCATCAGCATCACACCGGGAACTTGCTAGAAATGCAAATTACAGGGCCCACCACAGGCCTACTGAATCAGAAACTCTGGGGTTGAGGCCAATCTATCTGGGTTTCGACATGCCTCCCAAGTGATTCTGGTGTGCATTACAGTTTGAGGACCACTGTTTTAGGGCAAAGGGAAATGTACTAGAAAATCTATTGACACCTGATAACAAAGACAAAACATCTTCCTTCTTCTCTTCCCTCACACAGATTTGATGGTACCATCCTCCCATGGAAACTGTTTATGTATTAGCTCTTGAGTACCTTATAATGGAAATAGTCCCACAGTGGTCTTTGTTCTTCCAGTTTTCCTTAACTGAAGAATGAAGACATTTAAGCTGCCCTGATTGAATAAAAACTGAAAAGATAATAACAGAATTGTTTTGAGGTTTGCAGGTTTCCAGAATACTAAGAAAGTTTTGTTAAATTTCACATGCTATATTTCCTTATTCTAGTCAGGACTGTCAACAAAAGAGATACGAATCTCAGGAGGCACCTTTTCTGTCCTGAAAACACAAAACCAGTGTTTGTCTTGTTTTGTTTTATGATTTTCCTTCTTTACACTCAAAAGGTTCAGATAAAACTCCAGACATTAGGGTTTTTATCCCAAATGTGGATTTTTTTAGTTTGTCCGTCAGCCACCACCCTAAAGCCCAGTTGAATTTTATAGTAACTCACGCATAACCACTTTGAGAAGAAAGCATGCCTTACTGATGAACAAAGTTTCTCAATATTTCTTGGTCTATGATCCATCTGTGAACTTCCTAGCAAAGAGACAGCTCCTTCCAGTCATCGGCCTACTCCTCGGTTAACCCTTAGCCTTCCAAACCCAAGCACAAATGTGTGTATGCTGATTTTTACAAGCCCACACACATCACCATCTCTCGACTAGAAATACTGACTAGGCGGACAACAGGAACTAAGAATCAACCGATACAAAGAAACATGGAGTTAAGAGTCACATACCTCATGTCCCACTTGTCAGTGGGACTGTCAGTGACTACTTGTAGTGAGCATATATTGTTCTGCCCTGTCCAGCATCCCTTCCTTTGGGGAGTGATCCCACCACTATTCTATAGAAACCTCCTTAGATCACATAGCACAGGTGGTATCCATAACACCTTCGTGCTGAAGGAGGGGCCATGACCCAGGCTATTCACCAACAGAACTGAGCCCATCTCTCTGGGTGAGGTGATTAGATCAGGAACAAGCCCTTGTGCTAAACTGAGTCAATCATAACGTCCCCTGAACTCTTGCCCGAGAGGCAGCTGTTCTTTCTCTACAACTAGGAATACTGCAGACCACATGCATCTGGAACGTTCGGAGGCCACTGTGCCACCTCCCGGGGTGAGGATGAGAGGGAAGCCCACTGAGGGAAGTCTGTCTACAAGGTCTGGAGCCACCTATGCCCAAAGTCAAGCATACCTCTTTGCCTCTGCAGTTACCTGTGCCAAATGACTGACCTTTTCGCGAAATCTAGTTTGAGTTGGGTTTTCATCATTTACTACCAAGAGCCTCATATAGTTTGCAGAATAGCCCTGCAAATTGTTTTTCTAATTTCCTCAATAAATGGAAAAATTATTCTCAATAGCCTTTTTCTAGATCTATGATTCTAAAACATACTCTATTCTCTACGTTGGGCAGACTATTTTCTAACACAGCATGCCAATGTATCCATTCCTGGACCAGTTTTCTTTTATTTAAATAAAATCAAATGTATCTTGCCTACGTTTTCTGTGAAGATTAATTAAGTCAAAATTCACCAACGCTGGACGAGCAAATCTTCCCTTCTGGCCTGACGTAAAACATTCACGGGAGCCTGCAAGCACGAGCTGCACAAGGTCCGCTGTCTTCTTGCCATTGACCTTGTTTTGTAACGGGTACATCAGCACCTTATTTGGTGCTGGTGAGATTCCAAACAAAGAGCAAAAGCAAAATGCCTCGATAGTATTTGCTGACGTGTCGTGAGCAGTTATATCATGAGAATCGAAGCATTGGAGCCCTGATAAACCCTAATGAACACAAGTAAAGGTTTCCTTGCTCTATAAACAGTATTTATATATAAATGTCACATGAAAGGCAGTGGGATTAAAGATTTATGCCATGGAGTTGCCTGGAAAACATCACCCAAGCACTGTTCTTCTTTTGGCAGGCAAAGTAGTGGCACTACTGTTTGTTTAATCCAGGCTTCTCTTTCTTAGAACTCTACACTGTCAAAACAGTCCTTTGTTCTCAGGGTATGTGTGTAGAATTGTACTAAAAAGAACAGGGGGCATTTTATTTCTTTTATTAAAAAAAAAAAGACCAGAGGCAAATATGAGCAAATGTTCAAGTATACTTCTAGGTATGAAGAACACAGAGCTTTTCATATACAAGGAAAGTTCTTGGGCTCTACTGCTTATGCCAAGTTATCACCCGGAAATAACAAGACTCCAGAAGAGTTTGTGAGTTCATTTTCTGTCCTAAGAGGAGCACTTAATGATTAAAAAAAAAAAAATTCTCATCAAGTTAACACTTGAACCCAGGGATGAAAAATGAACCACAGCTCTGAGCATCAAAGTTGCCAAACTTGGGATCCACCCCCAAAACCTGCTGGAGTAGCACAGAAAAAAACCCAATTCACCATTTGTTAAAAGAGTTTCTTCCTCTTTCGAAGGAGACTTCTGGGGCAGGGGCTTGAACTACCACAAAGGAAGGCTGTGGAAGGCCAATAAAGAAATTTCACATGCAGAGGAAGGTACCACAGGCATATACACTATACAATTATTTTGCAGATAATCTGAATTTTTACTGCTTCAGTATTAGTTGTGATTTGCATTTTGCTTTGGCACTGAACAACACCAAAAACCTGGGGGGTTTGTAGCATAAAAGCAATAGCTTTATTCATGCACACATATTTCTGTAGCCAATTCTAATGTTATTAACACAACATCAACCATAGGAATGTAATAATTTTTCATCAGAAAGAATTTCGCAGACAAACTTTCCTTTTGCACCATTTAAAGGGCAATTACTGGACAATACTATTCATTCATGGAAACTGGCATTATAGTGACCCAAAATATATTATCATTCTCAGTACAGCCTGCTTCCAAGAGATGCTGGGATTTAAATATTACAAATCTCTCACAGTGATTATTAGACATGTAAGGTCCTGAACTTACATTAGAATATGGACAAATAAGTCTATTTAAACATTTAAATGTTTTAGAGTAAAATATAATAATTAAGGTAAGTATACCATTTTTTATGATTCCCAGAGTAAGCAGTTTTTTTAATCTAATGGACCAATTAACAATCAACAGAGATGTATTATAAAATCATAATTTATATTTATTATTTTTACATTTTTATAATCTAACTACAGACATAGATTAAGTATGAGAAGCTTAATTCCATTTACAGAAAAGAATGTAAATGCTCAACACGTGAATAATGTAAAAGGAAAGATAGAACCAATGAAACCAGCAGTCAGTCAGGAGAGAAAAAGCTGACTGACACACAGGAGACGCATTTCCTCAACCTCTGTAGTGAGGACTTGAAGAAATACTACCTAAACCCAAGGAGTCAAAAAACAGAAATATAGGGGTGCCTGGGTGGTTCAGTTGGTTAAGTGTCTGCCTTCGGCTCAGGTCATGATCCTGGAGTCCCAGGATCAAGCCCCACATCAGGCTCCCTGCTCAGTGGGGAGTCTGCTTCTCCCTCTGCCCCTCACCCCACTCATGTTCTCTCCCTGTCTCTCTCTCAAATAAATAAATAAAATCTTTAAAAAAAAAAAAAAAACAGAAATATAAATATGCTATGGTCTGAATGTGTCCCCAAAATTCACATGTTAAAAACCTCACGACAAAGGTGATAGTGTTAGGAGGTAGGCCTTTGGAAGGTATTTAGGCCATGAAGGTGGAAAAGGGAATTAGTGCCCTTATGAAGACAGCCCCAGAGAGCTCACTCGCTCGCTCTCTCTCTCTCTCTCCACCATGTGAGGACACAAGAAGTCAGCAGTCTGCAACCCAGAGAGGGCCGTCACCAAAATTTGATGGTGTTGGTACCCTGCTCTTGGACCCTCCAGGCTCCAGACCTGTGAGAAATAAATTTTGGTGTTTATAAGCCCCCCAGTCTGTGGGATTTTGTGCTAGTGGCCTGAATGGACTAAGGCAAAGTATAAGCATAGGCCATGGACTTACATAGGTGATCGTGAACTAAATATAACTTATAAAGGAGGGTTAAAGAAAAGTGGGTGTAAGTAAGACAAATCTTTTTACCTCTAAGAACAGAGATCAATACTGATACATTTGATGAAAAAAAGAGAAATAGAAGTACAGTATTCTGCATTGCCAGTCAACTATCAGAAAAATAAAGCCAGAAATGGTTAAATCCCAGTTCTCATCTTGATCTATGAGCAACATTTGAGCAGTTGATAACTCCCTCCTTGATATCCTCCCTCATTTAGTTGCCAAGTCTCAGGGTTGTTCTCCTACTTCACTCACTCCTCGGTCCTCCTTGCTGCTTCCTCGTTGAAACTTATAACATCGGGGTGCCCCATCCTCGTTGAAACTTATAACATTGGGGTGCCCCATCCTCGTTGAAACTTATAACATCGGGGTGTCCCATCCTCGTTGAAACTTATAACATCGGGGTGCCCCCGACGGCACTTGGTAACGACAGCCCCTTGCTATAGGATCATCTGCATATTTTCCTAAGATTTTTGAAAGTTGTAATTCATTATGATAATTTTAGCTGACAAATATTTAAGTGCCTATGACATGCAAGGCACTGTATTATATTCTTGGGCAACATTGTTATTTCTAGAATTTTCTGTGATGATGGAAACATTCTATATCTGCATTGTCCAATATGGTAGCCACTAGCTTCATGTAGTTATTGAGTGCCTGAAATATGGCTAGAGTCGGGCAATCAGTCACTACATGTGGCTAGTGGAAATATTGGACGATATATATATTTCTAATGAGAAGGACATTTATGGTGGTCCTCAATCTTTGGGTCTTACCTTTCAACAGAGGAAGGATCCCACTTAAAAAAAATAAAAAGTTTTAGAAAACAGAGGATAAGTTTACCACAACTAAACATGGGCCAAGTTCATTGGACTGTACCATATAAAGATTTTGGAAAGCTGATCCTAATTTTTACTGGTAAAAGAAAAGGAAGACCAAATCAACCTCTCTCGTTGTTAAAATTATTGTGTTTTTTTATAGTCTTAGTACATTAATTCCATTTTTAGCTTCATAAATGTTAGTGGTTTGGGAACAGAAAGTTATAAAATGGACTGAATAAAACCTAAGACATAACAGACCCGTTGTAACCAACTTGCCTTGTTTTTCACTGTTGTCTCTTCAGTTTCAAAAATCTCACTAGAAGTGCTGTTATATCATCTGCCTATACTTCTGAATTTCCTGCCCTAAGTTTGTTTCCTAATATTTTTTTTAAAGATTTTATCCATTTATTCAACAGAGATAGAGACAGCCAGCAAAAGAGGGAACACAAACAGGGGGAGTGGGAGAGGAAGAAGCAGGCTCATAGCGGAGGAGCCTGATGTGGGGCTCGATCCCAGAACGCTGGGATCACACCCTAAGCCAAAGGCAGACGCTTAACCGCCGCACCACCCAGGCGCCCCCATGTTTCCTAATATTGATCATATGCTTTATGAATACCCCCCCATATCACTGATACTGGCCTTTTATTGTTGTAAACCTCTGCGTGTTCTTCGTCCACTAATGGCAATATAATTTCAACTCATTTCTTGCAGGGAAGGGAAATATCTGACATTTCATTCAAATTAATGTCTCCTTGTATTAAAATGTCTATTTCTTTATTGTGTATTGTCTCAGGGCATATTTGCACATGGTAGATATCTAGGATTTAGTTGCTTAGACATTTTCAGTATGTAAAAGAAAAAAATCCTTTGTTTAGAATTAATTTGACTATTCTTTAAATGAACGAACATCTGCTGTACTTACATATAGTTCAGGATCACGGCCTACAAAAGCCACACCCACCATTATTTTCCAGACACTCCTCTCTCTCTAGATTCAATTACCATCCCGGCTGTATCCGGCTGCTAGGGGACACACCCTTAGCTTTCTAAGTTTCAGCTGAAAGTGTGTTCTAGTTGCCATTTGATTCCTTTCCAGGCATTTTTAGAGGTGTTACAGCCCAACATTTGCTTTTGGTCTTTAAGCCTTGGAGCAAAGGCTGAGGTTGAAGTCTACCTCTTGCTGGAGATGAGGACTCCACTCTCGGGCTATGCCTTCACTTAAGAATCTCTTACTGAATGGAAAGCTGGTTTGAGATACTTGTTTTTCCCTAAACAGGCAAGTTCTGGGTTCTCTATAGTTCCTCAAACTTCTATTACAAACCAGCTAGTTATTTTCTGAGCTCATCATATGTAGCTAAAAGAAGCCAGCTAATACTTCAACATTCTAATAGAAACCATCTTGCCCAAGTCCACGAGTTCATTGGTTACATTTTTATCTTCCAGTTTGCCACGGAAGATCGTTACACCAAATGCTTCACGGTTATATAACATGAGTCACCATTTCTTCAGGCTTTTATGATAGTTTCTTCAACATTTTTCCAACCTACACCCACCACCCAGCCCCACATAGTTTAGGTTTTTCCTGCAGCCAGCACAGTACTTATTAATAACACAAATTCCTGTATAGGTTTGCTCTTGCTACAAAAATGTCGCATAAAAGACAGCTACAAAATAGCAACGGTATGCAACAATAAACATTTATTTAGCTCACATGTCTGTGGATTGGCTGGGGGTGTGCTGATCCAGGCTGGGGCAGCTCAGCTGGGTGACTCTGAACCATGTTTCTCATCCTCCTCCCGGAACCTGTGGTCTAATCTGGGAATGGCAAGAGCAGAATGGGAGAGCAGAATGAGAGAGCCCAAGACCTACCCTACAAGAGCATTTCTAGCCTCTGTTGAGTCACACCTGCTACTATGTTCCATTAGCCAAAGCAAATCACATTCTACACCCAAAACCAAGGGGGTAGGGAAGTATCCTTTGCCTACTATGAAGCCAAAGATAGTCACGTGATCAAGTCCCAAGGAGTGGGAAGGTATACTTCTTCCATGGAACTGAGAAAAAGGAGAGAATATCTCTGACAATACTATAGCTAAATATGCCACAAGAAAAATCTTGTTTCTCCTTGTGATTTCTTTCATAATTCCTGTATTAGTTGGGAAACTTTTGTTGTAAGCAACTAAAATCAATCTGACTAAACTTATCACAAAGGAATTCATTGGAAAAATATGGAGAAATTCATAAAATCAAAGAAAAATCTGATCATACAGACCTCAGAAAAGGATTAGGGACAAGAAGTTTCCAAAATCTAGATAATGAAAGTTCATAGTCTCCGGAGGAATGCTGCCATGGACTGGGGAAAACTGTCCTACCCTTAAGTCACTCAGCTGAAGATTCAAATTCCCAAAATAATCTAGCTGAGAGAAGCTGCTCAACCCTAGGCCAGTGAGAAACCAGTGTACTATCCCATATATCTACACGTAAAGGGGAGGTTTTTGTCCTCAAAGGAAAATCAATGTTTTGTTATCAAAAGAAGAGGGCTGCATGCTAAGAAAGCAAAATGCACAGGTGTGCATACTTGTTACCATAAAAGCCAATCTATTTGAATTGTAAGGAAGTTGAATCTATCAAAAACAGTGTATTACGCCAACCCACTTACACAAGAATGAAGAAATAAGTCTATGTCACTCTACTGAACATTGTACATCAGAAGTCTTAGAAGCTGCAGCTTCTAAGAAGATTCACTGAAGTTCCAGGTCTACCATTTACGACTTGTATGACCTTGGACAAGTCACTTAGCTGCAATCTCTTCATTTATAAAATGGGGAAAACCTGTCATCTCTTTCTGTGGGTTGTTGTGAAGCTCAAATGCATTAACAGACATGTATACAAAAGTGCTTTAAAAACTGTAAGATGGGGGCGCCTGGGTGGCACAGCGGTTAAGCGCCTGCCTTCGGCTCAGGGCGTGATCCCGGCGTTATGGGATCGAGCCCCACATCAGGCTCTTCAGCTATGAGCCTGCTTCTTCCTCTCCCACTCCCCCTGCTTGTGTTCCCTCTCTCGCTGGCTGTCTCTCTCTCTGTCAAATAAATAAAATCTTTAAAAAAAAAAAAAAAAAACTGTAAGATGATTCTAATGGGACGGCAACTCTTCTGTGTCCAATGACACCGGTTCCAAGTCGTGTGTCCAAATGCTATTTTACCTACAAATGCCAGAAGGAAGAGACCCCTTTCCCATTTAATTATTTGCAATCAGAGGAAGAAGATGCTCTGAAAGTAGTGCACTTAAAGATGGAAGGAGGAGGACAGGTGGCTATTTGTCTGCATACCAGGCAGGTTAGGACAGTCATCCTGAGGCCCCAGGCCAGGGTCTGTTGCTGTAGAGGCCACTATTCCATCATCATAGAAGGTGCTAGCTTCTATGGGAAAATACCCAATAGTCCCACAAGCTGAAAGAAGCAGATAGACAAAAACAGACAAAAAGACAGAAAAAGAAAGTCTTACTTGCATTGAAAACTCAAGCTCGAGCCGCCCAGTGAACTGAGAGTCTAGGTATCTGTAAGGCAGCACATTATTTAATTCTACACTCAACACATTTCACCCTTTGGGATGTCTGTCATTTAGGAGGGGGTTGAGAAGGGGACAGAAAATAGCTGAACATCCAAACAACTGGTCATGTGGTCAGCTGAAGAGCATAAACAGTCAGAAGTGGCTCAGCCGCGGAGCCCTTAAAAGAGTCGCTGTGGCTGGAGGGACTTGGTCTCACTTTCAACAACAGCTTACCGTTCAGGACTAGGTGACGACAGTACGGATGGAACAAAGGTGAGCACCCTCCAGGCCCCACCCTGAGGCACCGAGCATATTTAAAGCCATCCTTGAAAGTTATGGAGTGCTGGGCCAGGCATGCGCCCATGAACACAGAGGAGCACGCGGTCTTCCTTGGTTAAAGACAGTAACTTTCATGACTCGTCCTTCGTGAAGGATTCACTCATTCACCTGCTACTACTGTCAGGCCCCCATGGATGTCTTACCTTGTAACTGATCTCTCTTCACTTTTCCATTCCTGTAGTGAAATAGTATTTCTGAGACATGATTTTATTTGGTGTCACCCCATGGTACTTTCCCCTCTTCCCCCTTGTAAGCAAAGGGTAGGCCCAGTGCCCTGGGCAACGGTTGTGGCAGAATCTCCTGGCATTTGTGGTTCCAAGAACGCACACTTATTAAGAGATCACACTAGTGCCCCTGAGGGACACAGGGTTGCCTCTGAAGAAGCAGAAGAAAACAAGCGAAGGAAGAATATCTCCCAGGGTAGAAAAAGGTTTCCTGACCTGAAGTGAGAATAAGAGATGGCGAAATGAGGGCAAAGTCCTGAGTGGGTCTCAGAAAGAATCCCCTTCCCACTAACATGCATACACATACCGGGACCTACATGGACACCCATATACAAATAGACACAGACGCACGCGGGACACACACGCAGAGACACACACTCTACCTGTTCTCCTTCTGAGCAGAGACTCATGGACGGTGTCCAAGCCTTCTGGGCCCTGGGAATTCTCACCGAAAACCCCAACACGGCATCAGTTTATAGGCCTTCAGTCACTGGGCTCAAAAGAGCCCATAAGAAAAAAAAAAAGACTATCACATTTGTAAGAGACCAAGGATCAAAGCACTCGTGGAAATCTCAGAGGACACCCCACTGAACACAAGACTAATGAACAGATTATGCCTCATCCCCAACACCCTGCTGTCATTACATCAGGAGAGAGTGAGGGAAACTCCAAATTGTTTAAGATGAAGTTTCTATCATGCCAGCAGTATGGAGCTGGAAACAGGAATTAAATTGAATTATAGGAAAAATAAAGTCCTATTTCGTGCACACTGAGGCTTGTGGCCTGAAATCTGTGCAAACAACCTGTCCACATGTTTGTCTTCGCAAAAAACCGTGAGCTCCTAGAAGACCCCAAACAGATGTCCTTCCTTCTTGGAGTGGGACTTCTCAGATGTCATTTATATCTCAGATTCTAATCCAGTGAAACCAAGTCCGGCCCAAGATTCTTCACTTCTGACAAGTTCTGAGATCTTGCCGGTCATAAGAAGCAAGACAACAGAGATTCATAATGACCTACACGGGTAAGAGAGGCTAAAGTCAAGGGAGGAACAAACAAATATAATGATGATTGATCTTTCTGAGCCAGGGGGGCTGTCTTTTGCCATTCCTTACCTAGCAATAGGTTTTTGTGGCCTGGCTGAAGAGCCTAATTACCACTCCAGCAATGTCTTACTGGTAAATTTTGTTCAGTAGGAATTCACTCGAAGAACTGTGGACATGGGCCGACCCTATCTTTCCAGTTTTTACTTCTGGGCTCAGAACAGGAGAGGTGAAAGGTACAACATAGGTACAACACTATGCTAAAGGAATCCACGGTGGCATGTTAAAATTAACTCTTCTGCCAGTGAAGACTGTTCATTCATCAACGACTAGTGTGTATTGAGTGCACAGGTACACACTGCAGAGATGTAAACAAAATGCCCACTCTCGTGCTGCTTACATCCTAATTAGGTTTATTAACTTCGTGCCTATAGGGCTACCTAGAGTGTTGGACACACGTGATCTCATTTGATCCATAAGAGAAATAAACAAATAAGAACACGAGGGCCATCATGACAAAGCGACTGGTCTGAAGCCGGATAGCAGATAAAAGGCAGGGTATGGGTCTGAACCTGATTTTCTTCGAGTTCTGTCCTCTTTCTAAAATGCTGATGAACAAAATTTACCATGAAGACGTTGTTACAGTGACTAGTAGTTTCTTCGGCAAGGCAGCAAAAGCCCACTGCATAGGTGAGCAATAGCAAAAGACAGCCTCGACCTAGCTCAAAAAGATCATTTTTTATTTACAAAA